>NC_087256.1:23445000-24185000 GCF_037042905.1 Lytechinus pictus
AAAATATTCTTCTTTGAGTTGAAAAAAAAATCTAGTTGGCTAGATTCCCTTTTACAGGATTATGAAAATTGTTTGTATGAGGAGCAAACTGTTTCCTAAAAAAAATATTGATAGAAATCATTTACAGAAGCAAATTATGAAGTATACCAGTATTTGCTAGCATCCACAAAGTGTTTTCTGATTGAACTGGTAAACTTAAATTAGAGCCTCAATCCTGGGTCCCGTACACACTTGCGTGCATTTTGACATTCAATTCAATTCAAGTTTATTTTGCTCTCTGCATAAAAATGAACACAAGTGTGGTAAAATACATAGGAACAAAGTTTACATAACATCAAAGACATAAAAAAGCATTGAGAGGGAAGCAGCCAAAAAGGAAAAGAATATCCTTATAAAAAGGCCGACCCAACTTACTTTAAAAAGAATAATAATTATTGACAATATCAAAAGTAAAAAAAAAAAAAAACAATTAGAAGACAATACAAAGGCATAGATACACAAATGGTAAGATTTAGATTATGTATATATATAAATATTTACAAACAGGTTTAATTATCAAATATAAAGTTTCTGAAGTTACGTTTGAAAATATTAAATGAACAAGATGTTTTCAAATTAACCGGCAAAGAATTCCAAAGTAGTGGGCCACGAAAGAAAATAGATTTATGAGAAAGGCAAGTTCTTATTTTAGGAAGGTGGAAGTTTGCAGCATTTCTAGTAGGGTATTCATGAATATTATAATTTAATTTAAAACAGTTCAATAAAAAAGAAGGTAAAAGTCCTTTAGAACATAGATACATAAAAAGTCCCATTTCATACTTGTACATATCATAAATATTTAAAATTTTAAGTGAATGAAAAATAGGATAAGAATGGGCGTAAAAAGGGGAGTTGTTTATAATTCTGACTGCACGTTTTTGAAGTTTATGTAATCTGTCTAAATAAATATTCGCAGCACTTCCCCAGGCAAGAATGCCATAATTAAAAAATGGTGAAATAATAGCATAATACAGCATCTTTAAAATATTTGGTGGAAAATTTTGCAATTTGTACATTATGCCTATGTTCTTAGATATCTTATTGCAGATGGCATCAATATGATTTAACCACGTTAATTTATTATCGATTATGACACCAAGAAATTTTAAAGATGAAACTTCTTTTATCATTGAACCACACAATTTTATATCAATTTCATTGGAGTTTATTTTCTTATTTGTAAATATAAAGTTAGTTTTAGAAACATTGAGGGATAACTTGTTCAAGTATAACCAATCGGTAACCTTCTGTAATTCCTCATTAAATTCTGTTTGTAACGTCTGTAAATCTTTGTTGGACATGAATATACTGGTGTCATCTGCGAATAAGATAAATTTAAGTTTACTGGATACATTGCACATGTCATTAATATATAAAAGGAATAAAAGAGGTCCAAGTATCGAACCTTGGGGCACTCCACATCTTATAGATTTCAATTCTGATTTAATTCCATTACATAATACATATTGTTTGCGATTAGATAGATAATCTTTTAATAAGTCTAAAGTAATTCCTCTTATTCCATATGCATATAGTTTTTTCAACAAAATATTATGATCTAACGTATCATTCATTCCATCTCACAGTGGAGATACTTTAAAGCTTTATAGTCCCGCTCATAGATTTGTGTCATAATACTTTGACCTTTGACCTTTAGGTGAACCCTGTGACGTGGAGTCTTCAAAGGCGAAGGAGATCACCTGTTACACCAGACCAGCGCCGGAGGGTGCGGATCTTAACCCAGGGGGTAGGGGACTCTTGCTGGAGTACTGGGTTAATCAAACCTCCCTCCAAAGGTAAACCCATTTAAGCCTGTGGTGGAAGGGGGGGGGGGGGTGGGGGCTGTTTCACAAAGAGTTAAAAACTCTCAATTGCAAATTGCATCTGGGTCCCGTTTCATAACGACTTGTTTTTATGAAAAATGCACAATTGCTATTATAATTTTACTATTGGCCAATCGGATTGAAGCAGGGGCGGATCCAGGATTTTTCAAAGGGGGGGGGGGGGGCATATTTTGCCAAAGAAAAAATTGACAAGCAAAAAATAAAAAGGATTTAACCCGAAAATTAAGGGGATTTCTTCGACGAAAAAATTTGACAAGCAAAAAAAAAGGGGGGGGGGGAGGGCTCACTTCTCTTTTAATAGCATTTTTACACTACAAATTTTAATTGTGCCTCTCAAAAGGGGGACACGGGCCGGCTGTGCCCTCCCCCCCCCCCTGAAACCGCCAGTGGATTGAAGGATTTCAGTAGCTTTTAAATGTTATAATAAATTTTTTATTACAACAAGTTTTATGACACATGCCCCTGGTACATGTATGAAAGGAATCAACATGTTGGTGCAATTGTGCCAAGAGGACAAAAGGTCGCACACTGCTGTGTATTCACTCTTTGCACGCTGAATTAATTTTGGGGGTATATATAATGACAATTGTTTCCATGTTATTTTCTTTAATTCAAGATTTCAATATTGCACCATTGATACTTATTATATAGATGTTATCCAAGAACTATTGCCTTTTATTAGCTTATCTTATTTGAAGTTAAGGGAGAAAACTTGAAATTAATTTTACGAATGTGCAAGATTGCTACATCAGCACGCAAAGGGTTAATAAGAATGCATGTTCCATATGTGCGCATCAGCATTTAAGCATGACTTCACTCTTTGTGTGACAACCCCCCCCCCCTGTTTTTTTAATGGTCTCTCATCAAGGAGAATTGCCTCTCTTATCTATAAAGACCACCTTATACATTTCCCTTTTTGTTTTTGTATGTACCTATGCCCTAGAAGATTGTACAGACTATTTGTTTACAAATCTATTTTTTTCACAGAAGAGAGCCAAATTATGCAGTCTGGTATATAGTCTTGCATCAATGATGCAGAAACTTCTATTCTCAACCTATTTAAATCGACTCTCGGCAAGATTTGATCACAAAGGAAAGACTATTATGGAGAATTCTTTAAAGGGATACTCCAAGCTGAAAATATTCATATCTAAATGAACAGAGTAAAATTCACAAAGCAAGATGCTGAAAATTTCATCAAAATCGGATAACAAATGATGAAATTATTGAAATGTAGAGCTTAGCAATATTTTTTTTAAACAGTTACATGTATATGTATGCATGAATATTCAATAGGTGGGTTGATGATGTCACATCCCCACTTTGCTTTTTCTTATGTTATTACATGTACATGAAATCATAAATGTTTCATTTTTCATACATGTGTACATGTAAATGATGTATCTCAATTATAATGAAATAAGTTGCAGCAATAAATAACCAATGCACTTAATCGGTTGTCACTCCAATTGTTTAAGTTCTTGGTAGAAAAAATTTGAATAAACCTAATTCCATATAATGAAATACAAAAGAGCAAGTGGGGATATGACATCATCAGTTTGCTCATTGAATATTCATGAAGACATGCCTATAAGTGTTTCACCGGAATAGTGCAAGTCTTTTGAAAAATTCACTAACTTTGTTATTTGTTATCCGATTTGGATCAAATTTTCAGCATATTGCTCTGAATTTTACTCTATTTATTGAGATATGAATAGCTTCAGCTTGGAGTATCCCTTTTAACTACCCTTGTACAGCTCAGCATTAAATGCACATACTTTGTATTTTTTTTAACGGAAATACAAATATAGTACCTAATTGGTGTTATCCAGTGGATGCAGAGGGGCACGTGAAATTTAATGACTCATAACTTCCTCTAAGGGATGCTGTTTTCCAACTTACAATTAATTATGTTTATTTGTTCCTGTAGCCTTGACGTCTTTAGTTGGAATACCAGTGATGCAGCCTACGTCAAGAAAGGAATAATTGGTGGAGGCTTGACCACCGAGGAACCGAATGATCAGAAGTTTTACTCCCGTCTCACTGGATACTTTGTGCCTCCGCGAACCGGCGAATACACTTTCTATGTTCGAGGCGACGATTATGTGCATCTATGGCTTAGCAACAATTCCAATCCTGCCAACGCGGTATGACCCACTGAGCAAGAAGTCGTAGTAGTAACAGTAGTAGTCGTAGTAGAAGTAGTAGTAGTAGTAGTAGTAGTAGTGGTAGAAGTAGTAGTTATAGTGGTACTAGAAGTAGTAGTAGTAGTAGTAGTAGTAGTAGTAGTAGTAGTAGTAGTAGTAGTAGTAGTAGTAGTAGTCGTAGTAGCAGTGGTAGTTGTAGTAGTAGTAGTAGTAGTAGTGGTAGTAGTAGTGGTAGTAGTAGTGGTAGTAATAGTGGTAGTAGTAGTGGTAGAAGTAGTGTTAGAAGTAGCAGTAGTAGTGGTAGAAGTACATGTAGGAGTAGAATTAGTAGTAGTAGTACATGTACATGTAGTAGTAGTAGTAGTAATAATAGTAGTAGTATTGTTGGTGGTAGTGGTAGTGTTGGTACTGGTGGTAGTGGTGGTAGTAGTGGTAGTATTAGTGGTAGTAATAGTTATAGTAGTAGTAATAATGGTAGTAGTAGAAGTAGTAGTAGTAGTAGTAGTAGTAGTAGTAGTGGTAGTGGTGGTGGTGGTGGTGGTGGTGGTGGTGGTGGTGGTGGTGGTGGTAGTAGTAGTAGTTGTAGTAGTAGTAGTAGTAGTAGTAGTAGTAGTGGTAGTATAGTAGTAGTAGAAGTGGTAGTAGTGGTGGTAGTAGACTTGGTAGTAGTAGTAGTAGTAGTAGTAGTAGAAGTACATGTAGTAGTAGTACATGTAGCAGCAGCAATCCAGGTTTTCTGTCCGCTTTAGTCCCCGATTACTGGCATGGCCGGATCACCTCGCACTCACAGAAACCGACCTCATCCGTTCCCACCCGGTTTACACTATTCAGTCCATCTTCTTCCCTCAACCAAAATCCTCCTTCACTCCTCCACTACTTACTTCTATTTATATCTTCTTCAGTTTTTCCATTCCCTCTAACCAGCCACCCCCCAGTCATGTACCCTTCTAAAACATGATCCAAAAAAAAAATTGTTCTAAATTTACTGATAATCTTCATTCATTTTTGGACTATACAGCATTTTGGGGCAAAAGCAGTTTTGCCTTTGGCTTTTGAAGGCTTACAGAAACAAGCAAGACTGAAAAGAAATGTCAATTCCATACCTTGGGAACGGGGGAGAACGGGTCAGTCAGTGTAAAGGGGTGAAGATGATTTTCTTGGAAACGGCTGATGTGCAAAGAGGGTCTTACGGACCACACATACCCATACTACCGTTGTACCCCAAATAACAATACCGTAGTTTTTGAATAATGCATATCACATTTAAAGGACAGGTCCACCCCAACAAAAAGTTAATTTAAAAATAAGAGAAAAATCCAACAAGAATAACACTGAAAATTTCATCAAAATCGGATGTGAAATAAGAAAGTTATTACATTTTAAAGTTTTGCTTAATTTCACAAAACAGTTACCTAGGATATGCACATCCTGGTCGGTATGCAAATGAGGAAACAGTTGACGTCATCCACTCACTATTTCTTTTTTATCTTATTATATGAAATATGAAATATTCTAATTTTCTCCTCGTCAGGTAAAACAACGATTAATTCCTCCCTGAACATATGGAATTACCATTGTTTAATACTATATAGTTCAGTAAGTTGGTCCCTATTGTCAAATTTGTAAAAAATGAAATATAATATCATTCAAACAAAAAAACAAAAGAAATAGTGAGTGAGGGACATCTTCGACTGTCTCATTTGCATGTCACTGAGTTGTGCATATCACTGTTTTGTGAAAAATATGCGAAACTTAAAAATTTCATAACTTTCTTATTTTACATCCGATTTTGATTAAATTTTCAGGGTTATGCTATTTTGATTTTTCTCTGTTTATACAAATCAACATTTTTCTGTGGTGGACTTGACCTTTAAGGTTGCTGTACGCTTCCAAAGGACTTTGATATTATTGCCCTGGCTTTATTTGGCTTTGGCCTTTGATGCCTTGTCCTTGCACTTGGAAATCCTCAGCCTTCCTTGTTGGATTGACTTATTGATTTCATTGCACACAGTGCTTAGGTTAGGAAACAAAGACAGAATTCAATTCAAAACTTTGATTAAGCAATTTTTCCAAGTATTTTACTTTTAAGTAAATAAGAAAGTTCACCCATTTCATATTCAGTTGCCTATTTTGCATTTTCTTTAGTTAGTCAAAATGTAAACCAATATAATACTGAGGAGCATTGTCTCTGATACGTGACTTGGATATAAGATTAAATACATACCCTAATTCACGAATTTAGCACCAAAATCAACCAAGTATTTTTTTCTGAGCCAAACCCTAAGTAAAATACTCAGTTTTCTGAATGAAAGCCAGTCTAAAGCTATGGTATAGGGTCAATACTGTGAATTATACATGAAAATCTTAATCTTACAAAATCTAAATGATGGGCGCCTAGCAAGCAGGCAGAAGGTCCCATTTCTAAAGTCTTTGGTATGACTCGGCATGGGAGGGATCGAATCCATGGCCTCCTGTTCATGAAGTGGGCACTCTACCATTAATCTTGTCTGGTTTTGTAAGTGTTAAGTTAAATGTAAGTCCACTTTATTAAGACTTTAAATGTCCCTCCTACAGGCCAAGGTAGCATTCACAACCGGAGCAACAGGGAGTTTCACGGGCGCTAGTCAGCGATCCCCAAAGCTCACCTTGCTTCAGAATCAGCATTATTACCTCGAGACGCGACATAATGACCATGCCCATGGTTCCAGTGTAGTACTTGCCGTAGCCCTGCACCAGACAGAGTGGACCCACAAGGATGTCAACCGAGTCGTAAACGACATTCAGTTGATCGAGACCATGGCCGATGCTTTTCCGGAAAAACAGGTAGGTGTTTCCTAAAGCTACGCAAGACTTCTCGAGCGACTGGAACACGTCCTGGGGCAGAAAGTCAGCGACATAAGGATATATCATTTAGCGCAAGAAAGGGTTACCAGTCGCTGTAAAGTCAGTCGTAACTGATGAACAGCCCATTTTAAGTTGGTGAACAGCCCAATTTAAGTTGGTGAACAGAGCATGTCTTTGGCGGAAATAAATTACTATTTTGGAACCTCTGTACTGAGTGTTAACATGAAAACAATTATTTGCTGCCTCATTTAATAATTGTTCTATACTCCAAGTTGACAAGATTAATACTTTTTTCTTCAAGTGTTGAGAGTTTAATTAAGCATCAAATTATGGGGTTGTTTGATATTTTCTTTACTTAACAGAAATGTTAACATTGAAAAGAGTAATGAAAGGTACATATATGTTAGCATTAAACTAGATTAAACCAGCAAAAAATGTGATATTTTGTCCTGGATGGGCTAGTTAATCTATAAAACATATGAACACACCATATGAGGCTTTAATAGGCCTACTGGAACCCAGAGGATATAAGATAAATTGAATGAATGGTGATTGTGTTGAGTGAATGAACAGATTAATACATGTACATGCATGTGAATTAAATTATGGAATTGTAAAGATAATTCAAAAAGTCATTGAATGAATGAATGAATGGATTGATGGATGGATGGATGAATGAAAGCATGAATGAATGGATGGATGGATGGATGGATGGATGGATGGATGGATGGATGGATGGATGGATGGATGGATGGATGGATGGATGGATGGATGGATGGATGGATGGATGGATGGATGGATGGATGGATGGATGGATGGATGGATGGATGGATGGATGGATGGATGGATGGATGGATGGATGGATGGATGGATGGATGGATGGATGGATGGATGGATGGATGGATGGATGGATGGATGGATGGATGGATGGATGGATGGATGGATGGATGGATGGATGGATGGATGGATGGATGGATGGATGGATGGATGGATGGATGGATGGATGGATGGATGGATGGATGGATGGATGGATGGATGGATGGATGGATGGATGGAAGGATGGAAGGAAGGAAGAATGAATGAATAATAAAAGGACAAAATACATGCCGATGATTTGATAGAACCAATTTCAAAATGTACATCATTTAGGTTATCAGGGTGGTCGGCCAGAAGGAGGTTCAGAGGATTGATATCAATATATCATCGTGTGAAACTGTCGGCCAAGAAGGTTGTACTCTCTCTGGATTCACCGTAACCTATGACGGACAATCAACAGGTATGTCAAGTGGGTCCCACAAAAAAAGGAAGCCAGGATTTCTCATATTTCTTTAACATACGTGTAGCAAAATAATTTATGGTGTTTCATTAAGATACATGTACGTAAAGTCATAAATTCAGCATTTCTTTTTCATTTTGATATGATTTATGATAGTTCACGCATAGATGATATAGGCCCGTATTCTGAACTCGGGTTTAAATTAAACCATTGTTTAAAGTTGTGCTTTAACTACATGTATGGAGAGCCAATTGGGGCACAAATCCCTAACAGTACACATCCAATTTATTAACTCATATGACACCCAAATTGTCTTGGAATGATAACTGAAGTACATGTATTTTAAAGTATTTTTCAACATTATGAAAGCAAAAGGAAACAAAAAATAGTAAACATCAAATATACGATATAAACAGAATGTTAGAATTTTTGGCTCCCCATAATTTAAGCACAGACTTAGGCCATGGTCTAAGTTAAACCTGACTTCAGGCCATAGAGTTTTAAAGTTCAATTTCAAAACCTAATTGAGCAGAAAAATGAGTCGAGATTTGCTATGGATGAGACAACATTGCGTAATAAAATTGCGTAATACGCTCATTGCGTAATACGCTCATTAGCGTATCTTTTTTATTTTTTGTTAAACATGTTTTTGTCCCTAATCTCTCAATGAGAGTGGATGCAGATTCACATGTGAATTTCTAACATGCCTCAGTATCAGCAATATTTGTTTTACACCACAGTGCGTCACTAGTTCACTAAGTATTTGGTATGGCATCAAAGAAGAGATTTCATTCTTACTATTTATGTTAAACATATTTCTGTTTCTGGTAACTCCCGTAGGAACTCCGCATAACAAATATTCAATGATTGTAATATCTAGCTCTAGAAATGGGTTTCTGATTTTGCAGGACACACATTGTATTGTACATTCATCTTCAAAGCCTTGCATTTTAGTACCTCACAGGCGCGTAGCCAGGGGGGGGGGGCAGTCGCCCCCCAAAAAGAAAAAAAAAGAAGGGTAAAAAGAGAGGAGAAAAGGAAAAGCGAAGGGAGGAAAGGGAAGAAAGGTAGCTTTGTGGGTTTTTCTTTTCTTTATTTTTTTCTCAAAAAAGAAACTCCGTGACTCTTGCTCTGAATTTATATATATGAATTTTGCTTCCGCGCTGCGCGGTTAAATGACAATATTGCAGTTCTCCTTTGTTTCCCTCACCCTTTCTCTAACCCTGTTTTTTCCACCTCAGCTATATGTGTTTCTTGCCAGTTAAAGTTCAAATGTATACATTAGGGCATGGAATTAGAGTAAGGTTAGGCCGAAGTATATGAATTTATCTTTTTTTTTAATTGATCGCGCAACTTCTGGTCGGGTCGGCTCAGGGCGGGTAAAATCTTTATCTCAATTTTTGCCGTCACCTCCATATAGGCATCTTCTCCCGCTTTTAAGCTCATTACTAAACAACCATAATTTGGGGGCAAACAGGTTCCTAATTTAAAAAGAGGAAGGTATAAAAATTTGTGTCGTGTTAAATAAAAAAAGTACAATATTTTTGTATCAAATTCTATTCAACTTCATGTCATTTCCCTGCACATTCATCTCCTGTCCTGTTTTGCGCCCTCAGTTTGAAATTTTGAATGACACTTAAGTTTCTTTATCATTCAAAGTGAAGCGCATCAGGATAAGTGAAAGAAATTATAAATCATCCTGTTTTATATAATTTCAATAATCACAGAAGTTTCAACTTTTTGCGCACTATTTTCCTTGTAATGAAGTTCAATAATCTTAGAAAATTAATTGAATTAGAGCTGATGGGGGTATTAGAGATATCTGCATGTGATGAAACGTCCGCCCTATGAAATTTCAGAGTTTCATTGCTCTGCGCGGGGAGGAATATCTTCCTCCCGGCATATATCCTTCTCTCTCCTCTGTTTTGCGAGTTAAGATATGCACTGTCGCTAAATTGTTTGTAATCAAATCTGATCTTTCCAAGGGAAGTATTCAATATAACTTCGAAACTAACCTTTTCTCGGGACCATTTTCTTTGCAAAATATTTTTATAAAACACTTTAGCTTCCGCGTTTCCCGCGGGGGTTAATATTTTAATTTCCTCCATTTTATCCCTTTTTGTTTGTTTTACAATCACTTTTGAAAACAAGGTTCAAAATCACAATATAGTCAAATGAATTGGAGCTGATATAGGTACATGTACTAGAGACAAGGGAGGCGGCTCCTTTTTATTTTTATTTATGAAACACCGAAAGCTTCGCACTTCGCAAGGGAGGGGGAAACTCTCCCTCCCTGCACCCACCCCCTAGGGAGCGCGCTTCGCTCGCTCTGTAAGTGTTGGTATGCTTCGCGTGCATTTACCGCCCCCTCCAAAATGAAATCCTGGCTACGCGGTTGGTACATGTACCTCAATCCTGAAATACTTTTGAATCAAGGTCCCCCAAGCCCATTTGGATGATATTTCTTGTCAAATTTCTTCCAAACTTTCCTCATTCTTTTTTTTTTCCTTTCATTTTAATCATTTTTATTTGTTGGTTAGATTCTCCTTTGGGAAGAAAAAAAATCTGAACTTTGACCCATCTTTGCCTTTGTTGTGATGGGATAGCCCGATTTTCTTGATGATTTTATTACATCTTTTATGTGAATCGTCATCATATCAGCCATGTTCAGCCCACTGCGAGGCGAAGGCCTCCTCAAGTTGGTGCCAAAGGTGCTTGGCTTGTGCTGATGTAATCCAATTTATGCCAATGAAAGATTTTTTAAAGCACAATTACCATTCTTTTTTTTTCAGTTGAGAAGGATGACCACAGGTGATTGATATGTATTATTTTTCTTTAGACTTCACAACACTAAATACAAGTCAAGAACTTGAGGATGCTCTTAACAGCCTTTCAAGCCTCCAGTTGAATCCAGTCACGGTCACTTTAGATGAAGATGATACGTCTCTAACTTTCACAGTATACTTTACCAAGGAAGGTAAGATAGTCATGCAAGCCAAATTCGTGGTGAATAAAGCCAAATCATAGTAATTTAAGTCAAATATGTAGAGATTCAAGCCAAAAATCATTCATTCAAGCCAAATTAATTGTTATAAAAGCCAAATTCATTGTAATCAAAGCCAAGAGCAGGGGTTTTCGGATTCCGGTAATCCGGGTTCGATTCCCACTTGGTGCGCTAGTGCCCTTGGGCACTAGCACACTTAATCCTCATTGCCAGGTCCCTAGGAGAGGACCTTAAGCCGTCGGTCCTCTGGTTGCTTGCTTACAAGCATCCATGCTTTCTTAACAATCCGGTAAAAACATCCACCATTTACCATTTACCAAATTGTAACTTCTAAAGAAGAAGATTGTAGTGGTTTCATCGTACACCATGTATCGTTTCGTAGACCTATATTTTGGTCCTGAAAGGACCACCCAATATCAATATTTTGACAAGTGTGTTCATGTCTTCTTCAGGAGAATGAAAAGCAGGCTCTATACACTCTTTGAAGGTGAAATATACTTGATACCTGGGTATCAAAAGTCCATCGGTTATTGCAGCTCTGGTTCTGTAACCATGAACAGAATTCGCTTTGTCAAATAAGTTGGTCAGGTATTGTGGTGCCTGTCCATTATATAGCTCTGTATACCTGCTTACATTTCTGCATTTTCCACCTTTTTTCAATGGAAACATAATTTGTGGAAGTACCGGTACGTGTACCAACTCCAAGGACAAATCGTGCCGTTGTTTTATGTTGTTTCACAAGCGACTCTTGCACAGTTCGACCAAGCAGTGCTAGAGTAGTCGAACAGTGGCAATGAATGAGATATTTGATACTATCATTTTTTCAATGTTCCTTGATTTTGCTTTTGAACACATCCTGAGTGAGTGTGAATGAGACATTTGATATTATTTTTTTGTTTGTTCACTTTTCCATTTTATTTTCATGTTGAAATCCTTCAGAGAGCGTGACCGAGATGATTGATCTGCAGTATACTGGGAACAAAACCATTACGATCACAGAGGAGGAGGTGACCGATGGTGAAGCCGGCGTGGCCCCTGAGCAGTTCACCGTCACTTATGATGGAGTTGAGTCTACTCCCTTGACATTTTCCATGTCTGCCCAAGAGGTAAGTGCAGGGGGCCTGTTACAAAAAGGAGTTGCGATCAAAGATAAGTCCAGAAATCAAGTGGAACTTGATTTTTGACTATTCGTCAGAAGCATGTTTTGGGGACTTGCGTATGATGTCTATCATTGTGTTTATAGGGGGCTCTCGTGGTCTAGCCGTTATGACTCTTGTCCTCAATCAGAGGGTCCTGGGTTCAAATTCCAGCCATGGCATGTTTTCCTTCAGCAACTTGAACTGGAAGCACGACTGCTGGGATCATCAGTATTCTTCCAGAATCTCGGGTAAAGGTAAAGGTAAAGAAATTTACCTACATTGGGCTGCACTCTACCCAGGTGATGTGAATGGGTACGCGGCATTATTAATTCCTTGAATGAAATAAACACTAGGAGGCAGCTCGAGCTAAATCTGGGATAATAATAGGGCGCCTCGTTGATCAACAGGCTACATGTATATGATATCTAATACTAGTAGCAGATCTAAGGTAGCATATCAGAGAACTCATAATTGGAAGTCAACTTTAGGTCCTCAAATCATTCAATTGATTAAAAGTTGCATGGATTGATAGTCTTTTTCCTGCAAATGAAGATTGAAAACTCTCAATCCAAATTTACAATTGATTTTATAAGCAGGTTCCATGCAAAACCCGAAAGTGTTTTTAATCACTGTTGTTCAATCAACAAACATATGCTAAGTTTACTACTTGTAAAAAATATATTATATTATTGAAAGATGGCAGCTTTATGTGTTGAGCAGAACATGATGATAGTTATTATGATGATGATGATCTTAATCATAATAATCATAATTATGATACAAACTTTAATTTCATTAATAGTAATGATGATATTGATGATAATCATGACAATAATAATAGGCATTTATATAGCGCCATCTATCTAGAAATATTCTATTCTAAGGCGCATAAGAAAAGAAAGAATTAGACAGTTTGGATGAGTGTCAAAGTGCCAATAACTAATACTGTTCGAAAAGATAAGACTTCAGTTTAGATTTGAATGTCTCCAGTGATGGTATAGTTCTTAAATTCAACGGCAAATTATGATAATGATGATTATGATAGTGATAATGAGAGTGATAATGATGAGAAGTAATCATAAAACAGTTATGATATCAATAAAAATGGTACAGTTTCAATGTGTATTTGCTTGGTGTTTTTTTTCTAGGTTGAAGATGCGCTCGTGGAAATGACTGGATTTCGCTGCTCCCCCTCACTGGAAGCAAGCCAGTATTACTTCTTCCAAGACTACGAAGGTGATGAGGACACCAGCAGGGAAAACGGGGAGCGTGTGAGAGACCAAGAGGCGTACTGTTCCAGAACATCGCGCATGAACCCAGAATACATCTTTAGAGAGAACATATACCCTTCATCTGATGGCAATACGAAACAAAGATTTGATATTTCAACCTATAAAGAGGTGTGGTATCAGTAAAGTGGATTTTTTTTTTTTTTTTTAATTAATTGATATTTTGATCGAATTTTATTATTTCTGCATTCGTCAAGATGAATACAATAATACTTGCCCCAATGGCTGTTTAATAAGCCTAACTTTCTTTACATTGACAGCCAATCACAGCTCGTTAATTCAGCGTCAAAGATGTTTCTTGGTTCTATTATGTTTAATTTTGTTCTAGCATTCTCTTCATTCACGCAATTTAGATTTGATAAGTGCATGTCATAAAGTTTCAAACATTTTCGATGGTATTAAAAAAAAAAATAGAATAGTACATTACATATATAAACACTTTTCTTTCAAATTCATGTGCAAGAAGAATATATGGGAAAATAACTCTTTTTGCAAAAAAGAAAAATATCAATGAAATATATGTATGCTGGAGACTGTCAACATGATCTGGATGCTTAAAGTCGATGATAGCCCCCCCTTTTTTCCACAAGGTAAAGCTTAGCAGAAGAATCAGAGGAGGCATTACTTTGGTTTGCTTTTAACAAGTCATTGCTGTTCATATGATTTCTGTGATGATTTTGAAATAAGAAATTCTAAATCGTTCAATATTTTCAAAAGTAGGGATGTAAATTTCTGTTCGATAAAATCAACATTGTTAATTGTTCCTAGGTACAGAATTGGCTTACATTTTTTTTTTTCTCCATGTTTGCTCTTTTTCTATGTCTGATTTAAAATTTTAACCATATCATATTTTACGATACCTTTATTGGTCGGCCTATTCATAAGGGATGTTGCTTCCTGGCCACCTCCCATTTTGCATTGTTATCCTTTCCTGTGTAACTATTTTTCTTGTAGTATATTTTCTAATTTATTATGTGAATTAAAAAAAAAAATGGAATACTGTCATGTATTTCTTAATTCAAAGTGAAATTAATTTTAATTGAACGGAATCTTCGCCCCCCCTTTTATTTCAGTTGTGTTTTGCCATGCGAGGATTAGGATTTCGAGGTACCTTCCGAGTCTGGACCGTGCGGCAACTGAGAAGCAACAGCGATGCAGATATCTCGTATGTCAGCATCTTGATCAATTTCTTTGAAGATCCCGAAGAACCATCAGACACGTGAGTCATTCTTTTCCAAAGGTTCATGCCCGGGTGGGTGATTCATAAAGCTGTAAGTTAAGAGTGACTTTAAGAATGACTGGTGAACCTTTCTTACGTGCTTAACAATCACCGATGAATATTTAAAGGAGAAATATATTGACTATGAATATTTAAAGGAGAAATATATTGACTATGAATATTTAAAGGAGAAATATATTGACTATGAATATTTGGTTTTATTATATATCAATGGAAAGGTAATGATTTGGGGATTATCATTAGGTCAACGAAAATAATTCATAAGGTGGAAATCGGCAATTAAAAAGCGCTAAAATGCCTCTCCGAAATATGCCACGCATCGGTCTCTGAATTGACTCGAATTTGATGATGTGTACATGTATGATGGATGGTACCAGAGACGTGATTGGCTCTCCCACATCAAGCTCCACTCGCGTGCAAAACCTATTGTGAATGCTAGTGAATGTGGAATTTCTCCACACTGTCACGAAATAGTTCAATCATGAAATGGAAGAAAACCCAAAAGTTATATCTAGATTTGGATTTCGAAATTAATGTTGTTGAAGCAAAAGATATTGATGATAAATATTCTAGCTCTAGTGAACAACAAAGCAACATGGAAGAAGGGAATAGCGCCGGTACGGTGATGGTGAGTGGAACAAACCCCTGGCCCTGTCGTATCATTACTCAACTTACATTAATTTGCACCTGCACAGTGCACCACCGAAAGGCCAAACAATTCAAAAATCAAGTCCACGACAGGGTCTCTTCACTCACTCAACAGTTTGACTTTGAAATATAAAAAAAAATAATGATTGCATTGTACTTACAAACAAGTAAAATGTTATGTCCGAACCAAATAATTTATGTATCCAAATCAACTCAGCTGACTAGTAGCAGCAAGGTAGCAGCAGACGATATGCACCAACGAGAAAGCGAACTTCACGTGTGGGATAGATACTTGATCACTCGTTCTGTTTGAATTTCGATATCATTAGTTTGACAAATGGAATTCAGGGAATTCTTTTTTTCATATAAAAATGTACAATTAAAATGATTTTTTTCATTACGATTATTACTTTATTAAATCAAATATTTGAGGTAACTTATATTGAGACGTAAACCTAAAAGATCAACCAGCTAGCTGGCACGAGCTCTTGTTTACATGCTAGCTAGCTGGTTGGTCTTTTAGTTTTACATCTTATTTTAATCTATCTCAAATATTTGATTCAAGAAAGTGTTAGTCGTAATGAGAAAAAAAATTAATTGTACATTTATTTTTATAAGAAAAAAGAATTCCCTGAATTCCGTTTGTCAGAATAATGATATTGAAATTCAAACAGAACGAGTGATCAAGTATCTTTCCCACACGTGAAGTTTACTTTCTCGTTGGTGCATATCGTCTGCTGCTACTTGTGAGTTGATTTGGATACATAAATTATTTGGTTTGGACATATTATTTTACTTGTTTGTAAGTACAGTGCAATCATTAATTTTTTTTAAAATTATATTTCAAAGTCAATTTTTTGAGTGAGTGAAGAGACTCTGTCGTGGACTTGATTTTCATTGTTTGGCCTTTGGGTGGTGCACCATGCAGTTGCAAATGAATGTGAGTTGAATAATGATACGACAGGGGTTCGTTCCACTCACCATCACTGTACCAGCGTAATTCTCCTAATTTTCCTTCTTCCATGTTGCTTTGTTGTTCACTAGAGCTAGAATTATCATCAATATCTTCTTCAACAGCGTATACTTCGAAATTCAAATCTAGATATAACTTCTCGGTTTTCTTCCATTTCATGATCGAACCATTCAGTGACAGTGTGGAGTAATCGCACATTCACTAGCATTCACAATAGGTTTTGCACACGAGTGGAGCTTGATGTGGGATAGCCAATCATGTCTCTGGTACCATCATACAAGTACACGTCATCAGATTCGAGTCAATTCAGAGACCGATGAGAGGCATATTTCGGAGGGGCATTTTAGCGCTTTTTAATTGCCGATTTTCACCTTATGTGTTATTTTCGTTATTTTCAAATGACCTAATGATAATCCCCACATCATTACCTTTCCATTGATATATAATAAGACCACATTCATATTCAATATATTTCTCCTTTAATGGTGAATATCATTCACCACAAGAAAGGATCACCAGTTCTTAAAGTCGCTCATAACTTACAAACAGCTTTATGAAATGGATTCAAAAGATAAACCTTACATAAGTGGGGTGTTTCACAAAGATTTAAGTGTGACTTCTTTGCTGCAATATTAAACACAACACTGTACTGGTCAAATCATGTTAAGATGACGCTCACTACTGCTTGTTAATAGAGAAGATTGCGCATTAAATATCAAATCTGCGTTGGCATTTAAGCATGACTTTAAGTCAGACTCAACTCCATGTGAAACACCCCCTGGTTCTGTCAACCAAAAGATTATTGATTCTTCCTTGGGCTGATTTATATGTTCAATTGTATTAACCGTAATATGCAACCAAATGGTTATTATTGAACTTTGTGCTCAATTTTGGTCTCACCTGCATACATGTACATGTACATGTACATGTAGCAGAGCGAGACTATAGGCGCCGCTTTTCTGACGGCGGCGGCGTCAAGTTTTTGAAATGACAGCATAACTTAGAAAGTATATGGACCTAGTTCATGAAACTTGGATATAAGGTTAATCAAGTATTACTGAAAATCCTGCCTGAGTTGCAGGTCACATGACCAAGGTCAAAGGTCATTTAGGGTCAATGAACTTTGACCAAGTTGGGGGTATTTGTTGAATTTCCATCATAACTTTGAAAGTTTATGGATCTGATTCATAAAACTTTGACATAAGAGTAATCAAGTATCACTGAACATCCTGTGCGAGTTTCAGGTCACATGACCAAGGTCAAAGGTCATTTAAGGTCAATGAACTTTGGCAATGTTGGGGGTATTTGTTGAATTAACATCATAACTCTGTAAGTGTATTGGTCTAGTATCACTGGACATCCTGTGCAGGCTTTAAGTCACATGACCAAGGTCAAAAGGTCAATGAACTTTGGCCATGTTGGGGGGAATTGTTGAATAACCATCATAACTCCGAAAGTGTTCGGATCTAGTTCATAAAACCTGAACATAAGAGTAATCAAGTATCACTGAACATCTCATGCAAGTTTCAGGTCACATGACCAAAATCAAAGGTCATTTAAGGTCAATGAACTTTGGCCATTTTGGAGGTAATTATTAGATTGCTGGCATAACTTCCAAAGTTTACAGATATAGTTTATAAAATGTCGATATAGGGGTAATCAAGTATCACTTACAAGTCTTACATGTAGGTCGCATGATCAAGGTCAACTGTCATTCATTGCCATTGAACATACATGTAGTATTATATCATTATATGAATGGTGTTTTTTGTGAATAATTATTTTATTGTAGTTTTCAAAGTCAGCACTGCTGCTACATGTATATTGAATCGCGCGATGCAGGTGAGACTGCCAGAGGCGCTCCACTTGTTATACTAAGTATTACCGGTTCCTGCTCTTGAGAAAGCACCTTTCTTGAAGTGAATGGCAAATGTGGATTATAATGTCGAGTCACTAGGGGCCTGTTGCTGAAAGAGATGGGATCAAACTCAACTCTAAAAATCAAATGCAACTTGGTTGACAACCAATGAAAGACGGGACCCCGTCTTACAGAGTTACAATTGATCCGATCAACCTCAAGTATATGGAAATCCATCAATGTTATAATTTTTTCTACTAGAAATTTCCACAATGTCCTTTGAAAACAAAGAGAAGCACACACTGGATTTTCACGAAAACTATGAATATACATCATATCTAGAAAGTATTTTGAACAAACATATATTTACATGACTGTTAATATTACTGGCTTTCTATAGATGTGGTTGATTGGATCAATCCTAACTCTTTTTAAGACGGGACCCGGGACTTGCGCTTGATATCTTTATTTGCATTTAAAAGTGAATCTTTCTGCCATGGGTTCTTGTTTCCACAATGCAGAAAAGGGTAAGAAATTACTCATTTTAGAAGAACATGGAATTCACACCATTTCACAGACTACACACATTTTCAAATCCCCAAAATTAAGTTACAAACAACACAGATCTATTTAAACTTAAAGAAAATCCAATTGAACAAACTGTGTATCATGGAAACTGCTATTTATGTTACTGCATCTATTGTAGGATTATGACATCATTGACATCTAGATTCATTAACTGCAGTGATGCCTTACTTTAGTGCAAATCAAAATTTACATCACAGCAAAGAATGCCTACTGACCATCCAAGCCTAAGCATATACTACATTATTGTATCAGATTATTTGGGAGAAAATACTCCTGCGGACTATACATAGTAATTTTATGTTCATGACAAATTTCTTCTTTAACTTGGGGATTGTGAGGTGTGAAGAATCTGCATATTATTTTTACCCACTGTGACTTATCTGTTTAACTTTTTTCAAAATCACGTCTTGCTATATTTTTTCTTGTCACTGCAGGTGGGAGCGACGATGCTTTAACCTCTACGAAATTGCCCGAGATCAGGGTTTCGATTTTAACATGTATTCCTACAAGGCATATCATATAATACCTACTGCGTACCCTGACATCGATTACTTTGTCGATCATGTAACTATTGGCCGCCAAATGAGCCGTAAGTGACATGGTGTGTTTGATGTGATTTTCACCTTTGATGTGATTACTTTATATAGCACTATATCAGTGTGTTTGCGGTCCTTTACAGGAATGTGAATTATGGGATGCCAATCTCAAAAGGGAAGCAGAATGGTCATAGAATAATGAGAATGATGATGGTGATGATGAAGGGGGTGATGGTGATAATGGTGATGATGTTGATGATGGTGATGATGGTGATGGTGGTGATGGTGATGATGGTGATGTTGATGATGGCGATGATGGTGATGTTGATGATGATGGTGGTGATGATGACAATGGGGATGGTTGTGATGATGATGGTGGTGATGGTGATGATGGTGATGTTGATGATGGTGATGATGGTGATGATGGTGGTGATGGTGATGATGGTGATGGTGATGATGGTGGTGATGGTGATTGTGATAGTACATGTAGGTTGTGATGATGGTGATGATGTTGATGATGATGGTGGTGATGGTGACAATGGGGATGGTTTTGTTGATGATGATGAGGTTTGTGGTGGTGGTGATGATGACAACGAGGATGATGATAATGGAAATGATAATGATAGTGATGGTGATGACGGTGAACAAGAACGGATTGAACAATAGCTCGAAAGGGAAGCGGAATGGTCATTGAATAATGAGAATGATAATGGTGATGCTGTCTATAATGTTGATGATGTTCATGGTGATGATGTTGATAATGGTGATGATGATGACAATGGGGATGGTTATGTTGGTGATGATGCGGTTTGTGGTGGTGATGATGATGATGATGATAATGAAATGATTATGATAATGATGGAGATGGTTATGTCGGTGATAAAAATGGTTGTGGTGATGATGCTGATGAGGATGATGGTGATGGTAATTATGATAATGTAGATGATAATGATGGTGATTACAAAAGCCATGATGATGATGATCATGGCTTAAGATGGATCCCATATTCATTTCAAATGTCTTCACCAAACAAATCCATGCTCAAATCTAACTTTCTCTTCCTGCAGAGAGCTCAGAGGAGATTCAGCGATCTCGACCGGCAAAGCCAAATGGCATCTTCGTGACTGACATAGACGTCGAACTGATCGAAGGGAATACTGGGTATGGCATCACCATGATCGGTGCTCACTGCAGCTACAATTTCACCCTGTTGGAAATCACCGGCGGCAACGTGTTGACGGAGACCGTGGGCAGGGTTACCTATGGATTGTCCGGGGATAGTAAGGTAGCGGTAGACCGGGTGCAGGCTGCCACCCCTCCCGTCACTGGCACCTTCGACCTGGAATTCGATGGGAAAATAGCAAGAGGTTAGATAATTAAACTCGAATTCAATCTTATTCAATTATTTGGAATTTATTTTGTGTGCATTTTTTTGTAATTCATGTTTTATTGATCCTTTTCATCAAAAAATACATAACAAAACATTCATGATATAACGGATCACATATAAAAGTTCAGATGACGTTGGCATATGAAATAACATGTCTAACATACAAAATAGTATAAGATAAGAAAACATATATGTTTGTTTTCAACAACAAC
Organism: Lytechinus pictus; assembly: GCF_037042905.1. NCBI lineage: Eukaryota > Metazoa > Echinodermata > Echinoidea > Temnopleuroida > Toxopneustidae > Lytechinus > Lytechinus pictus. The sequence continues at coordinate 23,466,028 of NC_087256.1, forward strand.
AAAAAAAATTCAGGCACTTGGCCTATAAAAAAAAATAAACATAACAAAAACAGCCTTCTGCTTTATCACCTCTTTAAAGTATTCAGAATAATAGCCCACTTGCCATCATGTTTTCCTAATTTGCATTTCCTTTGTGCTATGGTATGTTCAACAGTTTCAAATGATAAAAGAAAGTTACAAAAATGGGGGAGAGTAGGTTTTGTTTCATCACATCGACATCTAAAAATATATTGTTTACCTGACAGGAGCAGAAAGTTCAATATAAATATATTTCTGGGAATTTGGGGCTTACAGATACCAAAAAGAACATATCTCTCTGAGAGGAAATCAGGAAGATCTAGTGAAGCAAAAAGTGTACCAACATTATTCCAAAATTGGCTAACGACGTGGCAAGAATAAAAAAGATGCACTAGAGTTTCTGGTGATACTTTACAAAATGTACAAAGTGTATCCGTTACCTTGTTAATACGGAATAACCAAACCTTGGTAGGAATCAAATTATTAAGAATCTTGAATTGTAAAGCTCGAAGTCTCGTATCTATAGTAGTACGTAGCGGTAGTTTTAAGAGTTCTCTTACTTCTTCTTGTTGAAACCCATAACTGTCTTTTAAACGTGTAAATATATTCGAAATTGATGGGTTATTTTCCTTTAAAAAAAATGTGTAAAAAATATACTTTGGTACACCTGTTACTTCTCTAGTGATGCCATCAATAGTTAAAGTTGGAATCAATGAAATGTTGTCGACAATGGGATGAAAGTTTTGAGATAGAAAAAATACTTTCCATTTTGATGGCATAAACTTGTAACAGTCGAGAAGCAAAAAGTATTCAACAAATGTTAAGCCTTTATTTTTGGCATCTTTCCATCTTAATGGTCTGCCATACTCATCCAACATATGTGACACTTTGTGTGCATGCCCTGCTATACAATTTCTCCAAAATACAAAGAGGATACAATAGTGAAAGCATATCATTTGAGTATGTACACACGTATACATGAGATGTGACAGAAAAACACAATGTGGACTGAATAATAAAGTACATGTATGCAAATCAGATTAAATGAACAAGATGCAAGTCTTTCAGAATGAATTTTATTTATTCATATTTATGTTTTTATTTATGATTTGTATTTAAAGCAATCCCTTTATGATCGAATTGAATTAAGAATTCAAAGTCAAATGATGTTATTTGATACAGGTGTAATTTGTATTTTATGATGTTTTTGCAATCATCAATATTTATTATTCAATTGATTGAATCAATTGTAACTCTTTGTAGGGGCCCCAGTTCTCTTGAATAATAAACCGACTTTCTTTTGAGGACTTACTATACATGGTGTTACTGCAAACCTTACCATGTGCTTTTATTTATCTTAAATTCTCTTAGGATTCCGAGCCTTGGTTACTGGAGAAGCCTTGAAGCAGCGTCTGGAGGTGGAGCTAATGACTGGCTTCGTGAAGGTCACTAGGTTGGGATTCTGCTCTGCTTACTCCTGGCAAATTGAGTTTACCGGGAACGGTGGCAGTCAACCTTTGCTCCAAGTGGTAAGTCAGAAAGGTCTCAGCACACCTGATGACTAGGTTTTATGTAAGCACAAACAAGTTATTTTCTGACCATCACCATAGTAAGAGTTGATTTACACATGTATATGCACTTGGTCTACATTTAACTTTAGTCTTATGCCCGGAATGTCTAATTCTTCATCTGATGATTGATTGATTGCATTTATTCTTTTTCATTCCAAAATTTAACAAAAGTTACAATGTATAGCAAATTATGAAATGTTGATTCAGTAAACAGTTTATCAAATCATATTAAAGTGGCTATCAGATGAAAATGGGTATAACCTACAGGTGTATCTTGAAATTAGACAAAATGGTATGTGCAAATGGTAATTTGTCCCAATCCTGAAAAACAGCCATTTTTAATGAATTTTTAGTCACATTCTTGACAATTTAAACACAATAAAAAGCCTTTCCAAGTTATCTTCTCATTCTGCTTGTTTACAGCAATATACATGTTGAATACCCCCTTCCACACAGTGCTTTTAATGGAATTTATTCCTTATTGATTTATTTTATTGAACAGATAAATCACAACCCCACTAATGAGCATTTAGGAACTATCCTTTTCTCTGATTGCTTGACATCGTAAGCATATTTAGTTTATAAACCACATTAACTACTTTTTTTTTTTGGGGGGGGGTGGGTGGGTACATGTGTAGGCCTTCAACAATGTCAGTGTTTTGCCCCCCCCCCCTGAGGCCATAACTAAGATATGTTTATATTGCTGATTTCATTATATTTCTTGAATAGATAAACCACACCCTCACAAATGAGCAGACCGAGGTCAGCATCCAAGTTGTGAAGCAAGCGGACGGACATCTTTTTCTGGATCCCATATCCGGGGAGTTCCTAAGGACACCTCACGACAAACCTCAGGTACGAATTAGGGATAACTTTGTTATCTAATCATACAAACTTTTACATTATTGAGAGATGTGTGTGAATTCATGGAGAGGTTGGGCTTGAAAAAAACTCTTTTGGAGTCATGGAAAGGTTGGGCTGGAAAGAAACTGCCATGGGAGTCATGGATCGGTTGGGCTTGAAAGAAACAGTCATGGGAGTCATGGAAAGGTTGGGCTTGAAAAACACTGTCATGGGAGTCATGGAAAGTTTGGGCTTGAAAGAAACTGTCATGGGAGTGATGGTAAGGTTGGACTTGAAAGAAACTGTCATGGGAGTCATGGTAAGGTTGGGCTTGAAAAACACTGTCGTGGGAGTCATGGAAAGTTTGGGCTTGAAAGAAACTGTCATGGTATTCATGGATAGGTTGGGCTTGAAAGAAACTGTCATGGGAGTGATGGTAAGGTTGGGCTTGAAAGAAACTGTCATAGTAGTTATGGTAAGGTTGGGCTTGAAAAAAACTGTCATGGGAGTCATGGAAAGTTGGGCTTGAAAAAAAGTGTCATGGGATTCATGGATTGGTTGGGCTTGAAAGAAATTGTCATGGGAGTCATGGAAAGGTTGGGCTTGAAAGAAACTGTCATGGGATTCATGGGTTGGTTGGGCTTGAAAGAAACTGTCATAGTAGTCATGGAAAGGTTGGGCTTGAAAGAAACTGTCATGGGAGTCATGGAAAGGTTGGGCTTGAAAGAAACTGTCGTGGGAGTCATGGAAAGGTTGGGCTTGAAATAAACTGTCATAGTAGTCATGGAAAGGTTGGGCTTGAAAGAAACTGTCATGGGAGTCATGGAAAGGTTGGGCTTGAAAGAAACTGTCGTGGGAGTCATGGAAAGGTTGGGCTTGAAATAAACTATTATGGGAGTCATGGAAAGGTTGGGCTTGAAAGAAACTGTCGTGGGAGTCATGGAAAGGTTGGGCTTGAAATAAACTGTCATTTGAGTCATGGAAATATTGGGCTTGAAAGAAGCCGTCATGGGAGTCATTGATATGTTGGGGTGGAAAGAAACTGTCATGGGATTCATGGAAAGGTTGGGCCTGAAAGAAACTGTTGTGGGAGTCACAGAAAGGTTGGGCTTGAAAGAAACTGTCGTGGGAGTCATGGAAAGGTTGGGCTTGAAATAAACTATTATGGGAGTCATGGAAAGGTTGGGCTTGAAAGAAACTGTCGTGGGAGTCATGGAAAGGTTGGGCTTGAAATAAACTGTCATTTGAGTCATGGAAATATTGGGCTTGAAAGAAGCCGTCATGGGAGTCATTGATATGTTGGGGTGGAAAGAAACTGTCATGGGATTCATGGAAAGGTTGGGCCTGAAAGAAACTGTTGTGGGAGTCACAGAAAGGTTGGGCTTGGAAGAAACTGTCATGGGACTCCTGGAAAGGTTCAGTGCCCTTTTATCATTAATAGGACATGTGTTTAACATCCAAAGTACAGTTTTATATTCAGAAAGGATATAATGTATTTCAACCATGTTAAAATATGTTACCAAGCCAAATACCCATGTACTATACTGTGGGAAAATATAGAAATTGAATGAAAATTAATGTTTTCTATATATTTACAGGTCCAAGTGACTGCCAAGAAATTGGTAGCTGCATGCACTGGTGATTGTTCATTTGAATATTCTTCAGATGCCACGCCCACTTTATCATCCATCACACCTACTGAAGGTAGGCTTTTAAATATTCATGACCCAGGTCCTATTGCATAAATATTAAACAAATATATTAGGCATTGAAAAAGTATAGTGAAATTATTTATCCGAGGTTGGTCTGGCAATTACTATTTTTCCCGAGGGGCATACATGTAGTAGTTTTACCAGTCCAACTGAGGATGAATAATTACCACTATGCTTTCGAAGGAAATGCCTCATATTATATCCTACTTGAGAATTTAGAACCAAAATCTATGAGCTGAGCTTGCAGAGTCCGGTTACTTGCGTTGCATGACCCACTTTCTCCAAGCGGAACGTTGATTAGTGCCTGCGCCGACGCATCACAGGACTTGCCCGGGAGAGACAGCTTGCTGACCAATGCGCCCGAGAGTTAAGCTAAGGATTCAGTTTACTGAAATAATGACATCAGAATATTGGTATAATGAAAAATGTATTGAGGTGTGACGTCATGCAACATCATAGTTAAAATGTATTTGGTCACATGATGCTATTTGAACCAATCCCTACAGGATTTAATCTATGCAGGAAATAAACCAGAATGTACATGTATAATGATGATAAATTTACCATCCATGGTCCTCAATGACACCAAATTACTCCAACAACAGCAATTACCAAATTTTACCCCTTTTTGTCTCACCTGCATAGCAGAGTGAGACTATAGGCGCCGCTTTTCCGACGGCGACGGCGGCGGCGTCAACACCAAATCTTAACCTGAGGTTAAGTTTTTGAAATGACAGCATAACTTAGAAAGTATATGGACCTAGTTCATGAAACTTGGCCATAAGGTTAATCAAGTATTACTGAACATCCTGCCTGAGTTTCATGTCACATGACCAAGGTCAAAGGTCATTTAGGGTCAATGAACTTAGACCATGTTGGGGGAATCAACATCAAAATCTTAACCTAAGGTTAAGTTTTTGAAATGTCATCATAACTTAGAAAATATATGGACCTAGTTCATGAAACTTATACATAAGGTTAATCAAGTATCACTGAACATCCTGCATGAGTTTCACATCACATGACCAAGGTCAAAGGTCATTTAGGGTCAATGAACTTTGGCCGAATTGGGGGTATCTGTTGAATTACCATCATAACTTTGAAAGTTTATGGATCTGATTCATGAAACTTGGACATAATAGTAATCAAGTATTACTGAACATCCTGTGCAAGTTTCAGGTCACATGATCAAGGTCAAAGGTCATTTAGGGTCAATGAACTTTGGCCAAATTGGGGTATTTGTTGAATTACAGCCATAAATTTGAAAGTGTGTTGGTCTAGTTCATAAAACTTGGACATAATAGTAATCAAGTATCACTGAACATCCTGTGCGAGTTTCAGGTCACATGATCAAGGTCAAAGGTCATGTAAGGTCAAAGAACTTTGGCCACGTTGGGGGTATTTGTTGAATTGCCATCATATCTCTATAAGTGTATTGGTCTAGTTCATAAAACGTGGAAATAAGAGTAACCAAGTATCACTGAACATCTTGTGCGAGTTATAGTAGTTTTCAAAATCAGCACTGCTGCTATATTGAATCGCGTGATGCAGGTGAGACGGCCAGAGGCATTCCACTTGTTACTAATAATACATGTACTGTATATCTGTAAAGCGCTTAGAGACGTCCTTCTGATGTATAAAGTGCTATATAAAAGCGGATTATTATTATCATTGTTAGTCCTTCCATAGAAGCTTTATTAAAAAATCTTGATTAGTCTGGGGTTAGACACAGGCAGAGAACCTGATTGAAACTTTAATAAAAAACTCTGTCTTGGCACAAGACTAGCACATACAAAACTTGCTCTTACTTGAGTGAAGGGGTGGCACAGCAGACTACAATGACACCAAATGACATTAACGCCTTTTTTCTATCCAGGCTCATCCGCCGACAGCACTGCAATATCAATCACCGGTTCTATGTTCAGCACCACACCATCGGAGAATTCCGTCACGATCAACGGAGTCGAGTGTGCGGTCACGGCATCCACCGATACCAGCATCACCTGCGATGTGGGCGAGTCGCCCGCGGGGGAGTACGAGGTCAGTGTTCAGGTCCTCGGACTTGGATATGCTGAATACGAGAACGGTAAGGCTGACATGCTGACACTTATTCACTCATATATGTCAAGAATTCGAGGTTATTATTGTCAAGATATTCTTCAACATTGGCGGTCATGTTATGTATTTGTGTTTGCATTATGACTCCTTTAAAAGCAAAATTATTGGCCTGTATTCTCAAAAGACGTTTCAAGTGTACCATAGTACAAAACCATTTTTGTACATGTATGTACATACATCGTGTACATGTAATTATGCTTATTTCATTGGATGCACTAAGAAAAATCTAATCTAATTAAATGCACGCTTATGGCAAAGGATGCCAAAAGGAAGGCGTGATTATACAAGAAATCTGTGTAAACCATGATGGTTTATACCATGGTACAACAGTACTGAAGCCTCTTTTGAGAATACAGGCCATCAAAGATTTAACATTAAATTTTCATCAATTACAGTATATCACTTGAATATGACTTGTTGTTAATATGCATGTAGCTGTGGGTACCATATATAGTGACTTTGGAGGGAATTTCATGTTTTTATGGAAAAAAAAAAGTTGTTAGAGCGGGGGACTTGTATTCCGGTGACCCGGGTTAGATTCTCACTTGGTGCGCTGGTGCCCTTTGGTAAGGCATTAATCCTCAGTACCAGGTCCTTCGGAGAGGACCTTAAGCCGTCGGTCCTCTGGTTGCTTGCTTACAAGCATTCATGCTTTCTTAGCAATCAGGTAAAAAATCACCACCAATGTATATAAAAAGAGAAAAATAACATTTTTTTTCCATTTCACTTTTCAGGTCCTGTCACGTTTAACTACACATTTGATTTGACGTCAGTCAGTCCCAGTAGAGGAAGTACAGCAGGTAAATATTTACCATCAATAACTGGGATATACATGTACATGTATTCATTTGATTTGCTAGTTCATAAGAAAATAAGGTAAATATTTTCACGATCAATCAGCCTTCATTCTTTTAACGTCATCTATAACATTGTGATTGAGTGTCCTTTTGCAAGATGTCAGTTTAAACTCTGCCGCACTCCACCCAGGTGTTGAATTGGTACCAAATAGAATGTGAGAATTGTAATACATGCAGGGGTGTGAGAGTTCAGATTTTTTTGGTTTTTATTTTCAGCTTAATTTCAGCTTATTTTGGCTTTCCTCTGTACATAATGTATGGGAGCTCTTTCTATTTCAGACTTATTCAGCACTCTTCAGCTTTTTTCAGATCTTTTTATTTGTGACTACTCACACCCCTGTACATGTTGGTGTTACAGGGGAAGTTTACCCTGAATAATAAGTTGATGTTAATGAAAGCTTAAAACGAGATAACCGTGTTGGTGAAAGTTGTGATGAAAATCAGTCAAAGAATAGCAGAGTTTTGAATTTTTAAAAGTTTGATTTTGTGACCTCACAGACAGAGCAGCTTCTCTATATGCTGTGTGATAGAAATTCCCCCATAATGCAATTTTCTTTTTAAAAAAAATTGAAAGAGATTTTAATTGTGTGGTGGATATGTAGCATCAGACACATCAGTTCACACCCGCTTTTAGTGTTCATCATTTTCCATTAAATAATGGAATCAATATCATCTGTATTATATGAAGATGAAGCTACTCACATACATGTATGATGTCACAAATTCAAAATTTTTAAAATTTTGAACTTGCTTAATTTTTTATGTATTTTCATCAAACCTTTACCATTATTTTTCTTTCATTCTTCTGTTTTTATTAAAACCAGGGTGAACTTTCCTTTTTCATGCCTGCTCTTTAAAGGAGAATGAAACCCTTGAAACCAGCTGAATCCATATCAAAGAGAAAAATCAAAGAAACATATTGTTGAAAGTTTGAGGAAGATTGAATGAATAATAAGAAAGTTATGAGCATTTGAATATTGAGACCACTAATGCCATGTAGATCCTCCCATTGGCAATGCGACCAAGATCTGTGATGTCACACACGTACAACTCCCTCATTGCTTTAGTACTTACAGTATTTCACTTATATTCTCACTTTTATAGAATCTATCACAAGGTGAGGTGTTCTCTTTATGAGAGGACAAGTACAGAGGTTTCACAACATTATATCATTGATGAATCGTTTGTCATATGATTAGAAAGAGCAAAAAGAGATGTTTTGGGGTATATTTTCAGTGTCCAAAAGGGGAGAGTTGTTCATCTGTGATATCATAGATCTTGGTTGCGTTGCCAATTGGAGGATCTCCATAGCATTAGTGATCTCGACATTCAAATGCTCATAACTCTTCTATTGCTAGTCCTATTTTACTCAAACTTTTGTTGATCTTATTCTTTGATTTTTCTGCTTTCACAAAAGCTAACTTGCTCCAAGAGTTTCATTCTCCTTTAAGAGTGTTCTATACACATACATGTAATTAAGTAATACACAGAAATTGTAGATTACTCTTTGAAATGTTACCTCACGTCCCATTTCAATGCATATCATGCATGAACTGTATTATGGACTAAATCTGAGTTTCCCTTCAAACATTTTGTTTGATTTTGCTTGCCAGATTTCTTTCAACAAAGATGAATGCTCCGTGATTTCTTTTTCAAATCCTTTTACCCCACGTCTTATTCCTTTTGAACTCTCACCATTCTTCTTATTCTAATTTTCTTCCATTCTCACAAATGATTTTATGATATTTTATGATTTTATCAGATTCCTGTGTGAGGTTTAATGGATTTACTTTAATTTTGTAGGTGGAACGGTCGTAACCATTGATGGGCACGGCTTTGGAGATGGCATGGAGGTCACCGTAGCAGGCAGAGATTGTGATATTATCTCGGTCTCTTATGATACTATCACATGCACAGTTCAGTCAGAGGTACATGTAGGGTACCATTCTCTCCCATATATGATACACTGGGGTAATGAAATAGTGATGTAAATTAGGCAGTTAACTAAATGTGTATTGCAACTTCGTTTGCATGGAATCTTTATTGGCTGAGTGTTAGCTTGTATCTGGGTAAGGTTTAGACCCCAGTTTTCTATTTTCAGTGTTCTTTGGGCTTCTAAATATCAAATTTTGCATTCAGGTATGTACATGTAAGTAACCCTTTTTTTGAAACACCACCTTTAGCTTGGTAATGAATTCTTCCTTTCGATTTAATCTAGTATCACATGGAATTATACTGAAGTGTGTTCATATTCCTGTAAATCTACAAGACTACAAGTAGATCTTTTTTTTATAATAAATTACAGCCAAGCGGTCAAGGGAGCTCGGTGAACATCTCCACCAATGGTGAATCTGCCATTCTTGATAACGAGTTCACATTGGATGAAAGCATCACTCCAGTCATATCCTCGATAAGTCCAACTGAATCGAGTGTTGCAGGTACGTGTGAACACAACCATTTCTTCTGTACCACCAGCAAAGCATGTCCAGGATGGCAAATGGCTGATGGCCTACAATGTACATGTATACCCAATTTGTCAGAATGCTTTTGGCTTGCTTCCATCCCAATTGATCTTCATGTAATCCCCCTTTATCTATTATCACTTTATCGTCTATTTACCATTATTTGGTCGAATCCCCATTTAGCCCATTAACCATCTGTCTTACATGTTTTTCCAGTAACGTTAGGGGCAATTCCATAAAATGATCAACCTTTTTGTACGTCCAACCCCCTTTTTCTCAAGTTTTACTCCACTTCATAAACTGACCAAGTCATGATCATTTGAGAAATTTACAGACTGTCAAAAGGACAAGAAATCGGAAACAGAAAATTTCATGAAGGTCCCACATATAGGGGGTCGGACGTACATATTTTAGGGTATTGCCCGTAGTCTGTACCCAGTTTGTGTAATATCCACTTGTTGTTGTTAACATGTAAAGTGTGTACCAATGAGATCTGAATATTTAATAACTATACTTGCTTGTATAGCGCTTAACACTTTAATACTCTATCAGAAGTCCCTGAGCACTTTACAGTAAAATGGAACGCCTTCCAGGTGTGAATATTTCACATGTGAAAAGGCCTGACTTCGTCTTTATGCAGAGATGCCAATTGGTAGGATTTTCAAGGGGCAAGTGACACGAAATAGAATTTCCCCAAGATAAATAGAACCTATGAAACTTGAAAGAATGCTGATTTTTAGTATGTTTTAAAAAATGTTAAAGAAATTAGGATTTGAGGCTTGAAAACATGATAAGAAAATTAACAATGGGTTTTTTTCACAATAAGGTTGGCAGCTCTTCTTTATGGCTATTAAGTGATTATTCATGAACCAAATGCTCATTTGATGAAGTAAAAAAATGAAAAGTATACAAAGTTGAAAATTAGACCAAGTGTATGAAAATCATATATAAAATCATAAGAATAGACCCTGGACTTTAAGAAAATTCTTCAAGTCCCTATCTGTTCATACATGCTCACTTAATAATAGTATACTTGTTCTGTAGGTGTAGATGATGATTGTAGTTTTTTTTTTTTTAATTTCATCAAATTCTCTTACGTATTATTCCAAAATCGGGTCGCTGATCAATCATAAGGTGTGCCATGGCCTTCGCTGAATTGTAGAAAAAGGGGTCTTTTCTGTGATGCCATCACTTTGGGTCTCTACATGTATTTGTGATTCTTTTCTTTGACCTGCACGGGATTGTTGTTGCTCCTATCCAGGTGGTTCCAATCTAACAATCGAAGGATCCCAGTTAGGTGATTCTGGTGGAACTGTGACGGTTGGAGAAAAAGAATGCGAGATTTTGTCTCAGACCAACACTACGATCGTGTGTGTTCTCCCAGACCAGGCCTATGGTGATCACAACGTTTTCGTCAGCATCTCCGGTGTCGGTTATGCCAAGAAAGAGTAAGTATATTTAATCTCAGGTTTATTTTTATGGTTTACAGCAATCCTTTCATACATTTATACAGGTTTATGCATGTATATGTGATAACTATGACATTCAACAGTGACTATTCAACACAAATTCATATTTGAAAAATAATTCTCCGCAAGTACAATCCATAATGTGAATATTCTGCTTTCTTTTTCATTTCAATAGATAACCAAATAGTCTAATATTGAGTTCCAGCAAAAAAAAATTACAAACAAAAGGAATAAGGGATGGTGGAAAATTGCTTTGACCACTCCTTTCATATCTGATCTGTTGGTTGAGAGTATAAAGATCTTTTCTTGTAAAATCAAATGAAGAGAGAATTTAACTAACCAACAGTCAAATAATATATTGGTGAGGTGTTTCTTAAAGTTGTTAGCAAAGTTAGGCTTTAATTCTTGACATCTTTCATATAGACTACACATGTATTGCCCCAAAACCTTTTTTCTGATATATTTGGATAAACTGCATTTTAGTCTGCATATGTTTTGTAAATGGTGGTATCTAACTACAGAAGTTAGATGTCTTTGCAGATAGTCTTGTATGGTAAAAATGTCATAATTCTTACTTCATTAAAGATAAATACCAGTTGTGGTAACGATCTCAAAATGAGTTCGAACACAATCCAATGAAATTACCATCAAAGTGTTTGTAGAAATATGTGCCAAATAGCTCTGGAAGAAAATGCGTAATCGCTGAGAAATTAGCAAAATAAGCACAGAATTCCATCAATTGTCAGGTATTTTTTTTCAGCAATATTAATGCATTGTCCCACATATGCTTTTCTGTGTTAGTGATCATCAGAATTATTGATTTTGAGGTTAAATTAAACGATTTTACAAAGATAAGTTTACATTAATGTGCCAGATCTAGATATATGATAATATTTTGACAATAACCTTGATTTAAAAGACTTTCTCAAGACATGAAATAATTGTTTGCTGCAACTACTGTCTTTTACCTTTGATGTATACTGCTTTAATGTCAAAGTTTCATATAGCTGTTTTTAAAGCTACATGTAGGAATTTATGGTAGCATTAAAACTGGAGTACATAGTGCCAAATTGTCAGCCCAAAATTTTCTTAATATAATGCGTTTTAACTTTCGTACTAATTGTATTTTATGTAATATGCAAGAAATTATGAACTACCATTGGTTTTTATAATGGTGTGGTACAGTACTGCATGAATGGCAGGTGCAGTACTGCAGGAATGATAAAGGCATCTCTTCTCAGTGGTGTAGAAAGCCTTTGGTTGTGTTGGAACAACCCAATCTACTGACAGGTCTCAACTTCAACACATAAAGCATGTGTGAAAGAATTCAAAGCATGCTGATTGGTCATTACTTCCATGCGGAACAGACCTGTGTGGTAGATCTTCACGGACGTGATCTGGCCAAACCTGATGCAGGTTCAGCTCGAGAATCGGCAAGCCCTCTGTGCCTATGGTTGCTTCTCAATTCTGTGCAAAAACTGCGGGTCCTACATGTACATGTATGTCCACATTGAGTTTCCGAAAACAGCCCAATGCATTTGTCCGAAATCTAACTTTTGAAATACTTCTTCTTTTGATTTCAAAGGTCCGAGAGTACGAACACGGTTGTGACCTATGCTTTGGTTGTGACAAGTGTTTCTCCACTCTTGGGATCCCTATTTGGCGGAACAACGATTACAGTCACAGGAAATGGATTTGGGACGTCTGAAAGCGAGACTGAAGTGTTGATCAGTGACAAGATTTGTGAGGTCACCTCCATTACAGATGACCTTTTGACCTGTGTGACCCCTGAAATGGCCACACATCACAAGATTAGTCATCTTGGGCGACATGAAAGTGAGTCTTTGATGATTTGATACTATTGCGTAATCACATCAAGTGAACTTTCAAGTCTCCTTATAGGTATCACCGTATGGTAATACTCAAGAGTAGGGTAGATAATAATTCAGTCTCACAGTAGTCATTCAATTAGTATGGTATCTTTAAAATGCAATTCGACCAATAACTTCCAGCTAGCACTATGCTACAGAAACTAGCAACATAATTCAGTGCATATTGTCTCCAGAATTGTCTGTTAAGTTATTTAAATTTTTTGGGGGGTTAGTGAACTTTGTGAATGTTTTTTTCAATCATTGGGCAGGATTTAAATGAACATTAGATATACATGTAATCACTCTTTCCCTGTTTGCCTTGTAAAGCCTACGGGATTGGTTATGCCTGGGACCCTTCTAAACTGGACATACAAGCGGGAGATGTGGTCACATGGACGGCATTTGTGCCAATGTTTGTCTCCGGCATTTCTTACTCCGTCCACCAAACGTCCAGCGCCGAGGAAACTACCTATGACGGCAAGGGTTTCAACAGCGGACCATTTGAAGGTAAGGTTCTGCTGCAGGGAAATTTTTTTGGGGGGAGAAGGTTTCAGAAAGCTGTTATGCCTGACTTTATGAACAGCTTGAGAGTGTTTCGTCAACAATTGCTCGCTGACAACTTTCCTTGATTTTGATCAGCCGCAAAGCACAGTGCCTATAGGTAGCTGTCAGATAAAATATGCTCAATTATAGACTGACTTATAGATATAATTTCTGGCTTGCACTCAGTAAATAAGATTGTATTTGCACCAAACAGAACTTAACCTCTTATCTGCTTTACCTCTGATTTTTAAAAATCAAGAGGTACTGGCCGGGTATTTGTTCTTATATCATCTTGTATTATTATACTTGTACAATATTCCCTGCCGACTTTATGTCTCTACATCCAAGTAAATCCAACTTCAGGAAGTACTAAAAGTAAATATGTCTTCATCAGGGGCGGATCCAGGATTTTCCAAAAGGGGGAGGGCACATTTTCCCATGAAAAATTGACAAGAAAAAAAAAAGTTTTCAACAAAAAAAAGGTAATTTCTTCCACGTAAAATCTGACAAGCAAAAAATAAAATCCTCATTTGTGGAACGAAAACATATTCCTATTAAAAAAAAATATGCTGTAACTTTCAAAGGGGGGGGGGGACACTTGTGTAAGAACGGCATATAATTTACATTAAAAATATTGACTATGGCTCTCAAAAGGGGAGGGGCACGAGCCAGATGTGCCCCCCCTGGTTCCGCCACTGGTCTTCATTAAAGAAAACTACAATTTGAAAAAAAAGTCAATTTATTCATTTTGTATATCGGAGCAAATCTGTTCACTAAATCACAATTGCATGATTCCTCCTTTATAGGTCATTTCTCTTTCAAGTTTGACGCCCCTGGTACCTACTACTACTCCGGCAATCCTGTCAACTACCAGAATCAGGACGATCCCATCTACATGTCAGGCATCATTGAAGTCAGCGAAAAGACGAACCACGTGGAGAACATCACATTGATACGTAGTGGATACGAGGCTCTGTATGACGTTGATTCAGGTATGTTTCGATTCTTGCCTCGCTATATGGTAAGAAAATCTTTATTTTACAACGAGTGCTGTTCATGAAGACTTTCATCAATGAATTTTACTGGCTACTTTGCTCATAGCCAATCAGGTGCCAGGGTTTCGCCAGCTTATAGCCATGTTAGTGAAAATGACTAGTAGTTGCGTGAAGTGCTCTCTAAATGCTCTCTCAGAGTAATTGCAAGTAGGACACTCAAAAAGATTGAATGCCATTGGTCTACTCTAATGCCGATTCGTCCACTATCCACATGGTCTAATTGCCATTTCGTCCATTCACCATTTCATTTAATAATCAGTTGGTCCAATAGCCATATAGTCAATATGCCATTTGGTCTAATTGGACAATGTGTTAATTGGGCTAAATGAATGAAAATAGAATGGATCTTAGACCAGCTGGTTACGAGACGAAATGGTCATAGACGAACTGGTGATTAGACGAAGTGATGATTGGACCATAGGGTTGTGAGACGAAATGTTGATGGACGGAATGGCATTAGACTAAATGAAGGTAGACCATGTGGTGAGTGGACGAGTTGGCAGTAAAAGAATTGGCAATTTACCGCATGAAAGACCAAGAATAATCGTATTGATGATGGTAGTATAGTTGATAACAATACATGTAGATACCAATTCACAGTTTATGTATTCAACTGTCATGAGTGCAGGGATCATTGTTATTGAATGATTAGGAAAACCTATACTTGTTTTCTCAAATTACACAGATGGTTTTCGCCAAGCTTATTATAGAACTTTTTCCTTCACTGTAAATCCTTTCCATTTTTGCCATATATGTATGTTGTTATACATGTACCTGCCTGTCAAATGTATATTTCTCTCTTGTGGCTGTCCCAATTCTAGGTGTAACAGCTCCTACTTCCCAGCCTAGTTGTGAAGGAGACAGTGCAGCCATTCAAGGATGCACTGACAATGAACCAGATGCCAGCCCCGAGGATGTCTTTACAGTCACTTACTCATCCTGCCACACTCCAACTGTGACCAGTATCAGTCCGAACACCGGTACAGCAGGAGATCAACTGAACATCACCGGAACGGGATTCAGCAGTGTCCCGTGCGAAGTTGAGGTCTTGGTGGGAGGCCAGCCGTGCAGCGTCACATCGGCTTCTTCCACCTTGGTCCAGTGTGACCTCGAAACGGGAGATGTCCTGGAGACGGGGGAGTTGCTAGGAGTGTCTGTTAACATCAAGAATCTTGGATTTGCCCAGATCTTACCAAAGTTCCCTCAGGAACGCTCCTTTGTTCTTTTCCCCAGGGTGGATGGAGTGTCACCCCAGCAAGGATCACTTGCTGGTGGGACTGAGTTGCAGTTCTCTGGGGCAGGATTCTCTTCAGAGCCAGAGGTTAGTGTAGGAGGTGCTGCATGTACTGTGATAGAGTTCACCTACACCTCTTTTGTTTGCATCACAAGTCCTAATGCAGAGGGTGAATACCAGATACAGGTCTCGGTGGGCCAGTTGGAAAGCGAATGGAACACTGAAGATCTCAAAGACTTCAGTTACACTGTTGGAAGCACACCAAGCATCACATCTTTCACACCACAGGTTGTCTATGGGTCTAGCACTGTGATGACATTCAGTGGTTCTTTTCTCAATACTAGTGATGTAAATCTGATTACGATTGATATCGGAGGCTCTGATTGCGTTCCAACCGTGGCTAATGACACCAGTGTGGAGTGCGATGTTAGCTATGTTCCTGTTGGAACCAGAGCAATTTCCTTCCACATTGCTGGATTCGGTGATGCTCAGTTTGATGGAGGAGACACCGTTTGGAGTTCGAAGACATTAGACAGCATCGATCCACCCTCCGGAAGTACAGAGGGTGGACAGACCGTCACCATCGCAGGCAACGGCTTCATTGCCGAAGACACCCTGGTCTTGATCGATGGAAATCCATGTGAAATCCAGTCGCTGTCATTGTCCGAGATTGTATGCATTACACCACCCCACTCGCAGGAATCAGTTACCGTGTCCGTCCACAGCGGTGGGAATGATTACACCACTCTCGCGTACGAATACGCTGCTGATGTGACACCCCAGGTATCGTCGGTGACACCATCGGTCGGTCAGTCGGGAGATACCATCACAATAGCTGGAAGTTCCTTCTCGGAGGAGCCATCCGATGTGACCGTGATTCTTGATTTCGTCGAGTGTAACGTGACGTCTTCTTCTAATACATCTATTGAGTGTGTAACTGGTAACCATTCTGCTGGGACGTATTATCTAGAAGTCCACGTCAGAGGTAAGGGGATCGCCTCCAGCAGTGCCACCTTCAAGTACGTACTCGATGTGACTTCGTTCAGCCCTAATGAAGGTTAGTCTGCCATACTTCTCCACTATCTGACATTTTGTCTATCAAGTTGGGGGGTTGTTTGATAAAGAATGAAGTTTGACTTATAGTCGCACTTAAATTTCACTTGTATGCTTTATATATTGCGTCACTGCATTCTGTCAGATTATGCGCTTGGGACGCGCACTACCGCATATCTATTAATCAGATTATATGTTAGGTACATGTACATGTAACATGTGCGGGTTTGTGTTTAAGCATGACTCTAAGTCACAGTTAACTTTATGTGAAACACCCCCTTGCTTATATGTAATGTAGATTTTGGCACAAAACCAGGAGGGTATTTCACAAAGAACTAAGTATGACTTACATGTAGAGTCGCACTTACATGTAAATGCCTATTTGCGTGCTGTATAAAAGGCGTGACCGCATTGGTCAGATCATACCAAGAGGACTCGCACTACTGCGTATTGATCAATAAGATGGCGCGTTGCATAGCATATACCTGTCAGCTTGTAAGTGCAACTCTATAAAAGTCATGCTTAACTCCCCTGATAATGTCATAGAGGGGAATGGTCATGCAAGAAAAACCCTGTTTTTTTTGTCATATTCATGGTTGTTTACTTCTACCAAATGTATTTGTTTTGTAACCATTTAGTCCAAATTATAAAAATACACACCAAAATGATTTGTTTTGTAATATACATGTAACAACAAATTATTACACATGCATTGTTTTAATGAATGTTTTAATCTAGGTATCTTATTTTCCAATTTACATGTAAGTTTGGCCTTTTAAATGTTAAGAATCAAGTCATGTTGTTCTTTTTGGAATTTCTCTCTAAATTTGTGTGTTGAAAATTCTGTTTTACTTGCTTTCGTACTCTAGCACAAATAACATTTCATTGTTTCTGAAAAAACCTATTTTCATATCATCTGTAGAAACGAAACAATCCAACACAGGTAAGTGACTGGGGCCTAAAACCATACAATTCAAGCCTGGACTTCCATTTGTTTTCTTCAACAGTTTATTGTCAGAACTCCTTTTGAAACTCCTTTTTCTAATAATTTTTTTTTTTTTTCATCCATACATTTCTTTTTTGGAAATATTTCAATTTCTGTTATGCAATTTATTTTGTTCCATTTTGAAGAAGGTCAATTGTATTTTTCTGCACAGTTTGAAATAATAAAGAGCACAGATTCTGCTTCGATTCTCAAAGCATTCACAATTTTGATAGAATCTTTATTATACAAATGATGCATTTCTATGTACATATACACTGTATTTATGATATAATTTTTGAAAATGAAGTTGAGGCTCTGTTCAAACTGTTGCATGAAGCTGTTTGACTGAATGCAGTGGATTGAACATACATGTAGGCTCAGTGAGAAGATATAGGTTGTATATTGAACGAATGAAGATACATGTACATGTATGCATCATTTGCTTTATCTAACACTGCTAGATCCTAATTTTTTATCAAGTAAAAACAAACTTGTTTCTGTAAGGTCTAAACAGCCATACCAATTTGCTTTGTAACGCGCATTGAAACATAAATCTGTTAACTTCAAGTTCAAGTGTGGCCCAGAAAAAAGTTTACTCAGTGCTCTTGTTTGAGCTTACTTGAAATCAGAGAAAGGTATTCTTGAAAAATCCTAAGTAAAAAATATTTTTTTAAAAACTTTTCATGCAGTGGAATCCAAATGCAAAAAGACCTAAAACAGGGAAAATTGCTCGGGGGGGGGGGGGGGCAGATGTGATTTTGCCCCAAAAATGCTTAAGAGCCCTGGAAAATCCCTATTCATTGCAATATTAAAGCTTTTGATACATATTAATTTGCATTATTATTTTTCAAAAATTATTATTTTTAGTAAGGGTCTTCCATTCTTTTTCTAATTGTTTATTAAAAATTGTTAGCACCATTTATGGTTATGTAACACAGATCACTGGACTTGCCACTCTCTTTATTTTCTTATTATTTTAAACTGTATGCTGCAAAATCTGAAAATCTTACAAGTTGTTGCCTTCTTCATTATATTGTATTCCAATATGAAGAACACCCTTAAAAAAAGAATACATATAGAATTAAAATATTTCTAAACAATTTATTTTTTCTTTGATATTTGAAATAATTTTATTAAAAGATATGGATAATTTTTTATTTTTTTAATTCAAGCACCAATGCACAATATTTGATGATTTTTAATTTTTCAGCATTTAAAGTTGATGCAAGATAATTTTTGTCTCTCCCACCCTCCATCCCTCTTTCCATTGCTTCCTATGATCATTCAATAAATAATTTGTATTATTTTTATTTTTTTAAAAGTGTTTTTTACTGATCATTTGATCTAAAGATATGCAATTTCTGTACAAGAACACCTTCATAGCAGAAGGAAGGCATATGTAATATAGGCTACATGTAGACATTGTTTTTTATGGTAATGGCAATGGCAAGACAAATCTTAACCAAATGTTGTGGTTTTTTTAATGGTGTAAAAGTATAAGGTGAATAGGTCATATATCATGAAACATTGATGCTCATTGAATCTTACTGATTTTTTTGACATAAACTTCAGGATGTTGAATACTGGTCAAATACCAGGTCAGTGAATTTAGGCTTTGTTAAGGTATCAACAGGATAAAAACTGATCAAATTTTCTCAAAGTAAATTGGGATATTATAAAATTCCATTTTTATAAATAATTATCAACAATCAAATGAATTAAATTCCCTGTCATTTAGTCAAGGTCAAAGGATTTTTTAGCAACATAAACTTTGATGATATTGATATTTTTATCATATCTAAATTGTATAACATGGCCATCAGATGTCACAAATTGTATGACATATTATCAAGTCCGGGTCAAAGATTATTTAAAGTCTATAAATCCAGTTTTTTATTGTAAAACATTAAATCATCGATTCTCAATTCTGAAGTATCTGTTTATATTCACTTTCATATGAGTACAGTTTCAGATCAATGAAGTTATAGAAGAATGATGTTTTATCATCATATCAAAGGCACCTGTTTGATAATTTTATTGATATTATGCTTAATCATCTGAGCAGGATTTCAGTTCAGCCAGTCGAGGTCAAAGGTCATTTCAGGTCAATATACTTTGATAAAAATAAATATTTTATCATAATTTCCAAAGTACATCTATTTGGCCAAATATATTTGATATAATACTAAATAGGTTCATTATTGCGGATTGAAATAATCGCTAGAGGGTATTCATTTGTCTCGCAATCTACTATGGTCAACAAGGAAATTCGTGATCACTCTCGCAAAAAGTGTTCACTGGCTTTCTAGGAAATTCGTGATCACTCTCGCAAAAAGTGTTCACTACATGTAGCTTACAAGTTCACGAGCTTTCGAGTGCCGCTGCAACTCTTTATCAAGTGACGAAAATTATCTGAAAACGTACTCTATTTATACTAATCTCCAGGACCGTACGCACGAACGCGAGAACAATAGGTGGGCATTGATCCGTTGCGTCGGTATGCGGTGCGGCCGGTAATCCGTATATGCAAATAAGCCGGGGGTATATGCAAATACGCCGTGGGTCGGCAATATGCAAATTAGACAAAATTGGCGGGCTCGCTAGTTTCCCGTGGGCGGGGGCTGACTAGCTGAGCGGTCCCTCGTTCGGGGCCGGGAACGATCGGGTCGGCGTGCACTGCCAGGTAAGGGGGTATTGTGCTGTCGGATGGTTCGCATCCAGAAGTCGGGGATGTCGATCCCGCTGTCTCTGTTGAAGTTGTTAGGACAAAGACGTATACTAATAGCCTCCTTAATCCTGCGTGTATACCAATGTCTCTCTTTGGCAATGCAATGTACACCCTCCCAATCTGGGTGGTGTTGCTTCTCCCAAGCATGTTCTGCCACCGCGGATGTGTCGGTTCGCTGTAACCGAACATCGCGCTTGTGTTCAGAAATGCGTTCAACTATCGGTCGGGCTGTTTCTCCGATGTAAGACCCGTCACATCCCTGGCAAGGAATGTTGTATACTACGCCATCACGTCTGTGATCAGGGATAGGGTCTTTGGGGTGTACAAGCTGTTTGTGTAAAGTGGTGTCCGAGCGGAAAACCGTTCGGATACCGTGACCTTCTAATCGGCGTTTAAGTTGTTGTGAGAGGCCATCTATGTATGGCAAGACTGTGCAAGTCTTGAAAACCTTCTGATCCCTTGGTGGTTGTTTTTTCTTGAAAGTGTTCTTGATAAAACGGCGTGGGTAGCCGAGGCTACATACAAAAAGATAAAGCCCACACAGAAACAGCCACCTAGAATATACATGTACGGGTTGCCCAAAATACACAAACCCGGGATACATGTACCTCTCAGACCAATAGTATCATGCATAGGTTCATTTGCCTATAACCTATCAAAGTACCTGGCGGACATCCTGTCCCCTCTCACTAACTGCTCAGAACACACGGTTTCCAACTCCAGTGAATTTGCTGAATTCACATCGGAGCAGACAGTTAACGAACAGGAATCCATGATCTATTTTGATGTACATGTAGTCTCCCTCTTCACTAACGTACCGATAGAGGGCGCATGCAGTACGGCCCTGCAACGCATGCAATCTGATCCCACATTATCAGTACGTACCACACTTATGCCCGAACAGATAGCCGAACTCCTGGAGTTCGTCCTCAGATCCACATATTTTCTGTACAGAGGCTCTTTCTATGAGCAAACAGTAGGAGCAGCAATGGGTAGCCCAGTCTCAGCGGTTGTGGCTAACCTATATATGGAAGGTTTTGAACAGAACGCTTTGCCCAAGTGTCCTTCCACATGCCACCCTCGGGTGTGGAAGAGATACGTCGATGACACTTTCATAATCGCAAACAGATCCGAAACAGACAGCCTACTCTCATACATGAATAGCCAGCAACCGTCCATCCAGTTCACTCTGGAGACTGAGCAAGGAGGGAAATTAGCATTCCTTGACACGCTAGTCCAAAGACACGAGGGCGGGAAACTCTCCACCTCTGTCTACCGCAAGCCCACTCATACAGACCAATACATACCATATGATTCTCATCACGACAAATCGGTCAAGAAGGGTCTTGTTAAATGCCTGTTCGACAGAGCAGCACGTATCATAACTCACCCACCTGAACTCCCGAAAGAAAGAGCACACATACGTGGCGCCTTGTACAGCAACGGCTACCCACGCCGTTTTATCAAGAACACTTTCAAGAAAAAACAACCACCAAGGGATCAGAAGGTTTTCAAGACTTGCACAGTCTTGCCATACATAGATGGCCTCTCACAACAACTTAAACGCCGATTAGAAGGTCACGGTATCCGAACGGTTTTCCGCTCGGACACCACTTTACACAAACAGCTTGTACACCCCAAAGACCCTATCCCTGATCACAGACGTGATGGCGTAGTATACAACATTCCTTGCCAGGGATGTGACGGGTCTTACATCGGAGAAACAGCCCGACCGATAGTTGAACGCATTTCTGAACACAAGCGCGATGTTCGGTTACAGCGAACCGACACATCCGCGGTGGCAGAACATGCTTGGGAGAAGCAACACCACCCAGATTGGGAGGGTGTACATTGCATTGCCAAAGAGAGACATTGGTATACACGCAGGATTAAGGAGGCTATTAGTATACGTCTTTGTCCTAACAACTTCAACAGAGACAGCGGGATCGACATCCCCGACTTCTGGATGCGACCCATCCGACAGCACAATACCCCCTTACCTGGCAGTGCACGCCGACCCGATCGTTCCCGGCCCCGAACGAGGGACCGCTCAGCTAGTCAGCCCCCGCCCACGGGAAACTAGCGAGCCCGCCAATTTTGTCTAATTTGCATATTGCCGACCCACGGCGTATTTGCATATACCCCCGGCTTATTTGCATATACGGATTACCGGCCGCACCGCATACCGACGCAACGGATCAATGCCCACCTATTGTTCTCGCGTTCGTGCGTACGGTCCTGGAGATTAGTATAAATAGAGTACGTTTTCAGATAATTTTCGTCACTTGATAAAGAGTTGCAGCGGCACTCGAAAGCTTGTGAACTTGTAAGCTAGTGAACACTTTTTGCGTGAGTGATCATGAATTTCCTAGAAAGCCAGTGAACACTTTTTGCGAGAGTGATCACGAATTTCCTTGTTGACCATAGTAGATTGCGAGACAAATGAATACCCTCTAGCGATTATATTTGATATGTACATGTACATACATGTATATACAATTAACAAAATTTTCATACAAAGGACAAACACAAAAATAGAAAGTTTATATAAAGTATGTATTAAGAGTCATTCCTCCAGCCATGACATCTGCATACATGTATGATGATGATTATGATGGTTATCATCATTATTTTATTGAATTTATTTTTTTCATTCATATTTATTATGCATCCGGGATTAATTTTCATTATTCCTTTATTGCATACCTCTTACCTGTGAAGTGTGGATTGTTTTTCACATATTTATTGATACTCGCGTTCATTTCAGGAAGTTTTGGCGGTGGACGAATATTAACAATCAGCGGATCTGGTTTTGATGAGACGACGACAGAGGTCTATGTCTGTGATAACCTGTGCCCTATTACTTCGGTTACCACCTCATCCATCATGTGTGAGGTCCCAGCAAACTACGGTAAGATTAAAGCAAAATTAATTTATGGAAAGGTTATGATCAAACTGTGGTAAAAACAGTATCATAATACAATATACTATTGTCAATATCCATGTACAAATAGCGAATAGGCATGAGTGTGATGGTGCAGGATTTCGCATGAGGTGAAAGAAAGATGCTCTATTCAACGAGGCATTAGCCGAGTTGAATCAAGTGTTTCTTTCTTTCACCGAATGCAAAATCTCGCACCATTGCATGAATTAGAATATTCGCTATTTGTGTTGTACAACGCCTCGGAGTTTAGTAAAAATATGAAAAAACAAGAGTTTTTCCCTGCAGTAATCTATGAAAAGGGAGCAAAAATATTGAGAGCAAAAAGCAAATCCCACAAGCATACTGTACATGACCTAGGGCAGCATTGCGCATGTAGCCAGCAAGCTATGCGTGTATTTCACCTTCATTTTTTTACTGAGCGCAAAGAATTGAATCGTATTGTGACGTCACCTCCTAAAGCCGTGCAACAGTACATTTGGAGGTTACACTTTAGATGGTACGTCGTGTGTGCAACGGTACGAATGTTTGACATTCAGTCTCCCCTTTGCTCGCGTACAACAGGCTAAGTAGGCGTTGTACGATATCATTTGTGAAGTACATGATGTACACTGTACCATCAAACTGTTGTAAGAACAGGAGTGAAGTACCATCAATCTGCAGTAAGATTATGATTAAGCTATGGTAAAATCAATTATGACATGTCATCAAACTGTAGTAGAATTATGATCAGACTTTGGTGGAATCAGTAGGAAAGTATCCTCATACTATGATCAACCAGTAGTAAAGAACCATCATAGTATCTTACGATCCGTATCAAGAGGGGTTAGCGGATTGCAGTCATCTCAGAAATACCTGATTTATTCCCTATCTACAGGTGAAGGGTCAGATTTGGAGTGCGAGGTCAGGGTCATTCTCGCGAGTGGCTCACAGGAAAATGCCACCGAGTTGTTCACCTACAAGAGGTCATGGACCCCCACCATCACCTCCGTGGAACCGAAGAGGGGAGGAACGGCGGGGGGTACAACGGTCACCATCAATGGAACCGCTTTCCTGTGAGTACTAGCGGTGACACAACTTTTGCTCCTGCGACAAATGCACCAGGCTTTATTTCGTCTATGATGTAGGGTTAGGCTTAGGGTTACATTTTAGTTTTAGGGCACTGGTGTATTCAGGGGGGGGCACACCTGGCCCCTGCCCCCCCACCTTTTGAGAAGCACAATTGAAATTTGTAATTTTAGAAAATGCCGTTAAAAACACAAGTATGGTGCCCCCCCCCCTTTGGAAAATCCTGGATCCGCCCCTGGTTTAGGGTGAGGGTTAGGATAGGGTATACATGTAGTGTGAAATCCAGGGTTAATGTTTGTCATTGATTAGTGTGTGGAATTCCTAGTGGAGCTATTGTCTCTCGAGCAAATGTCATGGAACCGTAAAAGCCCTAGGATAATTGCAGCCCTCTCAATCATCATGAAATTTGGAGGAAAGAATCTGAATTTTTAACAATTCAGAGCTCTCGTTTACATGTACATAGGCCCATGTTCTGATGTTGGGCTTAATTTAAACTCTGGCCTACAGTCGTGGTTTATATAACTATGGATAGCCAGTTGTCACAGGTGTCTCTAACTATATAAGTCCAACTTGTCAGCTCATTTGACACTAAAATCATTCATAACTTTCTGGGAATAATTACTGAAATAATTTTCTTAATCATTAAAACGTGAGGATAGAGCCATGTAAAGATGGGAAATATTTGGCCTACCATTATTTCACCACAGAATTAGATCATGGCCTAAGTTATGATTTACCCATCTTTAAAGGTCAAGTCCACCCCAGAAAAAAAATTGATCTGAATAAATAGAGAAAAATCAAACTAGCATAACGCTGAAAATTTCATCAAAATCGGATGTAAATTAAGAAAGTTATGGCATTTTAAAGTTTCGCTTATTTTTTCACAAAACAGTGATACATGTACATGTATGCACAACTCAGTGACATGCAAATGAGACAGTCGATGATGTCCCTCACTCACTATTTGTTTTGTTTTGTATTGATTGAATTATACAATATTTCATTTTTTGCTGTATTGGCAATAAGGACCAACTTGACTGAACCATATAGTATTAAGCAATGCTAATTCCACATGTTCAGGGAGGAATTAATTGTTTCAATTGAAAATGAGGAGAAAATAAGAATATTTCATGTAATAAAATACAAAAGAAATAGTGAGGGGATGACGTCATCAGTCTCCTCATTTGCATCCCGACCAGGATGTGCATATAACTGTTTTGTGAAATTACAGTAAGTATAACTTTAAAATGTGGTTCCACTTTGCACTAGTGTATTAATGCACTGCTTAGAGGCCTTACATTGTATGTACATGTAATATTAAGATGATAAGAAAATAATGCTGCCGCCTAATTGATATGGTACATGTAGTATGAATAAAAAATCATTATTATTATTACATTTGTTACTTTTTTATTATCATTCTTAATATAATCATTTACTGTTATTCATTATCATTATTCTCATTATAATAACAGTGCTACAGGTAATGTGGTCCTAATTGGAGGAACAGAGTGTGTCATCAACTCGGAATCAGAGACTCAGATTACCTGTGTTACAGAAGCTCATCGGAATGAGATGACAGAAGTCAAAGTTTTCATTGACAATCGGGATGCAGCGCTTGCCCAACCGGTAAGTCACAAGCTTGAAGTTCCTGGGGGGTTGTTTCACAATACAAGAGATTTGGTTGTGACACTGAGTGTGTTGTATTATACATGTACATGTACCTTACACAACTGGGAATTTTACAGAAAACTTCCTTTCTCTCGCTAAGTAACCTGGGGATCCGTAACACAAAGCTTAGCAATCATTGTAGAACATTGTTTTACGATTGGTTGCACTGGCGTAAATCTCTGACATCACACTCTTCAAGTGGGGGAGGGGATGACACAATAAATCACCCCCCCCCCCCCCGAAGAATTGGTTTGCCCCTTAGATTTACATGTATGTCCGTGATTGATCACATTGACTACAATGTACAACTAAGCATTAAAATAAACTGTATGATTAATCGCTAACTTTTGTGTGTGACAGGACCCAGGTGCAGATCCAATGGGATTAGATGCAAGATTTTTGAGAGGGGGGGGGGGGCGACTACACACAACAATACAGTCAGGTTTTCCCACAAGCCTTGGCTTTAAAAGGGAAGTCAACACTGACATAAATTCTTTTGTAAAAAAAAGCAGGAAAAATAATGAAAATATTGGGGAAGGTTTGAGGAAAAATCCATCAAAGATTTCAAAAATTATTAGAATTAAATTTCTTTGATTTGTGACATGTGCAAGCAGCTATCCCATACATGTATATCGTGTAGTAAATATTACATGAAATGGCATTTACTTTAAAAAGTGGGAAATGGTTTTATTATAATATCAGTATATCAAAAACAGTTTGGGCAATTGTTCGGAAATGACGTGAGAAATAAAAAAATTAAAATTTAAAATTTTTCTCAATCTTCATTATATTCTCCATGGGCACCACTTCTTATTCTTTCACTCTCCTAACATTTTCAGCTATCTCGTCCCTGAAAGTATCCTTGCTCTTCCCCCCCCCACCCTCCTTCCCTCAATTTACTCTGTCGTGACAAGATTTTCTCTGCGTTCCTTGCATACTTTATGTCATGTGACTTCACCCGAATATCTCTCATATCTTCCTCCTAAGCAACCCAGCCCCCTGTAACATAATTGATCGCAGCATATTGTTACGATTGATCATACACTATAATCAATGCAATCAATCATAGAAATCAGCTCCATAATCAATCACTAAGCTTCACGTTACAGGGCCGTGCTGTCCTAAGGATACACCTGTTGCTATGTCAGTCAAGACAACCTGCATCCTTCTTAAAAACCCTACATTACACTGAACAAGATATATGTCCTAAACAATATCCTTTAAAAGTGCTACAATAAGGGCTCCAAAGTGTCAATTGCATCGCCGTAAACTAACAAGTTCGTTTGGCTTCATCCAGATCTCGCAAAAAAAAAATTGCATGTGATAGAGATACATGTAGCTAGTTTCAATTTCAGTCGTTTTGAGATATATGTGCATGCCAATGCAGTAACATAATATTCTTTTTGTTGCTATTAAAAAAGGGAGTAGCAGACTTTTTCTATATTGATGTCTGGTCATCAAGGTATACCTGGGGTGGAAATGACCCCCCAGAAGAAGGAACGTTTGTTACCATTCCAGCTGGGCAGACTATTCTGCTGGACATGGACACGCCAGTGCTGAAAATCTTACTCATAGCAGGTAAGCATTTATTGATGTATCCGCCGGTTCCATGACATTTGCTCCGGCGACAACTGGTACGCTGTAAATTCCATACACTAATCAAATGACCAACTTCAACCCTGGATTTAACACTATGCCCTACCCTAAACTAAACTGTATTGTAACCCTAATCCTACATCTTTAATAGATGAAATAAAGCCAGGAACAATTGTCGCAGGAGAAAATGTGTCGCCTATCTAACGGGAGCCATCAAATTATATGCATGTACGTTTAGGATGTGTCAATTTTTTTTTTTTTTTTTTTTTTTTGTTTGGGGGGCTTTTCTTCCACATTTCATTTTTTCTTCCTCATATATTTTTTTTCTTTTTCTTCTCTGTCTACTCCTCTTATTTTCCTTTTCTTCATTTTCCTTTATTGATGATAATAGTAATAATAATAATAACAACAACAATAATAAAAGCAACATACATGTAATAATGATAATAATAATAACGGTATATTTACCCAGGGTAGCCACCTCAGTTCCGAAAACTGTTCTCCCAGCGGGCCCTGCTATTATTATTACCCGGCTAAGCTAGGCTACCTATTCAGGTGCACACATCTTTTTGAGGAATTACTTCCTGCCGGTACCCATTTACCTCACCTGGGTCGGGTGCAGCACACTGGATGAATCCCTTGCTGAAGGGAATTACGCCATGGCTGGGATTTGAACCCACGACCCTCTGTTTCAAAGTCCGGAGACTGATCCACTGGGCCATGACGCTCCACCTTGTACAGGTAGCACTTTACAATGTGTCTAACTGCTGCATACTATTACCCAGGCTTCAGCCATGCTAACTTGATCAAGTGCTCAAGCATCCAAGGAATTCCTTGCTGCCTGGTACCCATTTATTACACCAGGGGGTGTTTCACAAAGATTTAAGTATGACTTGGAGCCACACTTAAATGACGCATACATGTACATGTACATGATGTTAAACGCGCAATCTTATTGATCAATACGCAGTAGTGCGCGTCCTCTTAGCATGATCTGACCAATGCGGTCACACCTTTTGTAACGCATGCAAGTGCACACAAGTGCAACTCTAAGTCATACTTAAATCTTTGTGAAACACCCCCCTGGTTGGAGGGGGACAAATATAGATAAATGCCTTGCCAAAGGTCGCAATTAATGTGCTCTGATTTTAAACTTGGACCTTGTGGTTCAAAGTTCCTCGTTATCCACTGAGACACACCGCCTGTTTCCTTCTTCTTCCTCTCCTCATTCTCTTCTTATTTTGTTCTTTTTCTTCTTCTCCTCTCCCTCCTCCTCCATCTTCTTGTCCTCTCTTCTTTTCCTTTTCTTCTTCTACCTTCTTCACTTTCCTATTCTTCGTCCTTATCTTTATTTTCCTTTTCTCATCCTTTTTTTATTCTCTCTCTTGCAGCTGTAGACAACTGTAAAATAGAAACCTTCGAAACTATTCATTTAGTAATCTGTGGTTTTGTTATCATTTCCTTCATGGTTATGCCTAGGAGGCGCACTGGAATTCGATGAGAAGGACGTTGAGTTGAAAGCCGAGTATATCATCATCACCGAAGGTGGCCACCTGAGCGTGGGATCCGAGGAGGAACCATTCCAGCACAAGGCGATCATTACACTTTATGGCAACGTCCGATCAACCGAACTGCCGTTTTATGGAGCAAAGGTCCTCGCTGTCCGTAATGGCACGCTCGATTTGCATGGTAATATTCACATCCTTTCACAATTTGCACAATGTTCTGTCAGTCAGGCATTGTTTTACATTATTGGAGAAGAAAATTTCATTTAGATGACATGCATAAAGAATGGCAAATGTAAGACAGCTTGCTCTTGCCCAAAATAATTAGGAATAAAGATAATAATAGTGTGAATTTGTAGAGTGCACACACCATCCATACATGTAGACACAGCCTTAATAGCCCAGCAACAGATCTCTTGTATAAACATGCTA
This sequence comes from Lytechinus pictus, assembly GCF_037042905.1. Classification (NCBI taxonomy): domain Eukaryota; kingdom Metazoa; phylum Echinodermata; class Echinoidea; order Temnopleuroida; family Toxopneustidae; genus Lytechinus; species Lytechinus pictus. Next base: position 23,495,760 of record NC_087256.1, read on the forward strand.
CAAAATAAATAAAATCTATAAAATTAGCATGATTTTTGTCATCTAGGTCAACCTGTGCCTATCATGTGGACTCACCTCTCGCAAACCATCGAGCCTAACGACACGGAAATCTCTCTCATGCTACCTGTTACCTGGAATGTGGGTGATGAGATCGTGATTGCTACCACCGGAGGGCGCCAGGACAGCGGCCAAAGCGAAGTGGTTACAATAACAGGTACGTCCACGATAGCTCAACAGAACTGTCCACATTCTGAAATTTTACTTAAAATTTGAAATTTCAGAATGTGGACATTGAATTTTGAAAGGAAATGCCTTAAAGCAATTTTGAAATGTTTATACATGCGATGCTCCTAACCTGGGGGTGTTTACACAAAGAGTTTGCGTGCCTTATGGTTGTTGATTAAGAAGATAAAACTAAGAAGATGGGTTAGCCTGATTACGTATGGTTGGTCAGTGAGTAAAACTAAACATTTCTTAAAAATGTATTTATTACTCTTTTTGTGGTGGGTGAGGGGCCTTTGTTATTACCTTCATTCAGTTACATGCCTTTTTCTACTTCTACATGTACTTCACAGCTGTTTCCCAGGACAAGATGACCCTGGCCATCGATCCTCCCATCATGCACCGGCACATCTCCATCGTTCAGGACATAGAGGGCATTACCCTTGAGACGAGGGCCGAGGTGGGTCTCTTGACGCACAACGTGGTGGTGAGAGGCAACGTCAACGAGGATTGGACGGAGGAGATCGAGGCCTGTGAGCAACCGTTCAACACCGGTAAGGCCGACTTTCACAAACACCGGGGGATATGTTTCACAAAGCACAATCTTTGATTAATTCGGAGTAGCACTTGTCCTCTGAGTATGATTTGACCATTCCGATGGTGCGTTTTGTTTATACAGCACGTCAATTATGCATCTATGCCCCTGAGGCTGAGTTCACGTAGGAGTATACTATTTGGGTATACGATGCATGTGTTCGAAGGCATGCAAATAGCTCAAAGTAAACAATAGGATTACCTAATACCGGTTCACAAAAGAGGGTACTATTCCGAAATGCTGTAAAGCTGCATATAGTATAGTAAAGTGGGAATCGCACTTGTTCGATATTCGTGCAGCATATAAAATCCAGTTCGGATGTGGCAGCTGGTGTGCTATGGTGAAATTAAATAACTTCTTGGCTCTCATTTCATAGCACAAGTCGCATTACTAGCACTTCAGGATTACAATGTTAAGTCCCCCTCCCCATTTTTTATAACTGAAAGAATTTTTGTGTGATTTATGTGCCAACCCTGATCATTTTTCTTTTTTTTTACCTTGAAATGATTGAAGACACAAGGTCAAAATGACTGAACTAACCAGCAGCGCTGGTTAGTTCAGCCATGCTAATGTGTAAAGTTGAGCCATATCTAATTATTTAATTGTTCTTATCATAAGACTGAGGTATCGTTAATTGCTTTACGAGCATGGCAGGTCACATGATGTAGCACATGTGTCATACTCTGAGGTATCCATTTTGATGGCGCCCAAAGAATATTAAAGTATGACACATGTGCTACATCATGTGACCTGCCATGCTCGTAAAGCAAATAACGAATACCGTAAACCGTTTATCGTATACTTCTATGTGAACTCGGCCTGATACACATGCGTTGGATTTGAAGACAACCTGGACGCAGGCTTTGAAGCCGTCTTTTGAAGCTGCCTCAAGATCATTATCCCCCTAATACACATGGTCTGTGGCCTGCAATTGTGCGTCTATGCAACATAATCCAGCTTCACGTTCCTATTCATGTGACACGAGTCACCTGACTTTTCATCTAAACATTTAGCAATGACTATTGTTCAGTCCACTTTCGTTGTATGTGTATCACCTTTCTATGTGCGACTGTAGTCACACTTAATCTTTGTGAAACGCCCTCAGCTTTGGTAACAATCTGAAAACTACTTATAAGAGAATCAAATGAAAAGACCACCCAATTGTTTGTATGTACACTGTATATAATTAAAAAAAAAGTATGCCACAAGATTCTCAAAGAAAATTTGTAATTGCAGAGGAATGGACTAAAAATAAATAGGCATACAGTATGATGGCATTTCAGCTAGGTGTTTGGGGGTCTTTTTCCAAATGATAGAAATACTTTGTCCCACATGTGCTTATTTGTGTTGGTGATCTTCAGTGTGATCATTTTCAGCTAAATAATTGCTTATTAGAATAGTTTCAGCTTATCAATAGATTTCATGATATTTTTACAGCATTAGGTTCCTGAAAATGAATGAGATCTACATGTACATGTAGATCTATGATGATGTGCTGGACAATTAACCTTGATTTATAAAGACTTAAAACCCTTTCTTGCCTTTCCTGCATGACAGGTATGTTTGAGGTACAGAGCTGCTTCCTTGGTCGTTTTGGAGAAGAGACGGCTAGCGATCAGTTTGGTGGTCACATCATGATGTTTGCCAGGGACATGGATGCTGACCTTGTTCATGGGCACCTGGAGTATGTAGAGTTGACCCACGTTGGTCAGGCCTTCCGACTCGGACGATACCCGATTCATTACCACATGAATGGAGATGTGACGGGGTCGTACGTTCGTGGCTGCAGTGTCCATCACACCTTCAACAGAGCAGTCACCATCCATGGCGTACATAATCTACTGGTGGAGCACAACGTGGCTTACAACATCATGGGCCATGCGTACTTCATGGAAGATGGCATAGAAACCAACAACATCATCCAGTATAACCTGGCCGTCTTTGTCCGTTCTAGCAACAGCCTCCTCAATGTGGACGTCACTCCTGCAAGCTTCTGGGTGACCAACCCCGACAACTACGTCCGCCACAATGCTGCAGCTGGCGGGAGCCACTTTGGCTTCTGGTACAACTTGCCGGAGCATCCGGGAGGCCCTTCCTTCACCACGGCGGTGTGTCCCCGCCACGTCCCGCTCAAAGAGTTCCACAACAACACGGCCCACTCTTTTGGGTGGTATGGACTGTGGGTCTTTCCTCATTACCACCCCAAGGCAACGGGGGCGTGCAGTGCGGGGCCGGAAGACTCCACTCCGGCTGTCTTTGCCAATCTGACTGTTTGGAATACAGAAAGAGGAGCCGAAGTTGTCGAATGTGGAGCTGTCCAGCTTCACAACTTCGTCACCGCAGACACTGAAGTGTCAGGATTAGAGTACCAGAAGGTTACGAGTGTAGGATGGTCTCTAGGAAATGGATCAGAAGGGGCCCTGATCAAAGACAGTGTCGTCATCGGAAGAACGGATGGAATAGCAGGGACCGGGGAAAATGCGTCCTGTACCCAAGGCGGTATTGTGGGTCCTCAGAGCCATTTCTTGAACGTGGACGGTATCAAGTTCATCAATTTTGACCGGGACTCGTGTGCCACGTTGAGAGCATGTAGCAAGTGCCGATTCGAGCAAGGGGGATTCACGACGAGGTTGAAAAACGTGGAATATGCCAATGCGGACAATAGAGCAGGTTTCCAGTGGCTCTACGAGGCTGTGTTTGAGGATGAGGACGGCAGCTTGACAGGTACGACTGGTGGTAGTATCACACCAGTCAACGACAACCTTCCCGATGAGCACTGCACAAAGGATGAGCCGTCTTACAACTTTGGTAGTGCACCCGGAGCTGTGTGCGATGCCACGATTAAACTCCACCGCTTTTCATTCAACAACCCTCTCCCTCATTCTCTCCTCTACGAGGACGCCATCTTCACCAACGATCACGGATCAGCGAATGTCCACTACCACAAGAAGAGGATCACCCATCCCAAGGGTTGGATGGTGACACTCATAGATGGAGATAGCTACCAAATGACATTCCGTTTCAATGAACAACTCACCAACATTTCATACTTGGGACGTTTGGATGCATTCGGCGATGGTGATCACGTGCTGATTTCTCATAATCTCACCCAGGAAGTGGACGTAATTTCCATCCTAGGAGACATCAGGAATTCAACCGATAGTGCAGTCAACTATGAGGACAATGAGAACGGGGATTACTACTTAGACAAAGAAACAAATGATTTGACATATCTGAGTAAGTAAACATACATTTCTCTCTGTAGCTAGGTATATGGTAAAGTATGTCTTCTTTCATTTGAAAACCAGGTACCTAATTTCATAAAACATGTTACGATATCAAATTTGGAATAATGTCAAAAGCTACTGAAATCCTTTAATCTGATTGGTTGTTAGTAAATTTGTTATAGAAATTGAGCATTTGTTATTAGGATACAGTGCTAGATCTCAAAATATATCAGTAATCCTAAAGAAAATATATAATAGCGGTGGCGGGGCAGAATTTATTGACTGCATGGTTGTGATGAAAATTGGCATGCACTTTGCGTGTGATGTAATCGACTGAATGGTTTTTGTTTTCTACATAATGCTAATTTATATATGAATACACATCTTAATCCCTTTTAATCGTTAATGTTTCATAATGGCCCATCTTTTTGGTGTAAATACAAGTACTGATTATGGCATTTCAACCAATTTCACAATTAGAATAAGCATTGCTGAGAATGTAGATTTCATGATAATAATTGAATGGTGTGAGCACATGACTGTAAACTGACGTAATGTGATTCCCCATATTTTCATCTCGTGATGCAGTTTCCGGGAAGGGCAAGGGATCGCCGCAGGACGTGAGTGTGGCCCTGAACGTGTACCGTTGTTACTTTGAAGCGTGCATTCCACCAGTCCCTGAACCACCCCCTACTGGTCGACCAGATGATACTCTGTACTGGTCTGATCCGCGGGCGTGGGAGAATGTAACTGAAGGATGGGGTGGCCATGGGGGAGGGTTACCCCAAGATGGTGATGATGTGCAGATTCTACCAGGTATGAAGCCTCGTTTTGTTTTTGGGTGTTTGGGTAATTGTAATGCTATCTACATATTTCATCTTGGCTCAGATATATATTTTTTTAATTCTTAGATTATATACTTACAATGTTCCCGTTTGTCTTGCATATTTCACACAAGTTTTAATTATGATACAAGGGAACATTGTGGGCATACATGTATAACCTAAAAATATCAGACACGATTGACATTTTTGATAATAATAATAATGCTTTCCATGTTATTCATCTGAACTCTTATAGTTTTTTTTTTATATTTTTTAGAAATTTATATATTTACAATGTTCCCTTATGTCTTTATTGCATATTTAGCTTAAATTGTATCAATGACATGAGTAAGTTTATCTGACAATGATTTCAAACATTGGAAAAGAATGTTAGGACTTCTAGAAAGCCAAAGATGTGCTTTTATTTGACCATTTTGTTTAAGATCCATCTGAACTTTGCCTTTATAAGTCTATGGTAATTACAGAACTAAGTGCCCAATATGATTGATCAGCAACTTTCTTGGGAGGCTTTTCTTGTAGCATATAATCGGTGATTTTCATCGAATGAATTGTTTTGAGCCAATCAGATGCATTGATTTCAGTACCCTATAACAGATTTCAGTGGATAACATAACTGACTATGATACATGTATATTCCCCTGATTGCCTCGTCCAGGACTCTACGTCATTGCGAATGACAGTCTCCCGGTCATGAACAAGCTTTTCATCTACGGGGCTTTGGAGCTGAGCGATGAGCGGGACTTCACTCTGAGGGCCACTTACATCCTGATACAGGGTGGCCGTCTGATCATCGGGCACAACGATTCCGCGCCCTTCACGCACAGCGTCCACATCATCCTCGACGGCGACCACAACACCCCGGACTTGCCGCTGACCAGCAACCTGAACCTTGGCTCCAAGGCGCTAGGTAAGTCCTTACCCATCATCGCCACAGAGGGCGTGCTTGCACTCTTGATCAGATCATGATCTGGGGATCGAGTGTTTCATCCACATTTTTCATCCGACAAGTTGTCAGATCTGACCATTTTCCTTGCTTTTGATTGGCTTAGATGCACCTTTACTCGGGAAACTGTCGGATGAAATAGGATTTGTGGGATAAAAAGTCTGGCAAGTCTTTTTATGAAACACTCCCGTCTTTACATAGATTGCTGGCAAGCACTGCAGCAAAAAAGCCTGCATTAAATGGCAACCTCCATTTGCAGGAGACTTTGTAGTCATCAATGAATTTGTGCAGGAAAGCGAAGTACTTCTAAAGTTCAATTTCACTCGTTACATAATAGTAATGAGTGCACTTGCTTATTTAGCATTTATCCCTTACTTTATTAGAAGTCTCCAAGCACTTTTCAGTTATCCCCGGTATTAGCAGAGCAGCTGAGTATTAGATTTGAATTTCAATGTCATGCAAAGCTAAAATAAGAATACCCCATGTTTAAGTTTCTGATAAATTCATTTTCATCAGTTGCTTTGCTGACATTTGTTCCCTTAGAACGTTGAATATTAATGGTTGGTAGAACGTACTGGAACCGTGTTGAACATTACACTGTATTTTCTCAGGATAATGGTCCCGTCAATGGGGTAAAAAGACCACAATCTCAATTTTACAAGAAATGTACGACCTATGCCCTATATGAATGGCTTTCCTGTGTGAGTTCTCCCTGTGTCTTATTAGGCCCGCACACACTATGTGATGTAATCACACTATCATCCGCATGCAACAAAATCACAGGGTGCGCCAACCTGCAACGCGCTGCGATCGCGATCTGATTTATTGCAGAAGAATCGCAGACTAAATCTCAGACATTTGACATGTCAAATCTTCCTGCGATACGACGTCAGCCAGTATACAATACGATGACATCACAACCGCTTTGCTGTGCTGCTGCAGCGCAGACAACATGTGCATTAAAAGAGGAAGTGCCACTGAGGATGCAGCGAGTAGCGGAGCTGTAATTCAGCGTGTACAATGGCCTGCGATGCAATTGGTAACTTGTTTAAATTGGATCCAATGCAATCGCATCACATACATGTAGTGAGTGCTGGGCATGAGTTCACACTGTATGAAAAGTTGCAATGGTCTAGATTTATCATGGTTTGAAGTGAAGAAAGATTAGAGTAAAATAAGGGTTTGCCTACAAATAGTTTGGTAATTTTGTGGGATTCCAACTGCACTTTACATGTAATCTATATGACCTTTTGTAAGATTGGCACAGATCAGACTTTTTGGTAGGTATAAACCTCATTGCTCTTTTTCAGGGGTATTTGGCGCACTGGACATTCATGGGAATGCTCCGGACGTCACCTGGACACGCCTTGGCACGACGGTCAATCCCGGAGACAGCTCCATCTTGTTGGAGGAAGATACAAACTGGAAGGTAGGAGACGAGATCGCCGTGGCAACCACTGACTATGAAACTTGGCATACAGAGACCTTTACTATCCAAGAAGTCACCAACGCAAGGACATTTGTCCTCAATTCCACTTTCCAACATCGACATGCAGGTAAGAATTATGATTCCCTCGTATTCTGTCTATTGCCCACTTGGTCGTATCCTTACAATTATGGTCTAATGAGAACAATTATAATTCTTTTTTCTAGATAGGGATCTGAATTACATTTATTATTGAAATACATGTATTTATATATACCTCTACCTAAGTATGCATAAATCCTACAATATTATATCGAATTGAAGTATTCCTTAAGTTTATTCTGTTTTTGTATATGTATGGTTGTTATTATGTTGATTCGTTGAAATTGAAAATAAAAATTCTTTTGTTTTTATATGTATATCCTGTCATTTCCATGAAGGTTAGTAAAATGAAGGGAAGCTGTGTTATTCTATGTGTTGATTTTGAAGGTATTTTCACCATTTTACGTCAGATCTCTGCCCGCATCATCTCAGTTATTTATCACTTCTGGCATTCTCATTCTTTCCACAGCTGCTACGGAGAATGAGGGTACCCCTCAGGAGTACAGGATCGCAGTAGAAGTTGGACTTCTGACTCGCAATATCGTCATCGAGGGAGCACGCTACGATGAGCAGTTTACAGAGTTATTTGGTGCAAGAGTGTTGGTCGGGAGTTTCTTCCAGGAAGAAGAACAGAAAATCTATCAAGGTACTTGGATAGTACATTGTAGCATAACTTTCTCTCTCTTACAGTATCTCTCTAGCAGAACTCGCTATTTCTGGTCTTTATCCCCCCAAAACAACAAACAAACAAACAAGATGTATAACAAATTAGCTCTATTTTCCTGTATGTATTTAAAGTTAAGGGCGCAATAACATTTGATTCATACAACCTGGATATTGTCGGTAGTAATATTGGTCCATATTGTGATTTGTGACGAAGCTAGATGCTCCCATTGGCCATTCGGCAAGAGAAAAGGATACAATGGGAAGGGATGTCGCTCTGGAGGGCATATTATCTATGGTTGAGGGATTGGTTAGTACATACATGTATATCAGGGTATAACTTTCCCAATTAGGGATTTTTGTCATGAATTTTTATTTTTCCGAGAGTACATGTATTTACAAGCACTTTGAACTGGATTTCCCCATTCTTTCTTACTGTATCAGGAAAATAGTGGACAATGCTTATTTAATCAATATTCCATTTCCACAAAAGGAATGAATGGTGGATTAAACAATGATAACACTAACGTTGATCAGTATTTGAAAAATTACGACACAACCATTTCACAGTGACGTGTGGATGAAACCACGATAACACTAAAATTGAAAAATATTTGAAAAATTAAGACATAACCATTTCTCAGTGACATGTGGATTAAACCATGATAACACCAAAATTGAAGAAAAAAATGAAAAGGTACATGTATGACTTAACCTTTCCATACTGATGTGTGGATTAAACCATGACAACACCAACACTGAAAATATTTGAAAAGTTACAACGAAACCATTTCATCATTGCTTATTTTTTGTTTTTACCAGGGAGTGCTCACATCTCAAACGTTCAGTTCAGATACACCGGGCAGGAGGGTTGGGTGGAGAGCTACGATCCTCGTTTCTCGCTGGCCTTCCTGGATCTCCTTGACCCCGCGAGCCAGACGACGCCATCGTCGGTGACCGGCTGCAGTTTCCACCATGGTTTTAGCACCGCTATTGCAACGTACAGCTCCAACAAAGTGATTATCAAAGATAATGTCATCCATCACACGATCGGAGCAGGTGGGTGTTCGGGCTATTGTTTCATAAAGTTGTTTGTAAAGGCCCTGTCACATTATATTGTTCCATGCGAGCCGTGTGCGTGACTTGCGGATTACTATTTTTGCTACACGCAGGTTGCCCGCATTGCCAACATCTTGCACGTATCCCGCATGCAGTTGCCCGAAGCAGCGCTTGCAAGTCTGATGTGGCTGCAGAAAAGATTTGAACTTTGTATCACCCGCAAGGCTTGCACGGAACAAAGTGACAGGACCCTATTAAAGTTATGCACGACTTCGCAAACAACTTTACGAACGACTGTTGACCATTTCTTGGGTGCTCACTCGAGTTCTCATTTTGATTTCCATCTGGTAAAGGGTAGATTAAAATTCTCATTGCTAACAAGCATGTTCATGTGGGATGTGACAGAATTATTCCATGAAATGCAGCTCTAGTTTCAGTTGTAGCTCTGTTTTTAAGTTGATAATTCGTTATTGTAGAGTTCTAGAGACGTTTGACAGAATAAATGTCAGATTCAATGTAAGCATGTGTAATTATTAATATTATATGAATTATTACTGCTGATATTATTGTTATTGTAGTAGTAGTAGTATTTAAGATATTATAATTATTATTATCACTATCCTCATCATCCTCATCGTCGCTACCATCACCACCATCATCATCTTCATTATTATAATATCGTTATTGTTGTATAAGTATTAGTGGGATTATCTTATCATGATTTTGATTATTATTATCATCATAATTATTAATAGGGATCATCATCTACCGAAGTGATGATGTCGTCCTGAATAACAACCTGGTGATGCTATCCATCTCCAAGGCAACCTACCAAGACCGCTTCCAGAGTGAGAATATCGACTGGTTTGGCAGCATCACCGTGGAATCGGCAGACAACCTTACGATGCGCGACAATGCCATTGGTGGCTCGGAGAAGGCAGGCATCATGATGGATGGGGAGAAGTGTGGGGTAGCCTCGCAATACAGCGGAAATGTGATACACTCTGCCATACAGGTGATTTGGTTCATACATGTATATACATGTAGTCACTTATGTGTAGGAAAAGTTCCAAACCACTCTTCCATTCATTCGAACTCAGGGCCGTATTTGTCATACTTTGCCACTTTGCCGAGTAAAGTATTTTGAAACTGTAGAGGCATTTTAAAAAACGGTTCATGGAATAATTCCAGTTTATTAGCTTCATAAAATGATACATCGGATCTTCAGTTAGAGAGCAGATAATGAGAAAAATCAGCTCATACATGTACCTACATGTATAGCTAATTAATCACCTGTTTATCCATTGTGACGTCAACACGCAGAGGGTAAAATATGTGAAGATCATGATGTGCACAAACATAACTGAGGAACGTCCTTAAAGGGGAATGAAACCTTTGGAACAAATAGGCTTGTGTCGAAACAGAAAAATCAAAGAATAAGAACAAAGAAAGTTTGAGAAGCATCGGACAAATAATGAGTAAGTTATGAGCATTTGAATATTGCAATCACTAATGCTATGGAGATCCTCCCATAGGCAATGCGACAAGGATGTGTGATGTCACATGTGAACAACTTTCCCTTTGGTGGACTATAAAATACCCTCAAAATGTCTCTTTTTGCTTTTTATTATTCAGGTGATACAAACTCTTTATCCATTATGTACATGTATTCTTTAAAAATCTGTATTACATGCCCTCCTATAGAAAGAACACATGATCTACTGATAGATGTGATAAAAGAGGAAGTTTAAGTGAAATATATACTAAAGTAATGGGGAGAGTTGTTCACAAGTAACATCACACATCTTTGTCGTATTGCCAATATGAGGATCTCCATAGCATTAGTGATCGCAATATTCAAATGCTCTTAACTTTCTCATTATTTGTCCGATTTTTCTCAAACTTTCATTGATCTGTTTCTTTGATATTTTTGTTTTCACACAAGCTATCTTGTTCCGAAGGTTTCATTCTCTTTTAAGTGCGAATCTAAGTCATACTTAAATCTTTGTGAAACCACCCCCCCCCCCCCCGTCTACTTTCAAGTTGGTGTAAGATTGTTCTACCCTACATTTGGTCTATTACTTACTTTAGTCTAATTAATATTTTATCTAATGCCCAGTTAGTCTAACTTCCACTCTGTCTTCTAATCACTGTTTACTTCATCAAATTATAATTTGGTTCATAAAAGCATGTAGTTCATCTATCCATACTGGCAAATTGGTGTGAGACCAAGTGAATATTCATGAGACGAACTGGGTGTAGCCTTACTGCAAATTAGACCAAAATTGTAAATGGGCTAAATGGCAATTGGACCAAATGGCAATTTGACCAAATGGTTCAATAGAGAAATTGGTTGTAAATGAAGTAGGACTAGACTGTGTGGAATAAAACCGAATGGTATCTAGACCAAGTGTGTATAGACCAATCAACAATTTACCATTGACTTTTATTTATTTGTTATTGTGTTTTTATACCTGTGGTTGCTTCATACTCCAAAGCCTAATTTAAAGGTGTACTCCAAGCTGAAAATGATATGATGTGAACAGATAAAAAAATCAGACAAGCAAATCACTGATAATTTCATCATTATCGGACAAGGAATAACAAAGTTACAACAATTTAAAAAATTGTGTTATTTCGGTGAAAGGGTTCTATGCATGTCTTCATGTGAGCAAACTGATGATGTCATATCCCCACTTGTTCCTTTGTATTGTATTACTTGAAATTAAATTAAAAATTTTCCTCAATGAATAAAATTAAAACAACAACTGATTTAATGCATTTGATTTTCTTATTTATATTATGAGGGAGATGTATTATATATCATGCACACATGGACATTTATGCGAAAATGAAATGATTATGATTTCTTGTAATAACATATTAAAAAAAGGCAATTGGGGATTTGACATCAATAGCCCACCTTTTGAATATTCAAAACGGGCTCATGTATGATGTGGATAATAAGATTAAAATATGTGTTAGTATTTGATAAATTTTGTTATTTTACATGATGTACTAAAACATTTGAATATTCATTTTTTTAAATATATTTAAAGAAATATATATGAAGAATACTGGTAGATAGACTGTAATGTACATGGGTTGTTTTACAACCAGGGCAACCCATTTTTACCCATTTAACTATTAAAAGAAGTTGTTTTTTTTTTCCTGAATTTTTGTTGGTGTGTTGTAAACAAGTGAAATGATATTTCTTTAAAATGTTGACGCATAAGGTCACCCGCTTATTTTTCTTATAGAGGTTCAATCATTTAATCAGTTGTTCTGTCAATTGCCTAATTTTTCAGAGAAGACACATCAAGGACTGAAAGAGATTTGACAACATTGGAATGTGAACTTGAAAAAACAAAAGAGGATATTGGCAAAGAGAACATTCAAAGTTTGTTGCATGTGTACAAGTTTTCTTATAGACAAAAGCATTATTAATCAAGTAATGTCTATAAACCCTCTGTAAAATCCATAAATTCAGAAAAGACATTTTGGACAGAATCGACTCCCCATTTTTGTCTCACCTGCATAGCAGAGTGAGACTATAGGCGCCGCTTTTCCGACGGCGACGGCGGCGGCGGCGGCGGCGACGGCGGCGTCAACACCAAATCTTAACCTGAGGTTAAGTTTTTGAAATGACAGCATAACTTAGAAAGTATATGGACCTAGTTCATGAAACTTGGCCATAAGGTTAATCGAGTATTACTGAACATCCTGCCTGAGTTTCATGTCACATGACCAAGGTCAAAGGTCATTTAGGGTCAATGAACTTAGACCATGTTGGGGGAATCAACATCAAAATCTTAACCTAAGGTTAAGTTTTTGAAATGTCATCATAACTTAGAAAATATATAGACCTAGTTCATGAAACTTATACATAAGGTTAATCAAGTATCACTGAACATCCTGCATGAGTTTCACATCACATGACCAAGGTCAAAGGTCATTTAGGGTCAATGAACTTTGGCCGAATTGGGGGTATCTGTTGAATTACCATCATAACTTTAAAAGTTTATGGATCTGATTCATGAAACTTAGACATAATAGTAATCAAGTATTACTGAACATCCTGTGCAAGTTTCAGGTCACATGATCAAGGTCAAAGGTCATTTAGGGTCAATGAACTTTGGCCAAATTGGGGTATTTGTTGAATTACAGCCATAAATTTGAAAGTGTGTTGGTCTAGTTCATAAAACTTGGACATAATAGTAATCAAGTATCACTGAACATCCTGTGCGAGTTTCAGGTCACATGATCAAGGTCAAAGGTCATGTAAGGTCAAAGAACTTTGGCCACGTTGGGGGTATTTGTTGAATTGCCATCATATCTCTATAAGTGTATTGGTCTAGTTCATAAAACGTGGAAATAAGAGTAACCAAGTATCACTGAACATCTTGTGCGAGTTATAGTAGTTTTCAAAATCAGCACTGCTGCTATATTGAATCGCGTGATGCAGGTGAGACGGCCAGAGGCATTCCACTTGTTGTTTAATAGTAACAAAAATAATCATGTTGTCAGTAGCTTTGTGGGTGTCAAATATTCAATGAAAGGTTAGACAATCTTTAAGACTAATCGCTAATGTACATGTACCTCTTTGTATTACAGGGTGTGTTGCTCTTTGAGATGAACCAGAAAGGATGTACTTCCGTGGCTAATCTCTTCATATATCGCTGCTTTCACTATGGCATGTACTTCCAGGTAAATTTTCTTGATTTTTTTAAATAGTTTATGCTTATTATTATTTTTTTTTCTTGCCCAGTAATTTTTGTTTAATTCGCTCTTGCTGGTATCTCAATACAGATGGATATGATTGGATGCAGATTGTAAGATGAGATAGATTGCAAGATTACAATAATACAGCGCGTCTACGGGCATTTGTAAGCACGCTGTTTTCTATTTATGATTAATACTTGGGGATAAAATGCAATGGGCATTATAGAGAAAAAATCATTAAAAAAATAAAAAGGAATTTTTAAAATGTTTGATACTCATAGTGAAAGCTGGTGTTCGCCTCCAGTTGACCAACTCGCAACTGAAAAATCCTCTTAAAAAGGTATGTTTTGAGTAGTCTTAAACTGACCAACAGACTTGGCATTATGACTGTGAGGGGGTTGCTTATTCTAAAGAGAAGGGGTAGTTGAAGGAAAGGCGTGGAAACCATATTTTGTCAAAGTTTGAGGTCCAGGAGTGAATTTTTTTGTAGATGATGAGCGGAGGGGTATTGAGGAGGTACGAGAGCGTAAAGAAATGAGATCTGAGAGGTATTGGGGGGATCGACCATTAAGAATTTTGTAGGTAAGGACGAGGACTTTCAAGAGAAGAGGATGCAGAATTTATGCTCAGATTTTCCACTGAGAGACACTAGTCTAGCAGCATAGTTTTGAACCAGATGAATTGCAAATAGGTACAGTACATGTACATGTACAGTGTATGTACAGTATGAGGGAGGTTAGAAACTATGGAGTTACAGTTTTGAAAAATGATATGATGCAGACCTGCAAATATGCTTGATATGATTGTGAAGAGTAACTTGAGACAGCTTTCTCACTACCGTCCTAAAACTAGTTTACTGGAAACTAGTTTAATGTGTAATGACAACGGTCGAAGCGGTCTTAAAAGCGATCTTCCAAACCGGTTCAGAAAACCACCTCGCGATGTAGTTTTGAAGATCACTTTGCTTCGTTAAACTGGTTTTAGCGTGAGGACACAACCATTTTTCGGTAAGTGATCTTCGCACATTTCGAGCGCACTACTCCAAACACTGTATGTGGAATCCCTACGCTGCAGTTTCAAATTTCACGCGATAAATGTCATCTCATTGAGAGTGTTCCCATAGCAACAAGCCCGCTTTACATGAAGTGGTTTTGAAAACCACTTTCGGGTGATAAAATAGGAACGCTAGCAAAGCGATCTTCCAAACTGGTTTCCTTAACCAATTTCCAGTGAACTAGTTTTAGAGGTTATAATGAGAACGGTGTCTAGATTGTTATCAATCATCACACCTGTCTAGTAGTAGTACATGTACATGTACATGTACATGTATATGTAATAGTCGTAATAGTACATGTAGTAGAGGTGGTGAATTGCCAATTCGTCTTTTTGCCAACTCGTCCACTCATCAAATTGTCTACTTTCATTTAGTCTAATGCCATTCCGTCCATCAACACTTCGTCTAGATCAACCTTTAGTCCAATAACCATTTGGTCCAATCATCAGTTTGTCTAATCACCAGTTCATCCATAGCCATTTGTCTCTTAACCAGTTGGTCTAATACCCATTTTATTTTGCCCAGTTAAGTTTTAGTCCAATTAGACCAAATGGTACAGTATATGGACTAAATGGCTGTTCGACCAACTGGTTATAAGACGAAATGGTGAGTGGACAAAATGGCAATTAGACCATGTGGATAGTGGACGAATTGATGGTAGAACAAATGATTTAGACAAGTTGGCAATTAGAAGAATAAGCATTTGACCAATTGAATATAAACTGTAGTAGTTGTAGTAGTATGTAGTAGCTATACAATCATGCATGCCAATTTCATGAGATTCTTTATCCCTTTAGGGGAACCTAGGTCCCATAGCACAAAGGCTAGCAATTAATCGTATGCTTGATTTTAACGATTGATTGTACATTGTAGTCAATGCAATCAATCGTCAAAAAAATGTATACATTGATTGCTAGGCTTTGTGTCACCGGCCCGAGATGACTCTCTTCCCTAGGACGCTGTGCAAACTTTGATATTCAGGATGTAGTAAATAATAATAATAGCCAATTTTTATAAAGCGCTTTTCCCAGAATGGCTCAAAGCGCGTTACAGCATATTATTACCCCGGTCATTGGATTCATTTCAATCCTGCACGAAAAGTGCACAATTTCCACTCCCTGGGGAGCATTCCTTGCATTCATCGCAGCCTCATTATGGAGCTGGCAAAATCAAACATACAATATCTTTCGCATCCTAGCGGGTACCCATTTAGCACCTGGGTCGAGAGTGGCAAAGTGTGGATTAACGCCTTGCCAAAGGACGCTAGACCGCGGTGGGATTCGAACACACAACCCTCTGTTTACAAGGCGAGAGTCAGAACCACTACACCACGGCTCTTCCACTATAAACCGAAAGTCTTCTCAACAGCACCTTTTCTCTTCCCAATCCTTAGGTCAATTCCGATCTCCATGTGACAAATGTGACTCTGGCAGACAACAGAAATGCCATCTGCCCGATGTTCTACCATCCCCAAGCCTTGACACACAGGAAGCAAGACAAACTCTTCGAGGTCACCAACTCTCTCATCAGCGGACATAGCAGCAGCTTCGACTGTGATGCAGATGAGGTAAACTTTTGTTTAATTTCCCGTCGCCTACCGGCACTGGGTGATCCCTGTTCAAAGCCTCTGGGAATTACAGAATTCAGAAGTCAAAAGGCCCGTATTCTGAACTCGGGTTTAAATCAAACCCTGGTTTAAAGTTGTGGTTTAACTATGGAGAGCCAATTGGGGCACGAATCCCTAACTGTAAACATTCAATTTATTAACTCATATGACAACCAGATTGTTCATAATTGTCTGGGAATGTTAATTGAAGTATTTTTCCTCATTATGAAAGCAAAAGGAAACAAAACAGCAAACATAAGAAATATACAATATAAACAGAATTTTTGGCTTCCCATAATTTTAGCACAGAGTTAGACCGTGGTCTAAGTTAAACCTGACTTCAGAATACGGGCCAAAGGGCATTGTCTCCCTGAACATCTTAAATGTTACATGTACATGTTTGTCTATCTTTCAAGTATAACGATTCAATTTTCTCCATGCATTCTACATACATGTACATGCAATCTTTTTTTTTTTTCATTTTATAGCCCGTATTTTATTCTGGTAGGTCTCGAGGTGAAGTACTGTCAAAGTTTTGAAATTTACAGTCTAATACATGTATACATGTAATCCACAAGATTCACTGTTGACCGCATTTGTCCGCGTTGCATGCCTTGATGACATGTCAGGCAGACCCTTGTACCTCGGAGTGACCAAGGTGTCGTTTTCTTTTAGGTGGCGCCGGAAGTAGCTGGCTTTGAACGAAAGCATAGACCCTCTGTGACACCAGAGGGCGGTGTGATTGGTATCCTTCTCACCACATTCATGTCTGATAACAACGGTGCTGCATTCTTTGCATTCAGGAGCATCCACAATTACCCCGCTATTGGAGGAAACAACCGCATCTCAGGTAAGCGATATTCCATGGCTGCCAAGTCTCTTGGGAGTCGTTTCATAAAGCTGTTCTTAAGTTAAGAGCGCCTTTAAGAACGACTGGTGAACCCATCCTATACGCCCTAAACAATCACCAATTCAATACCATTTCCCACAAGAAAGGATCATCAGTCATTCTTCAAGTCGCTCTTAACTTACGAACAGCTTTATGAAACACCCACCCGGATTGTCACGGAGACTCCCTGATCCAAAGATTACCAATTTAAAAGCAAAAAATGCAGATTTTCAACATCTCCCTGACCCACACACATATTTTTTCCCGTTGGATTGTGTGTTATTGTGAGCGATCTCCTGACATGTATTTTCTCAGCAAATTCTCCCCGAGAGACGAATATCAAAGTTGGCAGCTCGAACGTTCTTCATGATCATCCTGAGAATAAGATTCAGATGTACATGTACATGTCCATGTAGGCCTACAGTTTTGAGAAATCAAGACAAGAGTGACCAGTTAAAAGTGAGAGGTTTTATCTATTATGCGCGTAATAAATCAATCTTGTTATTAATAGATGGCTTCTGAACAGCATGCACACGGGATTCATGCCTCTGCCATTACCAGATCAAAAATATATTCACATCTAACTTTGTAGTGACCTCTATGACATTTCACCTCGACATAATGACCCAAAATCAAATCAGAGCATAGTCACTCACAAAGTCTAGTTTAAATTTGGTCCCCTTAAATGGTATATTTGTCACTGCAAGAATGATAGGTTTTCAGGTACAGGTCTATAATGACTTCCCTGACCTTTTACCTCATGACCCCAAAATCTAATGAGGTCATTGTTACTCCCAATTCAAATATAAGCCAAGTTTGAAGTTTGTCTCTTTACACTTCGAATCAGTGATAGGTCAATAAGCCATCACGTGACCATAGCTGCGAGGATCGCATTTGTAATATATACAAGGTTTTGACGTCACCTCAGTGAATATAACTGTGTTGTATTGTCAATTGCGGCATTGTATTCACTAAGGTGACGTCACTTGCTGCTTACAAGTTGCGTAATCAGGTAGTTTATTTGAAATACGATGGATCAGAGCTGTAGCAAGAATTTCGGGTTGGAGCCAGATGAATGCAATCTCTGATGGCGAATCCACTTAGACTATACATCCCGGGGGGGCCACTCCCATTGACGAGTGGATACTATGCGCGACCATGTGGTCTCGAAAAGCACCCTAAACACGTATTTTCCATATTCTGAAAATGCACCCCTTAACAAGTATTGGCGTCTAGCTGAAACCCTACCCTTAACAAGTATTGGAAACAAAATGATACTCTTGGCAAGTATTCCCTGAAATGAACCCCTAAACAAGTACAGCGATATTTTATTGTTATGTCACGGGTCCGTCGGTCGTCGGTTTTACCTTTACACACCATTTGGTTTAGTACGGCCCCATGCACCTTCCACACCTCTTGCAAATCGGACTCTAAACACGTAGTGTTGGGGCAAAAAGGACATGCTTTATAAAACATTTCAATTTTATTTTATCATCCTCGCAAATTTGACCCTAAACACGTAGCTTTCCTAGCGAAATAGATACCCTTTTATCATTATTTTTGTGTTTTTGACACCCTTATCACGTTACGTACGTAACGTGCCCTATCTTGAAAAAGACATCCTTTTACATGTTTTTTGGTCACGCATGGTATCCACTCGTCAATGTAAGTGGCCCCCCCGGGCTATACATGTATAATATAACAGATATTGCCTGGTCTATTGTTTTAATACAAACATTTCAATTCCCCTCCGAAGCTATATTTTTCCCTTGGGAGAATATTTAAAACTTAGATGGTAGATGGACTTGGGGGACCTGCATGTTATGCTGCAGTCGGAGGTCACATGATAAGGTCAAAGGTCATTTTCAGGTCAACGTTAAAGTTTACGTGCAAGGCTCTTATGACAAGTGTTATTCCATCCCAGTCATTTCACAATAAAGTTTTGATATAATTCTGTTGCGTGCCCTCGCAAATCACGATATTTCTGGTTATTTTCATAAGTGGGCGAGACACAAAATCGCTTTTGCCTTGTTAAAATACCTGAAATCAGGGAAAAATGCCTCAAATGAGGGATAAAATCAGGGAATTTTGATCAGCCCAAAAGTAAAAAGCATGGTAGTCAGTCAGACTCTGTTATATTTTGTTGCATTTCAAAACAACATCCAATAAATGACTGGTTATGGTGTTATAGTTATACATTATTGTTTTTCTACTGAAAATACATGTACAATGTAATTCACTGCAACGACTTAGAAAACATGCGAACTTAGGAATGGGTTTTACTAATTATTAGGGAAAAATTATGGAATTTTGTTTTCTTGAAAGGCTGGGAACCCTGATATATACCATCATTTGCAAAAGACCACCTGAAAATGTGTGTGTGTATATAATTGTGATGTACATGTACTGTAATTGTTTCATTAAAAATGGCTTGACAGATTTGTATATTATTTGTTTTTGCTGATTCTGTGTTTCATTTTAATGGTTAAAGGGAATAATTTGCAAAAAAATGTCCAGTAGCTTGACTAATCAGTTTGTTTTAAAAAGTATATTTACTTCAGTTTTTTTTAAAAGGATTAGTCAAGCTTTTGGACAATTACTTTAAACTTATTTCTCTTTAACAATCATTGAAATCAAAGACGGAATCAACACCAACAAAAAATATATAGGCCAGTTTTTGATGAATCTATAACAGTGTATAACACTTACATGCGCTTCCTACACAAATTTTCAGGTGGTCTTTACACTTTTGCAATTGACGGTATACATGAAATGATGCATTTAAGCTTTGACCGAACGACCCCAAAATAATATCAGATTATCATTGCTCCTACATGCATACGTGTACATGAACCAAGATTGAAGTTGATCCCTCAAATGGTTCTTTAACATGGTGCAGGTGTGACTTTCATGAATTTTGATGACCACTGCGGGAGGCGGGGCCGTGTTTTCATGACCAATTCTTTCAGCGATGACGCCACCCACCCGACCGAAGTCCAGAATATAAATCTCATCTCATCAAGCAAGGAGAGCCTGTTCTTCATTCACAGGCCACCAGTGGAGTAAGTTAGGATATGCCTTCAGTCTTTACAGATTAAATATGTTTAACTTTTTCTCTCGGCCTTGAAGTACATATACAGTAGTGGTGCCGGTGGGTGTTTCATAAAGCTGTTCGTGTTAAAGTTGCGAGCGACTTTATGAACGACTGGTGATCCTTTCTTAGGAAATCTGGAAAACTGATGTTTATCATTTACCACAACAAAGGATCACCAGCTTATCGTAAAGTCGCTCGTAACTTCAAATGGCTTGATGAAACACCCACCTGGTCTGAAAATGAGGATAGTCCTAGAAAACATGGATATCCTCATAAACCATGGCAAGACAAATCATTTCAACAGGTCAACGAAAGTTTTGTCTATCGGCCTCGCCACATACAGGATTTCATGGTGACTTTCCTGATCCCTCATTGGTTTGCTGCGCGAAAACTGGGTGGTGTGTCAAATTTTTTCGTAAATTGTGCATGACTTTTACACACAACTGGGAACCCTTCATGGGTGCTTCATCAGATTTTCAATCATTTTGTTTCCCTTCAGATACTGGTAAAATCCTTTGTTTGTAGATGAAATTTATTACTTTTGTTATTCTTGAATGGAAAGCTCAGTATTTTCTGTGGCACTGCACTCCCAATATGTTGAAACATGGAGAATAGTACTTCATTAAGTACAAGAAAGGGTCACTATGCAGTCACCCGTGAAATCATGCGTAACTTGAGAACATCTTTATGCAACGGAACGGTGCGGAGTGTGATTTCTGTTAAATAGTTTCTTAGAATAGTGGCTCAGACTGCCGTTGAGGAACCTTATCTCGTTCCTATTACTTCTCATCTCCTCTTCATAGGAAAGTGGATCCATCAAACTGTGTCGACATGGACTGCGACGGTATGAAGAAGACCCTCGTGCGTGACCTGGACGGTAGCATGCTGGGAGCCGTCGGAACCGTCGCCCCGGACTCCGCCTTCGAATGGGGCGGTGATCCAAGGAGAGGACTTGGGGATTACAGGATCCCGAGAATGGCTCTGACTGATCCCACGACTGGTGATCAAATCAACATCAATGATAAAGCCCCTAATAAAGGTAGATCAAAGGATCAAGAAACAAGTACAGTCCTCAAATATCAGTGGAGCAGTTTGATCCTACAGACTTTGGAGAGTACATGTAGACTTTAGGATGTGGCCTGTAGGTACCCAAAGTAATATACCGTTCATCTGAAAGCCTCAGGTATCAGTCTCTCTGATGCTTGTTACCTTACCAATGATAACAATGGACCTCATATAGAGTGCTTTTTTATCAAGAAATATTGCTCAATAGGAAAACACTTATGACTTTTACAGTCAGGTAGTCGACACTTGTGCAAAGTTCTTAAACGATAGTACGTTATTTTTAATTGCTTATGCTTTAATTAGCAGCTGGTTACCATAAAGCTTAATTTGTTTACCTTGACAGCCAATCGCAGCTGATCGTTTAGCCTCCATTTCCTTTTTCGGTTCTCTTGTATCTCTTATATATTGTTTCATTCTAGCATTGTGTTTATTTGTGTGATTTTACTCTAATGAGTATATGTAGATGAAGTTAATGATTATAGGTGACTGGAGATATTACTACTGTCTCTGATGCTGTATTGCAGGTATCGTTGGAACCAATGGATCCGACTGTTCTTGGGTCGAATCCTGGCAGGCCTTCGAGTGCCACAACCTCGACCACATGATGTTTATTATTGAGAGCATGGATGCGGACACTGAGACAAGGAGGGTGTCCCCAGTGGCACTTCTTGCCGATGGCTACGTGGACCTGATCAACGGTCCCCAGGACCACGGATGGTGTCTGGGCTACACCTGCCAGGAGAGGATATCAACCTTCTACGCCCTGGTGGCAACAGGGAGAGAATACGAACTCTACTTCTCTGGCACCAACCCACAGGGACTGAGGCTTTATTTCCTGAATGCTGAAGACTCACAGGTAATCTGTTAAACTTTGATGATCAGGTGAAGATGATCCACAATTTTCTAAAAGCTTGATCAAAATTGTTGATGTCCTTTTATGTGCACCCCCAAATTATTTGTGCCCTAGCTAAAAAAAATAAGGTCTATCTCTAACCTCAGGAAGGGATCCAAATGCTGCCTAATGAGGAAAGTTTTCCTTTCAAATAGGGGGTGGGCAGCACTTTTCATAAAAGAAAGGGGGACATGACAATATTTGTGAATGGGAGAAAGAATGTCCCCTCTGAACTCCCCACGATTTGCAAAGGCAGATGGCCATACATGTGCTTCATCATGAATGTGATTATGATTACGCTCGCAATTATAATAATCATGTTTTTTTTAATTAAAATATCGATTGTGATTTCGATTATGAATATGATCATTTTGATTGTGTCTGTACAGTTCATCTGATTATAATTTCAATTACAGGTAATTATCGTAATTGTTGTTTTTATCCATGATGTAGAAGTGGGGCAGGCATTCATTTGGAGATATTTCTTTTATATTAGAGCTGTTACAATGTATGGCATCCTGGATGTCTACAAATGATTTTACAGAGGTGAACAGGACAAGTTCAGACTTCACAATAGGGTTTTAAGCACTCTGAGGTTGAGGGAATTAGTAGGGAGAATCCCTTGAATATGCCTTGTGGATTGTAAAATGTTCCCGAGAAATGTACACCTGTATATGTTATGGCATATTTCTTTCATTGTCTTTGACCAGACCATGGTGGTTGGTATCTGGTATGCGAACCCGCAGAAGCTGGACGTGTATAGCAACGATGCCTACATCCTGCCAAACAATGCAGAATACAACAACGACAACAAACTCACCTGGAGGAGGCCTCAGACACCAGGCCAGTTCAGGCCTTCCATCTCTTCCACCGTCAACGGGGAGAACTACTTTGACAGGGAGAGGCAGACGCTGTATTTGGTGGTGCGCGGCTCGAACATCGTGGAGATCAAGACGACCCCCGTTGTGATCGTGACTTTTGGGATGCCTTCCATCCCTGTGGATAACTTCTTTGAGGAGAACCTGAGCAGGAACCTGGCCAACCTCCTGAACATCAGCCCCGAGAACATCAGGATTGTGAACATCATCCGCGAGGACAGCAGGAGAAGGAAGAGGGCCACGAGCGGAACGCAGGTTGAAATTGAAATCACGGCAGGGAATGGAACGTCCTCAAACAGTAAGCACCCTTTGATCTAGCTTTGTGTAGAAGCTGTAGAGAATGGCTTTTCATAATATTGACGATAATGATAATATTCAGCTCTTGTAAAGTGTATATCTCAAACCATCCAATGTCACTGTGCTGTTCCAAATTGACTTGGATATTATTACCCTTTCTTCTGGCTTTTGCACCATGTGTATATAGGGCCTCTGTGTAGATCCATGTACATGTACGTGTTCATGTAGCACTCAAATGTGGGTTGAATGTGGTGGTGGTGGATGATGGTGATGATGATGATGATGATGGCAATGATGATGATGATGATGATGATGATGATGGCAATAATGATGATGATGATGATGATGATAATGATGATGATGAGCAGTTATTATAATGCCTTTCCTGCAATTGTAGGACTTTCAATTTCACAAGGCAATCAAAGTAATTAATTGGTAACTGCCAGAAGATGTAGGTCTTAATTTCTGAGTTTGAAAGTACAAGGGGATCATTTCATGAAAGGACATCTTAGACTTTTTTATATCTGAGTCCTGTTTCATCCGACAGTTACATGTACCATCAAAACAGTGCTTCTCAGCCAATCAAAATCAAGGGAAGCTGTCAGTTCCGACAACTTGTCGGCCAAAACAGTTTCATGAAACGCTCTCATGGGTTAGGACCTTCCAAAGATACAAAGTTCCTTTGAATTCGTCTTGCAGACGGAACTGATGCTGTTGAGGAGCTTAACGAGATACAAACTGCCTTAGCGAATGAACAACAACAAGGAAACCTCGGAGATAGCCTCAACATCACTATTGACTCGATGGAGATGACTGACCCGGTAGCACCGCCTGTCGACCCTACCGGTGGCGTCAGGTCCACAAATGGGACAGGGGGACCAGCTGAGGGGAACAAGACGTGAGTTTGGCCTCTCTTTCTGTTGGTTCCAACTCTTGGCTCCATATTTTTGACGATATTTGCATCATTTTCATTAATTTCATGATCACAATGAGATTGTGGAGAAAAAAAGTTTAAAGACATTTTGAAATTTATATCCAATTGTTTTAGAGCTGAAATGAATAGAATTTGTATTTCATGTTTGAAGGAAAATCATCTTTCTTACTCTCATATGGAGATGAATCAAGGAATGCTTTGTAAAAATCTACACTCTTTACCTAATTAAGTGAATCCACTTTATATGCCACATTAAATGTAAGGCCATTCCATTGGATAGAGTTTTATTGCAGACATGTTTTTCATTCTCTTTCTATTAATGTGCAAAATTTTGTCTTCCCTGTAGAAATTTGAGCTTTGCTTTGTACTTTAGGGTCCTCATACGAATTTGGATTATAATTAGGAGTACATTTAGAACAACGTCTGATAATGACACGTCTATAAAGTGAAAGCTGGATTCTGTGAACAATGGATGATCTTTAAACAAAACATGCTTAATTGACTATTTTTAGGTATACTGATCAACAAAGAGAGTTGGATGCAGCACGTCAGGAAGAACTGAGCCAACCTAAAGTGTATGTTACTCCTTCTGTATTGATAGTAGGAGCCAGTCCTACAGAGGGGAGTGAATACGCACCCTTCTCGACCCAACCCAAGGTCAAAGTGATAGATCAACAGGTACAGTATGCCGTTGGGGGAGGGGGGTGTATCATTTATTGGCAATTCAAAACGAATTCATATATTAGTTATAGAATCAATTTCAGTACACAATCTAACAGAGATAATTTATACAAATGCAATTCTAGTAGCAGTCTGCCCAGTGCATCAGTTCGTAGTCAGGGAATAGGAAAGCAAACTTATTCACTGTAGCCTGACGTATCGTCTGCCCAACCAACTGATGGACTGTGAATACTGGTGAAAATATAACATGACAATTACTGTTAGAGATAATGCTAAAGATGTACATGTACATGTAGGCAATAAACAAATTACACTGTATGATGCATTCACAGGGAAATTAGATTCTTGATATAAATTGTCATAACATTTAAAATTAATGTCTTAAAGACAACTGTGATATGAGAACTCAGCAACATTAATTCTTTGCTGTAAGCACATTTGAGCTACATGTACAGTCACAATATTATATTTAGTTGTACACCTGTAGAGAAATGTGTTTGTTTATTGTGAATTGTAGGATATGTTTTTTTAACCTTAGTTTATTTTACATGGAAACATATTACAATGCTTTACTCAATGATCACTTCTTATCCTACAGGGCAACTTGGTGACGCAACTTGGCTCTTCCTCCAATCCCTGGTTGCTAACGGCAACCCTTGCAGTCCGTCCTGCCGGCAGCACGGCACAGCTCATCGGCGACGTCACAATCCCCTTCCAAGACGGCTGGGCCAACTTTACCAGTCTGGCGATCACCAAGTTTGGCAGTGGTTACGTGTTGGAGTTTGCCATCACCTATCCCGACAGCTCGCCCTTGTCTTCTGTCAGGACCACCGCTTTCTCTATCACTTATCGTCAGCTGACCGGGGCGCAAGCTGGCCAGACAGGCTCGGTCTATGTCAACGAACCGTTCAGTGTTGAAGTCAAGGTCAGGGATGCTGCCTCTGGAGAGCTGGTCACAAACTTAAATGAATCGGTCAGTTAGTATTCTGCTTTATTAATAATCCTTTACAACTATGCCTCATTAAAAGCTGCCTAAAATCACAGATTTTGATATTCTTTAGCATTAGATTATTATAAATACAGGTATGAATGGGTTGATAAGGAGACAGATAGAAAAGCTTTATTGAAGCTTGTGCTTTATTCTATTTACAGGGTTACGATACATGGAGCGCTACTGCCTCGCTGTACATGCCAACTAACTACCGTGGTCATCTATTGGGTCAGAAAACGGTCGCTGTTGACCTCTCGACGGGCACTGCAACCTTCCCGAACCTCACCATTGACTTCATTGGCTATGGATACGTCTTGAATGTTGATATCTTTGCTGTCGGAACACAGGAATACTCGTTCTCCGCTCAGCTTGATCCATTTAATGTTACAGTGAGAGATGCAGTCCCGCATTCTGGATCTTCTGTTGAGGCAACCATACGCTTTGACAACGATTACTCGGTGGTTGAGGGGAAAGAAACCGCTTTTGTGAATAACTTTCACAACAACATCGGCACCCATCTTTCGAATGTAACCATTACAAACTACAAGGTTACTCAGGGTGAGTATGTATGTCGAGCTCGCAGTTCAAATAAACAAAAGTTGTATCAAACAGCAGAAAAGGTAAAAAAAAAAACCCAGTATGGATCTTTTATTCAAGAAAGCATATCAGGGCCCCGTCTTACAAAGAGTTGCAACTCATCCGATCAATCACAACTATGGATGGCCAGCAACGTCAACATCTAACATGCAAATTTTTTCAAAATATTCCCTCGATATGATGTATATTCCTACATTGATCGTTCTCTTGAAGACTCAGTGTGATTCTCTTTGTTTATTAAGGATATTGTGCACATTTCCTGTAGAAAAAAAATTATGGTACATGTATGGATGGATTTCCACACCGTTTAGACTGATTGGATCAATTGTAACTCATTGTAAGACTGGCCCAGATGTGATTTATCATCAGAAGATATTGATGATGCTATTTAGGGACTTATTAAAGTCTTGATAAGGTTTTTTTTTTTTCATTCATGCCTTTGTTGACGAGATCAAGGGGTGGAGGATGAGAGAAAGAAGCATGTAGTCAAATGCAATTCTTGTAAATACATATACATTAAAACATCTGATTGAGAAATGGCAGTGCTTTGACCTTTGACCCTTCACCTTTCAGGTTCAATCTTGCTGACGTTCACAATGACAGGGGACACCGAGGGCACGCTAGAGGTCCTCTACGATGACCTTCAGAGTGGTAACGTGGTCGTGGTCTTTGAAGGGACCACCCTGGAAGCCTCTCCCGTTCTGCTTGTCAATGGAGAGGAATATACCAGAAAGGTGAGATCGGAACCAAAGCATGGTTATTATCGTTTGTGCCAGGGATTCCAAGTGTTCGTATTTTTATGAAAGAATCTTGGAAGAGTGCTGGTATCGCCTTGGCTATCAAGGCTTCACACATCGCACTTGCTCAATCAAGCGCATGTATTTAACTTATATGCGATCCTAGCAACATTTGGTTGAATAAAAACTGCAATTTTCGACCAAACAGAATTGGAAAAATTTGCCTTTTATTTTCTTGCAATAGAGTACAGACCGACGCAGGCGTATTATCGTACAGATTTATGTCTGTCAAGTTTCATGATGATTAGTCAAGAAATACACAGCATCATACATATAGCTGAAACAGAAATAATCGAACAATAAATGCCTTCCACAACTGAAATTTTGCCAGTGTTGAGTCATACCTGGAATGCTTTGGAGTGGATGCAAAATTATAAACTTTGATGTTTTTTATTTTTCTCAGGCCCCATCAAAGCCTTTTCCAGTTTGGGCAATCATTGTTATCGTTCTTGTTGCTGTCCTCATGATTGTTCTCATCTTACTCATAGTCTTTGTCAAGTTCTTTCTCAAGAGAGGTAAGTTTTTTATCTATTTTTTTTATTGATTGATTGATTGATCTTCATATTTACTTATTTATTTATGTATTTATTTATTTATTTACTTACTTATTTATTCATTTATTGACATTTTTATCAAAGGAAAGGTTGTCCCATTGAAGCCAAATTGCCCTGCTTAACTCTTTATTATCCTCCTCAATACAGTGAAACCCATATACATTGTATGAAGACTGCCCATGGGAAACAAGAAGAGCAGTGTCTGTGAGGACAGGTGCAGTAATACATGTTTGAATAAGGAATACTGTTTATTGGAAACCAAACTTGTGGTCTGTATACATTGTATACAGATCCAATCTATGGAATTACTCAAGTGTGTCTGGCAGATATTTGTAATTGTCGCTGTTACCATTATTGTTTTGATTGATAGATTCTAAAGTCAAACATGTGGAGAGGGTGCCCCTGACGGTAGTAGACGGTGTCGAGAACAAGACCTATGTTAGGACGGACGTGAACCAGTCCTTGGATGTTAGTCCGACTGGAAGCAGGACTACTCTCCTCACTACCAATGCTGTTGAGTGGGATGAGAGGTAAGAATCCTTGTGATGGCCATGATGATGCTCACTTTCCTTTCTCTTCTGTATATCTTGAGCAACCTCATTTAAATCAACCTCAGCTGTAGGGACAGTGATTTTCCGCGATCGCGGAAAGCGGACGGAAATTCACGGAATCGGCCTATGAAACGGAAAGTGGCTTTTTTCTCAAAATACACAGAATAGCAACAGAAATTACGAATATCAACTGGAAAAACATGATCTCATTTGGCTACAACAATCAAGACAATCAACACATTGCACTCGAGCCCCTCCATCACTAGATTGTATCGAAATAAGTTTACACTCACGTCCGCATATAAGGCAGAAACACGGCCGTGTGTTGCTGCCCTCTGCGTTCGGTCATAATATCATGATCGCGGTGATTCAACAAATCCAAAATGGCGGATAGGCGGAAGTCGTCGACTGCTCAAAACGATGTCCAAAAAGTCCAAAAAATCAGCCATAAAATCTTATTTAACCATAAAATAATGCTAATAATGTGAAAGGTGAGGATGTATTCATGTTGATTATTTTTCTTTAAATAGTTTTTCTACTCAAATCTCTTCGATTAAAATCGATTGTAAAGCATTGTTATTACAGTGGCAGATGCAAATTTTGACCAGCGCAAGCATTTTGACATCGCGACTCATTGAGTATTGATTTTCTATGTTAACGGAATCGTCACTTTTTCATGTATACAAAGTCTATGGGGAAATGAAATTTCCGTTTTCAGACATTCTGAAATGGAATTCAAGATTTTCTGAAACGGAAAAGGCAATTTTTAGAAACGGAAAATCACTGTCCCTACAACTGCCTTCCTTCTTCACCATATCTTACCATGTAATCTGTGGTCTTTCCTTTCCTCTTGTGCCATCCGGTTCCAGATTCCTTGCTCTTTTCAGAGGTTCATCATCTTCCCTCCTCAACAAGTGGTCTATCCATTTCAATCCACTTCTCTTGACCACTCCTCCCGTGACAGTTTTCATCCAAGTCCAATCTTTCCATGATCTCTTGTATTTTTCCCTCAAATATTTGATCTTCCATCATTTATACTGTATTGACATGAGATAACGCCCCGGGGGGGGGGGGGGGGGGGGGCCACTTCCATTCACGAGTGGATACCATGCGCGACCATGAGATCTCAAAAAGCACCCTAAACACGTATTTTCCATATTCTGAAATTGGCGTGTGAAACCCTACCCTTAACAAGTATTAGAAACAAAACGATACTATTGGCAAGTATTCCCTGAATTGAACCCCTAAACAAGTACAGCGGTATGTCACGGACGTAGTCTGTCGTCGGTTTTACCTTTACCTACATCATTGGGTTTAGAACAGCCCAACTCGCGCAAATCATACTCTAAACACGTAGTGTTGACTCCTGGAGCAAAAAGTACATGTACATCCTTTATAAAACATTTTAGTCTTGATTTTTATACACTGTACCCTCGCAAATTTGACCCTAAACACGTAGCTTTCCTAGCGAAATAGATACCCTTTTTTCATTATTTTAGTGTTTTTGACACCCTTATTACGTTACGTACGTAACGTGCCCTACTTGTATCTTGAAAAAGACATCCTTTTTACGTGTTTTTTTGGTCGCGCATGGTATCCACTCGCATATATGTGTTGTGAACCCATAGGCCCGTATCCCTTTAGGCCCGTATTATGAAGTTGGGTTTAACTTAAACTCAGGTTTATAGTTGTGGTTTAAGTATGGATAGCCAATTGTCACATAAATCACTAGCAGGAGAGAAATCATATTTCAGCTCATTTGGCTCTCAAATCATTTATTATTTTCCAGGAAGTATAAATAGATGATTGCCTTCACCATCGATGAATCAGAAAAGAGCAAAGTTAACAAACGAAACATACAACTCAATAAAAATTGTGACACATTTGGATTACCATAATTTTAGAACAGAGTTAGACCATGGTCTAAGTTAAACCTGACTTCAGAATACGGGCCTGAGAGTCAAAGTACATTGAACCCTGTGCTGATACAGCCCCCTGACTCTTATTTCCATGGCAACAACACTAATAATCTCAAACAAAAAACATAAGCTTTTGAGAATAATATCAAATCATCATGTATTTTAACTCCCTATTAACCCCCTGTATTTATATTTTCACTGTACTCAATTTAGTGCTTCCTTTTTTAGAAAACAAAAATAATGTGTTTTATTTGAGCTTGTCAGCAAAAATTCTGTTTTAATCAGCTACTAAACAAAAATTACCCTTTCTCTCTGCACAGGAAAAAAGGTCCCAAACCAAAATCAAGCAAAGTCGACCGGTAATCTTAAGTGTTACTAGACTAGTGTACATGTACATGTGGATGCTTTATATATAGTCATAATCACCATTAATGTATTTGTTTTCATGTCGGTCATAACATAAAATGATATTTTAATTCCATACTAATTTCATCACATTTGTATGTGCATTCATTTAAATATACAGTGTACATGTGAATGCATTGCAATTCAAAGTTTCATGAGTTATAATGACTTGGCCAGCTCAGTTCCCACAATTAGACAGTCAAAATTAAGTTTGTGTTTGATTTACAGTAAAAAAAAACTGAAACATCCCCTGATCAAAATCCATATAAACCTATAATGAAATTCGGTGCAGAGAAATAAAAAAAAAACCGGTAAAAATAACAGAAAATGGAGAAAAACATAATTATTGTGCAAAATCTCTTGAAAACTCTCAGCAGTTTCAGAAAAGTGGTCTTAAAAATGTTTATATCTTAATTGTTTTTGGTTTGATATTTTGATTTCATATTTCAACAGTAGGAGGTAAGTCAGCTTTCCAAATATTGAATAACAAATCGGTGGTAGTTTGGGGCTGGTAGAAGAGAATTTTTGCCTTGTAACTAATTGTTGGTTTTGATCTGGTCATTCACACACATACATGTACATGTAGATACAGCATAATTAAGGTGGAGCTTCATGTACCATAGTCAGTTGCTTCTTGTATTGTGGCATATATATAAACCATATATAACCATGTGTCATGTATAATCCATTCACTGTATATCAGCTATAATTGTATATTAATTTGTGCGTTAAGTGTATAAATGCATAATCACTAATCCATACCGCTTTCAACATATGGTTGCTTTCCCCAAACAGTCATAATTTTGATCTTACATGTATCTATGTAAATTCCTGAGGGGAAAAAAGTACTTACTCCCATATCAGTGATTATGTACAGGTCCATGTATAGCCTTTAGACAAGGCCCCCTGCCTGATATAACAAATATATCAGGACTGAACTGAGCGACTAGTCTGTAAAGACTAAGCACTCAAACCCTGGTGAACAAGCCAGCCACTGGGTCTTTAGGAACCTGACTCGAATTTCCTGTGTTAACCATTGTTCTGGATTTGAACCCGCTGCCTGAGAGGTAGCGGCCAATCAACGAACCTTCTGGCGCATAGGCATGCCCATGAATAATTAATAGCAAGCATTAAAACCAGGTTCCAAAAGGGTCGCTCGATCTCATGGTCGCCTTTGTATCGCTAGGTGTTTTTCTTTGACCGCTTGTCTTGTTTCAGCCACTACTTGACAAATAATATAACCAAGTCATGAGGCCTTGTCAGAAGGCTAGTCCACAAAGAAAAGTTCATTTTGAGAGCTCACTGTAAGGCCCTGCTTTAAACTAACATATTGTCCCCTCATTACGTGAGTCCCGCTATGGTTTGAAGATTGCCAGTTGAAGATGTACAGTGTATTTGTGTATTGTTGGTTATCATTAGCGTGTGTGTGTGTGGTTGACATAACTTGATTCATGGATTTTTTGCTAATAATAAAGATGTACGGTACTGCTTTTGATCCAGGGCCATTTTCCATAAACAGTCCTAATTCTAACCTTGTTGACTGACTAACCGCCATAAACATACAAGAAGTTGCACGTACATGTAATGAATTTTGATATTTTCATTGAGCTTAAAACCGCACATCTTAAGCTTTAAAATGCTATGTACCTTCTCAAATTTGATCAACAATTCTTGATTGAATGCAAAAGAAATTTAGGGAGAGCTTCAAAAATAAGGAGAAACAAGGTATCAAGTTCTGGGTTCACTCAAGCATGATGCATTTATATGCACACTGGAATCTCGTCGAAACTTCCGAGCAGTACGCAAAAAACTTGCATAAAAACTCTTGTATATATCTTGTATTCTATTCAACTGTACAACTTCAAATTTTGTCAGTAAGAAGAATTATTACTCTTTCAGATAAGCTAATTTTATCAGTATCTTTTGGTTTATGAAGATCAAATTATTATTTTGGCTATTTCCAGAGAACCTCCCCTTGTGACTTAATGTTGCATGGTTTTGGGGTGGCGGGTCACAGATATGTGTCAGATGTCTACTAAACATTAAGAATTAAGCTTTGTAACCCAACAAGGAATGGCTCATCAAGAAAGTGCAAATTGTTTGCTAGTTGTAACAGAATTGTAGTTCATGTCAGAAAAGAAATTGGCTTTAATCATCATCATCATTCCTTTTTGTCTCGCCTGCAAAGCAGGGATGTGTGAATGCTCAAATCTGGCTGAAACCGTCCATCATCTTTCCTTCCATGAGTTTTCAAAAGTGCTCGCTCTAATAACAAGAACAGACCCATTAACTGCCACAGTTTTGATCAATTATATTGGATTTGATTTTTTAGTTGCATCATGGTTCCATGACAGTTGCTCCAGCATCAATTGCTCCAATCTAAATTCCACACACTAATCGAATGACCAATTTCAATCATGGGTTTAACACTATACCCTACCCTAAACCTTATATAGAACCCTATTGCAACCCTAACCCCAACCCTACATCTTTACCTGGAGAAATTGTTGCAGGAGCGAATGTTGCGTCACCCATAGAACTACATGTACATCTATTGCACCACTTTGTGTATTGTAAATGAGTCTTAACAATTGTTTCTTGCGTTGCCATGCATGCCTGGAATCCTAACATCCTGTTTTAAATGGGATGAATGAATTACACTATTGCGACTGTGTAGTGTCACTTCTTTACTGTCGATCCCACCGCTGCCACCATCGCAGCATAAAAATGAAACTACAGTCACAGTAGTGCTTAAATTGACCGGGCATTGTGGCTCTGTGGAAGAGAGCCTACCTCATGAATGGGAGGTCATGGGTTCGAACCCTGGCTGAGTCATACCAGAGACTTTTTAAAAATATTATCTTTGACCAACTGGCCAGTAGTCCAGATTGGACAGTTGATGTACATGTATGGAAGCTCTCCTTCCCTAAAACTAACATAGAGGGCCTTCCGACTCCCATTCCCTATTAAACCCAGTGCCGATGAGAGATGAGAGGATCGGCACTGGGTTACGGATTGCGAGTCAGGACGCCCTCTATGTTAGTTTTGGGAAAGGAAGCTTCCATACATTAACTTCCAATTTGGACTTTCTGGCCAGGCCCTCTGAATGTTATGATAAAGAGGGGTAGCGATAACGGTATGTTACGAAGAGCTTGCTTGAAGACCAGCTTACGTCCGATGTGGCTACCCTGTATATGATTATCATTTTACCATTTATATGAGGATCTATGTGATTCGCCCATGGCACCCCTAGAGGTGATTGTTTAGACTCATTTACAATACCTTGATACAAGGTGGTGCAATACTACAATGGTGTCTTGTTTAAAGGCAATACTCTCCCCAAAATGATCTTACAATGAGAGTGAGAAAAATTTGATTAAAAAATCGGATAGTGTATTCAAAACCGTCACATTCTCTACATTGAAACACTTTCATTATATTTCATTTTCAAAGGGTCATTTAAAGCCTTGAATGTATAAAAATTCATGCTGTAATATCTACGTACATGAAGTACATATATAAATCCAAGTTGAAACCTACAATTTACCCCATAATAATATCATTATGTTTTTATGTTACTGGCCATTTTGTTAATTCATGTTACATGTATATATAAATGTAACAATTTATGTATGCATCATGTTATTCAGTGGTGGTATTTGTGAACTGATAATTATTGTGCTCTTGTTGGACCTTCATATAATCCCCTAGCTGTGTTATTGGATTTCATTTTAGTTTAACCCTCAAGCTCCCGGGGTATTTTGATTCTTGTCATTCCCGGGGGGGGGCTATTATGGCCCCCCCTTAAGATCTCGGCCACCGATCGCGCGAGCGACGCAAAAATTTGCACGCTGGTGTGTGATGTAATCTACAAGGCTGTATGGTAAAATTTTCCAAAATATTGAGATTTTATTTTATATGAATTAATTATGCTAATTTATGCATAAATCATACTTTTTGCTCTAATTCACTAAATAAAGCTCCTAGAATGCTAATTTTTGGTAAAAATATTCTTTGGTAAAAATATTCTAATAATAGCAGGGCCCGCTGGGAGAACAGTTTTCGGAACTGAAGCGGCTACCCTGGGTAAATATACCGCTATTATTATTATTATTATTATTATTATTTGTAGCATTCTTAACAATCGCAATAAAAAACAACTTCGGTTTGGAAATCAATTTCTTATGTATTTTATTGTTTTATGAATTTCTTATGTATTTCTTTGTTTTTTACTTTTGGTTTTTTATTGTTTTTTCAATGGAAATCGTTCCAGACTTAATTCTGATCATAAACAAGGCAAAATTAATTAAGTTTAATCAGTAAAAGTAGAAATAATGATACATTTATGAATTTTGGCTAAATACACTATTTGCATTGGATTTGTACATGAAATCACGTTTCTGAGCAATTTTGGGTCTGACATGCACTTATATAATGTTGCGTAATGTCGTAACCGCGTACCCGGGCGTCACAAATTTGGTCTCAAAATTTGCGCGAGACTTGAAAGTAAAAAGTCAGTGAGCGGCGAGGTAAAAAAAATTCGCGAAGCAGATATATCGCGAAAATTGTCGAGGGGGGGGCCATTATGGCCCCCCCCCCCCCCCCCGGGAGAATTAGGGTTAAAGGTCATGTCCACTCAGCAGCAACTTGATTTTCATAAAGGAGAGAAAAATCAAACAAGCTTTTATAACACTGAAAGTTTCGTGAAAATTGGATGGAAAATAAGAAAGGGTTGACATTTTGAAATAACATTCAAGGTCATAAAGCACAGTCTGTATTGGTGACATTGCTCAAATACAAATGAGAGAATTCATTCGCACACTCAATATTTCTTTTGACTTGTTATGCATGTATAATATATAAAATGTTTCTTTTACATTTCATAATAAAGATGCTCTTGATCGAGTCATACTAAGTTAATAGTTCAACTGTTCATAAAGAAGCGAAATTCTGTTTTATTCTGATATAAGACTAAGAAACAGTGTTTAAGAGGTCAAGAGGAAAAATTTGAAATATTTCTGATTCATACAATAATATGCAAATTAAATAGTTAGTGTGTGACACCTTTAGCCCCTTATTTGAATAATTCAAATGATCTGCATAAAACTATTTGAGAAATTAGGCAAAAATTATGTCATACCTTATTGAAATCCTCATTTTCTATGTCTTACAACAGTGTTGTACGTTGTTGGATTTTCTCCATTTATTCAAATTAACGCGTTGTTGGTTTGGATTTGACTTTTAACATTTTTATTGATAATGTATTTAATGATGGTTTTGTTTGGTGTACGGTGGTAGCTTGTATTACATTTACTTGAAATATTTGAAAGGAGAGGAATTTCTTCTTTGTTTACTGTTTTTGCTAAAATACTATTCATAATTGCAATTAGAAGAAAGTTTGGAGGCAAGGGGGGGGGGGGTGGTGGTGTTCATCACTTGAATTTAGTACATTCCCAAGACATAATAAGACAAAATAGTGGCAGTGAGCTCTGTCTTTCATGAAGGAATTTGCTTGATATAAACCATTATCTAAGTTTGATGTTTCACCTTTCATTAGAAATCAATTAACAAAATTGAATAACGTTTCATCTTTCATTTAAAAAAAATCAATGTACAAGTTTTATGATATTTTATCTTTCATTGAAATCATGAAACAAAATTAATACTTCATCTCTTATGGAAATCACTATTGAATTTCACCTCTCTGTTGACCTTTCATCTGTCACTGAAATCACAAAACAAGTTTGATGACATTTCATATATCATTGAACTCAATAACTAAGTTTGATATCATGTCATTTCTCATTGGCTCACTAAATTAATTTGATAATATCATCTCTCTTTTATTAAAATCACTAAACAATTTTTATGACACTTCATCTCTCATTGAAATCACTAAGTACTGGTAATTTTTTGATGAAATTAATTTCATCTCTCATTAAAATCACTAAGTAATTTTAATGACATTTCATTCCTCATTGAAATTTTGATGACATGAAAATCCATATTTTTATTGTTTGAAATAGAAATCTGAAATAGAAAAAAAAAAAAATCAATTTAGCCAATTGATCGTGGGCCCGGCAGCTGCCACTGTGCAGCGCCAGATTGACATTGCTCTATCCCTTAAATCATTGAGTACCAAACAGGTTAACAACAACTCTAATCTTGTAAGGCCTTTTGGTCTGACACGGCCAGGGCTTGAACTCCTGACCTCCCGTACTGACCGCAAAGAAACGTTAGTGCTGACAGTGCGCTAACTGAGACCGTTACAATCGGTAATGTGGTAACGATGCCTAATGTTACATGTACAACAATGCATTACTTACACATTGAAATAAAAGTTTTGACTTCACAATTCGAAAAATGTGACTGGGCTTACTGTTAAGCACTCTGTTAGGCTAACAAAGTTTCTGTACGGTCAGTACTGGTCACTAGACGGAGGCTCTACCAACTGAGCCAATTCATCGGTTTCACCTCTCTTTGAAATCACTCACTAAGTTTGATGACATGTCATCTTCCATTGAAACCACTGAATAATGTTGATGTTTCATATCCTGGTTCATCACCTCTCCATGCAGGCCGATGAGTAAGCAGGTGCACCTTCTGGTTCGTGAAGAGGGGAATGGTTCTATCGGTAGCCGTTCACCTAACAGTCCCAGACGAACCCCAGAGATTGAAGTCACTGCTCTACCACCAGGATTCACCGAAGGACAGCTGGAGAAAGGTAAAACTGAAATAAAAAAATGTCTCCTTTGGGAATTCCATAAAGTATGTAAGTCTGACCCCCTACACCATATCCCTCCCTCCCCATAAAAAAAAAGAAATACGGTAACTCATAGACTCAATTAATCAATTATAAACTATCAATTTTGTAAGCTCCAAAGGACTCTCCTCTTTATACAAACTGGAAGGCTAATTCCTGCACGAGCAAATTTTTTTTATAACTCTTACAAAAGTTAAGCAATGCTCGCCAAATTATGAATAAATTTTTTGATTAAACACATGTATATTTTTTCATTTGCAGCCATTTCAAAAGTATTTTTTTATTTCATTTTTTTGTATGTGATATATTGAACCTTTTTGAAGTGATTTACATGTAGCTCTGATTTCTAGTTCATATGAAAAATTGTAATACTGTACTCACAAAATGCCATGTCTTGAGCAGCTCATGTGATATAGAAAAAAATGGGTGTTAGATGTACAAAGGGGTATATATTTGTGAAAAGAGACTGAAACATTTTTTTCCCCTTGACATCATTCAGAGAAAGAGGATCGTGCGGACATGACTGTCAACATCAAGAACACGGATGGTACTTTCCAAAAGATAGGCCAGGTGTCTGCCAACAAAGTGGGCACACTCAGTGACCTCCGACGTGACCTCAAGAAATCCCAGTCTCTGCCTCCAAAGGTAAGTGGGATCACAGTGGATATGAGGGCTGCAGAAATACAGGGTGTATCATTAAAAAGGATACAGAATTATGTGATAGTTTGTTAGAAAGTTATGCAAATTATAATCATGAAAATTATGTCAATTAATGAAAGTACATGTTTTATTCAATAGCATTCCAGCAAAAACCTGAATTACGTTTCCAACAACCGTAAGTGGCTGCAAGAGGCATTACTTTTGGGGTCGTCTATGTAATTGTCATCAGCATTGTCATTGTTGTTATCATTATTTCATTTTATGTAATTATTTCATTCACCATAACAAAATAACATACAGTGTACATAAAAAAGAATTTTTTTATAAACAATTAAAGGTAAGAAAGCAGTACAATTGCATAACAAACATTTCTATGGGAATTGGGACTACAAAAGTAGCCAGAAACCTTATAACCAGCCAAACCCTGGGTGCAAAAGCCAAAGAAAAGGTATTTAAAAGTTAAAAAACGAAGAAATGGAGGGGAAAAAAGGAAAGACATGTAAACAAAGAAGATACATTAAAAAACGCAGTAATTGTACTGTTATTATTAGTAGTAGTATTGGTAGTGTTTAATTGTTTTGAAATTGAGATGACTTTTCTTGTTGATGTATAGGTCCAAGAGAAGCCGTTCATATTTTTAAAGACGGGGGATGTATCAGACTACGAAACCGTGGAAGAGAAGCGTGTATCAGTCTCAGAAGCGTATGGATCTGCAGGTCTCGTCCTCATCCGTTGGCACTCGGAACAAGGTTAACTCCTTCAATGGACAAAGATCAGTGGCATACAGATGGCGAGGCTCGGGGGCACGCTTGCCCCCCGGCCCCCCCCCCCAAAAAAAAAAAATATTCATGGCCAAGAAGAAAAATGGGAGAAAAGAAAAAGGGGAGGGTGAAATATGATATTATTTTCTGAATATTATGTCAAAATCTATCATAAATTTGGATTTTTGTAATAAAAATGTCAAAAATTTTGCTCGCTTGCTTCGCTCGCTCTCAACTTTTTATAAATTTTGTCTGGTACGCCATATCTCGCCCCCTTCAAGATTTTTGGCTCATCACGCCACTGATAAATATCTTTTAATTCTTTAGCCTCTTTGTGTAGTTCTGTCTTAATCATTGTCACAGAGGTGATTACTCTTGTTTACCCAAAATACCTTCTTTTTTGTTGAATGATTAAAGAATGATTTGAAGGTTTAACTTCAAACTTGGCTAATTTCTGCATGTTGTAGGTATGATGATCAGGAGCCCATGACACAAAGCTTAGTAATCATCGTAGAACTTTCTTTTGCGATTGATTGCATTGACTACAATGTACAATTAATCTTGAAAATCAAGCGTACCATTGATTGCTTACCTTTGTGTTACGGGACCCTGATTAGCTGTCGGGGTCACCAGGTCAGAGGTCACAAAGTTCATTATTGGGAAACGTTATAAGTTTTGTTTGTGATATATTTGGGGTCTGGCAATGGCGAAGGCGTTAAATTTGACTGTGCTGTATAATCCTTCTAGTTTTACTCTGTGTTACTTTCTCTTTAAATATGGATAATAGACATGGGCCAATATGATGATTGTGTAAAGATTTGCACTGTATTGTTTTTGTTGCCAATGAAGAGATGGGAGCTTAAGTTGAACAACTTTTTGTTAACAGTTCAATGCATAGCAAATATTTTACATTAGTTTTAATCCTCGTTTTTTTTCCTTCAGATTCTCGCGATCTCTGCGTGTGTGGTCTCGTCGGCCAATTCCGTTGCTCTCTCTGTGATAAGCAGTCGTACTGCAGCCCACAGTGCCAGTCCACTGACTGGCCTAGACACACCATACAATGCTCCGAGTGGGCCAAACAACGTAAAGATTTGGATGATCAAAATAAAAAATAAAGTGACCGTTTCCTCTAGATTTAAGTGTGACTTGGGGTCTTGCTTAAGTGTCGATGTACACAAAGTACTGTCAGGTTCAATCTGAACAAAAATAACCAAAAGGCATGTGAAACATTCACCAAAATCGACCCCATGAAATCATAACAAATACAGGGTCTTGTTTAAAGGCTACTCTTAATTGTTGTTTTATACACACGTACGGTAAAACGCTTTGTAGACATATCAAAGCACTTGGTTTCAGCGTCCACAACACTTGTTCCGCTCTATGTTATTGTTAAAAAGCGTTTTCCAGACAAGACACGCCCTGTTTTTACACTCCCAGCTGCATCGCGCGTTGACAAATACTACTGTCGGATACACGCATGAAACCCGGTTCAAAACATGCATTAAAAAAGATGCTCGTAAATCTGCGTGTTTTAAAATTCGGGCTCGCCGACCATGCCACGAAATCCACGAAAATTGATATACTGCATATATTTCTGAATTAACATAATACAGATTCGTTGCTTCTTCTGGCATAATAAGCGGGAAAAAAATATTATACACCAAAAAAAAAAATGGTAATGTACATGTAACTCTGATCATTTGACATTGAAAACTTTGATGACTCGCCCCCATAGGCTCCCATACAAAAAGGGACCCCACCCCCCCCCCTCCGGATTGCTGCCAATGAATATATTATACCGTATGCAATTAGGAACTTAAGTGCAGCTTTAAGTCATACTTTAAATCATTTGGAAACGTTCTCCATTTGATATACAATGTACATAGAGGATGAGAACGAATCGACTTAAGGAGATAGTATTGTGAATTGCTGAAGTAAAATGCCAGATGTCTTTCTGTAGTCACTGTTTCAAAATCTTTTCTGCCTTTCATGGTATAGCCACCTTGAAGATTGTTCCATGTTTTATATATCCCGTCCAGTTTTAGGTATCAAATCTATTTAGAATCTTTGACAGAATTGTGATATATATTTGGGTATATTTATATATATATATTCTATGAGAAAGATTTATGAAGAGTTATAAAGTTCCATGAAAGAGGTATGATGATATATAGGTATGATATATGAGGCAATGATTTATATTGTCACTTGTTGCTTTTAAAGCGATTGAACATTCCAATGTATGAGGTATTTCGTCTTTAAAAAACATGAATATTTGCTTTGATTTGCAGTTTTTGGTTGTGAATAAATACATTTTCGTTTGTAGATTTGGTGTTTATTTTTTGAAATAATTGTATTCAATTGATGGTGATCTTGTGTAAATATTTTGCAGAGGAATATTGCGATTATTTTCTGTATTCTGAAAATGTTTTTTATTTGGTCTTAGGTGCTCCCACTAGTGCATTGGTGAGCTGGATCCCTCTTTCATAAAGCCTGTCAATGATCAGAGAATTGAACAGTGCTGTCATAATCTACTGTAATGGTGCGATTTGATTGGGCGATTAGGGCTGTTATGGGGTGAAATCGCCTGTCACCCTCAGATTATGCCCAGGTTTTAGTAGGGCTTTCTAAACCAGTTTTCATCTTATAATAAACATTCTTTCAAGATTGGAATGAAATCTATTTTCCAAATACATGTACCACCGTAGGTGATTCAGTCTGTATTATACCGTAGGCAGTATAATTTGATTTTGAAGGGTATATGATGAATATTCGTTTAGGAAAGTTAGCATGACCTTTTTCATTTATATATCTATCTTTTTTATTTAGATTAAAAAGAAAACAACTTTTGATGATATAGTGTGTTTTATACACGCATTCTGTACATTAATACTTTGTTAATTTTCCATTCCATTTATTTTTTTATCCAAATTGTGCTTTGTTGTGTAAATGTGTTTGCTGTGCTTTCATTGAAATATATCATGGTCGTGTAATATGGGTATATCTTGTATGAATATCTAGATTCTGCACAA
The DNA here is from genome assembly GCF_037042905.1 of Lytechinus pictus. NCBI lineage: Eukaryota > Metazoa > Echinodermata > Echinoidea > Temnopleuroida > Toxopneustidae > Lytechinus > Lytechinus pictus. Next base: position 23,537,984 of record NC_087256.1, read on the forward strand.
ACAATAAACTGTGGATTTTGCAAGACGTTGCTGTATATACATAATCTATGGTGTAAACCTGGTCTTTCAGTATCATGTTTTTTTTATTCTTGTAATGAAATCCATCCAAAGCCCTAAGATTCTACTACTAGTAATAAAATTATTGCATTTTCAAATCTAATAAGAAAATTGACATGGCTATCACAAGAGCTGAAACTTTTCACTTTTGAAAAATGCTTCCCTAGGTAAGGCGATAGATTCAATATTTAATTATGAAAATTAAATCCTTATAACTCTTAAAATGTTAAACCAATTACTCAAATATAAACAATTGACTTTGTTTTTATGGCAAGAATTATTATTATTTTTTTGGTACAAATGGCATGTGAGGCCTCTTATTCGATACTATTCCGTCCATATAACCCTAAATTTCTTTCGGTGTATTAAAAGAATTTGATGGTACATGTAGGAGGAAATAGTTTTACAACTGAAATGTGAAAATGAAATCAGACTTGTCATTCATTCCCCATTCATATTCAGTCATTTATTGGTTTTTGCAACATTTTTCATAACAAAATTCCGGACAAGAAAATACATATCTGAAATTTGACATCAAGATAATGAACAAAAGTTTTGTATACATCATCAAATATCATACATAAATTAATTTTTTTTCTGAATCCAAACTGTGCTGGTGTAATAATTCATTTCAATCCCGCACGAAAAGTGCACAATTTCCACTCCCTGGGGAGCATTCCTTGCATTCATCGCAGCCTCATTATGGCGCTGGCAAATTCAAACATACAATATCTCTTCGCATCCTACCGGGTACCCATTTAGCGCTTGGGTCGAGAGTGGCAAACTGTAGATTTACGCCTTGCCAAAGGACGCTAGACCACGGTGGGATTTGAACACATGACCCTATGTTTACAAGGCGAGAGTCAGAACCACTACACCACGGCTCTTCCATGTAGTAAACTAAAGTTATTATAAACATCAACATTGCCATCGTTAATGTTGTTTAACTCAAAGGCTGATATAAACTCCTGTGAAGTATGATATTTGCAATTTTTTTACATCATTTCGACTATTAATAGTGTCAATTTCATCCAAATGTGAGGTCATTTAAATTCCATAATATAAGAGTAAAGACCAAGCGGGAATGTGACAAGGGAATGGGAAGTGCAGGTGGGTGCAGGATGAGGGAAAACATCTTTCGAAAAAAAAATGCCAAATGAAATTATGAAATTAACAAAAGGATAGACATTCCTTTCTGTTGTGGGGGTTTGGATGAATAAGTAATTTAGAAAATGCAATTTTGGATGAAAGGTTTTCAATGTTGATGCAGATTAAAGTGGATGTGAATACTGACAAGTCTGTATATGTGACGTTTCCCTTCTAAATATTAATATATATCACACTAGCCAAACAACCATGAAATATTTTGGTAGGATGATTTAATTCTATGTTTAAACAATTTTCAGTTTTTATTTACTCTTGATTTGCCCAAGGAATGTTTGTCAGATATTGATTCTGAATTGTTATATTCTTGTTTTTAGATGATGGGGAAAATAAAATTTGAGAGCATTTTAATTACTTGGCTACATGTTATGCCAACTGAGTAAAAAAAAATCAACAAAAATTTTATCATATTTCTTAAGTTGATTTATCCATGTTTATTATTAAGTTATTATTTTTTATATTTGTGCGGACAGGAATGGGAGGGGTGATAAATAACTGAAACTCTTTGGATAAGTCAAGGAGCAATATTGGGTTAAGGGTTTTTATCGTTCCAATCTTTCAGAGTTCTTGTATTTATAAATTTGGTTTGTTGATTGCTTTAATGTGATATTGAAGGGTTTGTATCAAGGAACCTAGATATGCTCTGTATCGTTTAAACATATTGGGCCCGTATTCTGAAGTCAGGTTTAATAGACCGTGGTCTAACTCTGTGCTAAAATTATGGGAAGCCAAACGTTTCAAAATTTTGTTTACATAGTGAATGCTTCACATGTTTACTGTGCTCTTTACTTATACTTTAATGGTGAAGACAACTGTCATACCTATTCTTCCCAGGCAGTTAAATAATGTTTTGGGAGCCAAATGAGCCGATACATTGAACCTCTACTGTTAGAGATTTATGTAACAACTGGCTTTCCATAGTTAAACCACAACTTTAAACCAAAATTTAAACCCGACTTCAGAATACGGGCCATACAGATTCTGCGTGCAGAGAATGTGCCAATAAGAATTTTTGTGATGTAACCTTTATATTTTGAGGCAACAGCTCATGCACAGACTTTGGCTGCACCCTCATCACTCATTGGTTTAAACAATTACCGTAATTGGATGAATAAAACTATAGGAAACGAAACTTTGTCCAGACATCACTTTCACTGGTCAGTGAATGACAGTTCTGAGGAATTAAAGAAAGCATGGTTGTGAATATGATTGTGAATATCTATAATAGAAGGTGTAATTACAGCAAAACGAACATGCATTTGGTTCCTTTGTATGTAATGATATGGGGCACATTTCATCAAACTTGTTATAATAACAAAATTACTGATAACAGTTTAAGCTACTGAAATCCATCAGCCCGAATGGCTGATAGTAAACCTGTTACAGAAATGATGCATTTGTTATCATAACAAGCCTTGATGAAATGCAACCCTCAATAGAATGTAAAAAAAGAAGAAATGATTTGGATGTTGTAAATTTTAACCCAATTGCTTGATGTTCCAACTCAAGTATCTCGTGAAATGTTAATAAATCTAAGTTTTGAATCTTCAACCATATTTCCTTTGAACTTGGTCTACTTATTTTTGTTTGTATATTGCACCCCAACCACCACTCTCTGTCTCTTTCTCTTTCTTTCTATCATTGCTCTTTGCACTAGTACTAGTCTGCAAACACAGACTCAGATTGGACACTTACAAATAATACCATGTCTAATATGGAGACTAGAGATTTTAGACCCTGTGCGTGTGTCGAACAAAATGGTAGATGAAGAGACAGTACATGAGTGAATTTAGTCTCCTGCGCAGACTGTGTGCAGCAAGTACTACATGTATGTTAAAACCATTGATAAAGGGTCTGTGCCTGCAGACTACTCCACTTAACGTCATCCATAGATGTCCTTCCCTTTTCTTGCATCTTTATTATTTATTTATTGCAGTTACGTCGTTCATGGGAAGTTGTCCCTATCAAGCAGGGACGATTTCTTGGAATTTCTTGTCATTTTAGGGGGTGAAACAATACCTTTCCCATCATGCCCTTAGGTTGCTTGGGGGGGGGGGGGCGCCGCCCCTTCTCCCGGATTCATTGTCCCTTTCCTAAACAGACGTGGGTCAAAGTGAGGTTACTTTTTGGCCGATCCCAATACATGTTGACCTTAACAATAACTGTTGAAAGATTTTTAATCTTGTTTGTTCATCAAACTTTCCCATAATTGCTTAATCCATTTTTTTTTCGTCTGCTTTCAGATCGAGACTTTAATCTCCGGCTTTGATCTCATTTCAAAGGTGTAATCAGCTACACTGATCGCATCTAAAAAAAATTTTATTCCTCATTCTCAAAATATCGTTAAAAGAGAGAACGAAAAAAAATATATATTTCATTTCGTTTATTTCCATTTTCAACAATTACAGTTTGTTTTGTACATTTTGACAAATATAAGAAAACATTTCAAGTATCCCTGTACAAAAATTATATTCAAGATTATTACATATCAGGTTGGAAATGGAGGAGACTGCTAAAAAGCGGAGCTTGTAGAGTGCAGCCTCCTTATAAATATTTTTGTAGTTACATAGCATATAAAAATCAAAATAACAACTTCAGAATAAACCAGTTGAATTAAAAAGAATAAAATATACCTCATTGTCATCACTTTGGTCATCTCCCTCAAAGGGATGGTCCAGGCTGGCAATATTTATATCTCCATAAAATAATATAGAAAATTCACAGAGCAAAATGCTGAAAATTTGATCAAAATCGGATAAAAATTAACGAGGTTATTGAATTTCAAAGATTTGCATTGCCGGTGAAACATGCATGTCTTTAAGAATATTCATTAGGTGGGCTGATGATGTCATATCCCACTTGTTCTTTTCTATTTTATCATATGAAATTAGGTTTATTCAAAAAATTTCTACCAACAACTAAAACAATTGGATTGACAACTGATTAGGTGCATCATTTTTATTTATTGATGCAACTTTTTTCATCATAATGGAGACATCATTTACACATGTATGAAAAAATGAAACATTTATGATTTCATGTAATAACATAAGAAAAAGGAAAGTGGGGATGTGACATCTGTCCTAATGAATATTCATGACCATGTGCATATAACTGTTTTTAAAATTCAATAACTTCATTCTTTGTTATCCGATTTTTGATGAAATTTTCAGCATTTTGCTTTGTGAATTTTACTCTATTTATTTAGATATAAATATTTTCAGCCCGGACCATCCCTTCAACAAATGTGTGTTTCCCAGCTAGGACCATACTATATGATTACAATAATTGCAACCTCTTTGCAGTTTTTGTTTGCCTTAAAAATATCATTGTTGAGTAATCTAGCGTCGCGAGTGATAAAAATAAGCTGTTTTGAGAAGAAGTTAATTTCGTAATTAATGTATAAACTTCCATTTATTATATTGTCAATCTGCTTACTTATAACTATACTGTATTCGAATAAAATTGAGCAAGCGCAGGGGGTAAACTGATAACCAAACTTGATGAAAAGTTTAATTTTGTGAACAAAATACATCTTTGGCTTACATGTATATCAAGATATAAATTTCAATACCTCGCTTGAAAAATGTGTCAATAAATTTGGTAATTTTACTGACACAGAATTTCTTTGCTTTCTTAAAACATATGCCATATAGAGTGGTGCTTCCCAGGCTGGGGGCTAAACCGGCACATTCCGTTTTTCTTTATGATTCGTTTGCAAACGAATAAGCCCTCTCTCTGTAATTTCGCCATTTCACTTTCCAAATGTATTTGCCCAATTTAGTAAAAACCTTCCTTTTTGTAAATACAAGTTCAGACGAATAAACATGCTTTACTATAAAAAAAAATTTTCGTCGGCAATACCGTGTGAGTAAAAATAAATTGACACCGAGATTACAAATTCCAAATATTAAGCTTATAGGAAACATATATGTCATGAACACCATATATATGGCCTGACATAAATTTTACATCACGGCAATTAAGAATACTTATACTATCCAAGCGTCAAGGCATAATACATACATAAATATGGTATCGAATGATTTGGGAGAAGATACTCTTTTTCGGGCCATATTAATGATTATGTGTTCATGAAATATTTCTTAAATTGGGGATTTATGAGGTTTTAATTTGTTTTACTCACTTGGTAGCTAGGCCTATAATGGGCATGTTGAATCTTAAAATACAAAACGGATATAGATAGCCCATAGCTAGCCAGTTTTGTCAACACTTCAGTCCATCCGGGGTCCGATATAGTAAACAAGTTTACACACTAAAAAAATGTATGTATAATATGATAGGAATATAAACCATGAAATTCACTATGATAATTTGGCAGAAAACTGATAGAAGAATTGTTCTGCCATGTAAATTACTTTAATACATTGTATAAATGAGCGCAACCGTCATAATAAGAAATAACAATATCTTACAACGAGTTGCTGACAGACCAGCAAAAATTACACACACAAAAATAACACAAATTTTAGGAAATTATATCGCATTAATGAGACAAAATATTATCCCTCAACATAGACTTTTTTTTTTGGAATTCACGAATGTACATCTCTGCACTAATCATATAATATTGTATGCAAGCCAGTGCGAGATCAGCAGGATCGATGGCCTATACCAGGGGTTCTCAAACTTTTTCTATGAAGGGCCAGATGAGACTCCAAGTAAACCTGAAAGGGCCAGGGTGAAGTAGATACTAAGATTTAAAAAAAATGTCAGCGAAGCGCAAAGACCCTTGCGGTCGGGGTCCTAGATGCTCTCTTGGCCCCGGGTTTTGGCCCTTATTTTGGAAGCATTTAATCCTGTACAGTTTCATATGGAACACAGGCAAAATTAGAAGATTTCAAAATACATGTAGCGAGAGTCAATATTAATGATAACAAAATTGTAGTACTTTGTTAAAAGGAATCTAGATTATACCTATACATACCTGGTATTGGGGAGACAGATAATGTCTTGAAGTATCAATATTTTTTGTAGTCAAAGTAGAATGAATAATATAGCATGTCTGTTGTAGACTATAACAAGGATATCAGTCTCTTAGTCACTTTCAATATGGGAAAAGTGACAGTCTGTCAGCAACAAGTTGCTTGAACCTTGGCACAAAAGGTGTGCCAGACGAAGGCTCTGGTGCAAATGTTCACTGGTCAAGCAGGGGCCGCGGAAGCGGAGGGGGGGGGGGGCGCTTCAGCCCCCCCCCACTTTTTTTCCAAAACCATGTACAAAAAACGTAAAAATTACCATAATGCAGATTGTGATTTTTTGCATGGCCAGCCCACCCCACCCACTTTTAAAACCGTTCCGCGGCCCCTGTCAATCTACTTCGGTATTAGTTAGTTCTTTAAACTGTTCATTCTGGAAAATGCACTTTCGCACCTGTAGATCCAAACATGGTGAGAACAGCGCTGGTCATGTAATAAGAAAGTAGATCGAACAGACAGAAAAGACTCCACTAAAGTAAACTTTCAATATGGGAAAAGTGACAGTCTGTCAGCAACAAGTTGCTTGAACCTTGGCACAAAAGGTGTGCCAGACGAAGGCTCTGGTGCAAATGTTCACTGGTCAAGCAGGGGCTACTTTGTTTAAAAGCCAAATTAATTTGACTGCCATTACTTGTATTACGGTTAGGTCTACATGGATACACAATGTAATCATATTAAGCTATGTTTCATATTGTGACTTAAAAGTGATTAAAAAAACAGCAGAGTCTCGTGGGCCGGATTGAGAGGCTCCAAGGGCCGGATCCGGCCCGCGGGTCGTAGTTTGAGAACCCCTGGGGCCCGTTGCAGAAAGAGTTGCAATCAATCGCAACTCAAAAAAAAATCATGCGCAATTTGATTTTCGACCAATCAACAATGCGCATTTGGGACTTGCGCATGATTTTTAGAGTTGCGATTGATTGCAACTCTTTCTGCAACGGGCCCCTGGCCTATACATTGAGGCAATTATAGCCTATAATGCAATGAAAAATAAGAGATAGCCATAATCTTCGAACGTATTAATGGGCATGAAATTAGGGGCGGTACTCATTATATGGCGCAAGATCCCCAAGGAAGAACAGCAGTATTTTGTAAATACAGCTGAATTGGGTGATCCTCCGTTATTGTATATATCTCTCTTGTATATTGTATATTTTTCTTTTTTTTATTAATTTTAATCTGATTTCGGAAATAAAATAGCAACAACAATATTGCATGATCTTATTTTTAAAGTGAAATTATAGTGAATAGCCGGGTGAATAAGTTAGAGAGGACATGAACCCCTGTGATTCCCACTCCCAAAATATAAATCAGATTTAATTATTTATTTCTTGCATGTCTTGAAAATCGTGTATCAAGAAACCACACCCCCCCCCCCCCATCAAAATACAGAATTGAGAAAAGAAAAGAAAAAAATACGCGCATGCGCACAACAAAATGACAACTGGCAATTCTCCGAGAATGAATGAAGAAGTCTGAACATCCGCTTGTTTATTTGTGACGGTTTCACGTTTTATTAAAATTATGCATTGTTCTTTTGAGTAGTATATATAAGATATAAAGATGTTCAATCGATTTGCTGCGGTTCTACATCAGGCAGTGGAAGCGGTAAGCCCAAAACATTATTCTAATTGATCCAATCTTGTTCCGACGACACAAAGTTAAGTCCCATGTATTGGTTTCCTTGTCACTTAGTTTTTGTTATGAAACTTTTCACACACGAGTGGTTTTACTTTTATTTTTTAAGCAGTTCACTAATATCCAAAATCATTCTCTCACAAGTCACATTGTAACAAAGCTTTTGCGTGATTGAGAAAGTAATCTGCCAGTACTTTATGACAAAATGTTAAGTCAGAGATTTTCTGCAATATTTTTGACTTGTTCTGTCTTTTCAATTTCACAGAATAAGACTTAAGAGTAGACATTTAAGATTTTAACTTTAGATATGCCAAATAAAATTTGCATCAATGTTTAAATATATTTGTCTATTTTTTATTGCAATTATTTTCAACTTCCATCGACATCACAATAATTAATATTTCATAAGATCTATACTGTATATCGCCATGTAAATTATGTTTCATGGCCTTAAATGTCCAGTGGCGTAGCTAGGATTTTTTTCCTGGGCACTGGGTGGTCCTTGCTTTTTCAGGGGGGGAACCATTTTTTCCGATGTGTGTGTGTATGTGTCACAAGGGCGGATCCGACTTTCGCCACTAGGGGACGGGGCCCAAAATTATCTTCACCTATATTTTCCCCGATCAGTCACTTCTTGATTTTATTCTTATAAAACAACATAAACATGAAATAATCTCAAAAGCCTTAGGCCTATAAAAAGTGAGAGCGCGAAGCGCGAGCGATTTTTTTTTTTTACTTTCATGTATTTTGTCCTGAAAATTTAATATTCTGGGCAATGTTATGTATGATCCTGTACAAGATTCATATGTAACTAGATAATTACTGCGAAATTTTTATTAACTGTTCTAGCATTATCGAAAAGGGACCTGTTAAGGACTGCTTACAGTTACCCACGAAAACGGTATATATTTTAATAATGGGAGCGTGAAGTGCGAGCAAATTTTCTTTTGACATTCCGACCTAAAAAATGGTCATTCTAAGCACTTTTTGTATTAATAAATGGGATAGGTATGTAACTTAACAATTGATGCGAGCGCTAAAGGAAGAAAATTGAGATTTTAGACCTAAAAGCGGGATACTCTATTCATATTTTGTCAATCATAAATAGGAGATTTTTTTTTTTTTGCAAGTCTTCCCCTCACATTATTTCATTCACTCGTCTTCCTCCTCTTATTTTCCTCTTCTTTTTTTCTTGTCGTTCTCCTTCTTTTCCTTTTTTCTTTTCTTCTTTTTCCCTTTTTTTCTTTTTTTTTTGCTCTGCCAATTTTTTTCAGGGGGGGCACGTGCCCCCAGGCCCCCCCGTAGCTACGCCACTGTTTATGTCGTCTGAAGAGCCCTTGATTCATGCTTGCCCTTTGTTCGACATTGTATTACATATTTTGCGCATTCAAAAGTCAATGCATTCAAGAGCCGCTGAATTGCACTGCACAGTATGCGTTATACAATCTGGTCCTGGAAGTTGTAGCTGCTATTCTCGCCTGCAGCTCAGCCTCAGAGCCCCTGTCAAATAAACGATTAAATTAATAAAACAAAAAATTGCAGTTAAGTAAATTTTGGTGATGAGTGATTTATCGATCCTTGAATAAAAAAGATAGAATTGAGTGAGAAAATTATTGAAACTATATTGTTCTGTAGCCTCTTTTTGTTGTTGATGTTGTTGTTTGTTCATTCGTTTTGGGCCTGTTTCACACCCTACATGTACATGTAGTAGGGGAAATCAGGGTTACCGTAGTTGGAATGCGGGGTAATTTTCTTTAACGCCTGTAAAATAAATTTATGCAATACTGCCCTCAATTTATTGCTATTAATAATACAACAGTGTTGTATAGCAATAAATTGAGGGCAGTATTGTATAAATTTATTTTACAGGCATTAAAGGACAAGTCCACCCCAACATAAAGTTGGTTTGAATAAAAAGAGAAAAATCAAACAAACATAACACTGAAAATTTCATCCAAATCCGATGTAAAATTAGAGAGTTATGACATTTTAAAGTTTCGCTTAATTTCACAAAAAAAAGTTATATTCACATCCTGGTCGGTATGCAAATAAGGAGACTGATGACATCATCAACTCACTATTCCTTTGTATTTCATTACATGGAATATGAAATATTCTAATTTTCTCATTGTCATATGAAATAAAGTTTTATTCCTCTGTGATCATATGTACATGTAATTATCATTGTTTTAACATTTTATGGTTAAGTCACGTTGGCCCTTATTGTTAAATTGGTAAAAATTGAAATATTTTATAATTCAAACAATAAAAAACAAAAGAAATAGTGAGTAAGGGACATCATCGACTCCCTCATTTGCATACATGTATCACTGAGTTGTGCATATAATTGTTTTGTGAAAAATAAGCGAAACTTTAAAATGTCATAACTTTCTTATTTTACACTCGATTTTGATGTAATTTTCAGTGTTATAAAATGCTTGTTTGATTTTTCTCTTTCTATTCAAGTCAACTTTTCGTTGGGCTGGACTTGACCTTTAAAGAAAATTACAATGTTTCAACTTATCCCGCGTTCCAACTAACCCCGATCTCCCCTAGTCTCCTCAGAAGACACTTGGTGTTGAGAACTCAAAGGTAGAAAAAAATGCTAGATTGTTGACATGCTAGGTTGCTAGATGTTAGCGCTGGTGATTTTTTTTTCAAACTTAGAGCATTTTTACACATTACGTGTACAAACATGTATGCCATGGATTCAACTGGTCACAGGGAACATGAAGGATAACTTTAAAGACACTAAATTTGGTGAAGTACTTGTTAGAAAGGAGCTAATAAATGATTTATTGATATTTATTTCATCTGTGTATAAACCTCTTTCTGGTATATTCAGATTGCTCCAACGCAGACGTTAGTGGAGGATTTCATTTTTCATTGGAAAGCAATTACTCACTATTTCATCAATAACAAAGGTTTGTTGCTACAGAGTTGATATATTTTTATATTAATATATATTTTTTATTGTTATGGGCAGTCAGTGATTCCTTTGGAGAAGAGAAAAGCCACACATGCAATAAAATATTGTTACAAGCGTGGACTATAAAAGAAACCACATATTATTAGACAGTGCAATTTTTAGGTCTAAAGCGAATACTGAACCTAGGGATAGTAGAGAAAATTATGAGGATGATATGGAGAAGGGAACAGAAAGGAGAGGAATAAAGAGCTGAAGAGAAGGTGAGAAAAAAGGGGGCCAAAGAAGAAGGGGGAAGAGGAGTAGAAGAAGAAGATGAAGATGAAGAAGGAGATGAAGAAAATTATAAAAAAAAGAAAGGAAGGAAGGAAGGAAGGAAGGAAGGAAGAAAGAAAGAAAGAAAGAAAGAAAGAAAGAAAGAAAGAAAGAAAGAAAGAAAGAAAGAAAGAAAGAAAGAAAGAAAGAAAGAAAGAAAGAAAGAAAGAAAGAAAGAAAGAAAGAAAGAAAGAAAGAAAGAAAGAAAGAAAGAAAGAAAGAAAGAAAGAAAGAAAGAAAGAAAGAAAGAAAGAAAGAAAGAAAGAAAGAAAGAAAGAAAGAAAGAAAGAAAGAAAGAAAGAAAGAAAGAGGAGCAAGAGAGAAGATGGGGTGGGAGAGAGTGCACAAGTGGGGGGGGGGGGGTTAAGTAGGATATGTCAAATAAATGGTGGTAGGTCATGCAGATACTGCTTTATTAAAATGCATATTTCACTAACTGACGGGTACTCGGCCAAATAAGAGTATACAGTGTCCACGTACTTTACAAGACATGTGGAACCATCAGATCACACATTGACATACAAAGTACAGAGTGTTTGCTAAACTTCAGAACATTTCTCTTTGCAGATGACAAGCAACCGGTACAAGAGAGCAACATCCCCAATCACCTTGACCACATGCTGGTGATCCTAACCCAAGAGGAGGGCCAGATGGAAGCCAATCAAACGGGGCCATGCATGGAACACCTACTGCAGCATAAGATTCTAGAAACACTGCTGACTCTGGGAAAGGCTGATGTAAGTTTAAAGAGACATTAACCTCTATTACTGGTACTAACAGAAAATTAAATATTCACAGAATGAAAACAAAACTTACACAGAATTGTAGAAACTGTAAATTAATAGTATCTGTCAAATGATTTTGCAGGAGAATGTATAATTTCAAAGTACTGAGCAAAATGCAGATTATTACAAAGTACTGAGCAAAATGAAGATTAGAAAATTACAGAAAGATTCTTTTCCATTTACAGTGTGGTCCCACATGATCTTTTCTTTGTAAGATGCATAAGAAACGCATGTGATAGTGAAATGAATATAATTTCAAGCAAGTCTGAATTATTTTACCTAAACTTTGGTATTTTAAATATCTGCCATACATGTATGATGAATACTTTTGGATTGCACCCAACCATTTTCTCTCAAAACTAGTAAGATTTCCATACCAGAACTCAAACTTGCTTTTAATAGATGAGAGTCTGTAGCTGCATCCGGGAATAATTTGCTTTAATACAAAGTTTGATTGGCATTTTTGGTCATAAACTCAGTAAAAGAGAAGTCAAACACAAGTCCCAAATGCATAGTTCTGATTTGTGTCTGAATTCTGGAGTTGTTATTGATTGGAATGCCTTCTGCAAAATGGGCCTCTGGGGAATGTTTCATGAATCAAATAGTGATTTTTTTTTTTTGCTGACAAATTTGTTCTGAGCCAATCAGCTGTAAGGATTTCAGTGGCTTGTAACATCTGTCAATGAAAATCACTGCCAATTTGTCTCATGAAATGCTCCCTAGGCCATGGATGATTGTTTTTCTTCATCAGTAAAATCAATTAGAGTGAATGCATTTCTGTACTCACAAGTTCCTTGATTTGATTATTTTAGGCCGCCATCATTTTCGAGCTTAACTGCTCACGATGGCAGTCTCCTGCATTTGTTTAAACTGTTATTTTCTTTCAATTGAATAATGCTTCTTGTTGATATTTATTTTTCATTGCTTTATTATGACTATTGTTTTGTAAAACTTAAATGTATCACCTTTGTAGATGTTATGTTGCATATTTATCTTGAATGCAGAAATTAAATCTATTTTTTGCCTGTCCTTGATACAGTGTCCACCGGGTATGAAGCAGATGGTCCTAATGTTCTTCACCAATCTCTTAGGAAGAATCAAACAGCCTCTCTTGCCTCACATCAACGTCTACAAACCTGTACATGTGAGTGATTCCTAAAGAGTTACGACTGATCTGAGATCTGGGTGCTGGTAACAGAATGGTGTAGCGATTAATTGAACGCTTGATTTTCACGATCAATCGTACATTGTAGTCGATGCATTCAATCATAGAAAAATATTGTATGATGATTGATAAGCTGTGTGTTACGGACCCAAGGGCCCCCATCTTACAAAGAGTTACGAATGATCCAATCAACCTCAACTACATGTATATACATGGAAATCCATCAATGCCACAACGGGAAATTCGCACCATTTCCTTTGTCAACAAAGAGAAGCACACCAAAGTTTTTTTGGAAAAAAATGAATGTATGGATGTACATCATATTTAGAAAATATTTTGAATAAGTATGCATTTTAGAAGTTTGTGGTGCTGGCTTCCATGATTGTGGTTGATCGGATCAATCGTAACTCTTTGTAATACGCAGTCTTACAAAGAGTTACGATTTATCCGATCAATCTCAAGTATATGAAAATCCATCAGTGTTATGATTTTTCCTTCAAGAAATTTGCTCAATGTCCTTTGAAAACAAAGAGAAGCATACTGAATTGTCAAGAAAAAACAGTGAATGTTATGTGAAAGTACACTGTAATAAAGAGGCAAAGAAAAAAAAGCCAAGAATGACTAGATGTCCTTAGTGCATTCATAACATTCCGCCCTGAAATGTGTGAAATAATCTATCATATTACATTACATACATTATGCAATGTACATGTACAAATATTTGGTGGTAATTTCATTAGACATTTATAGTAAATAATATGATTTTGATAATTTTTTCCAATAGAAATTGGTGAAGGTTTGTGGAGAGACCAGAGCTGGTCCCACTGAGAAGGAGGAGATCCAGTTCCTATGTGTTGTGTGTTTCAAGCTGAGGGAACATCCATATCTGGTCAACTTTTTCCTAGAGGTAAGGTCAAAACAACTTAACCTTTAATAGTCCCAGGCTATTCTGATTCTTGTCACTCCCGCGGGAGGGGTTATGGCCCCCCCTTAAGATCTCGATTGTGGATCAACAATAAAAAATTGTACGATGGTAGAATTTCTGTTTTTTTTTATTTTTACTTTATCAACAAAATATGTTGGCAACATCATTTCGGTGATAAATGCATCAAATTAAATGAATCTTGTCAATAAAAGTAAAAATAGTTACACATTCATAAATTTTACCTGAACACACATTTTGTATTGACTTTGTACATGAAACCACGTTTTTGAGCAATTTTTCGGTCTGACACGCACTTTACATGATGTCGCATAATTTCTTAAATGCATACCCGGGCGTCGCAAATTTCAGGGTTCCCACAGTCATGGAAAATCCTGGAAAAATAATTTGTGGTCATGGAAAGTCAGGGAATTTGGAAGATTTGTGAAAGGTAATGGAATTGCATTGCCTCTTGGCTATGGCAGCTTTCCAGTTTGTTGCGTTTTGCAACTCTCATACTCTGCTATTATAACTGATGTTCGTTATTTCCATTTACCCAGTTTTGTGACATCCCAAATTCTACATAACTCCCGGGACGTCACGGGAAGTCATGGAAAGCACCAATTTAGTCATGGAAAAGTCATGGAATTCTGTTTTCAAATTTCTGTGGGAACCCTGAAATTTGGTCTCAAAAGTTTTACGAGACTTGAAAGTAAATAGCGAGTGGTGCAGTCAAAATATTTTGTGTGTCAGATTCATCATGAAAATGTCAAAATGCCAACCCACACCCACGGTATTAGGGTTAACCCATAGAGGCACAGTGTCTCTGTTCAGGGGCACTTTATCCTGAATACTAGACAGAAAAAATCTACGGAAGAAAATTGTACCAATTCTAGTGCAGTTAGAATTGTAATGGTTAGGAAACCTGAATATGAAATATGGATTAGAAAGTTTTGCATCATTTCATGTAGTACTATTAAAATATACATACATGTAGGTTGACTGATGACAATAAGATTTAATTATCCTTTTCTTTCTATGGAATACATGTAGATCCTCATGTTATCTGCTCCAAGAAAGAAACTATATGTATGATTAGATTATGGAAATGATTTTATACTTCCTTTCATTAGGAGTGAATTATTATGAAAAACATCTTGTACTTTTTGTCGCTGTGTAGGATTCCAGGCAGAGTAGTAGTAGGCAACGAGGACAACCTCGAACCAAGCCGGACTCCAGCCAAGCTGAATTCAGTGTGATAGACTCTCTGCTCAAACTAGTGCACAGTCCAGTAAGTCTGCCCTTCATCTTTCCTCTTGAAAGTTTACTTTAGTAAAAGTAGTAGTAGTAGTTGTAGTAATAGTAGAAGTACATGTACATGTAGTATTAGTACAAGTTGTAGTAAAAGTAGGAGTAGAAATATTGGTGGTGGTGGTAGTGGTAGTAGTCGTAGTAAATCAACATTTTTAAACCCATAGCCTAGTGTCACTTTCTTACATAAACAAAAAAAGAAGTACCCGGTATGTCAATTGGCCTTTTCTTAATTAAGGATATTGAAATTTAAGGCCTGGGCACTTTCGTGAAGCTTGTCAACACGGGGAAGTTGTGATTGTTGAACAGTTACCATAGCAACAGTCAGACACCAGTAAGACACCACCATCTTTGTAAGATGGGGCCTTGGTGGGTGTTCATAAGGCTGTTTATAATTTGCGATTTTACAAGTGATTGGTGATCCTTTCTTGCGGTACTTGATATACACCACAATTTCATTGTTTATTTAGTGCCTAAAAAATGAACACCAGTCATTCGTAAAGTCACTCGTAACTTGCGAACAGCATTATGAAACACCCACAAGATAGAAAAGTGTTAAGCGCTTATTTACTAGTTTTGAATCCAGTTAAAGATTTTGTTACTAGTATATCAATGTTTCTGTGGACTTGGATTTAGTTACTGTCTATAAGCCAACACGTCATCTACGTTCACGAAGTAAAAATTTATTAATCGTTCCTCTTATATCAACAAAAACATATGGTGAATGTTCTTTTGATCATTCAGCCCCTTTTTTATGGAACAAACTCCCAAAGTCCCTGAAAACAACTGATTCAGTTGACAAATTCTAAACAGCCCTAAAACCTAATTATTAAAAAGGTACCTCAACTCAACAAAGAGAACTCACCAACTCATATTTTTCTTTCCTTTATTTTCTGAAGCGCATAGAGACGTATTAAGTGTTATACATGTACGCTATATGAAACCTGACTATTATTGTTATTATTTTGACCTTTTTTATGCTATTCAAATTGGGTTGTTCTGTGCAGGACTCTCGGGTAGCTGTCAAGGCTTGCGAGGGTTTGATGCTGTGCGCCAGCTTACCTGAAAGTCAGGCAGCTAATTGCATCGTGAAGAATACCCAGTTCTGCACTCTACTAGCCGAACGGCTGTGCTCGCTCTACAACGCGCTTCCGCTGTCCATGGATCCAGTGGATATTGAGAGCGTGGAGGCAAAGTGGGGGTGAGTAGAAACTGAGGATACCGTGTTTGAAATTGAAGATTGAAATTGAAACATTATTTAGCACTTTCATTAAAATAAAAACAGTCATGAAAACGTACAAATCAAGGAATATGGAATGTATTTAAAAACATTATCTTTTAATTTGATTTGATTTGTTGTTTTCTTCTGTATTCATAACATTCATATGTAATATATTTTTCATTACATAACAAACATAATATATTGGGGGAGGGGGTCGGCACGAATCATAGAGAAAAAAATGGACTAAATAAAATGTCATTATAAACAAATATGATATACTAAGAAATAATTATACAAGAATAGTGGAAGGATCATCAAGAAATTACCAAGAACTTATAAATTGATGATCCTGAAATTACACACTTATTTGAAACATAACAAAGAAAATAAAATGAAAACAACTACAACTGGGGAATCTAGTACACACAAACTTAACATGAGTTTGATTGATACTTAATCAATATTACACTTTCCGCATTAAATGACTTTTTAAAGGTCTTTTAAAGCTTTGTAGAGTTTATGATATGTTGCGGTAACTTATTCAAAATAATAGGATCCTTACATAAAAATATGTTGTTTTAAAAAAGGATAATGACCATAAATTGTATGACTATCTGCTGAATTTCCAGTATGGTACCAAAATATTAACAAGAACTTGTCATGCCTCATACACCAGCTCGTAGCCCGAGATCATCAAACCAGCTTCTTCTAAAGACCCCCCAAAGCACAAGTACATGTAGCCTACATGTATAATGGTGTGCGAGCTTTCTCTACCGGAGCACCTTTTCTGGAATAATTTACCAGTTCTTGGCACTAGGACACTTATGCAAACTCTTATACTTTCCTTTTTTCTTGTGCTCCTCGGAATATAATATTTTGTTGCCGCTCAGCTGGCAACCACCACCAGCAATTTTTGTCTTCTGATTTTTTTTATTATTTGTGTGTTTTTCTCATCATCACTTTCTGAAATCTGCTTTGTCTGTTTTCCATGTATTTTTGTAATTTTTCTATGTTTTCGCATCCTCTATACGTGTTTCATGTATGTTTGTAATGCTGGTGGAAAGCACATTTCCATGAACTTGGACTACAATAAACAAAAAGTTCTAGATGCTGCTCTATAAATGCCTTTTAATGGTTTTCCTGTTTTTATTGATAGCCTTGATGTGCTCAGTGACTCCGATGACACCAGTAACTTTGCTGGTAAGCGTCAGTTGATCTCCCTTCTCTCTTGGTTCGACTACTGCGATCAGATCATCAAGGAAGGTCATCCTATCATTGGCAAGGCGTTGTCCACTCGGGTCAAAGAAAACTTCCTCGTTCCTATCATCGAGCAACTCCTACTCCAAACGTGAGTCTTAGGAAGTGATTGCAAAAAACTTGTGATCAATCGCAAACGGGCCCTTCTTTCAAAGAGTTGCGATCGATCCGATCAACCACAAGTATGGACAGCCAGCAACATCAACATCTAATATGCAAATTTGTTCAAAATATTTTTTAGATATAACGTATATTCATACAGTACATTCAATGTCCTCTTTATTTTGTGAAAAAAAAATTATGATATTGTTGGATTTCCATATAGTTGAGGTTGATCCAATCAATCATAACTCTTTGTAAGACGGGGCCCTGATATGTCTTGCAAGCAATTGAATGCAGCTCTCCTTCTTACAGCAAGGAGTGCATGTAGAGTATTTTGGTACAACTAAAATTGCAACCAGAATTTGCAATCGTTCTCTTGCAACACCTCTTAGTTAGTTATATTGTTATTCTCATTCCAATTATGATGTTTGAAATACAGAATCTATGACATTTGCTTCAGCGATGATTGTCCCCATGGAAATATATTCATATCAAGCCATGTGAAGTCAAATATGCTACTTACCCCCAAGCCCTAAAGCTATGGCTAATCCTAATCCCTACCCTTCACTAATTGAAATACTATATCACAAACCAGATTCCTTGACTTTTGCTTTAATGAAAGTTTCTCCACCAGAAAAAAATGCATTCTAACCAAACAGAAAACCTTGTCCTAAACCTCAATGCTCTGAACCCAAGCCTTCTGTATTTGAATGGCTGATCGGTTCTATGACATTTGCTCTGGCGACAATTGCTCTGATTGAAAATCTGCTCGTTAAGCCAAACATTAAACTAAACCTCTAAAGCTAAAAAACCTTATCCCTTATCTTTACATAAATATATTCTGATCCGAAAAAAGTCCTAAACCTAACCCTATGTCCTCTGAGATATTTAGAACAGATCAAATATCGCTGGAGCAAATGTGTCACTGGCTGATCACTATGTTACAGAATCTGGATTTTCTGTATTTCCTGTAAACAGATCTTTTTTAATTAACAGTGTGGAGGCTTCATGGGACACCATATGTGGGAATATGTTTGGTTCTTTCCTTTTCAGGACCAAACATATGCCCTAAGACTAAAATTATGCATCAGGACCAAACATATGCTTCAGACCAAACATACATGTATGCATCAGGACCAGACATATGCCTCAAGACCAAACATATGCCACAGGACCAAACATACTGTTTGCCTCGAGACCAAACATATGCCACAGGACCAAACACATAAGCCTCAAGACCAAACATATACCTCATGACCAAACATATGCATCTGGACCAAACATGTGCCCCAAAACGAAATATATGCCTCAAGACCAAACATATGCTTCAAGACCAAACATATTCTTCAGACCAAATATATGCCTCGGGATCAAACATATGCCTCAGGACTAAACATATGCCTCAGGACTAAACATATGCCTCAGGAACAATCATAAACCTCAGGACCAAACACATGCCTCTGGACCAAACATATGCCTCTGTACCAATCATATGCCTCTGGACCAATCATATGCCTCTTGGACCAATCATATGCCTCTCGACCAGTTATATGCCTCTGGACCAATCGTATGCCTCAGGACCATTTGCACAGACCTGCCAACCAGTACGTTTTAGCCGTATTTAGTACGTTTTTGCAACCAAAATACGGCAGTACGTTTTTTCTTTGAAAAATACGTTTTTTTGTAAAAAAAATATATATATATTTTTTTATAACTAAATCGTAATTTATTGAGAAAAATAATCTCTATATGTCTCTATTTCATAAAACGTGCACAAATATGGTTATTAGATCAATGTAATTTCAGGTAACTTGTTTTTTTTTTCAATCATTTTGTTCAAACCAGGGTGAAGATATACACATGTTTTAATGTTTTTTTTTTCATCTGCAAGAGCAGTGCGCATTTTAGCTTGCATGCAGCTTGAGCGTTGTGATGAGCGAGTGCGCCAAGCATTTTATTATGAAATACACTTTTTTGGGAAAAATACAGTTTTTTTTATCACAGAATACAGTTTTTCATTCCCAGAGGTTGGCAGGTCTGTATGCATGCCTCAAGACCAAACATATGTCTCAAAACCAAATATTGAATATTTGAATCTGACTGAATTTCCTTTGAATTTCAATTATCATGGTTTCACCACAATATTCAGGTCAGAAGTGGGTATCCTGACGAGTACGGCACACCTGGCAAAGTTTGTCAAGATGACCTCGTCTCCTCAGCTCCTCAATGAGTTTGTCTATTTCATCCTTGGTGATAATTCAAGTCCAGAGAAACCTGGTGATGCTGATCATAAAATTAGGCATAGGCTCATCGAGAGATGCGATCATTTATCTGATGAGGCAAGTATGGTATTCTGGTCCTTAATCTTAAAGACTCGATTGTCTGTGTACTGAACATAAGATTAGATGTGGTCTCATCCAGAGATGCAATCATTTTTCCGATGAGGCAAGTATAGTAATCTAGTCCTTCATCTTGAATACCCTATTAAGGTACCGATCATCAGATTAAACAGAGACTCATTGAGATATGCAATCATTTATCAGATGAAGCAAATAGAGCAGTGTAGTTAATCTTGAATACCTTTAATTGTGATATCGATCATCAGATTAGATGTAGACTCACCGAGAGATGCGATCATTTATTACATGAGGCTAGTATAGTAAACTATTCCTTAATCTTGGATACATTTTTGCGTACTGAACATAAGACTAGACATAGACTCATCAATAGTTGTGATCATTTATCAGATGAGGCAAGTATGGTAATGTAGTCCTTAGTCCTGAGAAGACCTTTGATTGTGATGCCAATGTAAAATTCAATATAACTACCATTAGTTGACTCGATTAGATGTACATGTAAGTCCTGTGCTAGTCTAATATTCTTGATGGAAAACTGAAGAAGGGAAAATTGTATGTGTATTTTGTTACTTTTGAAGAGAAGATGCAAAATATTTGATATTTTATTCTCTTCTATTTCAGATCTGCATCATGTCCTTGAAACTGTTTGAAGTTCTTCTCCAGAAATCCCATGTCCACATCGTCAACAATTTGGTGCTACGCAATCTGAAGACGAGGTCGTATTTTGACCGGCACCCTCCCACACCTCCTTCAACTGCCCCGACATCTCCATCTGGCGTTCCTGCATCGCCTCCTCGGACTCCATCTTCTCCTGGATCTAATCCCCAATCTCCTTCCATGCTAGGATCACATCCGGAGGCAGACTTGGTAGGGGGAACTGTAGAATCAGACACAGTAGAGAATGACTTGCCCTTAACAAATGGTCCTACAAACTTAGATCAAGAGAATCATATACCAGAGGATCCCATGTTGCAAGCGGAAGGAGCACATCCGATAGGTGATCAAGAACCTGTTACTGCACTTCCAGAATCGTTAAGTGACAGTTCTTTAGGTCCAGACTCCTCACTCTCAGGTCTACCGAACCCAGTGCCTCAACCATCAACACCAACATCCATTCTTCCCCCTTTATCGGACACACCCAATGCAAACAGTGCTATGAGTCTGACCACGCCCGTTCCTGCGGCCGGACAGTTCCCCCGTCTGGTTGGGGTGGTGCCGTTGTTGACAACTCCCGCTCCTTCGCGAGGTGTCCCAATGCTTGCGTCTCCTGCGCAAAGCGCTGCTGTTCCAAATGTGCCTTCACCGTTGACACAACTCTTGACATCGTCTCCAGACCCGTTGTCATCGACCATGCTGTTAGGGACGTCACAGTCGTTATCATTGACGTCACCTAGATCTCATGGTTCACCACCCCTTACCCCAGGCTCTCCTACTAGTCAGTCAGAAGGAGAGGACTCGGACCATAATATGCACAGGGTTGTCAGCTGGTAATTAATCATTTCATTGCATAACAATTAATTAGTCTTATTTCATATACATGTATGTAACATTCATTGCTCAATGAATGTACTGGAAATGTTAGTGTTTAAAGTGGCTCTTAATTTTTTTATAAATCTACAATGTGAAAGAATACTTTTTTGGAAAATGTGGTGCCGAAAGAAGATGCCGGAGTTGTGTGGTGCTGAAGTTGAAAGAAGATAGCTTCAATGATTAAATTATATTGATAACTGCATATTATATAGTCTCAGCTTGAGCGAGGATGGATTTATTCTAGTGCATCCCAGAAAAAAAGTCTTCAGGGATAGATGTTACAATTATCAAAAATGTTTTGATTTTAAATTTGACACATCACCAGATAAATCTCTCCTCTGATTTGTGCATGGCACATTATAGTAAAAACTGAGTCGATAGACAAGATTTGCATAGGAACTCATGTATGAAACTGTATTTGTTATAATTTTTTTAGGTTATTCTTTATATTCATGCTTTATACATGTAGGTAAAGATTTAAAAGGTAAAATAAGATTGAAAGATAAATAATGAAGAATGTGAAAGAAGTGCTCATGAACCCTCCAATTTTTTTGTCTACGTGAGGTATGGGCTCTCTATTTTTAAGACCTTTTTGAAATGTTTATGAAACGGGATAATGCTGTCAAATCATCATTGTTCAGGCAGTCGAAGAAGTGAATTAAGAATAGAAAAGAAGGGGTCAGATTTACAAAAAGGTTCATTACTGATTCTAAATTTTAATCTTGTGCTGCGCATTCATGTTTTGAGTATTTCATATGATATTGCATGTACATGAAGGTATCAAATACAAAAAAAGAATATTTGAACTTCATTATGATATTGATTTGATATAAATGATTTATCTATATGTACGTGTGTGATGGAAAATAATGACTGAGAATCATATTTTCCCTTTTTCTTGGATGCACTTTATAATGAATTCCTGTACATGTATCAATTATGAATATAAACTATGATAATGTTTGCCTTTCCAGTTTTCTAGGGTTGATTCCAGAAGAGAATAAGTCTTCCTACCTCACTGGGGATACAGGGTACGACATGTATCTTAGAGAGGCGCATCGAAATGTAAGCTTCATCTCAATTTCAAACACTTCTTGTAATATAAGAAATTATTTGCCTGTGATTGTATTGATCTATATGATTCAAGTTGTTATACGTGGTGTACCATAAGTAACTGACTGAACTGCTCCCCCATTTTCTGACAAATCAATAAAGAGTCGTCAAACTTTTGTTTTATATCCCTTATCATAAGTAAGGAACCATGAAATAAATGATTTAAAAAAAAATCATAATCAAATCAAATCATTTATTTCCACAATAATATAAAAAAAGCATTACAAGTACATGTATGCACAAAATAGGAAACAAACATAATTGAAAAGGAAAGTGAACCGAGTTGTTCAAAAATAATACAAAGAAATGTACATTACTGTGGGGGAGCCAAAGAAGACAAAAAAAGTCTTAAAATCAGGCACCCAACATAAAATAAACAGATAAGTGCTAATGAAAATGAACGGGAACTCTGCTGTTCTCCATCAATTTCGATCACATATTATTGGCCACATAGCACACCCGCCTCACACACACCACACTATCATTCATGTTTGCTGCAAACTACAAAGTGTCCACAACTCGACACCAACGTTTTAGGCTACAATGGCTCACTGATGGGAGAAGAAGAAACATTCACATTTCCCGCATCACAGCCCCATGATCACTTTCAACATCCTGTCTAGCATTCAATACCTTGGCGTAAATTTTGGATATGGGATTATGGGAAGGTTCAAGATACAAGAAATTGGCGTGTTTGCCAGAAGATGATTGACCATGTATTGTTATCTTCAAAAGCAAGTTACATGTAGCTGTACTCGTCTGAACTGTGTGCTACATGTTTTCCTTTTTTTTTCAGTTCCGCGAGTGCACGGTAAACAGTCTTCCTTACGATTGGCCAAACTACTCTACGCCTGTGGAGAGACTTCCCGAGTCCGAACCGTTCTACGAGGGAGCATTCATCAAGATTCTCTTTGACAAACTCTCAAGGATGTTAGACCAGGTAGGTGTTCCATAAGGCCCCCCTCCCCCCCAAAAAAAAAAATTGTTGCCCTCATCCTACCAACCGTAAAAGGTGAACAAACGGTTGCTTTTTTACTCTTATTTTTTTAGCAGACCAAAAATATTCAGATGTATTTTTTTTAATGAAAAAATTTCAGCTATGGGCAAAGAATTTGCTCCAATTTGTATTTAATTGCTTATAAAAGCCCTTTTACATGTCTCACTTTAAAATAAATTATCTCATGCATGATTTTCTCTTTGTGCAGCGAAGGTATATATATAAAGAAAAAAGATGACTGAATGACATAACTTTTTGATTTTGGGCTTAAGAGGACAAATTTTTTTGTCTCGCCTGCATAGCAGAGCGAGACTATAAATGTAGGCGCCGCTTTTCTGACGGCCACGGCTGCGTCGTCAACATTGAAATCTTTACCGAGGATAAGTTTTTGAAATGTCATCATAACTTAGAAAGTATATAGACCTAGTTCATGAAACTTGTACATAAGGGTAATCAAGTACTACTGAACAACCTGCCCGAGTTTCAGGTCACATAACCAAGGTCAAAGGTCATTTAGGGTCAATGACCATGTTGGGGGAATTACATGTAATATCGAAATCTTAACCAAGGCTAAGTTTTTGAAATGTTGTCATAACTTCAAAAGTATATGGACTTAGTTCATGAAACTTTAATAGACAAAAGGGTAATAGTGTATCACTGAATATCCTGCCTGAGTTTCACGTCACATGATTAAGGTCAAAGGTCACTTAGGGTCAACAAATTTTGGCCATGTTGGGGTTATTTGAAGAATTGTCATCATAACTTTAAAATTTTATGGATCTAGTTCATGAAACTTGGACATAAGAGCAACCATGTATCCCTGAATATCCTGTGCTAATTTCAGGTCACATGACCAAGGTCAAAGGTCACTTAGGGTCAACGACCTTTAGCCATATTGGGGGTATTTGTGGAATTGTCATCATACATGTAACTTAGGAAGTTTATGGTACTTGCTACATGTAAGGGTAATCAAGTATGAATTATAGTTTTGCACAATCCTTAGGTCACATGATCATGGTCAAAGGTCATTTTGGGTCAATGGACATAATATTTTATTATCTTATTAATGTTTTCTTCTGTGAATACTTATTCATTTGCTGTTTTTCAAAGGAAGCACTGCTGCTACAGTTTTGCGTAATGCAGGCGAGACTGCCAGAGGCGGTCCACTTGTTTATTTTTTATGCCTAAATGTGTTTATATGTTACAAAGGGTTTTATTTGTCACTGATGCCCCTTTCTTGGTAGCTAAAACAATCATTGTCCACGCTGATGTTACAATTGGTTGTAAATCTCTAATAGCTTATCATCTTGTGATATATCCTCTACAATTACAGACATATGAGGTCAACCTTCAAGTGACATCAGTACTGGCCAAGATTGCGCTATATCCACACCCTCACATACACGAGTACCTCCTGGACCCCTTCTTAACCATCGCACCAGGATGTAGGAATCTTTATAGTGTCTTGGAGAAGGTTAGTATGTCGGTAGAGATCTAAGACCCTGTGCCCATCTACTTCCTCAAACTAATTTAGTGAGAATTGGTTTGCGGAAATATGTTTAACATAATGATAATAATATACTGATTTATATAGCGCAGACACCATGAGCATATATTCTTCTGCGGGGTATGAGCTCCTAAAATGCTTGGAAAGCAAGCAGGAAAGAAAAATGTTTGGAAATGTAATGGAGATATATGGCTCGAAGCAGTCTTGGAAGCGATCTTAAGGCCTGGTTCCATTGGCCGATGGATGCAAAATGTATTCATGAAGGACACAGCGGATGAGCATTTCGGGAGTGGCTCCATTTGTTTTATCGGCTCCAGAAATGGACAAAATGGGCGAACAATGAAATCACAGTGGACGGAAGCTAGATGGATGTAGAGCATATCAAACACGTATGCAAAGAATACACAACGGAAACATAACGTTTTGCAACGGATGGCAAGATTCTTTTCCGTTTTACATCCGCTGTATCCGTAAGTGCAGTGGGACCAAGCCTTTGCTTTCAAACTAGTTTGAAAAAACACCTTGTGATGTGGTTTTCAAGACCGATTTGCTTGTTAAATTGGTTATTTATCTTAGTCCTTGAATAAAGTTACTTTAAAAAAATGAAACGATAAATAATTCTCCCATCTTTCACCTCACCTTAATATTCAATTAATTTCCACCATATTTTTAGGTGGTGGGTGATCTTAGTGTAAGAGTGAGGTCAATCCCAGAGTTTCAGAAGCAGCTCTTTCTTGTCAGACAACAGCTCATGGGCATCGTGGAGGAGCAAGACAGGTATAAAACATTAGAAATCTCTTTGTTATCACAAATTTTTTATATTACAAATATCTTTGCAGTTCATATGTCTTTTTTAAATGCAAAAAAACTTGCATGGAACACAGTGCTATAAGGACATACATGTAATGAACATGTAAACTGCAGGTACTTTAACTGGAAACTAAAGATTAAAGATCAGATAAAAGATAGCTCATGAAAATATAAAAAGCAAGTCATTTACATAACAAAGGGATTAGTCATGTCAAGAAATGATATTTTGTAAAAAAAATCACAAGGTTTCAGCCATTCTGAATTTGGAGGTAATGATCTAAATTTTGGCCATTCTTCCAATATTGTTTAAACCACTTATCTTGCTTATTTTACTACACACTCCTGTGGGAAGATTTATATTAGCGAGATGACTTCACAAAATAATCGTACTGTAAATGGCGTTGTCCAAAGCAAAGCACTGCACATGCATCAGAAATGGTAGAAAGAAACACCAAATTACTTCCAAGGCGACATACATGTACATAGTTTTTTTTTTTCCTCTGAAATGTGCCATCCTTGTTCAAGGGCCTGTTTCATAAAACTTGTTATCATAAGTTTGCAGTAACAGTTTTAAGCTACTGAAATCATTTGATTTGATTGGCTGATAGTAAACTTGCTATAGAAATGGTGCAGCTGTTATTGTAGCAAGTATTTATGACATGGGACCCTGGTCTTGGTTGAGCTATTCTGAAGCATATACCTTTGCCCAACCTATCATCGTTGACACCATTATATGGACGTCCACTAAAAGTTTCACTCGATTGTATCAGTAATGTTGATATGACCTGCCATTCAAATTTGCATATAGAAATTCATTTATAATTACTAGCTTTCTACAATTACATGTAGGTAAATTAAGTTTATATATGTAATGTGTTTATATGAACGTGTGGTATTTATATACAGGAGTGGAGCAAGCGCCATTATGAAGTAAGTGTTAGACCATGCCTGACATTGCACTGTATATGTAGGAACAGTGTACTGCATCCAGTTGATATCCATAACCCAACCCCACCCCACTCCCACTTTATGTTTGCCCGTACCCCCACCCCAACCTAACATCAAAACCATTCGATATGCATCAACCCATTCTACTAACCCACATATTTATAATTGACAAAATTGTAAGAACTTGTACCGGTATATTAAGTGGGAAGGTGCTTCTTATGAAAGCCGGGAAATGTTAACATGAACTTCAATAATCTTTCTTTTTTTGTTTCCAATATTGAAAGTATGTTATATTATTATGTTATGTACATGTACATATTTACATACACCTAATTGACGTACATATATTTATGATATGTAGACATGGTATATTTCATATATTCATTTATGAGGCATCTCATTGCCCTTCAATGAACTTTTGTGTATAGATTGATATACATTATTTTTTTTTTTTTTGGGGGGGGAATAACATTGCAATAACTCTACAATGTACTGTATATGCAACTTGATAGAGTGATTTTGTTTGTTGACATGGATCATTGCATGATCAACAAATCCATTATAATCGCTTTAATATGTTATATAAAACTTTTTAATTTATATCATCTCAATAGAATGACAATACTGTACCTAATAACATAGATAAAACAAAATGCTGACTGTCACCCCATAACCAACAATAAGTCGCCAGGGAAGGCTCTCTGAAAATATGTAAATAGCCCAAAATTGTCATTTTGCCTTCAAAAATTTCAAAGGTATGTAAAGTTACATAGAAGATGAAATACAGCAGTTTCTTTGACCTCACTTTTTCAAGACTGCTTGAAAGTTTCACCGAGATAGCACAGTGTGCACATCTCACACTAGAGTGAACCCTGAATTTCTAACTTTGTTTTCTCCTTATTCTTTGAAGCTCTCACTGACTTTCTTATGCATTCAATCAAGTACTTACATGGGATATTGTTGATTGATTTTTCAAGTTATATATCATTTTAAAGCTTAGGATGTATTTTCTTTAAGCTCAATAAAATTCTCTGAATTTTGGGTCACTTATTGTTGGTTTTGGGTTGGCAAGTTACATTATATACATTAATCCTGACCCTCCCTCAAAATATATAATATAATGCAATTCAACTCAATTTTTCTTTGTTAAAGTTAGTACTAATTAAAGGCTTCCTTGGACAATTTTTGACAAAAATATTCCTGCATATATGTTAATCATTATGTAAATATTGAATGGATATAACACTTTTAATACAGGGGATGGGGGTAGTCATATATGGAAAGTTTTGAAATCAATCTTAGGTTTTAATGATACATCAAATAATGGAGAAATATTTACGAGAAATATAGATTGTCTATGCTCAAAACCTAAATGTTAAACACATTTAAGCAGATTTTATTTATTCAATAATTTATCAATAATTTTGAATGAAAATTTAGTCTTATTCATGCATGCTCACTCACGTATTATACATTTAACTATTAAAATAAAACTCAGTTGTTTAGGTTATTATTGGAAAAGATTTAACATTTTTTCAAGGGCCCATTTCATAAAGGGCTCAGCAGCCAATCAAAACCAAGGTTACCATATGATTGTAGTTGCCATGATGGCAAAGTTACAACAGTTGTAACTCTTTATGAAATGGCCCCTGGTCTTTAAACAAAACATAGTTGAACTGGAGTTTCGAAGGGGGGGGGGCACATTCAGAGATTGGAGCAAATGGTCTGAATAACTGAAGTTTTACAATCAGAATTAAATTTCTGGTGCACCTTTTGGTATGAGTGACTGAAAATATTCAGTAAAAATGTAGAAAGGGGGGGGGGGGGGTGTAATGGTTTTAGTTTTAATTTTTTTTCTTGAGGGTGGGAGAGGGGGAGATAAAGTTTCCAAACCCCTTTTTTGTGAATGTTATGGACTAGCATGATTATCTTCATAAGTGTCAAAGCATTATTCAGATTTAAGAGTTAAATCATGAATTTTGACAGAATACAATGTATGTGATGATTCAAACAAGTGTGCTATTTAACAAAAAGGCATTATAATTTGTAAATTACTTTAAAACGAATGCATACAATATGAGACCTCCCACAAATTGAAGTATTTGATCAGTAAAGGTCAATAAATGAAACTGAAGATGAAAAAAAAAATGCATGTATGAAATGGGATTTTGCTGCTTATTAACAATTATTTCTTTTCAATTTAACATACAAGATGATAATTATTGTATTGCTATTACATAATTTGATAATTTGTTGATGCATATTCATTACAAACTGGAATGCTGATAAATGATTGAGTATATTACATAGATGTACATGTATGTGCATGCTTTGCCAAAACTGATGATGTTAAACATGTTTGTGTCATGATATTGATGGGTTTTTTTTCCAACTGCTATGAATGAAAATCCTCAATACTGTAGATTAATCAAAGTCAGGAATGTACTTTGAGTAACTATATGTGTTGCATGTTATTAAAGTTATATTATTAGAGTGATGTAGTTTTGTATAATATGAAGAGATTTGAGAATGTATTTTAAATTTATCCCTTCATTATTATTCAGCCTTTAGATTTACAGCTTTATTGATGTCTTGTTTTGAAACATAAATTTTGTAGTTTTAGTGTCAGTGAAAAATTATTTTTAGTCAAAGTTTGATGTTCTCATTATGATTTTAAAGAGGCAACAAAATTTGAAAATTCTCTTCC
Organism: Lytechinus pictus; assembly: GCF_037042905.1. Taxonomy (NCBI): domain Eukaryota; kingdom Metazoa; phylum Echinodermata; class Echinoidea; order Temnopleuroida; family Toxopneustidae; genus Lytechinus; species Lytechinus pictus. The sequence goes on from NC_087256.1 coordinate 23,567,814, forward strand.
TTTAGATAGTATTAACCAGTGGTTGGAAAAAATAGTTGAAAATAAAAGAACTTTTAACTGCGCTCCAATACAGCTATGTGAGGGGGCAGGATCTACTTTATAATTTCTGAAGGTTTCCATGGCGAAGAAGAATAGTGTCGTAGGAGTTCACATTACTCCATGTATGTTTCGTGGGTAATTGTTTGTCTTGAAGAGGACCACTCAAACTCGACGTTTCGACAAATGTGTTCTTGTCGTCTTCGGGAGAATTTGCCCGAGAAAGATACATGGTGTACCATGAAACCTATGACACTGGGATGTCATATCATAATGATTGAGGAAATATAAAGTAAATACATTTAGTATCACTCAATAAAAATCCTTTATATTCTTGAATCTCTATTTATCCATCTGTTAAGATTAGTTTGGGGGCTCCTTCAAATATATCAAATAGTATTCATAAATGAGCTTCTTATATTACCAACTACTACATACTACACTACTACATTTTTATTTCTGTCATTGCTATATTCGATAAGTATAAACCTAATGCATTTGAAATGTTATCAATATTTTTGATACATTTTCCCTTCATATTTCATTTTGGCTTTTAAAAAAGGAAGTTCAATTAGTCATTGTAAATTTGCAACTAAGTGGGAAAATACATATGTATATCCCCTGTGTATGTGACTTTTTGACATCACGTTGACTCTGTCACTATCTACCTTTGGGAGGTACGTATATCACACCTAGGTCCCATTTCATAAAACTTATTAATTACAAATTTGCAATAGCAGTTAAAAGCTACTGAAATCCTTCAATCTGATTGGATGATAGTATTTTTTTTATCATAACATGTCCTTATGAAACGCGGTCCAGGAAGATTTAGCCAGGGTATGCTAAATGTTTCAACATATGGCAAGCTATACAGTGTATGTATTTTATTATTCAATGCAATATCTTGAGATCAACACACAATAATTTCTTGATATGAAGAAAAAGGTTTAACATGGCTTGTCATACATCAGTTGGCATACACTGGTGGCTGTTTCATGAAGCTGTTCGTACATTAAGAGTGACTTTAAGAACAACTGGTGATCCTTTCTTGTGGTGAATGATATTCACCAATAAATGTTCATTGGTGATTATAGCGCGTAAGAAAGGTTCACCAGTCGTTCTTAATTTCTCTCTTAACTTACGAACAGCTTTATGAAACACCCACCTGGTCAATTCATCCTGGTGGATGTTTCATAGAGCTGTTCGTAGAGTTATGCACAAACTGGAACATGTTCTTAGGTGCCAAAGGTAAGCATAGGAATCTCTCATCAAGCCAAGAAAGGGGTCATCAGTTGTGTGTCTTTCGTAACTTGTGAACAGCTTTATGAAACTCCCACCGGGGTTGAGAGCCCTCTTGATAATGATATCGTCTTGGAAACAAGTGAGTATATCTTTTCGACATTTAGTCATTTATTCTGTAGATGGCTTATATGAGAGTCTAGGTGATAAAAGATAGCACTAGCTGTTTTTAAGTTTTGCCATGTCGCCATCTAACAACACCTGGGTACTCTTTCAGAAAGACTTGTCATCATAGCAAATGCACAATTTTGATAACAAGTTTACCATCAGCCAATCAGATAGAAGGATTTCAGTAGCTTTTAACTGCTATTGCAAATTTGTTATTATTTTATAATAAGTTTTATGAAACCAGCTCCCATTAAACATTGATATGTTGGGAGCAGATACTGTTGGAAGATAGAAGCATTAGGTGGCATTATAATTAGGTGTAGTATGTGACAAGCTCCTCAGCTTTGTTGGGTTATTTATGAACTCGGGTGTTTCATGAAGATCGTGATAAAGTCCCAGTTAAGCACTTCAGAAGCATCCACGGTGAACTCAAGATTTACATCGGTCAAAAGTCGGATGATCTATAATGCTCGTTGGACTCGTGCATCTATGATTTCTTAGTGTCATGAGGTCAGCCTTAAATTGTGCAGGCAGACGGGTTCTCATGACACGGTTTTCAAGTTAACTCCTTCCCCTTGCGAGCCTCGTTCATTGTTCGCATCCCAGATTGAATCTCTCCCAGGGATCGATACACCCATCATACCCTCCTTTTCTCACCCACTCTCTCTCTCTCTCACCTTGTGTCTTTTCAGCTTGCTGTACATTGATTTATTAGAAGGTGTCATTGTCCTGGAAGAGTTTTGCAAGGAGCTGGCCGCCGTCGCCTTCGTTAAGTTCCACGCAGCAAGTGGGCGATAATCATCCCCTCCGGGCTTAATGACTGCTCGCCCACGGGATTTCGTCAAGCAAACTCTGGATGAACTCCTTGATGTGGATGTTGTTGCCATGGTAACATGCCTCATCTCCTGTCTGTTTCAGGTGATGGGAAAAACAATCTCAGGATGGTATGCACAAAGAGGAAAAAAAATGATAATAATGGAGGCGAAAGAAGCCATTTCAGAAGGTGGAGATGAACCTGTGGGAAGCATCTTTTTACTTGTCCCAAAACAGAAGTGTCAGAGAATGTACTTGTTTTAAGCTGCTTTATATTTTATTTCATATTTAATTCTGTTCCAGTTGACATGTTTGTGTAATTGAACAGGGGAGTGTGTCCTGAAGCAAGTAGTCACTGATTCTCAATGACTTATTTGATCTGAGCCAATCAGATTTAAGGATTTCAGTAGCTTATAACCATTGTCAGTGAAAATCTGTACATGTGTTTGTTTCATGAAATCCTCCCAGGTCCTTGAATCAGAGAAGCATGCATCAAACCCTATTGCCAATTGAGTCTACCCAAACTTCAGTATTTCAGCAGTATAAAAGGACTTACGAATCAGGCCAAGAGTGCCTACAGGGTGTCCCAGAAAAAGGGAAGATTGGTGGAATTCAATTAATTTGCCTTCAAAATGTTTAATTTTTTGGCACTGTTAGTGCAAGGTGAACACCATGCCCGTCCATGGAGTAGTTGTCGATCTCAGAGTACCCTAAACAAGTATTTTGCCATGTTTTCCCCACCTTGAATAATGTCTCAAATATTAGATTTCCACGATAGGGTGAAAAGTATACCCCTTTCTCCCGATTTGGGCAATTTTGATCCCCTTTTCACGGTTTGCACATAGATCGCCCAATCATTACAAACAATCCTATTTAAATGCGCTCGAGCACAAGCATGGTGTCCAACTTGTAATGACAGGGTCAGGGAGGTCATCGAGGCCATATTTTGCCGGCCTTTGCCTTGGCCTCGGCCAGAGTCACATGTACAAAGTCTATAGGAGAAGGTTCTCTCCAGCGGACTTGTGGCTCGGGAAGTACAGTAACGGCCTCAATTACATCGCTGGACGATCCCATCCCCCCGGGTCATTTGTTTTCGAAAGAGCTTCCCATTGGCAAGGTCTTGTATTTTCCTGGTGGGTGTTTCATAAAGCTGTTCGTAAGTTACGAGCGAATTTATGAATGACTGGGGATCCTTTCTTAGGAACTTCATCAACACCAGTGAAACTGTAGCATGCATCATTTACCACAAGAAAGGATCATCGGTCATTCGTAAAGTCGCTCGTAACTTAACGAACAGCTTTATGAAACACCCTGCAGGTGTGTAATTAATATCTGGAGGTTTTAGATGGAATGGGAGTCGTCAACTATCTTAAGAGCAACATATAATGAAGGCTGGCCTGAGAGTGCAGTACAGATGCCTGTGCTGAAGGAAAGGGGGGGGGGGTACACTGTAATTGTCAAAAGGTATACATGTACAGTGGTGCAAACAAGCTAGTGAACCCCACAAGAAAATGAACATCTTTAAAAGTGTTCAAATTCTACCATCAGATGTACACGTACATGTATGTGTACTTATGGTCATTTCAAAATGTCTGCAATCGTTGTTGAGGCTTTTTTTTTTAAAGAGTGGTATTAATGTTTACCCTAATACAAGAGTTTGTTTGAAGCAGAATATTCTGCTACACAAGATATAATGCATACAATTGTATTACTTGCTATGACCAGTATTGGAAATTTATATATCCAAACAACATTGTCTCTAGTAGCGAAAGTGTGAGGCGACATGAACTTATACAAGAGGCAGAATTTGTCATCATTTTCATGCTACTTAGCAGTTGTAGTGACTTGAATTAATATTTAATGAATGACGACTTAAAATATCTAGCCTGAAGGCTAGTAATCGAGTCAAGTTTTGATAATATAATATAAGGCATTTGCATAGCGCACAGATCCACCTTGTTGGGTGCTCAAGACGCTCCTATATTGCCCCAGCTAAGCTAGTCTACTGATTCCGGTGCTCACAGCTTTTTGAGGAATTACTTCCTGCCAGTACCCGTTCACCTCACGTGGGTCGAGTGCAGCGCATTGTGGATCAATTCCTTGCTCAAGGAAATCACGCCATGGCTGGGATTTGAACACACAACCCTCTGTTTCAAAGTCTGGATTCTAATCCACTGGACCACAGCGCTCCACACAGGAGACTATGATAATTGGGTAATAAATGTTTATATACCACCTTTTGACTTGATATAAGAGAAATCATTGTATGAATTGATGTGTAAGCCATTATGTACCTAAGATAATAGCATCAGGTAATAGTTCTTCATATATCCCACTTCTGTCTGAATATGAGATTAATCATTGTATAACTTGATCTGTATTGCATTGCATGTATGTACTGAAGATAATTGCATCAGGTAATAGATATTTATATACCCACTTCCGACTTAAAATTAGATAAATCATTGCATAGGCTTGATGTGTAAGTCAATGTGTACCTAAAATAATAGCATCGGGTAATAGATCTTTATATAACCCTTTCTGATACCTTCATATACATATTTTGTGATGCGGGAGCTATTGTAGACCTAAGATAATAGCATCAGGTAATAGATCTTTATACAACCCTTCTTATGTCATGGTAAGATTAATCATTGCATAAAAGCAGCTTGATGTCTACATGTATTAAAGTCATAGTGTACCCTACGTGTACAGGGGTGTGCGCACAAAAATAATTCCCATTTTATTCCTGAATTTCCCAGTCCCTATTAATCGGTTTATATTTATTCCTGGTGCGTGGGAAGGCCTCCCACTCGTGCTTTGAAAACATTGGAAGCTTAGGAGAGCGAGGGAAGATTAGGAAAGGGGTGAAACAGAGGTAAAAATTGAAAAATAGATGAATGCGGAGGGTGTTTGTCTGTTCTGGTTGCTTATGCATCCGCGATCAGCTGAAGAAATGTGATTATAATCATACAAGGATAAGGATATGGTTTATGGAAGGAAGATTTGGGGCCTGTGGCAGGAAGGGGTGCGATCGAACGCAACTATAAAAAAAAATCAAATGCAGAAAGAGTTGTGTATAGTACATTTATGAGTGGAACTGAAAAAATCAAACGCCAATTTCTATTTTGCACTCCTCAATGGTTGTAAATCAATTTGCAATTGATTTTTTTTAGTTGTGTTTGATTGCAACTCTTTTTTCAACAGGACCCAGGTCTTCTAGTCTGCAGACACAGACCCTGATTGAAACTTTGACCAACAAGTAGATTTTCACACAAGACTAGCACATATGTAGACTTACTGTCTTAGGGTCTCCAATACGCAATTCATCATAGGCTCCAATGTTAGACCCCTCAACAAGAGTGAAAAGGTTTGCACAGCAGACTACAGTTCATTTGACTCCTGCCATCTAACATCAATATCCAATCTTCGGAGGTTGATATCCAATCTTTCTTGGAAGCATTGTGGTGTAGCGGTTCGGACTCTCGTCTTGTAATCAGAGAGCTGTGTGTTCAAATCCCTCCGCGACTTAGCGTCCTTTGGCAAGGCATCAATCCACACGTTGCGACTCTCCACCCGGGTGTTAAATGGGTACCCGGTAGGGTGCAAAAGCCTATGTAGTATGCCTAGCAACTGAGTCATAGAATAGTCGTTGGACTGCTCGCCAGGGATTGGAAAGAGTGCATACATTGCGGGATCCGATTACCGGGGTAATAATCATATATAAAGCGCTAAGAAACAAAATTTAATAAGTGCTATATAATTGTAACTATTATTATTAGTAGTAGTAGTATTCTTTTGATTAAATAAATGCAAAGTTTAAGTTACATGTAGATTTAGGGGTATACATTTAGGATACATGGCACTCACTCCCACTGTGTAAAAATTAAGACAAATATGGGATGTCATGCATAAATGAAATTCATCAACAGGTTATCAAACAAATTCATTCTGCAGTACCTAATCATCAAATTATTTTAGATTCCCTGTACAATGAAAGTTACTTTTAAATTATTACACGTACTTCTAGATACATGTAGGTATAAACCGTAGAAATTTCCAAGTAAAATCGATGCGAGACAATCCTTGAAGATTGTATTCCATAAAAAATTAATCTTTTATTTGCTTTGGGGCATCAAAAATGTATCTTTTATTTGCTTTGGGGCATCTAAAACTAAGCATTGTCATGAATGAAAGAAGATGGCAAATCAATTAATGTAATACCCTGTTGATTATTTGATTACTTGAATGTGTGATCACAAAACTGAAATACAATGTATTAGCGAAAACTCTTTATTGAATGATTTTGATATTCTTTCCTGATTTTTGCGGGTTGGGGGATGAATTCGAGAGAAGATCCTTATACCGATAATCCTTGAGAAGTGTTACTGTTTTTTTATTTACATCAAAGTTTGTGAGAAAACTCACAAACTATTTATCTCCGTTCCCTAGTCTCTTTCTTCTGTTTGAGTGTTTTGTCGCTTGTGAAAAAAAAGTTTAGTGTCTCAAAATCTAAAAATTTAGCGGGCCGTTTAGAAAAAGCTTGATTTTACAGAACTTTACGACATAAAATAGCAACCTGCTTTTGCCTACAAAGAATAGGAGACTGTTTTCAGACGAGAACATATTCCCATATGTGTATTTCTAATGTGCAGCTATTTCTGCGCTCAACATTGTTTAATAGTTACAAGGTTTTAACACACCCCAGCAAGGATTTATCGGACAGCCACCAGAGTAGCATTGAGCCCTCTATGGCGGCCCTTTTATAGACCTTCACTGAAATGATATGATAATGAGTGAGTCACCCTCTCAAAAATCCCCTCCAGAGAAGGGCATATGCTTTTCTCATTTATATGGAAATGTAATTATAAATCAGAGATCAGAAATCTCATTTGGTCAACAACAACAAAAAAACAGAAAGGACTTTGCTTTAGGAAATCAGGCATGGTTAGATGTAAAAAAAAAGTCAAAATGAAGTTGTATCCTTATTTGTTGTTGTAAAAGTACTCTACACATACATGAAGTCTTGATTTTACTTGTTACATTATATGCCAACAATACATGTATCTCCGCTCTTGGGGTTTACATGTAGTTTGTGGTGCTTAATGGCAACTGTGGAATGATAGGAATCGGTTAACAATTTTTTTTTTGCCTCCATGGTGATGGTGGATCATTCCAGAGTTGCCGACTTCTGCCTTTGCCGCTTGCTTTTGGCCAATCAGATGCAAAGATTTCAATAGCTTTTAACAGTTGTCACTGACTTTTCACCCCCCAAAAAAATGTGCTCTTGGCCGGTCCGAGGCCGAGAATTTCAGTAGCTTAGAACAGCTGTCATTGACTATCAATGGTGAATGATCTCTAAGTCACTCAAATGCTAGGAGGTCAATAGCTTAAATATGTGGATTGTCATTTATTTTTAATTAATAATTTGCTCTCGATTGCAAGCATTTCAGTAGCTTATAACAGCTGTAAGTGAGTTTAACTGATAGATTTGCTCTTGGCCAATCACATGCAAGGATTTCAGCAGTGCATAACAGTTGATATTGGCGTTTTCACTGATAAATTTGCTTGAGGCCAATCAGATGCCAGGATTCCAGGAGCCTGGATCAGTTGTAGGAAAGAAAAATCAGCGACATGTCACTCCATGAAACCTTCCCCTTGTCTTTTGTGGCGGTCCGTCGAGATTGACACGGTCGTCCATCTTGCATGATGCAGGGGGGTATTGTGAGGAATGGAGAATGTGATGGGGCTGGACAGGGCGCGCGGCAGGCCGTCCCCTCTGTTTGAATTATCACTGACACGTCAATCAAGGACGGGGGATCGTCTGCCAGACCCATTTAGAGTTCCAGCTCAATTGTCGATTGTGTTTGTTGCCCAACGATTACACCATCAATCTCAAGCCAAGTTCAAAGCTCTGACAAAGTGCAAAGCCTTTATTTTTGTTCTCTTACTCGTCTCCTTCATTCACTTTCTCTTTCATTCATCTTTCCCTTTATCCATTCTCCCTTATGTTCTCTTCTATTTGTTTATATTTCTTATTATCCCATCTAGGCTTCTTCATACCCTCCCTCCTTTGACAGATACATTGTCCCTTTGTTTCTCCCAGCCCTCAGTTCAGCTAAATTCTCCCCTTTTCTTTCCCCCTCTCATTTTCCCCGGCTCTTTTTCCTCTCTTCTGTCTGTCCTGTCACCCTTTTTTCCCTTTCCCCTTTCTTTTTGCATCATATTAGCTATCATATTTTGCTTTTATTTTCTCCTTTCTCTCCCCACCCTCACACCTTTCCTATACATGTATAGATATATGTGTGTGTATATATTTTTAATCTCTTTCTCTTGTCCGTCTGTCTCTTTCCAGCTATCTATCTGTCATTTCTGACAATATCCTGTGTTTATGGTCACCTTTTCTCACTCTCTTTCACTCCCTCTCCATCTCTCTCACCGTTTCTCCATCTCCCTTCATTTCTCTTCCCTAGTTCAGTACTGTAATGGAGTGACCTTGTTAGATCTGTGTGACACTTGCCCACTGAATTTCAGTATGCCAGTTTTGTTCCAATTAAATGAATTTGATGTCATTGTCACCTAAGTGTGAATTATATCCACACTGTACACACAACTTTACCCGAGTCAAATCTTATTGGACCTCAGAAATATGTGGCCCGTTTCATAAAACTTGTTGTAATAACAAATTTGCAATAGCAGTTAAAAGCTACTGAAATCCTTCAATCTGGTTGGCTGATATTACATGTAAGTTTTTTATGGAAACTGTTCATTTGTTTTATAGCAAGTCTTCACGAAAAGGGGCCCAGTACAAGTTGGGAGAAATTTGACTTAGAAGAGGTATACAGATAAACTCTGCCTAAGCTGAAGGGCCGTTGCAGAAAGAGGTGCGTTTAAACGCAATTTATAAAAGATCAAGCGCAAGGTCCGACTGCACACTATTGATTGGTTGGAAATGAAGTTGTGTATGATTTTTAGATTTGCATTTAATTGCAGTTTTTTCTGCAACAGGCCCCAGTTCGACTTCGAAGAAATTCAACTCAGACAAGGTGCAAATGGCATTTTCATGCATAATCTTGTCCAAAAAAAAATTATTGCCTCGACTTTAAATGATTTTGTTTTACTTATGGAAGGTCGATTATGAAATGCAAATTAACCTGCATTCTCATTTACATGTAGCCCGGGACCATTGTAAAAAAAGAGAGAATTTCCCCCCCCCCCCCCCCCCCCCCGTCCATAATTATGTACAGATTGATGAGAACTGCCGATGAAGATACAGTCAACAGACTTCTTGAAATCGATTTATTAGGCTCAACCACAAAGTTTGATTCTTTATAATTATGTGAAACTGTGCAAGATGTACATGATTTTTTTTTACATTCTTCAAAGTGCAGTGTAATTGCCTCTATTATGAATCTAAATTGAGAAAAAATTGTATTTTAGCACTTTATTTTTACACAAAAGATATATATTTAGTACAAAACAATTTTTTTCTTTTATAATTGATATCTATTTGTGTTCATAACATAGTTTGGTATTTCCTTTGTTTCTTTAATTTTCACTAATTTTGTATTTGATTGCTGTAGTATTGCTTGGAATTCAGGCTTATTTTTGTAAATGATTATGTCTTGATTCTGATTCCAATTTGTTGGTCGTTTGTTTCATTTTTCAGCTTTAGAGAAAGCATCAAGCAAGCATTGAGAAATATTTTCAGATCCTTGATTGAGTTTGTGTCTTGGGCTTAGTGTGCTAGATTATGAAATCTATTGTTTTTATTTTATTGTTTTTGTAAGTTATGATTACAATTCATTGAAATTATCATGCATACATGGAGATTAATTATAAAGAGTGAGATTGTAGTGGTCAAATAATTGGATTTTAACTTAGATGAAAAGAATAAAAATGGTTGCATATCTGAGAAAACAAATCAAGAAAGACTTACCAGTCGTTCATTAAAATGTGCATAACTTAAAGGAGAATGAAACTCTTGGAGCAAGTTAGCTTTTGTGAAAGCAGAAAAATCAAAGAATAAGATCAACAAAAGTTTGAGTAAAATAGGACTAGCAATAGAAGAGTTATGAGCATTTGAATGTCGAGATCACTAATGCTATGGAGATCCTCCCATTGGCAATGCGACCAAGATCTATGATGTCACAGATGAACAACTCTCCCCTTTTGGACACTGAAAATATACCCCAAAACATATCTTTTTGCTCATTCTAATCATATGACAAACGATTCATCAATGATATAATGTTGTGAAACCTCTGAACTTGTCCTCTCATAAAGAGAACACCTCACCTTGTGATAGACTCTATAAAAGTGAGAATATAAGTGAAATAAGTACTAAAGTAATGAGGGAGTTGTACGCACTGAACTGGAAATACGTATTTCCAGTTCAGTGGTTGTACGTGTGTGACATCACAGATCTTGGTCGCATTGCCAATGGGAGGAACTACATGGCATTAGTGATATCAATATTCAAATGCTCATAACTTTCTTATTATTCATTCAATCTTCCTCAAACTTTCAACAATACAGTATGTTTCTTTGATTTTTCTCTTTGATATGGATTCAGCTGGTTTCAAGGGTTTCATTCTCCTTTAAAGACAGCTTATGAAATACTACTACATTATTGTGCAATGCAAGATTTGAGAATTTGAAAGTATATGATAAAAGTAATCAAGCTGTATCTGTTTGTTTTTTTAGACAAAAACAGTTTAAGGAAATACTCTCATTGTTAATGAAAAGATCTGTTTCATAGAAATGTGCTTGGAGTAGTATGTCCAAAAACCTACAATATATTCAAGCTATCAGTCGAATGATTTATTTTTTTTGAGAAAGGCCATTTATTGAAAATTGTATCCAGAAAGTGAAACATTGTGTTATTTACTGTTAAGTACATGTAGCAATTGAGGTGTGAAACTGAAAAGAAGAGAGAACAAATTATTTCAGGGTCATTCAGTTTGTGTGCGCAACTCCGAAGAGATAAGCCTTTGAAGCTTGGAAAAACAACTGAAAATTATTTATGTTTCTTTTTTTTTCTCTTGTTGAGCCATCAAAATCTAATTTCTCTGCATAATTGCTAACTGTGGGTTTATATATGTAAATATATTATATCGTAGCCTTTATAGAGGCATTAATATATTATTCTTAAATTGATCATGAGATTATTGCTATACTAGTAGCAGATTTTCAGTTGAAAGTGAAGACAGTTATGAAATGTATTTTGAAACATGTATACATATATAATTTTATTAAGAATAAACTGCACACCCGTACCGTACGGAGTATAGACTTTGATATGACAAAGTATGTATCATGAAGATCTGTAACGTCTAAATAAGTGTGCATTGATGACAAATATTGAAAATATTAAAATTTCCTTTTAAAATTTTAATCTTGTCTTTTAAGTAGTTTCTTTATATTTTATGAATGCTTTCAGTGACATCATGGAAAGAACATTGTGAGTAGATCTTGTATCATAAATTTTCATAGTGTTTCTCTTATTTGTAAATTCTGATATGTAACTCTTAGTCTGCATGAACAGTTGCACATATTTTGATGAGTGATGATAATAGAAATAGTCGTGGTGATGATGATGATGATGATGAGGATGTGATGATGGTGATAATGATGGTGATGATAAAGATGATGATGGTGGTGGTGATGATGATGGTGGTAATGATGGTAAAAATGATGGTGATCGTGATAATGGTGATGATGTTGACAATTATGTTGATGATTAAGATGATGATTATGATTAGGATGATGACTGACAACAAACCAAATATCAAGAGAGTATTCTTTATCGGATTATCTTTGTTTTAGTGCTATTGTGCAATTCATTGTACATGCAGCAAACTTCAAACTCGACAGCTTCAACCCTAATCCTGTAGACCAACGATAGCTTCCAACTTCCCCTCCCAAAAATAAATGGCTTGCATAATGTGTTGCTATGTCAGATCATGAATTATCTGGTTAGGTATATTCTAAGCCCCAAATTAGCAAAAACTACCTTAAAACAGCACCCAAAATGAGACATCTTACCTCATATCAACAACATAATGTTTATCCAGGGCCCCGTCTTACAAAGACGGCCAGCGACGTCAACATGTGTTATGCCTGTTTGATCAAAATATTTTCTAACTACATGTACATGTATGATGCATTTTCATGAATTCATTGTTTTCTTGAAATTTCTCTGCTTCTCTTTGTTTTTATACAAAGGACATTGAGCAAATTTCATGTAGAAAAAAATTATGACACTGATGGATTTCCATAGAGTTACGATTGATTGGATCAATCGTAACTCTTTGTAAGATGGGACCCAGATCAATCTTGGGTGGAGGACAAAGTAGGATCACCATTCAAACTTTGATGGTCGGCCGGCCGGCAAGCAAGAAAAAGGTGTAAAGTACAGTCAGCTGCGGGATAGATAGAGAGAAAATATGACGGGCAGATAAACAGTCGTTAATCAACTCATCAGCTCCTATCAGCCTCTCTCATCTAACCAACAGGCAGACGCATATCTAATGACATCCCTTGTCCCATCCAATGACATCTATTTACATTCATTTAAAGGTGCGAGCTAACACTTTGTAAGCCTGCTTAGTGTAAAATGTGTTAATTTATGAACTTGAGTTTTGCAAACGTCTGATGACGTCTATTTAGATTTATTTAAAGGTGCGCGTTTACACTTTCTAAGCCTGTTTGGTGATGTTAACTTATGCACTTGAGTTTTGCAGTAGTGTGAAATTTGAAACATCCAATGACATCTAGTTACTGTAGATTCATTTAAAGGTTGAAGTTAACACTTTGTAAGCCTGTTTGGTGTTAAAAGTGTTAACTTATGCACTTGAGTTTTGCAGTAGTGTGAAGTCTGAAACATCTGATGACATCTAGTTACATGTAGATTCATTTTTTATATTAAAGTGCAAGTTAACACATTGTAAGCCACAAAGTGTTATTGTATGCACTTGAGCTCTGCAGTAGTGTAAAGTCTGAAACGTCTGATGACATCTAGTTAGATTCATTTAAAGGTGTGAGTTAACACTAAGCCTGTTTGGTGATAAAAGTGTTAAATTATGCACTTGAGTTTGGCAGTAGTGTGAAATATCTGATGACATCTAGTACTTAGATTCATTTAAAGGTGCAAGTTAACACTTTGTATTAAGCCTGTTTGGTGTTAAAAGTGTTAACTTATACACCTGTGTTTTGCAGTAGTGTGAAATCTGAAACATCTGATGACATCTACATGTAGTTAGATTCATTTAAAGGTGTGAGTTAACACTCAGTAAGCCTGTTTGGTGTTAAAAGCGTTAGCTTGTGGACTAGATTTTTGCAGTACATGTAGTTTGAAATCTGCAAAGAGGCCTAAATGGGAATTGGGCAATGCAAAAGTTCATGTAAATTTGATCCGAATCTAGATGACTTATCTTCAGAGACTACTGAATATCTATATCATATTGGATGGCTCAAAATGGAATACCAGAGATATTCCAAGAGTTAGGGGTAATATTGCATGAATCAGAGATGAGTGAAACATTGGCCTGAATGACTGGGATATTTCTGGTATTCCATGAAATAAAACCATTTACATGTAATTATGGTTATTAATATCTACCCCCCCCCAAAAAAGGGGGAAAATTTATCCACATTGTGCTGCACTCAACCCAGGTGAGGCAAATGGGTACCGGCAGGAACTAATTCCTCAAAAAGCTGTGTGCACCAGAATCGGTAGACTAGCTTAGCCGGGGTAATATAGGAGCGCCTTGAGCACCTAGCAAGGTGGATACATGCGCTATACAAATCCTATATTATTATTTTTTTTAAAGAAAGATTATTGACCAAGTCATGTCACTCAGGACAATCATAAGGTCAATTCAATCAAAGAAATGCGACTTTCACGTAGCTCATTATGACGTCATTTAATATGCGCTCTATGCTGCACATTGCATTGTATCGATTGTTGAGTACATCGTATTTTTCACGCATTCGCGCATGCCCATTACACAGTTCAATGCGGTACATGTACACGTATATTGAACAGCAAGTTTTGTATAGTAGCCTCTGGGATATCTGTCAGTTTGATACAGTTCTTTGTTCAATATGCTCTGGTATTACACAGGCAATTTATGCGAACCAAGATATGCGTTTTTGATGCAACGCTAAAACACTCAATATAGGTAATAATAGTTCATCAGAATATGAACTTTAGACCAATTCCTCAGATGATAATTGAGACCTTACTTGTTCCTTTGACACCATGAATGACTCGACTAATTACTGTTGATTACAACGCATACAAATTCATTGCCCCCCCCCCCCCTCATTTAGGTAGTGAACCTGAAATCAAAGTTTCACCGAGGTCGCACCCGAGTGATTTCTATGTCAACGTTGAGTTAAAATTTAGATATTAAAAACATTCTTATAATACATACAAGTAGATGCATGTTTCACCCCACCCCCTCTTCACATACAAAATAGAAAAAAATGAAAATCAGACAGAAGAAAAATAAAAACATAACTATAAATAAAATTGTATTTATCCTACCATGATGAAAGGATTAACATAAAATTGAATTCATACATAATTAACAATAAAGACAAGTCAGTCAATAAGACTCCTCACAAACAAATACATTTCATATTTGATATAGAAATTTTATTGTTAATACATCAATAACCAATTACATATAATAATCACATGAGAACCCCCCCCCCCACAAAATATAACAATAAATACATTTTCGGTGACATAAATATACAGGGAATGTTCAGTAGCATAAGTACATATAAAATACAAAACATTCACTATTAAATATTGCACTTTTCATATGAAGAAATATAACTTTCTATTGAACCTAGGAGGTATAAAACATGTATTTAAACCCTTTCTTCATGATATATAATCTATATAGGGACTTCAGATAGGATTCAAGATTGGGAGTTGTTTACACGCTGCTAACCAATCTTGTTGAATTCCCATTGTAAAATGATATCATAAATGCATCCAAATGAGTCAGACATAACTAATACATGTAATTAATCACAAAGAAGAAAAAAAAATAATCACAAGGAAGGAAACATTACTTCTGGGCCCTGTAAGATAGAGCTTAGAAATTAATCTTAGGGCAGATATCTATGATTGATTGCATTGATAATTGTGTACGATCAATCGTAGAAATCAACCCCATGATTGATCGCTAAAGTTTATGAAACTGGGCCCTGAACGTTCAGCATGGACACACTGTTGAATTCATACATGTAGCTATCTATTTATCTTCAAATACACACACATCAAACAGTAAACATATGTCATACTCTATTGATAGCTTGCACAAGACAAATTAAAAAGCAAATGTAAAATACCTGAAATAAATAAATAAGCATCTTTACAAATGGCAACGATTCATATAAACATATCATAAATATTGAAATTTCATCTCTTCTGAACACAATAAAAACAGGTGTATATAAAACAGGATTTACATGTAAACAAAATGCTTATTGCATATATTTGATCAAATTACAATCATACATGTAAACTAATTTCTTAATGTACTAAATTGGAATTAAAATATTTGGCATATTCCTCTTTAATATGAAAGAGGAAGCAGTTACATGTACTTGTACAGCATGCAGACAAGTAGCCTGTCCTAAACTGTATACCGGTATCAGATCGCTTAACTTGTTCTGTACCTCTAAACTAAGCTTTTTTGTTTGTCAAGTTCACTCTACCCGGTCCCTTCAGTAACACAAGGCCAAATTGTTGAGGTGAGGCTTGCCGATTATCACGTCAATCATCACATCACAAATGCTTAGGCCAGTTGCATTCCAGTCCGTTATTTTCTCCCCGTCCTAATTAGTTCCCCACATGGTCCACCATTACAAATCAATTGGATTGGGTCTACCTATCACACAGCTCTATTGGGGTAGAAGTGACAGTCTCGTCCCAGCTTATGGTCCCGATATGCTCGCTTGCAAGCATGCATTCACGATGTGCACTTTCGCTTGCGAGACACTCAATTTCTTTGCATAATTTGATTTCATGCGGGCAATAAACACATGCGTGCGCGATAATTTACCCGCAGTTTGTACATCTCATGGCCAATTTCCTGTTTATTTATATTTATGGCAAAAAGAAGCTGCTGAAAACTGCATATCTAATAAAAGAGAGCCAATGGAGTAAATTAGAAAGTCAAAAAGGGGCCTAAGCTTTCGATCCTAGCAGAATCTTCGTCGGAGGCAAAATGACAAACATATAAAGTGGAACAACCATAATATAGACCACAAACAAGCTACAGCAACACTAGAAACAAGGAGACAAAAGGGGCATTAGTGAGTAGAGAAGACCAATCAGGTTAGTGAAGGGGATGAAAGAAAAGGAGTAGGCAGACACAAAGGGAAGTTAGTGTAAGTAAGGCCAGTAAAAGACCTCAAGCCAAGAGGGATTGTTGATTTATATTTATCAACAATCCTCAAATATTTTGCTCCTATTCCTTTGTCAGGTGCACTAGACGGGAGCAGACGGTGCTTGTAACTTTATGGGATTCAATAGTTTACTTTGGCGACTAGTAGTATACATAATGCTTCTTCATTTATACACTTTATGGAAAATTCTGGAAATGCTAAAATCCAAGGAAAAGGAAATAAATATTCAAGTACATTGCTCATAGCACCAACTTAATCACTGTAAGATTATCAAGTACACAAATAAATTCATAAAGATTCAAAGGTATCTTACTTAAATGATATTCAATTAATTTCATAACTGTTTGCTTTTGAAGTATATGTTGCATTCTAAAAATTTCTAAGGATTACATGACTCGAGGGAACCAAAAGCTACCTGACCAAATTTTTTAAAAGCTATGGTAAAAACCCCCCAGAAAACGTGTGTGGGACAACCAACTTGCTGTGTTTTATGCGCTAAAAATGAAGAAAAAAAAATCTTCATTATTTTTACAATACATATGTAAGTAGATTGAATGGTGATTCATAGTATCATACTTCTACAGTCATCAACTCTCATTGGTTTGTGATGAAAATACCTGATTCCATATGGAGAGCACATATTAACTCTTACAATAATAGTGATATTGTTTTTCTTTATACCTTAAATATAAACTCTAAACCTTTCTTGGTCTAAACTTGTTGCATGACATCGAAGTGATCAGTATTAAGTGAAATCTGGGTTAACTTTTAAGCAATTTATGGATTCCTCACCCCCCCATCATTTATCATATCTTTCTCATTTTAGATCCTATTTTGATGAAATTTCCAGCGATAAGCTAGTTTGATTTTCCTCTTTTCATTCAAACCCCTTGTCCTGTAAGTATATACTTTGCATGTGCGTGTGTCTACAGCATTGAATGGCAATGAACCAATTGTTATTAAATCAATTATTGAATAATGTTTAGGGACAAGTTCACAAGACATATTTCAAATTACTAACAGTGAATTGAGCAGGTTATTATGATAGTGAAAATTGAACTTTTCACAATAGAAATTCATCATCGATGGGGTAATATGACTTCAAATCTAACAATAAGTTTTAGGGAATCTGAATTGAATTGAATGTCTATACACAGGTTAAAAATTTCACCTTGATTTAAGTAGAAACATTTTTTAAATATTAAAGGAGAATGAAACTCTTGGAGCAAGTTAGCTTTTGTGAAAGCAGAAAAATCAAAGAATAAGATCAACAAAAGTTTGAGTAAAATAGGACTAGCAATAGAAGAGTTATGAGCATTTGAATGTCGAGATCACTAATGCTATGGAGATCCTCCCATTGGCAATGCGACCAAGATCTATGATGTCACAGATGAACAACTCTCCTTTTGGACACTGAAAATGTACCCCAAAACATCTCTTTTTGCTCATTCTAATCATATGACAAACGATTCATCAATGATATAATGTTGTGAAACCTCTGTACTTGTCCTCTCATAAAGAGAACACCTCACCTTGTGATAAACTCTATAAAAGAGAGAATATAAGTGAAATAAGTACTAAAGTAATGAGGGAGTTGTACGTGTGTGACATCACAGATCTTGGTCGCATTGCCAATGGGAGGAACTACATGGCATTAGTGATCTCAATATTCAAATGCTCATAACTTTCTTATTATTCATTCAATCTTCCTCAAAATTTCAACAATATGTTTCTTTGATTTTTCTCTTTGATATGGATTCAGCTGGTTTCAAGGGTTTCATTCTCCTTTAAGACAAAGAAGCAATGACAGCTACAACAATGTTCTTCACCATTGATGCATGAAAATAGAATGCAAACATGAAATAAACAGCGTAAAAAGAGTTTGGACATCTTTGGACATCCAAGTGTTCAGAAAATGGATTTAGTTCTTGTTTACATGCCATCAATATGCATTTCATTTTATTTTTGGGACGCCTATTTAAAGGAACCCAAAACCCAAGAAGAGAAGCAATCTTATTGGAAAGAGTAAAACAAGAGGAACAATTCAAAACAAGTTTCATCAAAATTGGTTATGAAATAGGCAAGTTATGGACATTTGAAAAGTCTTGTTGTACTTTCTATGGGGATCCTCAAATTGGCAAATATGCTTCGAAATGGCTGATTTTGTGGACAACCCTCCATTTGTTTTGTACACAAATTTTCAGATTTTCCCCTTTATTTTACATATTTCAAATCATCTCCTCCTGACCTTGACATATGTGGTGTGAATTATATTTTCTCATGACATATGTTATGCTCAGAATGAGGCAATAATTGAAAATGCAATTTTAAAAATAGGGAAAATCTGAAAAATTGTGTACAAAATAAATGGAGAGTTGTCCACAAAGTCAGCCATTTAGAAGCATACCAGCCAATTTGAGGATCCCCATAGAATGTATAATAAGACTATTAAACGTCCATAACTTGCTTATTTCACAACCGATTTTGATGAAACTTGTTTTAAGTTGTTCCTCTTATTTTACTCTTTCTAAAAATATTGCTTCTCATCTTGGGTCTTGATTTCCTTTAAATGAGTTTTCTTAGCCTTGGCTGGTGACCCTAGACAGGTACAGTAATTTTTTGTTTGTTTGAATAAATCAAATTAAACCAAAATGCATGGGTGACATAGTCTAGATAAAAAATTAGAATACATAAAACTTTGGAAAATCCAAGACAATTAATACCTTTATAACGCAAACCAACTTCTGTGGGTATACTAAGTAGCTAGCAGCACGGGATGGACACAGGATTGGGCAGGCAAGAGAAGGGTTAGTCATCGACAACGATGGATAGAGCTCTTATATCATTTAGCTTGGCATGAAGCTCCTCTTCAAAGTCATCATCGCTCTGTACTGTCTCGTCGTGCTCCAACGACGCTGCGATCTCGACGTATATCTTGAAGCATTCCGTGTAGTACTGGACCTACATGTAGAAGAGCAATGGTCAAGATATCAGTTTTTGAGGAAAATTTATTTTATGTAGGATATTTGGCAATCATGGTGGTGATTTTCTTTTACCAGATTGCGAAGAGAGCATGAATGCTTGCAAGTAAGCAACCAGAGGACCGAATGCTTAAGGTCCTCTCAGAGAGGCAATCTGCTGGACGGTCAGAGAGGTGTTGTAGATTAGTGCACAAGTCCTCAGAATCTGAATCAAAAGTTCTAGAGTTCAAATTCCACAATTTGCCCACTCTCCACCCAGGAGCAGATGGATACCCACATGAAATTAATACAATGAAATTTATAAAATTTTCCATCATCATTATTATTATTATGTCTATCAGTTTTGATAATGACTGAGACAATCCATGTGTGTGGGATCAGGTCAAGTTTGATTATGTTTCCTAGCAATGACTCCAAAGGCCTAGTTTACTTGGAGCTGCAGAGGGTACAATCGCTGCATGAATAGGGTCTGACAGTTTCTTTGGGTTTGGAAGCTTTGTCATGTAAAAAATGAGCATGTCGAGCAATAAGTAATATTTACTCTGTGGTTTGCATCTCCACTAAAACAAGAGAAATAATATGGGTGCTATACAAATGGCCATTATGATCATTCTAATAATAATGATACCTTAAACATCATCAGAAAGTGGTAAGATATCTGAAAGGTTCTAGGTCAATGAATTTAAAGATTAAACACAGCCACTATAGAATTCTGTGGGTAGTGGATTAGTCTACTACTTCAGGGCGTGACGACCCTATCCGACACGAGTCCCGACCTCAGCATAAGAAATTTAGAAAAATATGAAATACAATAGAAAATAATTGTGATATTGAAAATTTCTTAAAGCAAACCAATATCGCCATCTTGAGTCCTCAACTACTCATACCTGGCTAGTTTCCTGACCCATAATTCTAGTGTAGTCTAGTAATATAGACCCACTTTAATCATAACATGCTAATTAACTACTCGACATTTATACCGCAATAATTATGTTACCAAGTGGCAAAACAATTACTTTTCCTCTCAAAACATTTTAGTTTCTCTATACAAATACAAATATAGGTCAATTTATTCTATGTAGTATCAGTAGATACTAGATATCTAAAAACGTATATTTCAAGACTATGTATTTATGTTAATGAGAGACTACACACAGTTCACTTCCCCTCTAAAGTACATTTCATCAGAATCATATAGAGAGTCTGGGAACAAAAAATTTGCATTTCAGGGGCCTTATTTTTAAATTAATTAGAGCGAACTTTTGATTTTACGCATAAATTAGCATAATCAATTAGAAATGAAATTTTAGGAAGAATTTTATCTTACAATTTTGTAGATTATGCCACGGTGACGGGCAAGGCGTGTGTAGATTTTTGTTGCGATCACGCGATTAACGGCCAAGATCATAGGGGGGGGGGCTGAATAAAACTGCCATGTAGCATGAAACTTACCTGGGCTTTGATAAGAGCCTCAAAACATGGCTGAAAGTAATTTATCCTGGCTTCAAAGAAATTTGGCATCCCATCCATGAGTTCCTGATGGACCTTCTCATATTCCTCTTTAGCTGCTTCCAGGGTCTTTTTACTCTGAATGGAAGAAGAAGTTTGAATACCCTTCATTTCAAGAGACTTAAGTCAACTTGGCACCCCAAGTGATATTATTTCAGCAAAGTGTTCATTAAAAATACCTAGTATTATTATCAGTATCATCGAGTCAAATCTGGTAAGATTGGTAGAAGGGGAGATGTGATTGCGGGCTCTAGAACATTACCTGGGCCGTTAATTGCAGAAAGAGCTGTGTTTAAAGATAAATACCAGTTGTGGTAACGATCTCAAAATGAGTTCGAACAGAATCCAATGAAATTACCACAAAGTGTTTGTATGTATAAATAAAAAATATGTGCTAAATAGTTCTGAAAGAAAATATGTAATCGCTGAGAAGTGAGCAAAATAAGCACAGAATTCCATCAAATGACAGGTATTTTTCCAAGCAATATTATTACACTGTCCCTCATATGCTTTTCTGTGTCAGTGAACATCAGAATTATCGATATTGAGCTAAGATATCATGATTTTACAAAGATAAGTTCACATTAATGTACCAGATCTAGATTATGGTAATATTTTAACAATTAACAATGATTTAAAAGACTTTCTCATGAAAAAATTGTTCGCTGAAACTTCAGTCTTTTACCTTTAAACACAACTAAAAAAAATCTAGCGACAGTTGTTAATACATGCATTTCAATGGTTGAAAGTCAAGTTGCATTTGATTTCTGGAGTTGTGTACTTCTCCAACTTGAAAAGGCGAATTCTCACCATTCCTATTGTTCACGCTAACTGCACAAATACCTACATATACAAGTAAAATCAGGATTGAATATACATGTGCTAGTTTCACAAATCAGGCCCAGCCCCCTACTTGTTTTTGTATTCCTCTACTTGTTCCCTAAACTATCTAAAAGCAAACCACATGCTTTTGGACAGCTTCTAGACTGGCGATTAGGACAAGACCTTTTCTTTATAGCCAAGTGCTTCACTACCAACACATATGCCCAGAGCTTAACAAGTGTTGTTTTTGTACCTGTTTGGCAAGATAAATCTGCGCTTGATGTGTCATTGCTACCCAACATTTCAATGAACTTAAAGGACAAGTCCACCCCAACAAAAAGTTGATTTGAATAAAAAGAGAAAAATCCAACAAGCATAACACTGGAAATTTCATCAAAATCGAATGTAAAATAAGAAAGTTATGACATTTTAAAGTTTCGCTTAATTTCACAAAACAGTTATATGCACATCCTGGCTAGTATGCAAATGAGGAGACTATGACGTCATCCACTCACTATTTCTTTTGTATTTTATTATATGAGATATGAAATATTCTAATTTTCTCCTCATTGTCAAGTGATACAACGATTAATTCCTCCCTGAACATGTGGAATTAGCATTGTTTAATACTATATGGTTCAGTCAAGTTGGTCCTTATTACAAATCTTTAATAAAAATCAAATTTTGTATAATTCAAACAATAAAAAACAAAAGAAATATAGTGAGTGATGGACATCATCGACTGACTCACCTAGTTGTGCGTATCACTGTTTTGTGAAAAATAAGCGAAACTTTAAAATGTCATAACTTTCTTATTTTACATCCGATTTTGATGAAATTTTCAGCACTATGCTAGTTTGATTTTTCTCTATTTATTCAAGTCAGCATTTTCCTGGGGTGGACTTGACCTTTAAATCAGCCCTACATATAAAAACCAAGGCTTCTTTGTACCTGTTCTAATTTGGCAAGGTTAGGACCGGTCCTCTCCTTGTCCTGGTACTTCTCCAACTTGCTCTGGCACCGACTGTACTCCTGGAGGATCTGTTCCCGCTTCTTCAGGGCTACGTAGATCCCCGGAAAGATCCCACTAAACTTCTTCATGGGCTCGACCATGGTTCTAGTAGCACTGAGGTTCTGTTGGGTTTGAAAAGAACGCTTTGTATTGATGCCTAGTTTTGAAAAATATGGTGTGCTTGGTTTAAGGAATTGACAAAAAAGAGATGTTCTTTCATCCGACTTACCAAAATTCATCAATGCATTTCAATGTAATCAATCAAGTTTATAACATCAATTCATCATCAGTATCAAGTTGCAATGATAGAATCAATATTGCACCCCAGAATTCAATTCATCATCTCGCCACCATCGCCATCATCATCATCTCTGCTGTCAACAATATTATCAATACTCACAAATTCAACATGACCATCAAAGCTACCTTCAGCATCACTATCAATTCAAACTGTCATTATCACTCCGTATGTTGCCATGACAATCCTCCCTCGGTCCATCTGCCTTCCTCCCCCTCCCAATTATCACCGCTGTTAACAACATGTCATCACCAACACAATCACAACCATCACAAACATCACCACTACTACCATAGTCCACATCTAGTTCCCCTCTCACCTTCCGTCTCCACCTACTGTCTACCTATTGTCAACCTTGAACCTCCCTTGATTCATTTCTTCCTCCTCACCAACACCATCAGAAACATTCATAACCACAATCACCATCTCGGTAATCCCCCCCACCCCATCCTGCCTTCCTCTTCTTTATGACTTTATCTCATCTTTTCCCTCCTCCTCCTGTTGCCCCCTTCTCCCACCCTTGCTACCATCATCACTTTACCACAACCGCAAGCATGACCATAATCTTTCTTCTCCAGCCCCCCTCTCATCCTCCTCCTCTCCTCTCGTTTCATATCCTCCTCCACTTCCTTTTCCTTCTCCTTTACCCTACTTCCATATTTAACTAACATCTTTTCTTCAAATTCAATCTTCTTCCCTCCTCCTCAATTTTCCTCATCCTACACATCCCCATCTCACTAGCATTGTTTTTTCTTAATCATTACAACAATCTTTGATTCATCATAATTCCAGTTTCAGATCCTCTCTTGCCATCCTCCTCTTCCAGTTTCCTCCTACTCCTCCTCTTTCCCCCATTCATCACTTTTATCATTACCATTCATTCATTATCACCACCAAAAGCATCATCAGTTTCATCACCACCATCATCATTGTCATCATCATCATCATCATCTTCATCATCGTCTTTATCATCATTGTAAACATCATCGTCAATACCAACACCATCATCATCTTCTACTTCTTCATCATCACCATCACCATCATCATCTTCATCATCATCATCGTCATCATCGTAATCATCATCATCATTGTCGTCATCATCATCATCTTTATCATCATTATCATCATTATCACCATCATCATCATCTTCATCATCATCTCCCTCATCATCATCATCACCATCATCACCATCATCACCATCATCACCATCACCATCATCATCACCATCATCATCATCATTATCACCATCATCACCATCATCATCATTGATCCAATCAATCTCAACTAAGTTAACCCAGTGACAGCATCATGTAGGACGCATATATCCATTTCAAAACATTCTCCAATCTTACATGCATCATTGTTTTTTTTTCAGCCAGTAAACTCCTTTTTCTTTACAAGGTAGAGTGCATGTACAAACTGCTCTTTGATGATGCAGAATTGTAGTCTAGCTGGCTTTCTATACATGTAGCTGTACATGTAATTGATTGGATCACGAACATCAATTTTCTCATCACAACAATATTTTATCCATCATGAGTTTCCTTTTACTGCCATCCTCATATTTCTCCCCCTTCTTCCACAGTTCTCACTACTATTGTCACTTTTATCGTTACTTTAAAACCACATCACCATCAAAATCATCATCACCAAATAACAGTATTACCAACAAGCCCCATTGCCTTCTTTACAAAGAGCTGTCAATGATCCAATCACTCTCAAAAATGGAAAGCCAGTGAAAGCATCATCATCAATTACGATGGAAGCTACAAAGGACCTTGCTGTCTTTCCATAGATGTAATTGATTGCATCACTTGCAGCAAGTCTGTGCAACCTCCCTTACCAGTTCATGTGTGAGTTCATCTATCTTGCTGATGGAAGCACTGATGCCCTCCAAGGAGTTGAGGTCGGATTCTGTGTTGAGGATGGGACTAGCAGCTAGGTTGTGAGCCACTCGACACTGGTGCTTAGACAGCGAGGTCATCGCTTCAATACACTTTCGCATATCCTTGTACAAGCGTTTGGTGGCTTCATCCAACCTATTCATTGATTGGAAGTAAAACAGCTAATTAGAATTTCTCATTGAAGGGATGACTCATCATTTGCTCAAGTGAGAATTGTTTCATTTTTAATCATTCTTCGGGTTGTGGAAGAGTTCTTTTATATGTAATTCAAAATAATGTCATGATTACTTGGAAGCATGAATAATTGTGTCGATTTTATAGCATGATGTGCTGATTTTCCACTAAAGCATCTATTGCTAGAGCAAATATCACCATCATCATCATCATCATCATCATCATCATCATCATCATCATCATCATCATCAACATCATCACCATCATCAACAGCATCATAATCATCATCCATCATCATCATCATCCATCATCATCATCATCATCATAATAATAATCATCATCAACATCATCAACATCATCAATCATCATTAATGCTATCATTCATGTATTTCCATGACAGTTTAGAAAACCACAACTCAGTGGCTCATAACATGAAAAAAGGTTTTTAAAAATAAAACAAACAAAAAGAAGCTTAGATATTCTTAAAACAATAGGATACTTACACTTCAATTTTATTCACTTCAGTTTCAAAATCCTTTTCCTCCTGCAAACAAAGGGAAGGGGATGAAAACAATGTAAACTTTTCATTTTTCACTGGAATCAAACTAGTCCTGAAAAGGGGCACAATGCACTCATGTATACCATAAACTGAACCTGATTTTCTGACGGTTAAACAAGATACATGAGGGCAAGAGGTCTACACTCTTCAAAGGGTTCATACACTTACACATTTCAAAATTCCCTGACTTTCCAGAGCAATAAATGTGAATTTCCATTATCATTTTGAGGCAAGAGCTCTACAACTGAAATAGGCACATGTTCTCATAATCCTCATGCTGAAAACATTGATATACACATATTTTGTAAGTGAAATATTGAGAAAGCAAGGAGTCACATTTAATCAGTGTGCATTTGTACTTCAGAGCTATCGATGCCAGTTGTGGTAACAATTTCAAAATGAGTTCAAACAGAATCCAATAAAATAACCACCCAAGTGCTTGTATACATATACAAAATAAGAAATAAGTGCCAAATGGCTCTTGAAAAAGGGTGTAATTGCTGAGAAATTAGCCAAATTAGCACATAATTCCATAAAATGTAAAAAAAATTCCATGCAATACTAATACACTCTCCCACACATGCCTTTTTGTGTTAATGATCATCCGAATTATCGGTTTCAACTAAGATTTCATGATTTCACAAAGTTATGTTTATTTCAATGTATATATCCTGATCTATGAAAACATGGTGACAACAATTTACCTTGATTTCAATGAATTTCTCATGAAATAATTGTGTGCTGCAACTTCTTTCTTTAACCTTTAACCATAAAGGGTTGACCCCTGTGTTGGGTACTAAAGAATTGAGTATGTATATATGGGTTTAATAGCAAGCGACTCACCTCTCTAGTTAGCACAGTCTTCTTTGGAGAAGCCCCAGTAAATCTACTGAAAAAGTTCCTGTATAAAACAGGGGAAAGAGGAAGAAAAGATTTAGGGGGTGTTGCAAGAAAATATTTGCCATCAATTGCAAATTTCAGATGGAAATTTACAAGTGATAGATCAATTTAAACTAAAGCAAATAAATTTATACTTGTTGATGCAAGAAGGAGATAATCAATTGATTGCAAATTTGCATGCATTTCAATTGATTTTGGGGCTTGCGATCAATTGCAAGTTTCTTGCAACACCCCACTAGACACATTAGCCCATATTCTGAAGTCAGGTTTAACTCAGACCATGGTCTAACTCTGACTGTGCTAAAATTATAGTGAGCCAAAAACTTTTTAAAAATTTTGCTAGTGTATATTTCTTAATATACTACTATTTTGTTTCTCTTTGCTTTCATTTCAGTTATCATTCTTAGACAGTTATACATGATTTGAGTGTCTTAAGACTTAATAAATTGAACATGTACTAAAAGAGATTTGTGCCCAATTGGCACTCCATAGTTAAAGGAGAATGAAACTCTTGGAGCAAGTTAGCTTTTGTGAAAGCAGAAAAATCAAAGAATAAGATCAACAAAAGTTTGAGTAAAATAGGACTAGCAATATAAGAGTTATGAGCATTTGAATGTCGAGATCACTAATGCTATGGAGATCCTCCCATTGGCAATGCGACCAAGATCAATGATGTCACAGATGAACAACTCTCCCCTTTTGGACACTGAAAATATACCCCAAAACATCTCTTTTTGCTCATTCTAATCATATGACAAACGATTCATCAATGATATAATATTGTGAAACCTCTGTACTTGTCCTCTCATAAAGAGAACACCTCACCTTGTGATAGACTCTATAAAAGTGAGAATATAAGTGAAATAAGTACTAAAGTAATGAGGGAGTTGTACGTGTGTGACATCACAGATCTTGGTCGCATTGCCAATGGGAGGATCTACATGGCATTAGTGATCTCGACATTCAAATGCTCATAACTTTCTTATTATTCATTCAATCTTCCTCAAACTTTCAACAATATGTTTCTTTGATTTTTCTCTTTGATATGGATTCAGCTGGTTTCAAGGGTTTCATTCTCCTTTAATTACAACTTTAAACCCGAGCTCAGAATGCAAGCCATTGTGTAGGATGAAAATGTTCATGACATTTGCTGGACAGCAACATTTCTTCCAGTAAGAAGTTTACTGAATCTAGAAGAAACTCAGACATCCAATTCTAATTAACACTAACAATAAATCCTCATCTTTACAGAACGTTAGATCTAACTACTCATCCTACATACAAAGTTATATTAATCTTTTACTCTACCCACTCATTCAATGACCAATATAACTTTGTTTTTTGTTAGGATTCCCTGTGGGGTGAAATAAGGTTGGTTGGCAATGTTTTGCTTATTTTCTCTTGTTCTTGGGGAAAAATGCTTAATTTTTTAAAAATGTCAGATCGATCGTGATCGCATGCAATGTTTTGAAATCAGCCGTGAATAATACGTGTGAGGAAAAAGATACTGGCCCAAACTCACCAATTTTGAGGATAACCGGAGGATGGACATAAAGTGAAATATGGGTGTAGAGTAAGATATTAAGTTATTCATCTTTCTCGTTTTTTTTTTTTTTTCTTTGATTTTTACGATGAACATGATTGTGACTCGGTATATCCGAACTGGCTCACCGTATCGATGTTCGGGTAGGTGGAGCGTAGTGAAGTGGAGCCTGCACGAACATCGCTCGAGGTAGTTAGGTATGCTTTGCTAGGCAGCATGATCGATCATCCATTCCCGTTCAACATAGTGTGGTAAAATGTACCACAGCCTGGGGCACGCGCGACTGCTCCCTTTATGTAGTACTGGGGGATGGGTTGGAGCAACTACATGTACCTCCTTGGTTGTGCATATATTCAACGAAGCTTAGTCTTAGATCTAGATCTAGCTCTAGTACACCCCCAGGGGGCGGGGTATTCGACCAAAAAAGTAGTAGGTCTGTGCCGCGGGCGAGACGAAAAAACGGGGGGCCTTGGAGCGGGCTTATTGTAAAAGGAGGGTCCTCGGAACGGGCTTCGGAACTACAAATGTTTGTGAAAACGGGGGTCCTTGGAACGGGTTGCCTGCCTGTGAGTGCGTATTCATCCCTATATATGGAACGGGCCTATACGTGCATGCTGCTAGCGCAGCTGCACGGGCGCCGGGTACCCTAGCGCAGAGGCGATGGTCGGACAGCGCTTTGCTGCCGCTTTTCACCAAAATTGCGGCTCACTGTAGCATATCAATACGGCTGGAACGGCGTAACGGAAAATATGCGAAGCTTTGGAGCAGATTTCTTTCTTCTTTTTCCTCGATAAGGAGAAAATGCTATGCCTATGCTTTGGAGCGGCTTTCTTTGTTCTTTTTCTCAATAAGACAAAAAAGGCATTATCGTGAAATTGGGAACCAGTTCCTAATTTCCAAAGGACACTTTTTCACGACAAGACATGACCTACCTACCTTTTCGAGCTTGTTCACTGCTTCACCGCAGCTGGCGCGCTGATTCTAGATAAAGTAATCCTTCAAAGAGCTTAGATCAGAAAGATTGATTTCGTCGCCGTCTTTTCTCTACTCGCTAAAATGGGAACCAGCGTGGAAAACTCCCCATAGAGTTGTACACACTGGTTCCCATTTTAGCGAGTAGAGTAAACTAGTTTAATCTACTCGCCAAAATGGGAACCAGCGTGGAAAATTCTCAATAGAGTTGTACACGCTGGTTCCCATTTCAGCGAGTAGATAAAGACAGATTACTAGTGATATTTATTTCGTTAGTGATGATTCTCTGACGAAATAAAGCTGATTAATAAACTGTCTTTATCTACTCGTGAAAATGGGAACCATTATAATTCAGAAGAATTTTCTTAGATGGTTCCCATTTTGAAGAGTAGATATAGAGAGAGAGAATGCCAATGAGATTTATTTCGTCAGTGATGATTCTGACGAAATAAATCTAACAAATTGTCTTTATCTACTCGTGAAAATGGGAACCAACATGTATAATTCATAATCATTTTCTTAGATGGTTCCAATTTTGGCGATTAGATTTAATAAACAACTTTACTCTACTCGCCAAAATGGGAACCAGCGCGTACAACTCTATGGAAAACTCCACATAGAGTTGTACACGCTGGTTCCCATTTCAGCGAGTAGATAAAGACAGATTACTAGTAATATTTATTTCGTTAGTGATGATTCTCTGACGAAATAAATCTGATTAATAAACTGTCTTTATCTACTCGTGAAAATGGGAACCAGCATTTATAATTCAGGAGAATTTTCTTAGATGGTTCCCATTTTGAAGAGTAGATATAGAGAGAGATTGCCAATGAGATTTATTTCGTCAGTGATGACTCTGACGAAATAAATTTCACTAGTAAACTGTCTTTATCTACTCGTGAAAATGGGAACCAGCTATGCTGGTTCCCATTTTCACGAGTAGATAATACAGTTTACTAAAGTGATTCATCCCCAGATATATCTTGTTTGTGATTTATTTAGTGAATCGATTTTGTAATATAAGTTTTTGTCAACATTGTGAAAGTGGCAGAGTGGTCTTGAAGAGCAGGGAAATGCGGGGTAGATGGATAATTACAAAGATTATAATTCCGCGGAATCGTCGAGGTCATCTGAAAACTTGTCCACCCATGGCAAACTGAGCCCGTTAAACATCGCATGAGGAAAGAGGTAACCAGTTGTGTGAGGAGCTTCGCATCGTAAACAAAGCCTCTCGCATCAGTTCTTTTCAAAATCGCCGAAGCGAAGATTCTTTACATATCGTGGTGAAAGGAGGACAAGTTCAATTTGGCTACCATGGCACTACCAGTTCCCAAAAGCACGGAATGGCCGACAAAAAATGCTATGCCTTGGAACGGAAATTTGAGTGTAAAAATGGGGGTCCCCTCCGCGACACATGCCCACTATGCATTATATACTGAGTGCCCCCCCCCCCCCCCCGGAGTACACCCACCCATCCGGGAGAGACATCCGGGAGTACACCCACCCATCAACACCCATTTTTCACTTCGGTCCCACATGATCAAAATCACGTAAGAAAACATCAACTAAATAACACTGCTCTAAAATGAAAAGAAAACATGAAATTTCAATATTTCTACTCACCAGCTCATAATGGTTAATACAGTAGACCTTATCAAACAGACACGATGTTCTATTTAGCTGGAAATATGAACAATTTATGTCGTTTTGGGGCAGCTAGTCCGTGACACTCCTTATTCACAAAAAAAAAATTATCGGACTATTGACAAAATTCATTCGATCCAATTTGATAGCGCTTTTAGTACTAGACAATAATTATCCCAAAATGTAGTTATTTCTTTGAAATTTTATCCAATAAGTCATTATAAAAATAAAAATCCGGTAAAATATTTTTTTTAAATTGAAAAAAGGGAATTTTCGAACAGAAATATATTTCTTCTAAATTGTAATTCTTATTTCACTGAGACTTAAATCGACATCTCCACCTTTGTTTTTGTTGCATTAAAACTAACGATGGCATCCCTACAAAAATTATCACGACAAGCTAGAGACATATTTCGCCTGTTTTTCAAGGACAGAAATATGAACAAAGATCATCTGAAAGCTCTACAAGAAACAATGTCAAACATTCGAGCTTCTGATCTGAACATCGACGCCAGCCGAGCTGTGATAGAACAAAAGAGACTGCCACCAAATCCAGCTGCTTTTGAGACGGCAGCTGGGGGAGACTCTCCCCACCGCGCCCCGGTAGGATACATGCACATCTTCGAGGATGGTGTTATGACAATGGGCGTGTTCATCATACGGGATGGGTGTCGCATCCCTCTGCATAACCATCCCGGAATGTATGGCCTCCTCAAAGTGCTCTATGGTGATATTTCCGTAAGGACATTCAACACCATCACCGAGGACTGGACTAAATTTCCAATGCCCAAGTTTGAAGGCTTTCCGGAAAACGAGCCTCCGAGAAAGCATTTGTTGGTTCCTACCCGACTGGGAACCGATCAGCGCTTCACACCATCTTCGGAAGCGGTGCTGCTAACCCCAAGAGAAGGGAACTACCACAGCTTAGAATCAGTGGGTGGACCTGCAGCCTTTCTAGACATACTTTCACCTCCCTACGACCCGGTCATTGGAAGAGACTGCTACTATTTCAAAGAATTAAAATCTTTGGAATCCTTTTCAGACTCTGATCCTGATTGGTTGATGTCTATCTCTCAGCCTCCTGACTTCTGGTGTGATGAAGTAGAATATCCTGGACCAGAAGTATTGATACCATCATGAAAACCATTTCAAAACTTTGTGTTTCATTATTAACTGGAGTGCATTTATCTCACCTGAAATCATGTATTATTTTATTGTGATTGTTACATTTAACATGTGAGAAATGTAAATGTACAATATATAACATCTCTTGGTCATGCCTTACAGATTGTTTAGTATGAAGAACTTGGTAATGTAGTTGATCTGATGCATGAAGGGTTCATTCATGACTGAATATCAATGAATAAAATATATGATTGTAAATCAAAATATTAAAAGTCCTCAAGAGGCAAGATACATACATACACACAACCATTGTGTTTATCTCCATCATCTTGAAGCAGCACTTGCTCTGGAAGAAGAAAAAGAAAATTAAATTGTAATGAAATGTAGAAAGCATGATCTTTCAGTAAAGTGTCCTCAATCATATTTCTCAAGTATTAGCCCTTCCAATGCAACTCATTTAAATGCACAATAAGTTTGTCTTGTCTACATTTTCATGATTGTGAGAAATATACCCTTTCACAAGTGCCCCTGTTGATGTAGGAGTTTGGCAAGTTTCTCTTAGATTTTGTTTTAAAACTCATAGGCCCGAATTCACAAAGGTGGACTAAAGTTATACCCGGTGTATAAAACGCGTCATTTGACGTCATTTTAATCCATGGACTAAAGTTAGCACCGGGGTATAACTCAGCCGTGGGTTAAATTTTACCCCAGGATTTAACCCCGGGTGCTAAAGTTAGTCCATGGATTAGTTAGTCCACCGTTTGTGAATAGCGCGGTGGACTAACTTTATACCCGGGTATTAGTTTACCCCGGGCTAAATTTAATCCCGGTATAACTTTAGCCGACCTTTGTGAATTCGGGCCATAGATTGTGTATTTGTGTGTTAATAAAATACATGTATAGAACCAACTCCCCCTTACAATTAGAATGGCTCAATCTGTACCTGTTTTCAAAACATTCTTGAAGACCCATCTGTGTAGGGAAGCATTAAAGTACATGTATGTCTGAATCATCCATTTTTGTGTGTACATGTAGTATATTGTATAAGCAATAGGAGTAACCAAAGTGCAACAGAGTATATTCATGTAGTTGCTGCGCTTAAAAATTTAATTTATCATATTATTTTACTTCATTACTGCCAGTTAATTAAGGAAGTTTTATTGGGAGAAGAATATTACCCAGTTCTTTTTTTAAGGTTACTTAGTAAATGTACTTATAACTGTGCTGCAAACCAAGAATTGCTTCATCGAGATCTACAGTGTAAATTTTATGCATTTTTTTTGTGAAAATACATTTACATGTACATATCATATAATAAAAGGGACTCAAAGTCATACCAAAAATACTTTTTATAATGATTTTCGAATTTCTTGGTGAAGAGGGTGAGACACAAAAATGGAGAGAGAAAGAGAGGGAGTAGCAGGAAAAAAGGAAAATTTAGTTGTTAAAGTATTTCTGATTGGAGAAATGTGATAGGTGTATATTCATAAAATGTTCGCGTTTATTATGTCTTGTTATGAAAATGTGAGTATATTGAAAGTGAATGTGATTCCATTTACTTTGAAAATGTGTTTTTATTGTTGATGCCATGTAGAGCATATTACATACAATGATTCGTGTTTATGTCATTCCAGATTTATATGCCGGTTTATATATTCCTTTATTCATGTTTTTTCTTAAAGAAAATTGTTATGCATGTTTTTATACTATACATGTTGTAAAATCGCATTGTGGATTTCCTATTAAACGAAAGAATAGAATCAAGCACTATTGCACATAGGCCTGCATATCATGTCCATTCTCAGTGTAATTCCTTACCCCTGTGACTTTTTTATTTATCCCTTTACGACCAGATGGCACGTTGCTGGAGGTTTTTAATTTGCTACCATTGCTATTATCATTTTGTTGCAGTGACATTTCAGTAAATTCGCCGGGTAAATGCTTTAAATGTATGCCATGCACAGATTCCAGATCACGAATACAGTGTGTAGATATACTAACTGAAGACTTTCGCGCAATTGGAAGACCTTCATTAAAAAAAAAAAACCACAGTTTGATGGAACCATAAAGGGGATACGTGAATGGCTATGGAATTAATAGGAAGTGTCATCTCCTAGCAGTGCCTAGATAGTAATAACTTTTGTTTGTGTGTAATTTCTTTTTTTTTCTGGGGGGGGGGGTGGGGCTGACACGCCATTTCTTGCTGAAGAAATCCCCTTGTTTTGCAAAGTGGAACCCCGGAGTGGAACAACCCCCCCCCCCCTCCTAGATATGTTCTCGACGTTGGAAAGAATAGACCGAATAAAAGACAGTGGGTCCTAAACCAAAAACAATCAAACGGAAGATGCGGAATATAGTCCCTCGGTAAAAGTCTTCAAGATGCAAATAGGCCATAGGGTTAGCCCGAGGGTTAGTAAGAAATGAAAGTGTCCTGAGATTTCTCGATGTCCATGTTCCACCCCAGTAGTCGACTTGGATACGGCCCGGGTTACACACATTTGTCGCGCCACGGGACAAGGGCCGCGGAACCAAATTGGGTGGGGAAAGGGGCTGTACTCCTACGTTATTTTCAGTACAGCAATGTTAAAAAATCGTGAAAGATGGCAGTCTGAAAGTTCAGCCCCCACATGTTATTCGTTCCGCGTACCCTGTGTGGGGGCGGGAGGGGGTGTCGCAGTGGGCGACTTTCCAACAATGATTTTTCAATAGTAAACAAAATAATGAGTAAGAAGGGGAAATAAAAGAGGGTTGTAGGAAAAACAATAAGAAGTAAAAGTTTGCCATGCCGTGATAAAACTAATTAATGAGTTCTCTTAATACCCCGGCACAGAGTAAATGTAGTTTCCGGCCTACCCCCTTCTTTGTCTTCTATCAAGTGTATAAATCAATCATTCGTTATCCCCTTCTCATCTAAGCACCGGGTATTGCTCCATTCTCAATGAGTGCCATTCTGAATTATCTGATGCCGACGAACTCCCGGTGCGAACTTATATTTATTCACTGTAAACAGGTATACCCTTTTTACACAGGATTTTCTTAACCCCGGACTATCGCTAACCCCGTACTATCCTTAACCCCGTACTATTTTTTTTCCTTTTCACACATGCCAAATTGTTATCGCTAACCCCGGATAAGGAATGCTTGCTTTTCACACACGAAACTCGCTAACCCCGGACTAGTGGTAGCTCATTCACTCGTACCTTTTTACACACGCTAAAATTTCCTTAACCCCGTACTATAGGTGGGGCTAAATTGCCATTTAGCCCCACCTATAGTACGGGGTTAAGCTTAGCCCACTTTCGTTTTACACTAGCGATCTTAACCCCGTACTATCGCTCTTAGCACCGCAATTGCTGGGATAACCCTGCTTTTTTGCAGGGCCAAATAATCCCGTACTAAAGGTGGGGTTAGCCCACTTTGCAAAAATGCTGTGTAAAAAGAAAGTGGGCTAAGCTTAACCCCGTACTATAGGTGGGGCTAAATGGCAATTTAGCCCCACCTATAGTACGGGGTTAAGGAAATTTTAGCGTGTGTAAAAAGGGTAGTAGACAAGACGAGAGGGCTAATTGAAGAAGATGAAATAACGCCCCCTCGTGGTAGATATAAAACAACGATCTTGAAACAAAAATTAATAATACCTTACGTCAACTCGATTTATAGTGAAAAACTCCCTTATTCTAATGATATTCTACGTTGAAATAAAAGTGGGATTTTTAAATAAAATTTTGGAATAGATTAAGATTTAGTATCATATATAAAACATATCTGAATAAACAAGCGCTTATCAATATACACCTAGTTGAGGCAGCCACCATGAGCATGATGAGAAAAGAATGCCACAAAACATCAATAAAGGCCTATATTTCACTTTGTAATAGCCACTCATGAGATATACTGAACATAATTATCATTTCTTGGTCGTGAATAACCGACAGATCATCATTTTCATGTGAGTACTTCATTGAATTAAAGGTGATGTCAGTTTTGTGTCATTTTGGATTGTTACATGACCCAGACCCCCCCCCCCCTCACCGACCACCCATTTCTTCCTTTCCCTCTTTTCTTCCGCTTTTCTTTTTTCTCTCTTTTATTCATTTTTGCTCTCTAACTATCTGGCAATCCATGAGAGCTGCACACCTCTGTCACCCCCTCCATAGCCTACATAGCATAGCGTCAGGTGGCCTTTAGATGTGCAGTGATTATTAATAATTATCATCAACAATACGCAATGCCAAGTCTATATAGAGCCATTCAAAGCCAACCTTAAGACATATCTATTCTCATCATATTTCAAATAACATCCTCTCCCCTTTGTAATTATTCCTTCTGCGCCTCTGAATAGGAAACTCGATAGACGGCGCACTCTAAATGCTTAAATAAATATATTCTTATGTCAGACAGAGTCATCAGAATAGTACATGACTGTTATCGTGTACACTGAATAGTCTTTAAATTGAATGCTCCTGTGTACATAAAACATGTATAACTATAACGCTAAAATCGAATGCTGCCCCCTCCCCGTATATATTTAGACTAAAATGTTGATTGTGAATTTAACTGTTTAGAATGGCTGAGGAATAATCAAATTTCGAAATTTGTTACACTTTAAGAAACCATTTGTTTATTAAAGATATAACTGCATACATTATGTATAAAGATATTTAAAAAAAAAAAAATCATATTTGAACCAAATTGGTAAGAACATCTGACACTGTGTGAATCAGTATTTTAAACCCAAAATTGTAAAACTTTAACATTACATAAGTGCGTAATACTATATGTTAGCCACATCACTCTTTATTGTATGGGCGGGGAAAATGGGGGCGGGTTGGAATAATGCAAAAACACATATAATATTTTGTCTTACAGATTCCAAATTCAAATTCATTTATTTCACATCTCTAAAAGCATATAAAATACAATACATCGAGATCAAATCAAATCAATCAATATGATTCAATAGTAATGGAGTGAATAATGAATATTATAATGAATATTGTAAAATTATGACAAAATGACAAAAAAAAAATACATAAGATAATGAATGGGATGTGAGGGAGTAGCAAGAGCCAAATAGGCCTGTCTAGGCTACTCCCTGATTAACATTCATTATTTGTTTCATTCGTTTTTTGTAAGGCAGGCAGGTATGCAGATAAGGTTATATATTATACAAGCGCTGCACGCTCCTTCAAATAGACTCCGACCTCAACTTTATTAGTTTTTTTTTCTTCACCAATGAATAAAAAACTTCAAACTTCAGTCAATGTATATAAATGGTAATTTGAAATTACATTATGTTTGCGTAAAAAGCACAGTGTTTGTATTACAGATGCTTATTTTTGCTTGGCAGATTATGTGTCGATATTCTTTCAAAATAGATTTGATTTAGATTTGATTTGATTTTAATTTATTTTTCTTCTACATAACAATATAATATAACACAGATGTAACAAACATATATTGACAATAAGTCAGGTATAAATCATTTAGCATAAAATTAATAGCAGAAGATGGATTGCCATAGTAAGCAAAAAAATGCTTGAAAAATATGACAAACCGAAACATATTTTAACCATATAATCATATTATGAGCAGAATGGACAATAACAAATTATTAAAGTATCAATTAAGTATAATATAAAAAAGAGAAGAACAAAATCTAACAAGCCAAAACTTGCTATAATATATATAATTAAGTAGATAGACTTGCTATAATATATATAATTAAGTAAATAGACACCTCTACAGTTCTACTTCTTTTTATTGTTCAATTTAAGTTAAACTAATATTAATATTTGTGAATCAAATGAATTATTTACCACATGTAAATTTGTTCTATACTTTGTTATTCCAAGATTCGATTAAATACGCCATGTGTATTAAATACGTGCGATGTTACATAAAATTATGGGAATAAGGAAAAGAATATACAAACCTCCCTCCAACAACTTCAAACTTCAACCGTTTTACATAAATAGTAACATTGAAATTATAGGATTTGGTTGCATATACCTTCCAATAGATAAAGTTTAATTGGGAATGTCAAGATCAACATCAATGTCATATCATGGTAACACCGTTTGTCTGATCAGAGAGGAGGGTCCCAGATTTACCAGGGGGCACTAAGATAACTATATATGATAGTCTAGTAAATTGTAAAACGAATTACATAATTATAAATGATTCAATGAATACAAATTACATGTTGCTAGTACCCCCCGAAAAAATCATTTACTGATTTATTTTTTTGGTTATTTGCCCCTTTTTTATCGCACCCTCTGTGAAATAATGCAGGCTTCATTCTTCGGATACCAGTTACTATACGAACCGTGAATTCAGTTCTTTTGCAATATTTAACCATAGCAACAAATGAACAAGATATTTCAATAACTGCCCGAGACTAATTTTAGTCGAAAAATAATTTTGAATAACACTCTGAATAACACATTCCTGTTTAGGTCCAGTGCATTCACAAACACACGATTCCTAATAGCAGGAAGGGAAGCTTTATTTTGGCTAATTTTCTGTCAATAAAATGTGATATGCTCGATTTGATTTAGCTTCGCTCTGATGCTAATGAGAATATTATGTTGACTTTAGTATTACTGTAACAGGATTGAAGTCTGATACACTATGTACAGTGCTATGTTTGGTCGAGTTTTGCCTTATTTTTGTCTTCCTCATGCACAAAAGGCAGGAAAAAACAAGCCATGAACTTCGAGCGTGTTTATTTAGATTGTTAGTATTGGGGAATTATTCTATTATTGTGTTTCAATACTGAGTAAATAATTGGCATAGTTTAGTCCATTATTAGAAACAGGCGCACTTTGGGCATTCACCACGGTTTGATAGTAATCTGTGTTATTTGATACGTGTGTATGCATCAAGTATATCATTCTGAAGTAGAATAATTTTACTCGTACGAACCATGTTAACTGTTTCAGTTGTAATAGGTAGCCCTTGCTTTACGTTTAATTGATTCAAAACTACACTGCAGAAAATGTTGGTCGAAATTTTGACCAACTGTTGATCAATACAATCATGAAGTCAACATTTTGTCCAATAATCAAATTCGAGTGTTACCCACTTATTCAGTTATTGAATTTAAATTTCTGACCGATGAATTAATAGTTTTCCTAACAAAAATACCCCCAAATTATTATCTATTTTTTGCAGTACAATGTATAGATGTCAATGTACTTTATTTGACAGTCGACCATGTAGGATTTTGTTCAGTGTTTATGTGCTTTTTTAAATTTCAATTCACGAACGAGATAGTAGAATATGATGTTGAAGATTAAGTAGGTATTGTTTTATAATATATATCAGTGCAATAAATGCCCTTATCTTTTATTAGAAGAAAAAAGTCATTTCATTTCATGTATTCAATACTTTCAATTAAAACGCATAACAATGTAGATATATACACACAATATAGATAAAGAAAACATATAAAACAAGTAATACAAATGTACAAATTAAAGTATTAGGAGAGAGGCAGGGCCTGATATTAAAAGCCAATCTCCATAAAGATCAGTAGATTTAAATTTTGAAATGTTGATTAAAAGTAGCAAAGTAAAATCAATTGAAAATAATACATTTCAAGCATACACCCATACATACATTTTGCATATAATATAAATCGCGTTCAGTTTCATCAGTTTCGTCCCAACTTCATCATGCATTATTATGCCCTCAATTGAAATGTTAAAAACCCATTATCGAAATAAAAGGTGCATAAAGAGAAACTTTGAAAAGAGGGGGCACTGATTATTATTTCGTTAGATTTATCTGTTATTTGTTGTGTTATCTATTTTTTGAGGGGCCCACATTGTACAAGCATTGCTTTTTAGTGGGCCCCTCCATTTCCATCTTAATTTAATTTCTATTGAAAAATAGTATACTTATTTAAAACCTACAATGTGTTGCCCAAATTGTCTGAAGTGTTTTTTTTTTCACAACATATGTATCATTATTTTCTTTTTTTTGCAACGTATACAAATATTTATGTTTATATATGGTATACAATTCATGTATGTACAATTGATGAAAGTGAAATAAATAAATTTGAATTTGAATTTGAATCTGTATATTGACAATATCTTATGCCCTCAATTCAAATTTCAAACATATTTTATTTAGGTAGATTTTTTTTAAAGAGAGGAATTCGATATCATTCTCCTGGTAGCATGCCGAGCAGATAAACGCGCGTGTGACCCTCATCGCGACCTGTGAGGTGGGTGGATATAGGCTTGGCACACGACAACCTATTATATATATCATAATACCCATCAAACTCGTCTCTTTTTCTGCTCTCTTGCCCTCTGTCGTCGGCGCAGATCATTACAACAACACTCTGATACTTCAAAGAGGTCCCCAAAGTCGTGGATCGTAACTCGGGGGCGTCGTCCTCAAAAACTAGAGACTGCACTTCATTAATGTAATTTCTGAGAGAAAGAGATGTAGAGTTTGCGGGGGCGGCAATTGTAACGGCGCAATGGGGGGTTCGTAGCGGCCAGGTGAGGCGATGTCTGTCGCACGTAGACCCCTGGTATGCAGGCGAGACGTTAGATTTCAATTTTCGTCGATTATATATGATTCCCGCTCTCATTCTTTTTTACTTGTCTTGGACATGAACGGCAACCCAGACGTCGCAAGTATTCTAGAATACTCTAAGCCCAAAACCTGTCTTAAACTGATTCGAATTGATTTATATCAATTTATTTGAAGGACACTTTTACCCAATGTCCTGCATGTCTATCCCAAGATGTAGGCCCGATATTTATTTAGGTAATGAGATCCGAAATCGTCTAGAATCAGACCTGCCCGAGCTGAGGGCCCGGGCTGAGGGCCTGAACCCTTTTCCTGATTTTGTTTGTTGTTCATTATATTCACTAGCTATCGAGCCTAAACTTGAACGAAAAACCCGGTAATTTGATTTTATCTCTTGGATCATTTCTTCATAAACATGTTTGAAGTAATCAGACAGCTGAAGGGACTTTTCATTTAGTTATTAATCATGTTAGTTCTACATAATACGATCACAATTATGATGTCTAACAATCTTTTCTTCGAACGGTTATGTACAGTAATATATCAAAATGCATGGGTGATAGAAAATGATACAAGGCATTGCTGGTTAAAGACTGGATCCCATGCAGTGAGATCAGACACAAACCCTTTTAGAAAATGACTCTTTTTACATGGGGTGTCAATCCATGGCAAAAGTTGAATATACGTCCATTTACGAAATGATAATACAGGATTTCGAAATTTGATCAAATTGTATATTCATTAGCACTTTATGCCAATGATGATCTTATAGGGCAATGTGCAAAGTAGGCAAACAAGGCATAGAGCCCAATCTGCATTAAATCCGTGGGCAATTTCTTCTGGTTGTCCGTTTCAGTCTGTAGGTCCTTTTCATCTAAAAGTCCATCACAATTACAGTAAAAGAAGCGCTTGGTTAGCATAATGTATTATCGAGCACTTTCGATTTGTACACATCATTTTACAATATTTGTGCTCATCCGTTTGTAATTGATTTATTATTGCTGCCTTTTCCTATGAATCAACACAGTAAAATAAAAGATACCACGTTTTTAAACCGTCACTCTAACAACAAGTTGTTTAAACTTTTACACAATTGTTTAAACTTTTTTTTAAGTTTTAGAACTCGTTAAAGAACTTGTTTCAAACTTTAATTGTTGTTAGAGTGACAGGCTTAAGCAACGTGCTTAACATTTGAAACAACTTTTTTTTAAGTGAAAAATCATTTGAAATCCCAAATCGACTTCTTCTATTATTATTTTTTATTTGAAATCAGCTGTTCATAACACTTCACAATAATTTAAATGAGATCATTTGCTAAACATCAGTTTCTTAAGCAACGTGCTTAACATTTGAAACAACTTTTTTTAAAGTGAAAAATCATTTGAAATCCCAAATCGACTTCTTCTATTATCATTTTTTATTTGAAATCAGCTGTTCATAACTTCACAATAATTGAAATGAGATCATTTGCTAAACATCAGTTTCTTCCATGGGCTTACTCGAAATCAAAGAAAGTCTGCCTTCCAAATCTGCCTTCCATGTTGGCCATGAAAAAGGCTGACTAAACCCCTGGGTTGCCAGGCACAGACGGCGTTACAGGTGGTTTTGTGATTGGCCCCAAAACTTTGTGTTGCTAAGGTGTGACGTCATCCTGCTTTTAGCCACTCGGGAATCACGGAGGATGGGTTTATCAGGGTCCCTCTTATTATGACGTCACCTCGCTAGGGATGTCTCGTGGGTATGCTGGAGGCTGGGGGCTAACCTCGGTATCACTGAGAGCGGTGTACGGCAAGGTCATGCAACTGAATGATGTTGCAGAACATTGGGAGAAAGTAAAAGAGGGAGAGAGAGACACAGAGTCAAAGATGAGAGACAGTTAGACAGAGAGTAAGAGAGAAAGAAAGAGAAAGTTTTCAAACATGTCTTGCTCTTATCATTTTTCATTCTAGATTTTAGTATTTTTTTACGCATATCGATCTTTTCTGGTGCCTTAGGAGACCTACTGAAGGAAAACCCAATAAATCTTCACTTGGTCGATTGTTCGCTCATGAGGTAAATGCTATCTTGGACCATTGCCGTCCTGATATTTTTTTTTATGTTATACATTTTATTCGATCGATGCTAAACTAACGAACTGATTACAACAGTTGTGGAGTCTTAGTGAATTTGAATTTATATCATCAAATTTTTACAAGCAACTTGGATTTGAAACAATACTCACAAGTTATTGGGAGGGTTTCATTAACATCGTTTTGTTGTCTGATGGGTAGTCAGGTCTGGCAACTTTCCTCGATTATGATTGGATGATAAGCACTGTTACTATGGTAACTGTCTTCGGGGGAAAAAACTGACTTCGGATTAAACTTACGACAAGTCCTTATTTATACCCAGAGCTGCTTATACCGCTTCCCTGATTTGATTAAAAATCATTATCGTATAAAAGTTGTAATATACTGTACATACAAAGTAGGCCTATATCGATTAATCAACACATTTATGTATGGTTATGAACAACTCATACTAAACTTCAGTAAAAACGCACAGATAAAATTTTAATTATCATCTTCATCATCTTCAGCTATTCGGATACATAAATTATGCGATCTTTAGTTTTTTAATGACAATGAAAGCCTTGGAAACTTTTTATTTTGCATTTATCAATCATAATTTTTCATAGAAATCCTTTCATTTTTATTAATGGAAATAAAGACCTTGAAGATCTTCTTTTTTTTTTTACTCTGCTCATTCCAACCTTCTGTAGAATAGGCTCTTTTTATTAGGTTGTATTAGGTTTAAAAAAGAAGCGCCATGTTACTATGTTACTGGAGATCGTCCGGAAGTTAATAACGCGTGCTGTATACGAGTTCTGTTGTCTAGCTGCTTTACGTTACCATGGAACCTTGAATCTAATTAAACAAAGCAACAACGATTTAAAAAGAAAACCGCTTTGCTTTATGCTTGCTTACTTTTCACGGCAAAAGCTGGAAACATATACTTTTAAATATGGCCAAAATGTTCTTTGGTTTAGCTTTCCACGGTTAGGCGGTTTAACAGTAAAATAAACATACAAATGAGCTATTTTTCGCATCCTATTTGTAAAAAGGAAACTCTGAATATACTAATTTTAAAGATGTTAAAAAGGTGAAAAATACTGATTGATATGGTGGGGAATTAGTGACGCAGTTATTGTAATTATTCTTCCTCAATGTGGTAAATTCGGGGTTGAATTGTTAAACAGAATTCGAAAACAATTGTTTTCGTTCACTTGCTTCGTTCGCTGACAATTTTCGGAAATAGTGCACTATATCATATCCCAAATTCTCTCCTTTGTTTTATCTCCACATGCAATGCACTGTGCGTGCCCCGGAAGCTTGATGGAGAAGGGCAAAGGAAAACTGATTACAAGAAGACATACAATCACTAATACAGGACGAAGTCATATAAAGTCATGGTTCTTTTTTTACCATGGATAGGAACTGCTTTTTAGTTAATGATCAATATGATTATAACATGGGTTATAAATAGACCTATATTTAGTTTTAAGTCGTCG
Source organism: Lytechinus pictus (assembly GCF_037042905.1). Lineage (NCBI taxonomy): Eukaryota > Metazoa > Echinodermata > Echinoidea > Temnopleuroida > Toxopneustidae > Lytechinus > Lytechinus pictus. The sequence goes on from NC_087256.1 coordinate 23,612,049, forward strand.
GAAATATAACGATCTTATCATACAAGAACTAAAATAAAAGAAAGCAGCGTCAAACTAAAAGAAAATGGAACATAAATGATTGTTGGGTAAAATATTTGGTCAAAATCATGTTTCCTGAATACACTTTCACACAAATATTGCGTAAAATCTATGCTACGTTTTATCGTTATTTTGGCCCCAAAACACAAATAGTTCACTCTCGAATTAAAATCATATTTTTTTTGTTTTGTTTACCTTAGAATGTATAAGTACGATTTTCTTTGCCAATAGCGGCGTAGGGTTAGAGCGTTGGATTCAAGATTGGGAGATTTTGAAATCAATCCCCGCTCGGCCATAATCTCCACTTTAACCGATAGGGCCCTCTTGAGTAATATATTATGTCGTACACAGTAAAAACGCTGTTTAAGATTTTATACAACGCTGTTTACTATATGAACCTTACAGTATTTGTTTAACCGTTTAAACAATCATGTTTAATTTATTGAAAATTAGATATTGAAAATTAAACTTTGTTGCTTAAGATTTAAACAGTTGTTTAAACAATTGCTGTAAGGTTCATATAGTAAACAGTGTTGTATAATTTTTTTACTGTTTATGTAAGGTCGGTTACTTTGACTGATTAATTCAAAACCTAAAATGTATTATCTATTAAAAAAAAATTGGTTCTTAGTGCGGAGTAAAGCAAGCTGCCGCGTTCTTAAACGGGAGTTAATAGAAACAAGAACAGAAATGATAATTGAAACAGCGTGTAGATGAATATTAGTCTGAGTATTTATGGTAAAAATATTTTTGCTGAAAATTATGTCATGTATGAAGAAGCCTTGAACTTGTTTATAACTTTTAACAATGGGTTATATTTATCAGAATAATAGATAATTGTTACGGTCCAAGCGATTTGAAGCAGCGATATATATCTATATCAATCCGACAGTCTGACATTACAAAATTGCAGGATAAAAAAAATGGAAAAAGCCTAGATCTATCCTAGTTTTGATCATGCTTTTAAAGAGTTGAGTTGGGGGTTGGAAATGAACATTTCATCCATTTTATGTTAAACAAAAGTAATTCCTTTCAAACAAATTTATTCATTAGACGGGTTTGTTGAGAAAATGGGATATTGTTGTCTCTGCTCGGATTTACGCCTCACACTTTTTTTTCAAGAAGACGGATCATCAAAAAAGGAAGTAGTTAAGGATTTATTTTATAACAGAGGGGAAAAACGTTAATAAAATGTTCCCTATCTTAATAAGTGGGGGTACACTTTTTTCTTTGTTAGGGTTGATTGAAGTATAAATAGGCCTATAGAAAATATTTGGATAACAACGGCACATAAAGTGTATCCTCGTTATAAATACAGGTATGACACAATCTGAAGAAAACAATATTATAATCATCTGAAATTTTCTAACCATTTTAATTGTTTTACATGATATATAGCATCAATCAAGCAGGTGGATATTTTTACCTCGATGCTGTAATGAGGGGAGAGGGGAAAGAGGAGAGAAAGGGAAAGAGATGGAGGGAGGGCGAGGGGAGAGAGTGGCAAAGAACGGCTTTTGGCTTATGAATATGGGGGAGAGACTGCGTGGTATCTGAACGGGGGCGGTTTATTCTTAGTCATTTGGATCAGGTAGACTTCCAACTAGGAAATGTGATATTTGTTGTGTACCGTGGGCGGGCTAAAGGGGGTTACCCTTACAAAACGTGTGCTCACCTATCAATGAAACCGTGAAGGTGAGATCTACTATCTTTAACCAACTACTCTTTACACACAGTAAAAACGTTGTTAAAAAATTATACAACGCTGTTAACTATATGAACATTACAGTATATAGTTGTGTAACAAATTAAACAACAATAATGCTTAATTTGTTTATGATTAAAAAAATAAATAAACATTCTTTTAAAGATTTATACACGTATTTAAACTGTTTAAACAACCACCGTTAGGTTCATATGGTAAACGGAGTTGTATTAAACAAATTAAACAGCGTTTTACTGTGTACGGTTTGCGATTTCGGATGGACACCGAATTGAATTAAATTTATTTTAGTTGATAACGACTCAATATCCGAAATGGACATTGAGTCGGAGAAATAATTTTTAAAAGATAAAAACTAGATTGATTTGATAGATTATTTCTCAACATCCATAACAGTCACCATGGATAGGAAACTATTGATGTACAGTCATTCCATCTTAAAAAAAATCAAACATTTGAATCCATTCAAAGTCATATAAAGTTCAGAAACATTCAAGAAGAAGGTCCTGACAGTGTTCTATTTTCAATTGGTATAATGCCAATTCGTCCAATTACCAACTCGTCTACTATCATTTGGTCTACCATCAGTTCATAAAATATCCACATAGTCTAATTGTCATTTCGTCCTCTCACCATTTTCATCTAATATCCATGCAGTTGGTCCAATAGCCTTTTATTCCACACCATTTGGTCTAATTTGGCGTAGACGAAATGGTCATAGACGAACTAGACGAAATGATGATTGGACCTGAATGATTATTGGACCAAAATGGTTGTTAGACGAAATGTTGATGGACGGAATGGCATTAGACTAAATGAAGGAAGATCCTGTGGTGAGTGGAGGAGTTGGCAGTAGACGAATTGGTAATTTACCCTGACAGTATAGGCCTGTATCAATATTTTAAAATTGAGAGGAGTCGGCGTGCATATTATACAGGGTTTGTGTTTTTGCATTGTAAAATTGTCTGGGGTGATAAATTATTAAAACAAAACAGTGCTGATTTCATTCTGAGATAAATAGATTTTATCCTAAGAGTATTGCTCTCTAAAAAAATTCTAGTTTTCACACTATGACAAAGAGTATTTTGTGTTAGACAGATTTTCGTGATCTTCTATAGGCCATTTTAGGTTATAGTATACTGGCATTATTGGTATATCGCTATACAGGCCTTCCAAAATAGTAAATGACTCAACATATATACCGGCAAACACGGGCGCTATTCTGTTTTCTAGTTTTGGGGACAGTGACTTGCTTCCCAAACAAATTTGATTTGAATATAACAAGCGAGCAAAGCGACTGATAAAAATTTTGTCATTTCATTACCATATAAACAAGAATTTTGTGAAAGATCAGTCTGAATAAGAAATTGTAATATTTTCCAGCTTCAATCACCATCTCTGTCGAATATTTTTCTACTCTATGTCATCTTTTCCCCCGAATATTTAAAGATCAGGAATATTTGCTGTCCAAACGTTAATGATATTCAGCATCTATTTCCTAAAATAAGAATGACTGTTATTTACAATCATCATGAATTTTAGATTTTAAGTGCAAGCGTAGCGAGTGAGAGGAAGATAATGAACAGTCAATCATTAAGATCTATTTTTTATCTTAATCTTAATTCATTTGTAATGTTTCATTATTATTTACTTATTTATTTATTCATTTTATTTTTTAGGAGGGAGGGGGGTGTACATTTCCCTCTATCCCTGTAAATTGATGCCCATGATGACGAAACCATACAAAAGTGCCTCATAATTACACTATGATTGCAAATAGAAATGACCAAAAAAGAACAGTTTAAATCACTAGGTTACAAACTAAATCAAACATGAAATATCAGATTCCAGAATGTTCATTCACGCTTTCAATGCAGTTTTCTTATTCTTTTATTTGTTTATGTACTACCAGAAAGCACATGGAGTGGAGATATTCATTGTAATGATTGCCATGGTAACGCCGTTTTACCTTGTCTTTTTGAATTGCGAAGAAAGAGGTACTTTCTAGAATCGCGAATTTCATCGCGACTTTGACAACTTTGGTGTTTGCATTGAGTGAAGTTCGGGGTCTTGTTGTTTGTGAAAACAAAACAGTTTATTATTCCGGGTTCATTCAAGAACCAATGTTTATTGCTCATTGCCATGGTTACACAAGTCTTGATATTTATAATTGCCATCTCAATAGACCGTACAATGGTATCCTGCCCTTGGTATCCAAGAATAGGACAGAATCTCATTTTGAATGAAAACCAAATATCTACGTACTATTTCTATTTTCTGCATTGAGAAAACTATTTGTGATATAGATATGACATATTCCCCATGGTATCCAGCCTTCTTTTTGAGGGGGTAAAAACGGACTTGAATTTTGCCTACGTTACATCCGTATTTGTATAAACATATGCCTATTAATTTTTTTTATGGAGTGACCTGATAAAGTAAGTTTTAAGCGCCAAATCTTTATTTCTTTATCAACTATTATCAATAACCTCTATAAAGCGGACAAAATATGACAAACCCGACTTTTACGAAGAGAAAATTAATATGTTCATCTGGACTTACTGTAATTGAAACGGAGAACGGTTTCACGTCCGACTTTTATCTATAATTATACAGTATAACAGTATGATAGTGACAAATACGATAAAATACAAAAGAGAGCACTGTCAAATCATATATGAACTACACAATCCACTCTAAAATGATTCTACACTCTTAAAATAGTTGGGCAAAAAATGCCGTACTCTTAACCAACCCTGGCCAACATACCGTCCACACAACTATTGGTTAAAATCTGTCCAAGTTGGGTAATAAAAACGAATAACTGGGTAGTAAATTTGCTAAACTGGATAATAATTGCCCAGAATATATATATTGGCGAAGAAGCTAAAAAAGCATTGAAGCTAGAGACGTAGCCTGGATTTCTTCAACTTTTATTAGTACAAGCTAAGCCCAACTAAATGGCCGAAAGCTTGTACTAATAAAAGTTGAAGAAATCCAGGCTACGTCTCTAGCTTCAATGCTTTTTGAGCTTCTTTGCCAATATATTACTCACTGAAGCACCCATGCACGCAATGTTTAGGTCCTTGCTCATCACAATTCTATATATATATATATATATATATATATATATATATATATAATATATATATTTACCAACATACATTACCCAACACAGTGGACAGTATGTTGCCCAACATTTTAAGTGTGTATTCATCCAAAATTATTGTGAGCGCTTTGGTTGGACATAAACACCTTGTATAGGTTCAAAAGAACACTTTAAATAGCATTAAGTATACAATAAAACAGAAGGCATACAATCCTGATAAAATTGTTATGAAAAATTCACAAAGTGGTTACTCCATTATGCATGTTATGGGTGTGTTTGAAATGTGAAGTTTCGTTATGTTATGTTCAACTCAACGAAGAGTTATATACCATTTCAGGGGCCGCGGAACAGTTTTCAAAGGGGGGGGGGGGGAGTTGACCATGCAAAAAATCACAAACCTATGGTAATTTTTACGTTTTTTTTACACGGTTTTGGAAAAAAGTGAAGCCCCCCCCCCCCCGCTTCTGCGGTGCCAGGTAAAAATGGCAGAGGTAAAAATGGCAGAGTTAAAATGGCAGAGGTAATAATGGCAGAGGTAAAAATGGCAGAGTTAAAAATGACAGAGTTAAAGATGGCAGAAACAAAAATGACAGAGGTAAAAATGACATGCTACAGCAACAAGGAGAGAGCCTTTTGACTTTGAACGGACTCTTGTCAATGAAATGAGCTATATGAACCAATTACATTTTATTTTGTCTTGTTTTTCATCATTATATTAGGCTTATAATTTATCGTTGATATGATTAAACTAAAAAAATTCTTGCCAAAATTATTTCAATTAGTGAGTAATGAAAGGATTTATCTTGGCCTGTTCGCAAGTAGAACAGCGCTTCACATGCAAATGCAACGATTTTAATGTAAACACCAATATGCGCTGCCATTAACCCACTGAAATATTCAAGTTATATATATATATATATATTTATATATTTATATATATCATGTACTGTAAAATGTATACTTTTCATAAAAGGTTCATAAAATGTATACTTTTCAATTTTTTAATGGTTCAATTTCAATTCAATTTATTCATAATTGCAAAAAAATTATTTAAGGAGCGGATGTGAAATGATTTGTCTGTTGATATACCGAAGGACAATAAAAAACCGTCTTCCTATTTTTTTTAAGATAATGACATTTCATTGGTTTATTTTTTATCACACCATATATGGGAAAGCTGCTCGCAAATGACGTCACCATTCACATATAAAATTTTAATGGTTTCTTTTAAATCTTGGATGGATTTCCTAAAACCGCCACCAATATAATTTTAATTATTTTTTCCTGCTATTTTACAATAAACTTTACGCATTGGCGAGCTTCCCCTTTGATGAATTAAGTACAATACTTGGGATCCAAAGTGTGCTTCAAATTTGAATATTAGTAGAGCGATTTGACACAAAAGAAGGCCAAAGAACATGTAAGTCCAGGACAAAATAATATATACAACCCAGGGGTTAGGAATTCGGTGCAGACGATCTATCCATGATTTAAAAAAATTAATGTTACCCTTTCCATTAGTCCAACATTTAAATTTTAGTTGTCTTCTCACAACCTTTCTTATTTAATCTATGTATATGCGGGGGCTTTTTGACAAATAATTATTGCATGGGGGTTTAAGACCAGCCATTTATACCTCTGTCATTTTTACCTCAGCCATTTTTACCTTTGCCATTTTTACCTTTGCCATTTTTACCTTTGCCATTTTTACCTTTGCCATTTTTACCTCTGCCATTTTTACCTCTGCCATTTTTACCTTTGCCATTTTTATCTTTGCCATTTTTACCTTTGCCATTTTTACCTCAGCCATTTTTACCTCTGCCATTTTTACCTCTGCCATTATTACACCGAGCCGCTTTGGCGGTAAATAGATGACATTGAAAAGGACATATGAACTGTCTTGAGGCAACAGGTTATACCCTCAGTTTTACCGTCTGAGATTTCTCTTTATCATCATCATGAATAATAAATAAATATCAAAAATTCTAGAAGAGTAAACACGATGAATTGTGACGCAGACTATTAAAAGGAAAACAAATGCATGAAAACTCGCATGAATAACTGCAATCGTAAGTCGTTTGCCTCTTTTATGTGTCTGAGCCAAATAAGGAAAATGATTGTTTTAATATCCAGATGCAAAACTTTAGGAAAATATGTTACAAGTGTTTGTTACACACATAATTTATGTTACAATTACAACATCATCAACAACAACAAAAGGAATGCAGGCCCAAGTTTCATCACGTAGGCCTATGCATCCCCCAATATATATATATATGCCCTCTTAATGAAGCGCATGATATTTGAACCTCAAGATCAGGGGGTTGCATCCGAAATATTTTTTTTTACATAAAAAAAATAATGACTGCCTGCTACAGCGCCAGTTGCATGCTATTTACTCGTCCAGGTATACCTGGCGTCATGTAAAAAAATATGGTACTCCATTTGCGTATTAAAGGCTGATGTGTATAGAATATATTATACCTATAAGAATCTATTTGAATCACTTGCCGACGTAATACATGACGTATTAAATCTTAATTCTGGCTTATGGTCGGCGTCTTGGGTTAGGACAGTCCGCGGTCAAGTATCGCTATAAAGAGCTATACAATGGCTGACCATTTGTACGGTTATTCAACTCTCGAGTTCAACAAAATGAGTCAAGTTATTCGGTTCACTCGAACTTCCCCTAGATTTAAAACAATCCATGAGGATTGAGTTGAGGGGCGAACTAAGAATTAGATTTAAAAAAAAAATGATTCCATAATTATGAGCTTTATTTGTGTGCATTAATATTAGATGTTTATATTGATTTCCTTTTGCTTAATTCACAATTGAATAGGCTAAATTTATGGGAAATCGGGAAGAAAAATTCAGAGGTTCGAGATGTATATCAATAATCGCCCAAGCTGCATGATTTCCTATCCTACATCCTTATCAATCAATCCTTGCTCATTAATACGTGAAGTGTTCGTCTCATTATAAGTATCAAAATAAAGAGGAATATTCAATGGTATGATTATGTAAATGAAATATCATGATTAATTTGCCTTTGAAGAAAAAAAGACATGGGGAACCCGGTTTCCTTTTGTTCTGGGACGCACAGTATGTCCTATCCACTGGTAGTAAACATTCGACCCTCTAATTTCCCCCTTATTTTTCGTGAATTTTCCTTTAGTACTATTTTAACACACGAGTCTCTGGGAAATGTTCTACGCCATTTTAGAGGCTGAAGCCAATTGCATCTCTGACATCTCCGTTTACCATGTTACATACATAAGGTCTATTGGCAGTCATGTTGTAACAAAATAGGTTGCTTTGGAAGTTCAGTCTTATGGAATCAGCTCAGACGTAAGCGGATATTCATCTTATAAAAAGCCATACAAGACATAATAACATGCATGCAATTTTATTTCCTGATTAGGATTACTTTTCTTATAGCTGCTCTTTTCCTTTCGCCTGCTTACCAGACATTCTTGATCACACCATGCTTACCATGGTCTTGATACAGTGATTCTATTTTGGAGACCCTAATAATAAAAAAATAAAATCAATGTACATATACAAAAATATTTCAGAAGATGACAAAATAAATCCACATAATACAGAAGTCTTCTCAATACATCATTTTAAAAAAATATTTTTGTCAAATAATTCGCATAAACTAATAAAAGTAAAGGAAAATAAAGGACAGGGAAAGGGTCATATTCATATAAAAATTATTTAAGATCTAGTCTGGATGTTTCCGGGTTATTAATGAAAAAAAGAACATTATCTTGAAGATGTGAGGCGACTGTGTTTGCTGGTTGACTTAGTTTAGCTTTGGAAGAAATCATATCACGGAGCGGATGTTACATTTCCTCCACGTACAGCCACATGGAAATGTATTTTCCTCGAGTTATGATAATTATGAAGAAAGACGACAACTTATATTTTATTCAGCACGCATGCTTCCTTTTTTAAGTTTAAAGCCAGTTCACGGTTTAGCTCATGATCAACTTTTCTCAAATGATCTTTGCAATTTTTCATTAAAGGAGAATGAAACCCTTGAAACCAGCTGAATCCATATCAAAGAGAAAAATCAAAGAAACATATTGTTGAAAGTTTGAGGAAGATTGAATGAATAATAAGAAAGTTATGAGCATTTGAATATTGAGATCACTAATGCCATGTAGATCCTCTCATTGGCAATGCGACCAAGATCTGTGATGTCACACACGTACAACTCCCTCATTACTTTAGTACTTATTTCACTGATATTCTCACTTTTATAGAGTCTATCACAAGGTGAGGTGTTCTCTTTATGAGAGGACAAGTACAGAGGTTTCACAACATTATATCATTGATGAATCGTTTGTCATATGATTAGAATGAGCAAAAAGAGATGTTTTGGGGTATATTTTCAGTGTCCAAAAGGGGAGAGTTGTTCATCTGTGACATCATAGATCTTGGTCGCATTGCCAATAGGAGGATCTCCATAGCATTAGTGATCTCGACATTCAAATGCTCATAACTCTTCTATTGCTAGTCCTATTTTACTCAAACTTTTGTTGATCTTATTCTTTGATTTTTCTGCTTTCACAAAAGCTAACTTGCTCCAAGAGTTTCATTCTCCTTTAAGATGAGCACTCACATTTTCAAATGAAAATGGCAAAAATAGCAAATCATTAACATTCTAAGAACAAATGGCATAGACCAGGCTAGAATTATAGCCTACATCAGGGATAAAGTTTGGAAATCTTTTTGTTTTATTGTCTGCTTTTGGCACATTTGGCTATTGTTTTGTGCTACTATCAATTACCAATGATTATGAAGGCTTTGTTACTCTTCAGCTTGGACGTGATGAATAGAATATTTTTAAAGGAATACATGAATAATCCATAAATCATAAATTCCTAAATATCTCAGTGAATTTGAAAACCAATAATAATGATAAATAAGGCATAGCGTCCGTTGGCAAGGCGTTAATCCACACTTTGCCACTCTCAACCCAGGCGTTAAATGGGTACCCGGTAGGATGCGAAAGCCTATGTAGTATGCCTAGCAATTGTGTCTTGGAACTCTTGTTGGAATGCTCCCCAGGGAGTGGAGAAAGTGCATACATTGTGTGCGGGCATGTCGGGATCCGATGACCGGGGTAATAATAATCGCAATGTAAAGCGCTTAGAAACAAAGTGTAATAAGCGGTATTATGTAACTATTATCATTTATCATATATGCTTTTTATTAGGCGCCATGACCATCTCTTAGGATATGCTCAAGGCGCACAAGACATTAGTGAAGGGGGGAGCAAAAAAAATTAAATAAAATAATCGTTAATAAAATGAGTTATATAGAGGTACGTGGTTGATCTCAAATGATGTTTTACTGCTCGTGCGCAGTTTACAACTTAAACAGGCTTATTCATCAGACTTACATGGGGCTTTAATGTTATTGATGTTGATTTCATGGCTTGACTGATTTTTTTATTTCCGAAATCATGATATATCATAGAGACTTACAACTACATTGTAACTTTTGCCATTACTATGGCAACCTTGATTGTAATTGGTTGCGATGAACCCTGTTATTTACAATGTAGTTGCCGTAATGCCAAAGTTAACATAGATTTTTTTTCTTAACGGGTCCGTGTTTTACTTGTCTTTGTTCGTAATAATAATAATGATGATAATGATAATAATGGTGATGATGATGATGATGATAATAATAATAATAATAATAATAGTAATAATAATAATAATAATAATAATAATAATAGAACAGTAACCCTAGATTTCTGGAAGAAGTCCGGTTGCTGTTTAATATACCGACAGAACATCAAGTTGTGGACAATGGAAATAATAACAATAATAATAATAATAACGATAATAATAATGATGATAATAATAATAACAACAATAATAGTGTTGATAATAGTGATGATGACGATGGTAACGATAATAGCATAATGGTAATAATGTTAATACTACAGTAAAGCTTAAGGAATAACGAAAATATCATAACCATGATAATAGTAATAATGATAATAATCCCAATGCTCTGGATAGGAATGAAATATACAGTATGCACAAGGCGAAAAATCAAATAACTGATATAACAACCTTATTATAACGTCTTTTTGCGCCACCGACCCAAACAAGTCCATGCACATGACGTCATTTATCATTTTTTACGTATCTCGTTTTATAGTTGGTCATGTGGATTTAGATTTAGAACCAATTCTCAGTGGATTACGTTGTTATTCTGACCCTCAATCAATATTGTCCCACTTTCGCAGATGAAAATAGAAATATGATGATGACCGAATGCCCAGCAGATACAATACAAGACACACACCGAGGTATAAGATATATTTTTCATTATACATATATTTTGTCACTTATTGATTTTTGTTGTTCTTGATCATTTTCTTGCCGGGGCATTCAACTTTTCAATATATACATTTCTGTCGTAATTAGTTGCTTTTTCATAATTATATTGATTATTTGATTCATAGTATTTGGGCATTAGTCAAACACGGTTTAAAAGCCTTAATAGTTACATGACTGATTCCTATAGGTGTCATGTAAAGTAATCAACTTTTTTATTGTTTTATTTCAATAAACTAAAGCAGTAAACAAAAAAGTAAATATAAACTAAATACAACTGTATAAAGGCAAGACCTATTTAAACATAAGCAAAAAAAAAAGAAATAAAAAATACGGTAGAATTGTATCAACACTAATAAATGTACCACCTCCCTCGCGACAATCAATATAACATTGAAAACACCTACAAGTAGTTTTATACACAAATTGGTTAGATATTTGTTTGTTAATTTGAGCTGTGAGGCTCGTCTGTCTTTGCGTTCATGTGATACCTTTTCGGAAAATAATAATTAGGACGATAAACAGAAGTAGAATAATGCTTGTACGATATCGAGAGTTTGAATTCGAAATTGAATTTATTAACAAACCTCATTCACTTGACATGAACATTTCGTTTTACCATACATACAATTAGAACGTAACAATTTTTTGTTTGTTTTTTGAACTGTGGAAAATGCATAAAAGTTACAAATGACACTGTCAAACCATATTGATCTGGAAATTTTGATGACTAATTATCATTCAACACCAATTCAAAAAGAAAAAGAAAAGGTGTTCAGTCTGTATTTAGGCCTATATAGACAAACAAAAATTATCATAATTTGTTGCAATCATTTCATGCTTTTTGAAATCTTGTATTTGTGGTGTTGTCGTGCAGGCTTTTATTTTGTGTTTAAGAACATCAAAATGTCATCTGAAGCATGTTGGTCCACGGCTGAATCCGCACCATCACAGCACGTTACAATACTATCATTATAATTATTAAATTAAGAAAACGTACCCCTTATGATTGCGCTCTTGGGTCATAAACAATTCATACCACAGTAATTGTAACGCTCCTCACACGTAATGTTGTTTATTTCTCACATTTCACATTTATTTCCATCAATCCCCCTATTTTTGCAAGATTTCTATAAACAAAATATCACCCCCACCTTAGATTACACCGGAAAACATTTCAAGAACTCGTGATTGGTTTTCGGAAAACCAGACACCCACAACAACAACAACAAAAATGATCATCAGCAAAATAAATGCTTAGACAAATACCTTCTCCAAATTAAATGAGATGTAAAGGCCATATTTCCTTCTCTTGATAGATAAATGAATAAATAAATAACCCTTTTCCGCCATACCCCACCCCCTCTCTCCCCATCAATTGTCTCGCAGAGTTGCCAAACATTACGTGACTGGAAGTAAGCGACTAGACACCGGGTTTACACTCGATCTTAACCTTGGACCAAGGTCGCGGGGAAGGAACTTGAAAGTTCGCCGACCTGGCAGACTTGCACTCACTTTTTCGTTGGAAATGCGGAAGGAAAAGTTAAGAAATGATTTCCTTATTTTGTAATGCGTGATCGAAGCCGACCAGCGAATACACCTCGGTCTGTGTAGCGGTGCCAAGCGAGATCTTTCAATTGAATTAGGAGATCAAGGTCGTGTAACAGACACGGCGTGCTACAACTCCATACGAAATGCAGAAGTCTCCGAGATATGGCGGATATTACATAAAATATCTAACCCCCCCCCTTTTTAAAGATAAACGACGGTTCGTGTATACAGAATCCAATAAAACGACCACCCAAGTGTCTGTATGTATGAATAAAAATATTCATGTGAAAAAGCATTTTTTGAGCAATATCGTGTAATTGCTGAGAAATAACATATTTTCTGTACAAGACCTTTGACAATAATTCTTTTATGACAAAGTCTTTATTAGCAAAAAAGAAAAGTATTTACTTTCAGCTACATTTCGTTGTGTATAATGTATATATGGATGAAGAGAAGCAATACAGGCATATAGGCTAAGCATTAAATGCGGTGACTGAAAATACCACATAGTACCGTGACCCGAAATAAAACCTTCCAGTCATCATGGTCATCTTGGTCTTAAGTCTTGAAAAAAAAAGCACCTTCTACCAAACACCAATACAATGACATCCCCAGTGGCGGATCTAGTTTTTTTGCTGGGGGGAGGGGGTGTTGACGAGTTGATTTGACCCAACCCCCCCCCCCCCCTCTCCGGTAGATCCGTCACTGTTCTGCTTGCGCGACTGTTCCCCATTTTCCCCAGTATTTCTCCATTATTTTTTAGGGAGTCCGAGGTGTGAGTTTGAACCCCTAACCCCCCCCCCTCGGTATAACGTTGACACTTTTTTTAGGGATGTCTGACTTCAGCTGAATGAGACAGAAGATCAGATCCGTTTGCTCAATTTGATTAACCTCTGCTCTAGAAGACGTGGTGATCTTGATTAGGGGTGATACTGTTCCTCACGTTCATCTGCTTGGACTAAGGATGACGGGGAATCTCCCAGTTATATTGGTAGCCACAGGGGCGGTGCTGTTATAGAGGGGGGGGGGGTATGGCGACCGTCGTCCTTTTGATGAAAAAGGGTTGTGAAATGTAGAAGAAAGAATGAATATAAGGAAAAAGGAAGAAAATAGAAAGGGGATGGCATGATATTGATTGTGTAACTAATACAATATTTTGTGAATAATCTTGCCCCGTAGGCCTATGTCTTGCTCCATCTTAAAAGCTTGGTGTCACCCCTGTGAGAACACATCACTGGAAGTTGCCCCACTCCCCCGGTTCCTACCCCTTTCCCTCTGCATCTCTCAGGATAAACAGCTCATTGACGGGTCGAGGAATCTACCTGTCACTTCTGTCAGGGGCACCACGGGTAGTGGTCCCGCAGGTCTCGGGTTCAGAAGAAAGCCAAGTGGCTCGTAGAAACGCCGTGTCCTTTGATAAGACACTCTCCTTATTACAATCTTCATGGAACTATAACTTGCATTTGTCCGTTTTCATGACCGTCAAGTAAAAAAAACCCCAGATTTTTGTTAAAGAAGACCTAAGCAAAACATAGACCCACTTCAGGGAACAGCATAAGGGGTAAGAGTAGACCTAACTTGCCCAAATGTCAGCCTTTCTTACTAGAAAGTATCGAGATACTTTCAATCTCAAATGGAGTTTGCTACCACCATTAGTTCCTCACCCTTTCTATCAAAATGATTTCATGCCCGGCTTCAAAATAGTTCTTACAAGTGTTTCACGACACCAACCCCCATACTCCAACAACACCCCTGCAGCGAACCTCAGTTAAAGTTGTCGGCCACTCGAGCCAACTTTCCAGACGGCTAGTGCAGGCTAGAAACAGTGGCTATGGGCTGCCAATCAGCACCCCGCGCAGCCGGTAATACAATTTGGCGTTCAAACCGTGCCACTCGGTGTACGTACAACCCAAACGAGAAGAATCGGTGAGAAAAATAGCTGCATGTCTAGCCAGTTCATTCGAAAAGTTGGCAAGCACGAAATGAGGTGTCTAGTCGCCGAGTGCTCTGCCGTGCTACCCAGTCAGGGACGATACCCGATCTCCTGATATTGCTTGCGACGAACCCCGACATCGTCTGCTCGTCGGAGAGTTAAAAGAGCAGCCAGCAGACAGACGGAAAATTAAGACCGCTTTGTAGATGTTTGATAGTTGTCCTTGTAACGAAGGTCGCACTTTGAGGAGCTGGACATCAAATACAAGAAAAATCGATGACTATTCTTTAACAATTATCACAAACTAGACAAGGTCTTCACTCAGACAATTGTATGTTAAAGTTTTAAATCTTATTTATTCTAAATACTTAAAAGGTAGGTATATTTAGAAGTCTTCGTCTGGAATCTTCGTCTGATCGTGATATTTGTCGTCTTATCGTCAACGAACTACAGACTCGATCACTGAATTAACAATTAAAAAGGAAAAACAACACGAATTTATAAAATCCACACAAGGGCAAGCTAGCGAAATCGACAGTTTAAAAATAATTTTTTTTTCTCCGTTTGGATAAGGTTAGATATTGTATTCGGCATTAAATAAAAAAATTCAAACGAAGAAAGTTTGTGACATGATTATTTTCAAAATTCACATTTCAGCAATACTTCTATAACTTAAAAAAAGCAAAACTCTTTTGAAAACATTTTTAAATACATGGGCCTAATTTGTTTTATTTTCTGTTTTCTTTTTTGCAGAGGCGGCATCACTTGCGGCAGAAATTGAAGGAAGACATTGCGAAAAAGTACAACACTTTGTGACACATCATTGATGAATGATGATATGAACTGGAAAACTTGTGGTGATATCATTCACTCTGAAATTCTGAGGATTTTGGCGTATTAAAGAAGAGATTAAACATGGCCTGGAAATATGTTGAATTCGCCTCACAGGTGGGGGAGAAGGAGGATTGGGGGCGTTTGGGAGGAGGGGGCGAGGCGAGGCGAGATTAATGACTTCGAAATCCCATGGGCGATGATAACTTGATGAGTTTCGCGAAAAGTGTAATCCTGCAACATGGTCGTTAAATTTTATATCAACCCAAATTACCTTCTCTAATGTTATATTCCAAGCACGATGAAAAAAAAAGACTTCATTACAGAATACGGTATACAAAACAAAATTTGAAGCCTTTATCTCGTTTGTTGTATAGGTCCACGAAAAAACGAGCGTAAGTAGATAACCCAGTGACCCAGAGACTAAGTAAAATCCCCAAACCAAAATTATAATTATTTGGGAAATTTATTTTTATTTTATTTGTCGTTTTATTCTAACAGGGTAGTCGTTTCAGCCTTAAAAAACTGCTCGACCAAGGGTCCTCTATTAACAGAAATAATGATAATGAATAAAAACAATAATACTGTACATACGATAGTCAACAAAAATGAACAAAATTCAATGAGAAAGAAAAAACAAAATTTACGAATAGTGAAATGTGTGAAAAATTGTTTTTTTTTTTGTCATCACTTGGTATACATTCTTCAAGATTGGATGGAAAAGCGACATTGTAAACAGAATGAATTAAAAAAAAACCGACTCGATCAGGTTAAATTCTTGTTTAACATTGTATTGGGGAAAAAATGACTGATTTTACAGAAGTCATGTGCTGATAACGTAGATTCAAATAGTTATCCTCAAAACTTCAAGGCACGAATGATCATATACGGAGGGCAATCGGTGATTGCCTCTTTTGTTCTAAAACAATTGTACTATTAATACATTACTTAGGTGCGAGCTGATTCTGGCACATTCTTAACCAATATAACTTCTTTATCAAATTGCGTAAAGAATGCCACATATTGATTATCAGATGATTATGAATAAAGCAGTACCTATAGTATTTCATATGGTGTATAATATTGATTGTGATAACATAATAGTACAAAGAATATTGATCTATTTCGAATTACATTACACACTCTTATAACAAACAAGAAGGTGCCGTATTCCGTACCCCAGAGAAAGAGGGTTTACAAGATTGTTCTGAACGTGCTCAAGAACCTTAAATGGTTTTATCAAGAGATCCTAAAATGTTCCAAAGTGGCTGTTTAAGGTGCTTTAGACATTTTTAAGGAACCTTTAAGGCTCCAAAAACGGGACAAGCCTTTAGAACCCCCTAAGAACACCTTTCTCCAAGAGTGTACTATCGGTCAGTCTGGAGTCGGTTTCGTTGGTGTAAGTGCCACATGAGGTTGATGATGTGTCCCGGATGCCACAGACCCGGAGGTTCAACAACTGGGTCTTGAACGTTTCACAAAGACTAGTTCTAATAACAAATGCACAATTTCTGTAGCAGGTTCACTCTCAGCCAATCAAATTGAATGGTTTCAGTAGCTTTAAACTGTTATTGCAAATGTTCTATTATAACAAGGTTTATGAAATAGGCCCCAGAACTATACAGGTTCAACGGGCATGAGGAAGAAGCAAAGGATAACAATACCCTTCAATGAACCGTGTCCAGAGTTACGTCACTTCCGGCACAGGTATGAAAGGTCACATCTCAGAGGCCGTGGAAGACTTGAATATCAAACCCTTAATTTAAGGGGAATCAAGCATTGGTTATAAAATGATGTATTGCAAAGGAGAAACATAAATAAAACAAAATGGTGAAAGTTTGAAAGTAATCGGACAAGCAATAAGAAAGTTATGGCTGCTTTAAAATTGAGATCCCTAAGACCATTTAGATTTCAAATTGGCAACTGGGTAAGTAAATTATGAATATACTGTTATTTGAAATGCAGTTCAGTTCCCATGAAATCACGAAATAGTTAACCCATATCGATGGTAATTTCCATTGTATCAGTCGTAATATTGATCATTGTGTAACCCTGTTAGCGATTATAATAAGGGAAACATTACGCATCAAACGTATAACGGGAATCGTTCTTGTAACTCGCCATTACGACAACCTTTGATTTCCATATATACTATCCCATTTACATTATTCATGACATGCAAAGAAGTGAGTCATTATTGACATTATGGTACATGATTTTAGAAAGTGGGTAGTATACACCTCCTTTTTATACCGAAATTACGGTCACATTCGAATGATTCATACCAAAATGCGACAATAACAACAAGAAATAAACGATTCGTATAATCGGGACAATATACGGAAAGTGGGGGTATAACAACAGCCAACCAAAATCCATATTTCTTTTGAAGCTACGATTAAATACGTTAATGGTGTTCCAAAAAGTGTAAGGTTTTTTTTAAGAGACAAGGCTGATTGAGGTAGCATGAGCGTTAAACGGTGTGCTGCGTGAGGAACCGAATTTGAAGCGACCGAATTTGAAGCGACAATAATTTCCCTTTTAGCTTTTCATGCACAGTAAGTATGCTTACCATTTTGATATTTGAAATCTAGTAGATATTCAACTGAGACCCGTTGCTTAGCAGAGTCAATAGAGAGTTTCCGCACCGCGACGCATGACGCTTTCAAGAACATAGAAATGTATTGTCAAATGCCCTTCATGACAATGAGCAACCGATAAGTCTTTGTCGAAAATTGGGTGAATCAAAACAGCAGTTTCGTCCTGGACTCGGGACAAACGAAATATTTGCAATTTTTCGTCAGCTGAGCTTCGAAACTGCTGTTCCGGTTCGACAAAGACCTTCCAGATTGTCAGTGTCATTTGGCAGACATTATACTACTATTTACTGTGTTTTTAATACGTTCTGCGTCGCGGAACGAAAATTCTGTTGAGCACGGGGTCCAGAAAGGGTCAGCGAAGGGGCTTTGTATTGACCCCACCCAATCGGTCCGATATGATTGAAATAAATACACTGAACGAGTGATTCTGACAGGCGCTTTGGACCTGTGGTGTATAGCGCTTGGTCAAGTATTAAGGAGGCACATCTATCGGGGGGGGGGGGGAGGGGTGCTATATGGGATACTTAATGCTTGATCTTTTCCTTAGGCCCATACTGTTCCTGCGTTAATTTTTATTATTTCTCGGCAATCAATCAGAGATGCATGAAGGGGCCGTGCGTATGTGGGAGGGGTGGAGTCCCCCGACACGATATAGCAATGGCACAAATTGGTTCATTCAAACTTAACAACATCACTCAAACAAATTATTGCCTTCTATCGGGGCATCATACTGAATGATCACCCCCAACCATCCCTCGATCCAACTGGAGTAGGACAAGTCTCGACTAAAAATAGCCCTCTAAACTCGGTCACAAAGTCAGGTCAATTCGTTTCACCCTAGTTCGCTAGAAGTTCACATGTGGCAACCCTTTCAAAGCTCAATTCCTTAATACAAAAACATCGTTTTGGGTCGAAAAATATTTTGAGGAATATGTTAAATCATCACGCTTATCACAAAATTTTAAAACCAAGGGTAACATTGAATCAGGGTTTATGGGTCTGTTAGTGTCATGATTTTTTTTTTTACATATGCCATTGGCAAATTGGCAACTTTTATTTTAAACATGAATGTAAGCGAATACATTATTAAAAGGCCTAACAATTATCCTGTTTATGTATCAAAACATTGCATTGCATTAAAATAGTATGGTCAGTGATTGCAGTGTCATGGGGCTGACTTCTGGCCACGACGTACTATTTAAGAATATTTTCGAGATAGCGAAGCAAGCCCATTAAAACGTCGATATTTTCAAATAAATCACAAACCATTGATTTTTATGTATTAAAACGATCATGGTGAATGCAATTTTTTTCAAGGAATTTCGATGAAAACATTGGTCAAAGATCGTCATCAATGAGAATAAAGAAAAAACGATTTCTTGAAGAAGAAGAAGAAGAAGTAGAAGAAGAAGAAGAAGAAGAAGAAGTAGTAGTAGTAGTAGTAGTAGACTGAAGTAGAAGAAGAAGAAGAAGGAAAAAATGGATTTTAGTCGATATGCATTTGTTGATACAACATTCAACTCTCAAGTAAGATTAATTTTACAGCACATGCATCCGATTCAGAATTCAAATAAATGGAAATGCTATGAGCATTCTTGGTAACTATGTGTGCACTAATTTGTTTAAAAAAACAAGGACAATAGAGGCAGAGATTCGAACCTCGTTCCTCGTGGTTCAGTATTTAGAAACTGATCCGGTAAACCTCAGCATCTTACCAAGTTTTACTTTAAACACTCGCAACAACGTTCTCCTAATATGCCTATTATCAAGATTAGGGAATATAACTTGACATCATGTGGTTTAAACATGGAACGATTAACAGAATTACGTCGAATTAGCGGGTATCCTCATCATATATTTCAAGACTTCAGCAAAGTGACATTTTCTGACTTTATTCGTTCTCTCTGTCTCGTATGACTTTAGGGAGTTATCATTTATCTTAGAACCAGGGTCGAATAGGACGCAAAAATAGCTTATTCGTTCTCTATTTCCCCTTCTAAATTGACATGCAAACCATTTTCCACATCCAACGAATGTAAAAACTAGCTTATAAAATAAATACGTCAGTTTTTTTTTCTCAGATAATCGAACGTCTAAACTTACAAAGTTGTGTTTGTTACGTACTTAATCATCTGGTTATTGATTTTCCTTCCAATCTAGTGAATCGGAATCGATATTGCGATATTGAACTTTTTTGTTTCGTAACACACCCTTCCATTCTACACATCGCCTTCATCAGTATCCATTATTTTCTTATTTTGTTGGATAATGTAAGATAGTGTAAGATCGAATTTGTTTCAGAGTGTTCGAATAATCTATAATGAAGGACCTATGGTGGGTCACAGGGACCGAGAGGATATCCGGTTGGTAACTTGCATTTGAATTATTAGCAACAAATTGATGTTCAGCGATCGATCTTTTGAAAAAGGGATCTTCCTTTTTGTATAGCTTTATTTATCCATTATTATTATTATTATTATTATTATTATTTTTTTTTTTTTTTTGGGGGGGGGCTTATTTCTTTATTTATTACTTAATTCAGATGCAAAAACTGCATCACATCACACCGCTATACTGCATGCAGACTCGTTTGCTACAACCCTCCCCTCTCTATTAACCACGGCTGCGATTGCCGCGAAATAATATTTCACAAATTAATTTCTATATGCTCTTGCATTTTATTGACAGAATTATTGGAGGCGCTTCAGCTTGCTGCACACAGCACACGCAGTTCAAATAAATCCCAACTGTGCCCCGACCCTTCTCGGAGTGTCCATAGGGTTTCCGACAGTATAAATAACTCATTCGTTTCATATAATGAAAAATAAAAACAAGAATCGATACAAATATGAAAAAGGCAAAACAGAAAATGCTGTATTTTATTGATGTATAAATTCCAACCAATTCAGCTTTGGGCTGCCATGTGGTTTTCAATGAATACCTTTTCGAGTTCAAGTTCAAGTTAAACGAAGAACAACAACAAATATTCAAGGTTAAATATATATATATATATTTTTTTAAACAAATGCACATCTAGTTACCGATGATGCGTAAATCATTTCTATTTATTTTAATGCAGGATAAAAGAGCATAGGGGCCGTGGCCTGGGATCGAACCCCGGACTTTCCATGTATAGCCAGGCGCCTTAGGCCATTCGGCCACGGCACATAGTACTGTATCAGAAATCGATGTCACATGCAGTTGATATCGTATCCACATCGTTCTCATACTGCTCCCGTTCGTTCGTAACCACCAAGAATCGCTTTAAATCCACTGAAGTCAGAAAGAGGGACTCAGACCGGTTGTAAACCAAGCTTTCCTCTAAAATCCCAAATAATTAGCCAAGTCATTAATAGAAAACGTTCAAGTTATTGAAGGTCTTGGCTAAGATCAAGGCTGTAGCGATTCAACCATTTTTAGGCGTAACCTATTTCTCAGTGATGACGAAAGGGGAGAAATCTTTCGAAATTCCTTATTAAGAGCAGCAAATATTATCAGGGTTACAGATCATCGCCGAACACTTGAGGCCCCAAGCCTGTGATTCAGACTCTCTTAAAAAGTGTCCTAAAACTTGGCAGCCCATTAATCCGATTGCTAATTAGCTCACACTCTCACGTTTTTCAAGTTTTCATTTCCATCCCGAAATTCGAACGTTTAAATATGCGTTGAAATTCGTATACTGATACTACTTCACTACGAATCGGAAATATCTGTCACGTTTGAAATGATTACAAATGTCTTGATGATTGACATATTGTTTTCTTCGAATTCCTTCGAGATTTTCAATAGTTTGCTTATCAGTGTATTGAATCTTGTCAGTGTATTTTAGATTCACAGTGCCTTGGCTGATATTATTATGAAGGTTATATTCACCTATTAATCTCGATGAAATGTTTTTTTTTTTTTTACAGCGAACAAATTCAATCAATATTCACGAACTTGATCTTGTAGAAATTATTTTTTCTAATATATATTTTGATTGATTTTATTGAAGAAGAAAGAAGCACAACCTGTCTTTGGACATATTGGGTAATATTTCTCCAGCATGGTCATGATGGTGGTGGGGGTACATTGCACTGCATTGAGCACACTACGAAAATCAATGTTAATTTGTGTTCCTGCTAAGTTTTAAGTTTTTAAGGTTTTATAAGGTAACTTTTATCATTTTTTCTTTTCCTTCTCATTTCTATTGGAAGGAAGGTTGTAAACGAAAGAAAAAAAATTAATATTGTATTAATCTTCAAACCCATTCGTAACGTTGGTAGTACTTCAGTTATTGGGTACGACTGGTCTTTAACGGTATAAACTTTCTGACCTCCCTCTAAAGTAGTGGCACCATAAAAGAGAGTGAAAATAATGTTAAATATGGAAATCGCTGTTATGTTCTGATGTTTATGCTTTAATCATTAAAAACTCTGGACTGAAAATTATTTCTCTTAACATACTCACTCTCAATGCTTAATTTTGTTTCTGCGGACTGGCTTGATTTGACATAATTCGTTGAGAGGTTTATAACTTCCTCGAGCAAAACCAACTTTGGGTACAACCCTCTTCTCCACGATCTCTTCTCCCATGTCTTCTATATTTTCTCTCAAACAGTCTCTCTCTCTTCTCCCTCTTTATTTATATCTCTGCCCCTCTTTCTTCTCACTCTCTTTCTTTTTGTTGCTCTTTCTCTCTCTCTAACTTGTCTCTCTATTTATTCTAATTTGTGCTTCTCTCTTTTGCTCTATATCTCTCCATTTCTCTTTCCTTCCCTCTCCATTTCTAAAACTCTCATTTACACCATCTCCACCTCTCCCCCCCCCCCCCAATTCTCCCCCTCTCTCTGAATATTCTGACCTTTCCTTTGCGTCCAAAATATATCATAAATTATATATATTTCTATTTTCTGTGATATATTTACTATGATCGAATATTATGATTATAATGAAACACTCTCGCCCTTTCTTCTCTCTCTCTCCCTCTCTCTTTGAACATTGATTTAAAAGATATAATATATACATTATCTCTCCTCCTCACTCTTCCCTCTCTTTCTATCTCTCCCTCTCTTCCTCTCTCTGTCTCTGTGTGTCCACAAGGAAAACAACAATTTCCATCTGGCATGGAAGTAACTTTGATTTCGGGGATAAGCTTCGCATCCTTTCTTCAGCCGTGATTAATCGAAATGATTTCTGATTTTTGTTAATCCATCTCTTTTCTGGGCGAGGGGTCGCTTGCATCCCTTCTATAAGCTGGGTTAAATGGTTGACATTTTCGATCAGAGTGCATGAACTCCCCAAGCGGCCATCGTAGCAATGGCGATGATTTGGGGATTTAGATTGGCTCAAAGAAAATATGATCGTAGGCTTGTGTACCCCCCCCCCCCCCGATTGACCAATGGTGTTTTCTCACCGACTCTGAATTTGGTGCATGATGTACAAAACATCATGTATAAACATGAAGGGTTTTTCTCGATGAGAAGGAGAATCAAGATGAATGTCATTTCTTCTTGTGAAGTGTGTGATTTTGTAATGAATTGTATTATGTTTCAAATCTAATTGTATGTTTTTACTGATTATACTAGTTAGAAACCCAATGAGATGTGCTTTTATCAAAACAGAATAAATGAAATGAAACGATTTAATTTATGGATTTTTCTATCTCCACATTCATCCATTCTTAGATCAGTATATGCTGTCGCCTTTGAAAAGTTTTATATGTTCTATATTTTCCTCTCTTCTCCACATTCTTCTTCTTCTATTCATCCCCTTCTCATTCTCCTTCTTCTTCTTCTTCGTCGTCGTCGTCTTCTTCTTTTTCTTCTTTTTTCTTCTTCTCCTTCTTCTTTTTTTTCTTCTTCTTTTTCTCCTTCTTCTTCTTCTTCGTATTCTTCTTGAGCATTTGATCCTCTTCTACCTACTCTTATTTCTATCATCCTTTGTTTCCCTCCTGAATAGTTTTAGGGAACAGGATTTCTTGAAAATGACTTACCTTTTTTTTTAATATATATATAAGTCATCGGGAATGTGATTGTGAAAGATTCCCATTAGCCCCAACAACGAAAGAAGGAAAAGAAGCAACTCTATACCATCTTCTACACAAATATTAAAATACACGAAATTGATACAACACAACAAAATTTGTCCACGATTTTATACTTCATTTCATCGAGGCTGTTCTTCGGGTCCGTGTCCGAGACACGGTACACCGAGAACAGTATGTAAAACCCCACCGCGGAGTGAGTGATAAATTGTGACAGAGTCGGAAACACCAAGTCCCAATCGACGTCTATGTTTACAAGTTTGATGCTATCCCAACCCTACGTGGCCAAGGTCAACCTTAAAAAATTCTCTGGAAACATATAGAGGAAAAATCGTCTGGAAATTTTATAATTACATTTCGGCTATCCTTCCGCCATCAGCATTCGTTACCAGTTCAAATCGCCGGTTATTTGTGCTGGGGAAATTGACATATTTATTTCATTGCAAATGTCAGCGGATTACTTTTGAAAGCAGCGCCTGATTTTGTTTTCTGTGCGTGAATATGCGAAACTTCTCCAAAGTGTTCGTGATAGTGAGATCATGAGTATACAAAGGGGATATAAGTTTTTTAAGAGAGAGAGTGAGAGAGAGAGAGAGAGAGAGAGAGCAGTCAAAGAGGCAGAAACGAGAGAAAGGGAATTATGTAAATAATTATGACGTTCCACAGGGAATTCTCCTTGATCCGTTTTTATTCATATAATATTGTTTATGCACTCTTTCTAATTATGCACTCATAACTATTTTCATCTTCTTCCAAAACAATCCAAGCTTATTTTTTAAATTTTTTATTTCTAATCTTATGATTCGTCTTTTAACAATAAACCTTGAATCCCTACCAGAGTAAATTAGAGCAAAAATTAGATCAAGCTTGCGTTTTAAGGGAATAAACTTGCTTTCTGTAAACATTTTTCGACAAGGCATCCCTTATCAGAATGCTATCAAATAAATTTTCTCAGGCCCACGATCGACGATGAGCAGTGCACCATCCATAAACAAAATATATCCAACAACACGTTTCACGCTATAGTTGATATACATGTTTAACATTATCCATTTCAATTATTGGATATTGTCATGGGTACACTGTTAGAAGAAAAAAGAGAAGATTTTCAAGAAAAACAATTTAAAAAACAGATTTTACAGAAAGAAATAACCAAATTATTTTGTAAATTTTTATAACAGGACAGATTTTCAACAATTTTACAGAACAGGTCTGTTTTAAAAAAGGGGGAAAAGTTTTATTACAATAAATTTGTAAAATCACATACACCAAATACCAATTTTCTGTAATTTAACACAAAATAATGCATGTAAGATTACACAGTGTAGTAAGATTAGAGGTGTTCTCGAGACTCTGCTGCAGGATTTTTTTGTTTTTTTAAGTAGAAATTGTCTAGCAGTGTAACGCTAGCAAATATCTTACCAATAAAAAGTGAAACGCATGAAGATTATACATTATGATGGTCCTACTCTTTGACATTCCAATAATTTATCTGCGAGTTGAACATGCAATCACACATATTTGAAAAGAACAATATTTCAGTGTACATCGACTATTAAAGCAGTGCTCCCTCGTCCCTGAATGTTTCGGTTGATGTGTTTAATGTTTTATAATGATTTCAAATTGATCTTATGTAATGATTATTGTTGCCTCGATGTACATACAAATTATGTGATTAATAAAAGCTTTTAACGAAAAAAATACTATTGCTCTTAAAAAAATATCGAACTGTGCATAGGCGCTCAGTTTTTAGCGTCTTTTGACAATTGATATTGTCAGATTTCGTCCAGCCCACGATATCTAGTCCAAGAAACTAAGTCTACTATTCAAGATGAATTACTTTCAAGCAAACGACACACGTGATACTTATTTTATTCCTTAGATAAGTATCCGGCAGTAAAGATGTAAGATTTAATCGGAGTAGATCTGTATTTCAAGGTCGGTGAAAGGCTGATCCCCACCTCGCAGTCCCAACTGAATGTTATTGATGGAGATTTTCAACATATATAGATACAAACCAAATATTGTTCATTTCATCATATTTTGTGGGGCGTTGCACGAAATTTACAGTCAATTGCAAGTATATTTTGTGTCCTCCAATCAGTTATAATTATGTCTGGCAATTTAATGGATATTTCAAACTTGATCGCTGATCTGTTGCTTGGAACATGGACTCTGCCTATATATCGATATGATGTAGTTGAAATTCATTGATCAATTGAAAATTGCAACAGAAATTTGCAATTGATTGCACATATGCCGTACGTACAACACCCCTTCGCCTTTTCTTTAATTTTAATCTAAAACCATGTATGCCAAAATCTTTAACATTTGTATTGAAAATAGATTATGAAGAAAGTGTTAATTAAGATGTTTCGGTTTTACCTAATATTCCTTTCTCTTGGATTCTCTATAACTTTGCTTTAAGACACGCATGTCATTATTATCATTGCCATAATTACCATAACTATTATTATGATGATGACTATTATTATTATTATTATTATTATTATTATTAGCATCATTATTATTATTATCATCATGATAATAATCATAATAATACTGATAATAATAATAATGACAGTAGTAGTAGTAGTAGTAGTATATATTAATAGTAGTAGTAGTAGTAGTAGTAGTAGTAGTAGAATTAGTAGAAGTAGTAGTAGTAGTAGTAGTAGTAGTAGTAGTAATAGTAGTAGTAGAAGTAGTAGTAGTAGTAGTAGTAGAAGTAGTAGTAGTAGTAGTAGTACTAGTAGTAGTAGTAGTAGTAGTAGTAGTAGTAGTAGTAGTAGTAGTAGTAGTAGTAGTAGTATAGTAGAAGTAGTAGTAGTAGTAGTAGTAGTAGTAGAAGTAGTAGTAGTAGTAGTAGTAGAAGTAGTAGTAGTAGTAGTAGTAGTAGTAGTAGTAGTAGAAGTAGTAGTAGTAGTAGTAGTAATAGTAGTAGTAATACCATATCGTAATAATTCAATAATTATTATTATCATTATCATGATTATTTGACTATCCAACAAACATTTGACTATCCTCTAACAGGCTATACCCCTACAAGAAAAAATTTCTCTGCATGCTTAACACTTACTATTTCATCATGATGCTCCAGTGTGTGTGTGGGGGGAGCTCTTGATCTTCAATTGAAGGCCTATACAGTGCGTCCCAGAAAAAACGAAACCGAGATTAAGCGATGATTTATCATAACTTAATCAAAAATACAATAGACAAATTACCTACCAATGTAAAGCTTAGAATCTCCTCTTTCATCTGATATTACTTATTATTCCTCATTTACGCATGAGTGAGCAAAAATAATTTGAAGATAGTATACCAAAAACTCATTTGGCGGGTGGTATCTGAATTTCAAAAAGAAAATCACATTCCTAAAAAGTTCAATATCTGCTCTTTTATTTGATACCTTAATCACAAAAAATGTTCGAGAAGTAAACTAACTTGTGTTTATGTGATTTGCAATCACCTAATAATCATTTGTAAATTTTGTGATTTATTTCAATTTATAATAAAAACAGAAGAAAAAAAAAAGTTATGTTCCCTTGAAACAATGCTTGTATTTCCATAACTTTATTAAAATAAACGTGTTTTCACCGATTTCCCACAGAAGCTATCGCATGGTTAACAAAACACTTAATGCATGGCTGATCATCACCAAAACGTAGTGTCAAGTGGGTTTGAACGCTAGTCTGTAGAACCTCTTCATTTAATGAAATTATTGAAATTCAAGCCTTATTTCAAATAACCAGAACTTTGTTATTTCTTGACCATTTTCTGTAATTGAGGTATCAAATTAAAGAGCAGATATTGAACCCCAGATACAGCCCGCCAAATGACAAATTGTTTTTGCTCACTCATGCGTGAATGAGAAATAATCTAAGTAATTTCAGATGAAAGAGGAGATTCTAAGCTTAAATCATCGATAAATCTCGGTTTCGTTTTTTGTGGGACGCACTGTACATCTTCAGCTTCGAATAGATGCGAGCAGCCATTCTATTTTCTCCTCTTGGGAGTGTCTCCTCAAAGGCAATATTTCCCATATTGATAATGCCACGTGATTCTTTATTACCAATCAAGTTTTCACTATGTATCATACTCGGATAGGCATATCAAACAGATTTAAACACTCTCATCTAATAATTCCCAAGTTCTCATTCAGTTAAGACGAGAAGGACAAAGTAGATCCTTAAGTGACTTTGGCCAAAAAGAGGAGATTTTTTAAAGAGATTATCAACCCCATATAAAATCACTTTGGGAGTTGATTCTTTATGAGTTGATTATCAAAATCTCCGAGATAGTATCGATGCTATATAGTTGCTAGTGAGACACCGGACTGCGTGTATTGGATGACAAAATGATGAGAAATAACAGCAGACTAATATTAACTGCAATTTGGAGACTGAAGGCGAAGTTTACCTTGGACCTTGACACATTTTCCGTTCATTAAAAAGTTTTATTTTTCTCTATTATTTCTGTCTTTAAATTATTATCGTTTTGTCTCGGTAATATATTTCATTATTTTTTTGTGGGAAAATCAATTTACGTGTAATTTGAACATGACTTATGCATTATGTATAAATAAAAATGTGAGGATATACAATATCAAAAATCCAAATGATATCGAAAGTGGAAACTAAATGAATTAAATTTTATTGAGTCGAATACATATTTAAAAAACAAATGCCTTTCATAGCAATATTTCAGAAGTATGATATTGCCAATTTCGCTCATGCTCATACATTATTGATTCCATTGAGAATTCTGGACAGTTGGAGCGTTGTGGCCCAGTGAATCAGTTGATCTGGACTTTGAAATAGAGGGTCGTGGGTTCGAATCCCAGTCATATAAATCGTAATTTATTTCAGCAAGAAACTGATCCACATTGTGTTGCATCCAACCCATGCAGGTGAGGTAATTGGGTACCTGGCAGGAAGTAATTAGCTCAAAAAGCTGTGAGCATCACTGGAATCGGTAGACTAGCTTAGCCGAGTCCGAGCACCTAACGTGCCCCATATACAAATACCGTAAATCATCATTATCAATTGTAAGAAGTTTATCTTCATAAAGATTCGAAATTAATTGCCTATCATTTCAAATTCAACACCCTTGTATTGTACTTCCAAAAAAAAATCTTCTTTTGATAGGTATTTTATTAAAAAAAAAACATTTTTCTTTTTCATATTTTTGTTTATTTTTATCAGCATTTTCATCATGGCGAAATTACCGTTTTCACATTAACCAAGTATATTGTTTAACTTATTCCTGGATAAATATTTGATAGTTTTATCTTTAAGAGATATTGGGAGATATGGAGAGAGACAGGAACATAGAAAGAGAGAAATAGAGAGAGAGAGAGAGAGAGAGAATGAGAGAGACGAGGTATTAGAATACATTATGATATTATCATTTTCACATGTTCCCCTCTAGCTATCAATATCATGATCCATGTTAGATCTTAATATTAAACTCGGCTTAGGTTTTACACATGCCTTATATAAACTATTTAAGCCCTCTTCAAGGAAATTTGAGCATACAAAATTCATCACAACTCGTAGTTTAAGAAAAGATGTCAAAGACTGAGGATGATCTACACCATAAATAATTCATAAGTTAGCAGTGAAAATAACTGTCCAGTAATTAAAATGGTTTTTTTTAGTAATTTGAATATACCTTAAAATATCTAACCTTTTCCATTACATATTTTCCGGAGTTTAAAAAAAATCATTTAATTGTGCCATGAGTTATCTAATATTTTCATGCTCAAATTGAGTTTACAGTATAGGCTTACATGACTTGTACGTCAATTTTTATTGAATTTAAAACTTTTCTTTTTGGTTCCGTGATTGCTTATTTCATCTTGAATGAGACGAGTACTTCTTCACCTCTTTCTTATTTGCCTCGTTCTTTGTCCTCATCCCTCTTTTCTTTCATTTCTTTCTTAATAAATTTTCTTTCTTTCTTTCATCCTTCCTTCCTTCCTTCTTTCCTTCCTTCCTTCCTTCCTTCCTTCCTTCCTTCCTTCCTTCCTTCCTTCCTTCTTCCTTACTTCCTTCCTTCCTTCCTCTTTCTTTCTTTCTTTCTTTCTTTCTTTCTTTCTTTCTTTCTTTCTTTCTTTCTTTCTTTCTTTCTTTCTTTCTTTCTTTCTTTCTTTCTTTCTTTCTTTCTTTCTTTCTCTCTTTCTCTCTTTCTCTCTTTCTATATCCTGGCCCGGTATCTACGCCCATACTTAAGCCAGAATTCTAACTATTTTAGTATTCATTATTCTGCTTCATTGTTGTTTCCTGTTTCTCCTGTAGAATAATGATAATTTTAGAATAATGAAAAAATTGGGAGATTGGGGAAAGATTGTGTGGTTTCAAGAATAGAAAAGCAAAACTTGTACGTTTTCTTTTTAATTATTTTGTTTCAGAGTCGGCTAGCCATCTCCGTCCTTTCAACGAATTTCGCATTTTCGTTGACAGTGAAACCATTCAGCGGACTTCGTTCTTCCGAAAGCCGCTACAGCGAGAACCTTCGGGTCGAATTCGGCTGTCGGAAGTCATTCGGGTCTTCGGGATCTGTCGCCGCGCTCTTCAATCCTGTACATTGACATCGCAATTAATTTTTCTCTCCCTCTTCACCTGTGTGCGGGCAGGGGAGCGGGCAGTCGCGGTACATGTGCCCATCGAACATGCGTAATTCGCACAAAAAACATTGCTACTCTCTTCTCTCAATGACGACGTAAATATTGTCGTGGTCAGGAGCAGCTCGTACGCTGTTACCATGGCGACGGTTAAAGATAGAAAACGTGCGAGAGGATGGGTTTGTGTTCTCGGCTCGGAATATTGCGGCTGACGTCACCAGTTGCGTATTCCAGGCTTGAAAGCGTTGATAGAAGGCAATTGTCAACAGGCAAATGATAAAGCGATCTATATACTAGCTCTCTCCTCTTTCATATGAGATTTATTTCTACTATTTACTTCCGTCAAGTATTCTTAAATATTGAAGAGCAACGACGTGCGTAGCGCTAAATGGGGATCATAGAACCCGACGCACCAAAATAAGAAAAGGAAACCCTATTGTTCGTGCATCCGAAATAAGTTCCAAGGATGATGACGATACGCGAGCGTCCTTCACCCTGCCGGCGACCGCTCGGGCAAATCCGGAAACGAGATAGAGGATATCCGATTAGCCCGAAACCCTTTAAAATAAATCAAGGATTTAAATAAAACTCAGAGTTATATCGGGGCCCTTTTTCCCGAAAATCCTAATGCGATCTTGGTTGCCCTGAGATGTGATCGTTCAATGTGATGATCAAGTCAGATTAATGAGGATACCTTCCAATATTAAGATTTCCTGGTATAGTGAATAAGAAGCTTAATTGGCATGATTAACCTAAATAAAAATTAGGATTCAGTTTGTTACATCAATTTTTGCGCCCCTCCCCCTGCATTGTGTTAGGTCACCATTATTCACCCACAAAATATTGGTTGTACAAGGCACATTCACATTCGATTTACGTGTAATGGTATTTTCCCTAATATGAAAAAAAAACTATCCTTTCTTAAGTGCAGAAAGACTGGACAGAAAATGAGCCTTTTTAATTAGCCCTTCTGGAGAAAAACAAAAATGGACAAACTTGAATTCAAGAGATCATTCAATCTCATCATTGCTATAAAAAAAATCGGATTGTCAACTTTCGTTCTAAAAACAATCTTGTCGCTTAGGGCTGGTTTACCGGACCTAACCGGCACAATAATGTTATCCCAATCATAGTGATCAGGTAACTTCTCAAGTCATTAAAAAAGTATTAAAAAATGAAATTTGGTATGTTTCTAAAACTGATGATAATATATAAATAATGAATATATTTTTCGTACCTTGAAATCATGATGGTAAAAGCCATCAGATTTTTATTTCAAATGCAAAAAATCAATACATGATGATTAAAATAACCATGTTACGAAACAAGGAAAACAAAGCCTACATAAGGTGATTATCTAAAAGTGCATACCCACCGATGTATAACTTTATAGCCCATCGGACTCCATCTATTGCATTTACTGAAACGAAATACTTCGTATTATGAATTGGGAAATACAGATTAATTGTGCTTGATTAGCCCGAAGCTAATCTTTACGTACACGAAGGCCTACTAATGAGTTCCTTCATGCCTTTTTACTTTTTATAATTTGTCTATGTTGATTTTTGGTTCCTCAACGTGTGTTATTTGGGATCTTAGAGACGTGTTTAATATCAATTTATGATCATCCGGTCGGACCGACTTTTAACATCACCATCCGAAAGACGTGAAAGAGCAATGCAGCAGGGGCAGGTATCGAACCCTATGGACGAGTTTTTAGTCAGGCGCCGCAGACCACTCGGTAGCGCCACGGCCACGGCAGGCCTTTGAAATGCCAATTGTCTCTGTTGACTTCTTCTAACTTGTTCTATTCCACAATATATTTTTTCTATTGTTAGTTTGTAGAAATATTAATAACAATATTTCCTTATACAAGTCATGTATATACCGCTACTTGCTTTATCAGAAGTCTCTTCAGCAATGCATCACCGTTACACTGCACTGTAAAGACTGTGGTGTTAAAACTGACACCAGTTGGTGTTAATAGAGGACCACACCCCGAGGTGTTAAAATTACACCCTAGAGATTGAACATAACACCAAAGAGTGTAAATTAACAACCAAAGGTGTTGTAATAACACCTATAGGTGTTAAACTAACACCATCAATTTAACACCGGAGTAAAATGACTGGTGTGGTCCTCTATGTACACCGGTTAACACCACAGTTTTTGCTGTGTGGCTTTAGCAGAGCAGCTGTTATGCGCACTGCGTTTTAAGTAATAAATTCCTACCTTAACGGTACCCAGTCACCTCACCTGGGTTGAGTGCAGCGCAATGTGGGTAAGTTTCTTGCTGAAGGAAAACACACCATGGCTTGGAATCGAACCCACGTCCGCCAGATTCAAAGACAAGCGTCACGACGCCCTCGTAATTATGTTGCATCTGACATGTCTGAAGTGCGCTAACGCCTACATGCCTATGGATGCGTTGTCCGATGAGCTATTATTAACCATGTTAACATTAATGCATATTTCTGCCGTAATTAGATGAACATAAACGCATAAGATTAATACTGTTATTATGTTAAGTATCTCGAAATCAGTTGAAATTAATGTGTTGAACATGACCATGCAGCGTTCGATTATAAACTTTTTGCCTTTAGTGATTACTCCCTGTGAATCAAGGGGGCAGTGTCAAAATGTACTCGTAATTATTAAGCATTTAATGTATTGCCCAAATCCAGGAAGGCAAATCACATTTTTGTCTCCGATTGTGAAGTTAAAGACAAACCCATAACATACATATGCCTATATGTTTACCTAATTCAATTTCTTTTCATTCATTCATTCTGATTCTTACCCAGGAGAAGGGGAGGAAGAAGAAGAAGAGGAGGAGGAGTAAAGGAAGAGGAAGAGGAAGGAATAATAAACGCAGCATTGATTATTCGCCATCTATCTAGTAAACTATTCCGAAAGCATTAGGTTCACAAGTGATAGTTTCTAGGTCAAGGTATAATAACGAGAGAAATTTTAAGAAAAGGAATTAAGGAAAGTAATATGGCTTGTATGTCCTCTCGGTCTGCAATCAGATTGTTTCATTCTCAGATCGCCTAAATTTTGTATTAATTACTTCTCTATTCATATGATTTACCAACGGTAGCCACTACACTCTGAAAACGTTGTTTAAAATTTTAAGCACGTTGTTTAAGCCCGCCACTCTAACAACTACTGTTTGAAATTTTTAAACAAGTTGTTTTGAAAGCTTAAACAATTACAAAAAAGTTTGAACAACTTGTTGTTAGAGTGACAGGCTTAAACAACTTGCTATTTTTCATTTTTTCATTTTTTTTACCGTGTACAGCTCTAACGAACTCTTCTCTCAGCGTAACATAATGTCATCATTTACCCTTCTAAAATGACGAGCGCCTGACAAGAAGGCAGATGATCTCATTTACAAGCCTTTGGTATGACTCAGCCGGGGATCAAACCCACGACCTCGCCTTAATAAGGCGGACGCTCTACCGCTGAGCCTCCATGTCCATCGCCGTAGCTCAACTCACTTGTTTTACTATCAGCTCGGTCTAATTACCGTTAGATCCAACCATCACTTAGTCTAATAATCACTTGGTCTAAATGGTTATAAAAAAAAAAATCTAATGCCGTGATGGTCTACACTAAATTTCAAATTCGTATTTTCATTATTTTGTACACTGTAAAAACTGTGGTGTTAAAACTGACACCAGTGGGTGTTAATAGAGGACCACACCCTCTGGTGTTAAAATTACACCCTAGAGATTGAATATAACACCAAAGAGTGTACATGTAACCAGTAGCGGACCGTGACCCGGAGGAGACAAAGCATTGGAGGGGCACTGTATTGTTTGTGAACAATGCTGTGCCCCCCCCCAATGCTTTGTCTCCTCCGGGTCACGGTCCGCCACTGCATGTAACAACCAAAGGTGTTGCAATAACACCTATAGGTGCTAAACTAACACTGTCAATTTAACACCGGTGTAAAATAACTGGTGTGGTCCTCTATGTACACCGGTTAACACCGCATTTTTTGCTGTGTACTTTTTCATGTGTCATGGCTATTGGGTTCATAAACAGTAATCATGTAGACCATATCGGTGTTAGACAAAGTGGATATGAGACGAAACGGATGTAGCCGAAGTGGAAATTCTGGACAAAAATGGCATATCGGCAAAATGGCGATTAGACCAAATGCTTAGTACTGGTTGTAGACGAACCAGGACTAGACCATCCGTGATGAGACCAAACAGAAGCTAGGCGTATCTAGACCTATTGGCAATTCACCCATACATTTTACTTCTTCAGCTGTTCATGCTATACGGTTTTAGTTCTAACCATTGATTTCCTTCCATTTTCTGGCTCCGAGGTTGTCGTTTTACCGTTCTATCTGCTTTATTCCCCCCATGTCTTTCTTTCTGTCTTTCTAATGATAACACTCGAACAAAATAATCATTATTATTAGGTCTTTTCTATCAGCATCTTTTACATGTTTTACTATAGTATTCGAATCCTTGGGTCTTGTTCTGTCTCTGGATCTCCTCTTTTTTGGCCATTCACGATCTTTTCCCTCTTCATTCTCACTCCGTCCGTCTTTCTCCTAGCTCTTCTTTTCCAGACTTTCTTGTCTGAAAGCAACCAGAGGCCTCGATCCTTTCCGCAGTTAAACTATTTTAGGAAGAGCAACGCCAATCAGTGTCACAAACCGTTACACTTCCTCGCACATGTGATTCAACGCTCCCTGACATTACCATGCCAATGTAATTTTCAAGCCACAATTAATAATATGGTAATTCAAGAGAAATGTCCCTCTGTATTGCAATCATAACTTATACGATCATTTTTAAAACGGCGATGTGCCGTGGCCGAGTGGTCTAAGACGCCCGACTATGTACACCATGAAAATCCGGGATTCGATTCCCGGCATGGCTCTTGAGAAAGGCATCTTATCTATACTACTCTTGTATCAGATTTATGGAAATGCTTCATGCTTTATCGATATAAACCGTGTGCGCTTGTTTTCTTTTATTTAACCAAAATGACTGGAAGATTACTTTTCCATTTCAAATCTTGGAGCGTGATGATGAGCATCTGCATGGAATAATGGAGGCGCGGTAGCTCAGTCGGGAGAGCTGGGGATTCGGATTCCGTTGACCCGGGTTCGATTCCCACTTGGTGCGCTAATGCCCTTCAGTAAGGCATTACTCCTCATTATCAGGTCCCTATAGGAGAGGACCTTAAACCGTCGGTCCTCTCATGGTTGCTTGCTTACAAGCATTCATGCTTTCTTAGCAATCGGGTAAAACATCATCACCATATACCATTTTACCATAATCGAAGTGCTTCACTTTGGCGATTTGAATAGCTCATGTCACATGAGGTCCGTTGCAAAAAGAGTTTTTCAATCAATCGCAACTCCAAATAATCACACGCAACTTGGCAACTTGACTTCCAACCAATCAGATGCCTGCATTTGCGACTTGCGTTTGAAATGTTGTGTTGCATTCAAACCCCTTTTTTCTGCAACGATCTCGATCAAAACGAGCCTTTCTAACCGTTTAACAATTTTTAACAGCAAATAATCTATATATCTACGTGTACACTCTAAAAACCTCGTTTTTTTATTTTTTTATACAACGTTATTTACCATATGAGTCTTACAGTAGTTGTTCAAACAGTTTAAACAAGTGTATAAAATCTTAAACAGTTAAGTTTAATTGTCAATACTCAATTGTCAATAAAATATGGATGGTTGTTTAAACTGTTAAACAACAGCTGTAAGGTTCATAATAACACAGTAGTATGACATTTTAACAGTGTTTTTACTGTGTATCTATCTCAATCAATGCAATTAATTCATTAAATGTACAAAATTACGGATATTATAAAAATGCAAAAAAAATAGATAAGTAAATTAAATGAATATCAACACGTTAAAAAGAGAACAATTCGGTGTAAAGAGTACACTCTCAGAAATTTTTAACCAACAAATGAACCTGCAAACTAATGGTTAAGAAAAGAATCGTTCGTTTGACATGCAATTTTCTTTTAACCAACAACTGGTATAGGTTCATTATGTTAACCAACCTAACCCCTTTTTCCGAGAGTGTACGTTTAAGAGAAATACAACGAAACCAGCAAATTTTCGAGTAGAAAGAAAGTAAAAGAAACAATTATTGATGGCTACCTCGATTGACACAAAAATGCCAGTTACAAATTACATAGATTACATTCAATTGAACGGAATCGAAGTATCCTGTTTTATGCGGTTGCGATCGGTGCAAAAGCTTACTCTTTTCCAGGAATAATTTCTAGATTTCCTATTTGAAGCCTGTTTTCAAGAGACTCAAAAGTTAAAACCCACAAAAATGAGAAATACGCGATTCTTAGGATGCTAAACAGACCCGATAATTATTATTAAAAAAAAACACAACTGACCTTAATTACAATTAAGACTATGCGCTCATAGGTAATGAAATAAATAACAGTCAAAATTGTTTTATATTTTTTTCCTTCAGACTGGGAAATTATGATTAAGTTTGAAAATGAAGAACATGTTGGTAATTTGACAGATTTAATATGACCGAGAATCCTATGGCTATAATCAACGCAAGGCCAGTAGGATCGGGGCATGTACTTCCCATGTACAAATCCATCCATAATGTGTTACGAATCTATTCCACTTCCACACTGAAAAAAAAAACATTTATGAAGAAAACAAACTAAGAAAACATAAAGAAATCAGTCGACTTCAAAATCGTAACATACCGTAGTAAAATAATTATGATTACAATTAAGAAAATAATAAAACAAACTTTAAACTTTAAAATTTGAATTTTGGCATGAATGGGTGGAATCAATGAAACGCTTAATAGCAATCTCCTTATATGACGAAATTGATAGTCAACCCGTCGAAAACTTAATACGTCTAGTTACATAGCAGACTTAGAAGTGACATGACACACCTAATGGGTGACACACAAAATTGTGCTATTGATGGAAGTAGTGAGGCTCCAAGATTTCACCCAAAAGATGTTGCCAGACTTGAATTTGAATTGATTATTTTTTTATTTATGTATCGGTTTATTTCATCTTTATATGCATGTACATTTTCAACATACACATTCAGGATGCAAACTTGTATAAGAGTGTATTCTGTCAATCGTTGTAACGCCGCGTCATATTATATATTTTTAGATTAAACATTTTGTGACACGGTTATTCCGCAAAATATAAGTTTTGCTTATACGCTTGCGCAGATCAGTTACTCATCATCCTGCGCATGCGTATGACCGTAATTTTGTCTTGATAACCGCTTCGCAAAATTTCGCTGCAACAAGTCCAAAGCCGGTTAATAAACAAAACGCTGGTATTAACAGATGAATTATCAAGAAGACCAAAGTCAACGACCTCCCTCATACCTTAAAAGCATTTTACATCTATTTTAAAAGAGGAAAATAATGATCAAAGTTTATTGTCCATCCGTCTCAAGCAACTCTGAAATGACCCACCAATTCCAATTGCATCTGCTCATGGATTATTAATGTTCATGGTAACCATAGATATTAGGGGTTAGACATTACCTCCTTTCTGAAAAAGAAATTACCGTTACGATTAAAAAACAACAAAATAATACTAAAATCAATGCACGTTAGGCTGATATTTTGCGACAAGAAAGGAAGAAACACTCGATTCCTGTAAAAGAATCGTAAAATTAGAATGTAATATAGGGTGAAGAAAAAGTGTACCTCATAATATACAAAAGATACGAAGGTGCAATTTACCAAGAAGGATCAGGATTTCTTAAATGAAAATCA
This sequence comes from Lytechinus pictus, assembly GCF_037042905.1. Lineage (NCBI taxonomy): Eukaryota > Metazoa > Echinodermata > Echinoidea > Temnopleuroida > Toxopneustidae > Lytechinus > Lytechinus pictus. The sequence continues at coordinate 23,650,639 of NC_087256.1, forward strand.
AATGATGTGTAGTAAATTGATAACTTCTGAGAAGCAGACTGTTGGGTTTATTATATCTGTATATTTCGCATGAATTAGCTCGTCTCGATAAAATGAGTATATGTACATGACGAGGGTGTTAAGTGTGCTTATATTGTGGCGCGCTTTTTATTGAGTGAAATACGTTGATTTCCAGTATTTATCTTAATTGATTTGCGTATAAAATCATATTCGTATGTCTACAAGGTGTAATGTAATTACAATCATGGCTTATTGTTCAATCGTTTTGAATGTATTGGAATTACCTTGTTTTTTTATATGGTATATATATTTTGAGACATACTACATTTTGATAATTCACTTCATCAGTCAGTTAGTCAGTCAACTTATTATTTTTTGCTTGATTATCTTGTGCGGGCAATCAATCAATCAATCAATCAATCAAAAACATGTCAATCAGCTTACCAAAGACAAATAAATTTTAACCTGAATTCCATCAGACTGATTCGTGAGCCCCTCTACGAAGGATATGGATAACCGTAATAAATTGATGACAAAATCCAAAACATACAACTAACTCTAAAATGAAAGCCAAAGGCATAAAACAAATTGAATACGCTAAGCTTTGATCTAATACGAAATATTTTCAACATTAAAAGTCAATTGTGAATCGGAAATCGTTCATGAAATCCACGTAGAGTTACTGTGCACACATAGATCAATCGATTTGAACATATTAACCAAGCCAAGTCAAAACGGTATCAAGATCGGGGAATTGAAATAGCCACCCATTTTATGGTATTAGTATATCATGGATGCTTTTACAACGATGTCATTGACCCTAGGACACGTCATAGTACATTGTGTGTTCCAACGTATATAAACAATTTCAAGCCTATTTGTCGTGAAAAGGTATTATTGCAAGTTGAATCACACGGCTTAGGCTGTAACAAACCATTAATCCCGTTATTTACTCATTTATGAATGTCAAATATGACTTTTTTCTCTAGATTTAAAATATTTATTTAGAGAGATAGGGAGAAAATTAGAGTGTGAGAGAGGAGGAGAAACCCGCAGACATGAAAGAGATAGTGATTCAAGAGCAAGGGAGAAAGGGGGAGAGATGGTGGTTTAAGAGGGGAAGAGTGATGGGGGGGGGGAGCAGCGAGGGGTGAATGGGGGGGGGGGGTGAGCAGCGAGGGGTGAATGGGGGGGGGGTGCGAATGTCAAACGAACAATACATATCAGACCATATTAAGTAAAATATAATAATTATCTCACCTGTCCGATAAAGAACAAAATTGACAAGACGCGGACTGAGGCACAATCAATAGAAATTAGTCACATTGTCTCGGATAAATCTGACTCCCAGCTTGACGCCTTTCCCAGTCACATTCCACTTCGCAAATTTTAGAGTACATTACAATCTCGGTACTTGCACGGATCAAGGTTTACGAACAGAATGCAAAGTCATATAGTCAGTATATACTCTATACCCACAGAAATACAACAAAGTATTACCAGTTCCTCGACAGGTTTAAGGTTCCCTTCATATTTTCTCTCATTGTCTATTTTTGGAATAATGCATCATTTTTTTTAATCGCACATCGGGGGAAGGGCACAAGAAAGCATTTTTGTGTCATGTATACAAAAGAAAGGAAGAAGGGGGCTACGAAAAATAGAAGAGTGGGTTGCAATATCCTCTCTTGTCGCTTTTGTCAATTTCCCTTGCGATTACAGAGAAGGAGTAAGATTCGAGGAAAGGAAAACTAACCCACACAATCCGCCTCGGTCGGCTTCCATTTTATTAATGGGCAAACATGATCAAACAGCACGAAGTGTATAATCGTAGGCAAACTCTTTATCATTTTTAGGAAAATATTATGCTGTATTTTTTTTAAAATATACTTGTAATTGGATTTATGCTCAGGTTGTTATCCTGTTATTCTTGTGATTTCGGTTTATACTATTTATACAAAAATTTTAGTAGGAGGTTGTTAAAACACACATTATTTTATGTATTTGCATAATTATTAGTTGCGTTGCTTTAGGTGTTTTGCTTTTTGCTTAGCTCCCAAATAAAATATTGTTGTGTTAAAGATTTAAAGTCACAATGTATAACACATAAACGAAAAAAAAATGGGGTCACAATTAAACTTTTTTTTTCAATGAAAATTAATGAGTATAAATCAATGTTTTTTTCAAGAGTTTAATTATTTTTTATTATCTTATACAATACACTAACGTTCTCTCTGACAATTATCGTGTTGTCTTATAAAAGTTTGTATTCGTAGATTTTATGATGAACTTTCTAATTTGCCATATTTTCATTGCAATTTTTGAATAGTGTATAATTACTAAACCCCAACAGGTAAACGAAAAAAACTCAATGAACAAATAAATATTTTGATATTCAAATTGAAATCATGATTATGAGTCACTAAATAAGAATAAACTAATATTCAACAAATGTTGTTGTGCTTTGATTAACTTTCTATTGAAAAATGTTATTTCAGCTTCATGTAATGTTATCTTACCATATTCAAAGAAAATATCAATTCTGGTTCAAATTTACACAGAAAGAACCTATTAATAATTACTTATTTTGTTCTTCTTTTCTTTCTTTCTCCCCCCCCCCCAAAAAAAAAAAAAAAAACTTTGTATGAATATTTCCCGCGAACAGAGACATTTTAATGACGAAGTGTGAATGCTATATTCTTTAAAAAGAAAAGTAACATTTGGTTTCTTAATTAATTCATTTTTTAACTTCCATATTGATTTAGAGAAACGAATGATTTTTTAAATGTACCCCTGTCTTGCTAATGGGGGCTACTAATCAATCGCCCCCCAAATAAAATTATACCGTCATTCTTCAAGAAAAATACTACAAGAACTCGGATGTTGCATGGCTCTTCATACTCAAATCCATTTGATAATGATGTAGGCATCAGAACCTGATACCGATTTCATTTAACACTGCAGTCACTCTCTGCGTCTCCCCTTTCACCTTTTTTATGTATACTCCACACCCCTCTCCCCCCCCCCCTCTCTCTCTCTCTCTCACACACACACACACGCACACTGACATACACTTTCTTTCTCTTTCTCCCTATCCCTCCCCTCCCTCTTCCATCTTCTCCCATTCTCTCTCCCTCTTCTTCCACCCTCTCACTCCATCTCTCTCCCTCTTCACCCGCTAACCTTCTCTTTAGGGAGTTTCACACCGCTACACAGAACGAATTCAATAACATAGTAAATCTATTGAAAATGACCGTCAAATGACAACGGACAGCTGGGAGGTCTTTGTCGAAAATTGGTAAACCGGAACATCAGTTTCGTCCTTAGCTTCTGTGCCGACGAAAAATTGCAAATAATGTAATAATAATAGTAATAATAATATAACAGTCCAGAGTCCAGGACGAAACTGCAGTTTTTGGTGTCATCAATCTTCGACAAAGACTTCGTGATTGTACTTTGTCATGAAGGGAGTTTGGCAATACATTTTCTTTGTTCGTTAAAGCGTTCTGCATCGCAGTGTGGAAGCTCCCCCTTGTCTTTCCTCCCATGACACACAATCTCACACTCTAATCCACCTTAGTGCGTGGGACTGGTGAATAACCGACCAAGGGAATTAATGCACAATACGGCGTACACACTCACGTTACAATATGTAGATTCGATGCAAGTTTGAATTCGCCGATATAGCATTTTGTCATATTTCTAAAGACATTCGCTGATACTAATCTGTAGTTTTGTTTTCAAACCATATGAAGTGATTAATGAAATGTTTCTTTTGATATATAAGTGACACTTGTGTATTCATAGGGGCGAATATATTATTTGCATCTCGTTAGCGCAGGTCGACGTTGCAGAAACAGTTTTAATCGAATACAACCCTTTAAAATCAAACGCAATTCATTTTTAAACCGATTGGGACTTGGGCTTGATTTTGCGACTTGGAATTCATCGCAACTTTTTATTAAAAAAACAGAAGCCAAGACGATAATATTCGATTTCCGTTTTCATGACATTTGCTCCGATAGAAAATTTGCATGTTAAGCCAAACATGCAATCCAACTTCCAAACCTAAATAAACCTTAATCCTCATCTTTACATAATTCTGAACCAAATGTCGTGTCACGCGATTGCCAACTCTGTATAAGAGTGAACGGGCAGCCCCTTCCATCGCGCACCACACTCGAACTTTCATTCATTATTCATTCAAAATTATATTGAGGATTTGCATTCAGGCTTATCATACTCAATTGATATTTAGGCCAATGTTTTGTAAAAGTGCCTGATTTTAATATACCCAGGTACCTCGGAGACTGGATGAAGTCTGCAACTGCGCCCACATATAATCAAGGCTTGAAAGTAATGTTAACTTTCGAGGACTTAATTTTAATAAATGATATTCATTAAATTAAACTTTTAGATTTTGAAAAAAAAATGAAGTGAAATAGAACAAAAATGAAACTTTTCGTCATTAAAATCGACTTATTCTCCCACAATCTTATAGTTATAAGAGTTGCATCTTAAAGATCTTGAAATCTGTGGATAAGATTGTTAGGTAAGTGAAGTCGAAATATAACATTATAAATGATAAAACATTATGAATTCTCCTCAAAGAATCACACACACCCACACACACACACACACACACACACACACACCCTCACACCCCACACAAACAGAGATATATTACAGTGGCAATAATTTGTCAGAAAAAATGTACCCTTAATAAGTATATTCATGTCTCAAATAGCATTACCAAAATGTTTAATCTCAGTTATTACTCAACTTTTTTTTGTATATCTTGGAATAAATTGGATTTGGAATACATTTTGGAATAATTGAACTAATAATTTAAGTTAAACACTACTCTGTCATCTCTTATTACAGCGGCAGTCTCTTCCTATTCTACTTAACTCCAGTGATTATTAATTATTTAAATACATATGTTCTTTTCGTGTGTGTGTGTGATTATTTGAATTGCAATGTATTTTTGATATTCGAATGGTATATTCATGTATGTGTTAATCTGGAGTGTACTTATGGTACGTGTCTCATTGTATTTGCTTATCCTATTGATGTTTTCTTTAAGATTTAATAAAAACAGTTTTATACTGCATTTTATGTTGTTTTTTATTGCATGTTGTATTGTTTTATCGCTATGGACGCACCTTATACCCTGTGAGTGTATGAGTGCCACCGTGGCAAAGGTTTATGTTTAAATAAAATAATGATTATCCGTAACATGAACAACCACTTGATCACGATCGTGCCATAATTTTTTTTTCTATTTTAGGGGACAATGATTAACAGGTTTTTAACTTTCATTTTAGTCTCTAATGTCATTGTTTATCAGGCAACTTCTGTAAAGTAACTATACAATCTACAAAATATTGGGTAAAAATGCTCCACGAGGGTGATTATGTGTCCAACCAACATGGGGCATTTTTATTTATCCAGTTTGATGAAAATTTTGCCCATTCTAAAGTAATTGTTGCTTATTTCTATGCTTACCGCATTGGGTAAAATACTGCCCCAAATTGGCTGGACACATAATTACCCTCGTGCTGGTTAAAATTTTACCCAATTTTTTTTCTACAGTGTAGTAGTATACTTAATCGTATGTGTCTCTCGATGTGTACACATAAATGATATGGTGATTTGGGAAAATTTATCTGCTTTGTGTGTGTTTTAATTCATTCGATCGCCCGCTTGCATGATTCAGTATCTCTGTCTGCTTGTATGTTTATCCGCCTTTCTCTCTCCTCTCTCTCTTCGTCATCATCATCTTCTTCTCCGTCTTCTTCTACTTCGTTATCATCATCATCATCTTCTTCTCCTCCTCCTTCTTCAGTTTCTCCTCCTCCTCCTTTGTCTTCTTCTCCTTCTCCTCTTCATCCTCCTTTTCCCCTTTTTGTTCTTCTTATTTATCATCATCATCATCATCACCTTCATCATCATCACCATCACAATCATCATCTTCTTCTTCTTTTTCTTCTTCTCCCCTTTTCTTTCTCTTCCTATCATCTCTTATACAACCTCCTTGATCTTTTTTCCATTATGTACCTCCATCACCATCTTCTTCTTATTCTTTATCATCTCATTACTTGGCCTCTCCTCATCACTATTTCTTCAATCAGCTATAGCTGTCGTCTGTGTGTTATGTCCATGGTGCATGGGACCAAACTTGAGAATGACCCCGATTTCAACCCACTCGCCCACGTAATTCGCTCCGGATAAAAATAGCGCGCGATTTGCAAAGGTAATGCACTCCTATCGTATTGAAAACCCCCCTATGAGTGGCGCGTTATCCCAAATTTAGCGCCTTTTCTTGGAAGCACGCAACGAAATTCTAATTATGTATTAACTAAATTATCCCAAATGCATTCGATTTGGATCAATTTTTATCTCAAAATATATATCACTTCTAACAGACACAATTAAGATGTAATATGCCTCACGTAAGATGTATGCTTTTAGAATCATAATATGTATATATGACTTTAGATCGAGCGATAGGGTCATCTCTGCTATTTCCAATTATTTTAAAATGGAAGTGATATAATTCCATAGATTGAAAAATATGATTAGCACAAAATCAACCCCCCTTTCACAGTTATGTCAAAAGAAATATTTGATTATCGATCATATTACAAAAATAAAATTATCATCATTTTTATTATTATCATTAAGATCCCACCTGTTTGAAAATAAAATCCTGCTTTACAGATTCTAGTACATTCTCAGACTTTTTAACCAACTCAAAAGTTGTTTAAAATATGAAAAAATCACAATTGATTTTATGAGCAATTTTGTTTTAAGCAATAGTTGGTAAGTTCATATTTGAACCAGCTTATGGGTATAGCTTACAAAAAAATGATGAGTAAATATATTTTTCACGAAATAATAATAGCTGAATTTATAAAGCGCATTTTGCCTGTTGATGCAAAGCGCTGCTAGTATTAGCCCTGATTTAGCTGTGCTACCATAACAGACACAAACGCATTCAAGGAATCTCTTACTACCGGGTACCCATTCACCTCACATGGGTTGAGTGCAGCACAATGTGGGTAAATTTCTTGCTGAAGGAAACCACGCCATGGCTGGGAATCGAACCCACATTCCTCAGATCGAAAGACAAGAGTCATAAAGACGAAGATGCCCCCACAGGGTAGCCTCTTTGGTTACGAAAACTGTTCTTCCAGCGGGCCCTGGTTATTACCCCGGTTTTAGCTCGGCTATACCTTTGGCGCTACCGGGTACCCATTCACATCACTTGGGTTTAGTGCAGCACAATATGGGTTAATTTCTTGCTGAAGGAAACCACGCCATGGCTGGGAATCGAACCCACGTCCCTCAGAGTGAAAGACGAGAGCCATAACCACTAGACCACGACGCCCCCACGAATCCATAAAGAAGGTATGATAATATCATTACCATCACATATTATATTATATGACAAAAAATATTAAGCTGAAAAGAAATTTAAAAGTAGATTATTATAATTTCAAAGGTGTCATTACTCCAATGTTAAATGCATTAATAGAGTAACCCTAACCATGCAAGGTTCTACGAGACAACATCCAAGGTATCACAGGGTATATTTCATCCGTCGTTATTCATTTATTTATTTATTTATTTATTCATTTATTTATTTATGTACTTATTCGTCTATTTATTTTTTTGTTTGTTTGTGTATTTATTTGTTTGTTTATTTATTCATTCATTTATTTATTTATTTATTCAATTCGACATTTTTATAATGTTTTTTTAAATGATAATTCATTTATTTCATGTAGGTTCTGAAATATTTGTTTTGAATGACTAAGACTGAATATGTCGGGAAACCAATCCACAAAGTATTTTTTGATATACTAAGAAACTGCATGTTTTGAGCAAAAAACGTTAAGGAATTTTTCCGATACTTGCTCTTGATGTAATAAGTTTTATATTCAATCAATTTTTATACATGTATGTGCTTTCATATAATCAACGTTAATTCAGTTTTGGAATAAGTGAATAGTTACATGGAAGCATGTATATTGATTTGAAATTATATATTCGCAGTCCATATTTGGGCAAGAAGATCTAGGGAAATATTTACATTTTACCCCCATATACTGATATAGGTCCATATCATAAAAAAAAATACAAAACTCAAGTCACCATTGGAAGAGAGTACAAAATAAAATTAAAATAAATGAAAGAGTAAGGTAAAATATTCTCAGAATACTGATCTAAGAAGGAATCTTTCAGATCAAGGGTGTCTCGTTACATTTTTTCAGCCTCTTCCGCATATCCCCGATGTAAAGGTGGAGGTGTCGTGGTGTAGTGGTTCAGTCACTTGACTCTTAAACCAAGGGTCGAGGGTTCGAATCCCGCCGGGCGCTAATGTCCTTTGGCAAGCCACTTATCCATGTTTGTCACTCACAAGAAGTCATCCTACCCGGCAGGATGTGGACGTCAATGCGATTAGATCGGTACGTGTGCACCGATAAACGTTTGCCTGGCCAGGATACTCCCCAGGGAGTGGAGACGGTGCACATTATGTGTGGAACGCTAATGGGTCCCATGACAGGGGTAATAATAATTACAATGTAAAACGCTTAGAAACCAACGTATGAAGCGCCACATAATTGAAAATATTATTATCATTATTAAATAACACAGAGTTCACAGTGTGAGTCACAATATGAAATCACATTCGCACAATAAAATTTGCGCATTGTAACTGTGTATATAATTTACAGAACACACTTTCCTATTTTATCCTTTTCTGTTCTATTCTATTATTATTCTATCCTATTCTTATTCTATTTTTTTCTATTCTATTCTATTCTATTCTATCGTACCCTTTTCTGTTCTGTTCTGTTTCGTTTAATTCTATTCTATTTTATTGCAATCTATTCTATTCTATTCAATTTTATTGTATTGTATTGCATTGTATTCTATTCAATTCTATACTTTTCAATTCTATTCTGTTTTATTATACATAATCATATTTAATTCTATTCTATTTTATCAATTTCATTCTATTCTTTTCTAGTCTTCTGTTTCATTTCTGTCATTTTATTTCATTTTCTTTCATTCTATTCTATTTCATTCCATTCTATTTATTAATTCTTCTGTTTCATTTTATTTTCTTCCATTCTATTATTTTCTGTTATATTATATCTTATTTTATTGTAATGTATTGTTTTATATTCAATTCTATTATTTTCTATTTCATTCTGTTTTATTCTCTTCTATTCTACATTTTATCTTATTCTATTCTGTTATATCTATAAATGGAATCGGGGGGGGGGGGGAGAAAGAAATTTATACAAAGATGGGTCTGACTCTTGCTACTGGTTCTAGCATCCTTTTTATCAAATTGAGGAAAACATGAAATCAGATTGCCCCCCTCCCATTACAACATCCTGGCTCCGTATCTGCATGCATGTATGTACATACACCCACACCCTCCCTCACATAACCGCGCACACACACCCTCATTTCCCTCACACACATGGTACAAAAATACACACAACTATCTACACACATGCTGTTAGATCTCTCTCCACTTTTTTAAAGTTTTTTTATTTCTTTATTTTCTTCCTCACTGTCCCCCTATTCTTCCACTTTTCTCCTCGTCTTTATTCCGCCCTCTCCTCTTTATTTTCTCCTCTCTTGTCTCCACAGTTCTTCTTCCCCACCCCGTCACTCTCTCTTTCTTTCTACCCCTCTCTCTCTGTAATGAATTGTTAAGATGTACACAAACCACTCACCTTTGCTCTAGATTTCATTCAGTTTTTAGAAAGTCAGTCGCGTAAACAAGACTCCATCAAGTAAACAAAGGTCATCGGTTCATATGAAGCGCAGTGTCAAAAGAAAGGAACGGTGTACGTCATTAAAGCCGAATTCTTTCATTTATTCTGAATTACCTGTAAAATCGTTTATTTGTTTTTTTAATTCTGATTTATATCACGGTTTTAACAAAACCACCAGTACTCTCTTCCATTTACGATTTTATTGTTAAAATATTTTTCAGGGAATAAAGAAAATAATTGACATCTTTCCATTCTAAAAGGATTGGTAACATTTCTTCTTCTTCTTATTATTTTTCATCTTCTTCTTCATCTCCATCCATCATTCTGACATGATTTTCGATTTGTGGACGACACGATCTCCTCTTATAAGCTTGTGTAAAATTCGAAATCCTGGGGTGGGGAAGGACACGTTTCCACCCCATCCTCTCCGGATTTCGGCCCATACTTTCCACGTAAATAACAGTAATACCAATCAAACATTCCATCTTTCACATTTGGCAAATACTATCAAAGTTACTTGATAAGTCTGTTTGGTTATGATTATAGAGCCTGCCTTTACTTAAAGGTCAAGTCCACCCCAGTAAAAAGTAAAATTTAATCAATAGAGAAAAATCAAACAAGCATTACGCTGAAAATTTCATCAAAATCGGATGCAGAATAAGAAAGTTATGACAATTTAAAGTTTTGCTTATTTTTCACAAAACAGTTATATACACAACTCAGTGACATGCAAATGAGAGAGTCGATGATGTCACTTACTCACTATTTCTTTTGTTTTTTATTGTTTGAATTATACAATATTTCAATTTTTACAGGTTTGAAAATAATGACCAACTTGACTATACCATAAAATGTTAAACCAATGGTAATGCCACATGTTTAGGAGTAATAAAACTTTATTTCATAGGACTACAGGTAGAAAATTTGAATATTTCACATTTCATATAATAAAATACAAAAGAAATAGTGAGTGATGTCATCAGTCCCTTCATTAGCATACCGACCAGGATGTGAATATAACTGTTCTGTGAAATTAAGCGAATCTTAAAAATGTCATAACTTTCTTATTTTTCATCCGATCTAGATGAAATTTATAATTGTTGGATTTTTCTCTTTTTATTCCAAATCAACTTTTTTTTGGGGGTGGACTTGTCCTTTAAATATTGTGTAAGGTAGTTCCTTAGACTTACTCTGCGAACATCTCTATGAGCCTTCTGTGCCATTCTTATAATGAAAGTGGTTTAAAATCCAATGCAAGTGATATCATGCCTATTCTTAAAGAGCTTCATGTATGTTCAGTGACTTAATGTACCGGTCAGTTGTTTCAAATCTAAGGAAGATAACTAATTAAACTACTCCAGAAATTACATAAAAATAAAGGACAAAATTGACATGATTACTAGTAAATCAGAAATACTTCGAAGTCAGGAAATGTGTTTAAAAGGAATGATTCTTCATATTGAAATACTAGTATCAGAACAAGAAGACACCTATTTCTACTTCCGACCCACGATCGTTGTGTATGGTATCCCTGATTTAGAAACGTAAATGAAAAAAAAATAATTATGGATGCATTCTCGACAAATAATATATCCTCATTTTCACCTTCATCTTTCCTTCTCCAAAGTTGACGTCCGCCCTTCGCAGGCCCGAAAACAATGGCAGAGAGCGAAGACGGTATAAAAATCACGTAAATTGAGCGAATATAGATGTATTTGTGACGTCACGCTCGCCGTGTTCGACGCATGACTTGTCTCCTCTCAGTAGACGTTTTCTATGATAGGATTACCTAAGGCTTCTAATAACACTTTGATAGCATTTAAATATAGGCTGTCCTAGCCAGAAAAAGCTCGTGGTGTTTTGCCACTCAAATGAGTGTTTGTGAGGAAATGTCTTAATAGACAATAAGCATATAATTAAAGAGGGGTAACGCCACAGCGCGAAGGATCCTCCTTGTGAGAACTCGTCGGGTATATTTAAAAATCAAAATGACGAATTCTTTCTGATTGTTAATTTTAACTAGTACACCTTTATGATTTGAAATGATTTGATTATGAACTTTTAATGATTATTTAATAAGTTTCCCCTATTTATATATATCTCTCAGATTTATTTTATCAAAATAATACCATTGACGTGTGGATCTGGCCAAAGAGTCACTAAAATGTACTTAACAGAAGGTGACTCGAAGCGTTGACGTAGATCATTAACAAGATTGAGATACATTTGACTTTTTACTTCACTTAACCGATTTCGTTTCCTCTCCTTTTGTCCTCTGATTTCTAACGTCGCGCTTTCGTGACATTGTGACGTCAGCGATCATATGAAGTGCTAAATGACCCTTCTTAAAGGCCATTATATCACAAAATTAAACAATACCTATAAATCTCTTTCTGTACCAAATTAATCTAAACAATATGCTCAGCTTATAATAAAGACAAATAAAATCAATTTATATTTTACACATCTCAAGATATAATCACAATGTAAATCCCAAACCTTTTTGTTTTAGATTTTTGAAATCAAACGAAGTAGTACTGAAATACATATTTACCGTTTACTCGACAAACTTTACAATTTTGTATGTTTAAAAGTATTTTATGTTTAATATTTTTATAGCGCGTTCAAGTGCTTTTTAAAACATACATTTCCACTGCGTATTATAACTTATTGTTTTGAAGTTGTCAAAATTATTGGGTGACATATCGATATGTTTGCCCCCCCCCCGCGAAGTTTTGTTTAGGGGCGATCAACTCTGTCACCAAAGGATCGACGCCTCTGTCTCACTGAAAAAAAAATGATTTAGAAGTTATCTTCTCATATAATAAGTATTTTGATATGTAATAGCGTTACCATAGTTACATTGATTTGATTCCTTTAGTACACTGTGAAAAATATTGGGTAAAATTTTAACCAGCACGAGGGTAATTATGTGTCCTGCCAATTTGGGCAGTATTTTACCCCATGCGGGAAGCATATTGTCCAGTAAGGTTAAAAAATAAGCAGCAATTACTTTAGAAACACTGGATGAATAAAAATGCCCATTGTTGGTTGGACACATAATTACCCCAATGGAGCATTTTTACCCAATACTTTTTAGAGTGTAGTCCAAAGTTAGATATATCTTCTATATCTCTGATATGCCATATCGTTACTTTGATTTTAAAAGTATATTGCAAAGATTATCCGACAGGTGTACCTGAAAATAATTTTGGAAATGCACATTCCTATCTCTACCTATAACCTATTTTATTTAAATAAAAAAGTGATATCCTCTAATCATTGCGATAAAGAATGACAATTGACACTTATTCTTATAATTTGAAATCTAAAAAGTTTAAGTTGTATTAATTTTTAGTAACTTCAATAAATCTTGTATAACAATCGTTTTATTTGACATTTAAATTTAGGTGCGAGATATAAATTAAGATAAAAAACATGATAACTGAGATATTCAATAACCTTTTTTTTCAGGGAATTAAATACAATACATTTATTTAGATTATTTAGTTGTTAAGCAGTTTTTATAACTGAGCCGGACCACACTCCGTCTTATTTTTCTTTATCATTTGTAATAAGAAACCTGGATGAATGAATAAATAAATAGATGAAAAAATAAATAAATAAATAGATAAATAAAAAATAAACAAATAGTTACTATCATGATAAACACGACTCTGAATATCGAGTTCTTCATGCATTTTTTCCTTCAAATATAAGTACAGCGTTCTCTTTTTGTTTATCTTGTGTACCGAAAATATATTTAAAAATGTTCTCTATAACATAAAAACAGGTATTTAAAAAGACGACAACCACTTCTTAAAAAAAAATCTGTTCCCCCTTTTTTAAATATCTGCACCAAAATGCAACAAATTTATACATTTTACATTGTGGCATGATTTAATACTCTTTGAAAAAGAAATCAAGAAGGTACTTTGTAAATTAAATCTTGGGTGCAACACTGGGACTTGTTTATTCACTGAGGGGGCATGTTTTTTTTTCGAAGTTTAAAAACAAGTTTAATTATTGACGTAAAACAAGTAGTACGAATTGTTTTCGTTTTGTTGGAGGGTATGTTTTTTTCTTTTTTTCAAACCAAACGGATGCCGCGAAGGAAGTAGAAGATTGAATAGTAATAATGTTGATATCAGTCTTTACTTGTCGCTAACGAGGGAGAAAAAAAATTAAACGGATTTAGATGTGTTCCTTTTAATGGAATGATATTCATTTGGAGTGACAAGTTACAAGTGGTTGGCGCTCACCGGCGCGGTGAAGGGCGATGCGTATGTTCTCACTGGCTGCTTCATATGCAAATAATCCTCATGAAATATATAGCAACCGCCGCGCTGTGTGTGCAATGCAGCCCGTGTATAAGAGTGCGAGAGTTTGTAATCTTACGTCAGAGCCGCTGTTGCCATGGCAACTCGCGGGGAGCACCTCAGATGACGACATAGTCTGGGAGAAATTTAGTAACAATCAATGGCGGGTTTTAGCGCACGGAGCTCGAAATAGGCGCAGCTGGGACAAGGCGTGACGTACTCGGCGAACAACTGAGGAGATGGATGATTCTCGGGCACCGCCGCTGTCGTGAAAAAGAGTATCCCCATCAAAACTCCTCACATTTTTGGCAGAAAGTAAAATCCATTGGCGTAATTACGGAAAAATAGACACTTGATTGTTGAATTAATTGAATTAATTTCAAATCACCTTGCAATCATGTGCTTGTTCTCTTTGACCGACTGAAAAATGTCGTCATTACCTGTCAAAGCATTTTGATGAAATATAATCGTTTATGAGAGAGAGAGAGTTTTCGGTCAATAACTGCCATATATCATACCCATTTCACAAACTAGCTGAAAACGTGAAACAATAGATGAGTGTAATGTGAAAACCTGAGACAACGTCTTCAAGAAAGCAAATATCCCCTTAAATAAAACAACAATTATACTTATGTGGACTCGCTTTCACGGCGAGACTGTATTTCACGGCTCCGCCGCGTATTATAGAGCGTTGGTTTCGTTATGAATGAAATGTCGTCACGAGCCGATGTGAGCGATTTGATACACGTGCATGCTATCATTTCAGCCTCGCTCCACAATATACACCTAAACTAGACGCACAATCAATACTTCTATGATTATCAAATAACCTTCATTCCCTTATTGTGATCTATTTAAACGTCTTTGCGGTGACGATAGCAAAAACTCTCTTTCTCTCCTAATACTCTCCAACAAGTTAAAGAAATGGCGTATTTTAAGGACTATAATTCGGATGTTTTTCCAAGCTAAATTTAGCCCGCATGTCAAATATTTTGTTCGGAAGCTTTCTATTACGATCTGTCAATGATCATTTGCGAAAAAAATATCGACGAAAGGAGGAAGGATATTGGATAAAAATCGAAAATAGATGTTTAATGAAATGTAAAAAAAGGGATATTGGATGAAATCGATAAAAATAGATTCGGAGAACTAAAGATGAAAAGATAGCTATCTACATAAGATGTAAAACAAGTAATGATAAACCCCAAAATGTCCAGTTTCTTCCCGTGTAAGATCGTACTCATTTTCTCTAAATAGGGAGGGGGTGCATATAATGTTCGAAGACATAAGCGAGGGAGCAAAGCGACGGAACCTTTCGTAAAGTCGGTTTTTTGCATTTCAAGATTTGAAAGGAAGGATTTTGTGCGTACTTTATTTGCATTTTTGTGAAAGATTGTAATGAAATAATTCAAATTTATTGAGAGAGGGCCGGGCTGTCCCCTTGCCACCCCTTCGCTGCGTAAAGCTATTTGTCCGAGCAAGTATTGATATTAGTTTTGAAGAAAAAAAACGATGTGAAAACATAGCTTTCTTCTTAAGATGTGAAAATAGTAACAAAAAACACCAAAATATCTTAGCGATTCAGTTGAATAGTTTCTCTCATGTAATCTAATAACTTTTTTCATTTGTATTCTTTCGACACATTTCGTCCGTTAGATTGTTTTTCGTGGAGTGGATTTTCTAATTATATCAAGAATACATTCAGTACATAAGCATATATATTTAACCCTGCACACAAGTAAAAACATCAATCAAAATGATATGATAGACAAAATAAAATCAGTCTCCAATATTTTCTAACTAAATAATACCAAAGAACCCCAGTAATGCATTTGCAAAATGATAAGTAGAGATTTATAGAGATTGCGAAAGCAAACGACAATATTGTAACTTTCTCCCGCTATGTGTATTGAGTACACGTATGCCTTCTTCATATTATTTCCAAAATACTGAAATGGTATTGCAGATTTTTTCCTTTTCTTTATCATAATAGACTTCTCATCATTATCATTGTTATCATCATCATCATCGTTGTCGTCGTCGTCATCATCATCCTTATCACCGTCGTCGTTGTCGAAATTGTTAACATAAACGTCATCGACATTTTCCCCACAACCTCACTGATACCGCCACCTCTTCCTCCTCCTCATCACCACACTAAAAATCCTTAATATCCCCATCATCATCATCATCACCATAACCACTACCACTGACATCATCACCATCATCATCACCACCATCATCATAATTATCCTCATCGTCATCATCATCATCATCATCGTGGTCATCATCATCGCCATCAGTCATCACCACCACCAACATCATCGACGTCGGCGTGATCTTCGTCATGATCATCATCATCATAACCACTACCACCAACATCAGCATCATCAACATCGTCATCACCATTTCCATCTCCGCTGCCACTATATAATAGTCTTCAATATTTTTTTGTAAACAAAAAAAATAAAACAATAAATATGCTCATCAAGTACTCCACCATTATTATCACTATTTGTTATGCTTTCACGATATGTATAATTTATTGAAAAGAATTGCAGATTTAGTAAATGTACAGTAAGTTGAACCGGTAGTTTTATCCGAAACTGGGTCATCGAAGCTCAGCAACTCTTAACTTCTGTCCCCTATTTCGATTTTTTTTTCTCCTCAAACTCGGCGCAACCTCCTTAAAGTAATCGCCTACGACCCTTCTGATGCGTTCATTTAGACCCTTCCGTCTCGAAATACACACACCGAACCTTAATATAAACCACATCTAAATACATCCCCTAGACACAACCATCAGAAACCTCCGTGATTATTACGTCATCTTGGCCGTTGTTGCTTCGCTCCCCTTTCACCGTTTTTCCGGATTTTATACGAATATATCCCCTCCACATCGGATCCGCTATTCTTCGCACATATTCTATCCATCTTCTTTAAAGATTCAGAATGTTTGGCAACATTTGGAGAATAGGAA
The DNA here is from genome assembly GCF_037042905.1 of Lytechinus pictus. Taxonomy (NCBI): domain Eukaryota; kingdom Metazoa; phylum Echinodermata; class Echinoidea; order Temnopleuroida; family Toxopneustidae; genus Lytechinus; species Lytechinus pictus. Next base: position 23,667,738 of record NC_087256.1, read on the forward strand.
ACGGCGTCGAATATGATGAGGGATACGTCATTGCAATCTAAAAATACACACGAGGGAGCTGCATTCGGCTCATGAATGAAACGACGTTCGCTCAGCGGTGGCTGACCAAATCAAATGGGGAACAGTCAGACAGAATATATATGATAAGTTTCCATTACGCCGTGCAGTGAGGCGATGGAGTTTTCAAAATAGAATTAAAATCGGAAGACCCACAGAATTAGAGACGCTACTTACAGCTTTGAGCTATTAGCACCTTATTATATTGATTTTACTGCAAGAGAAATGGTCGTGAAGTTTACACTCATTTGCGCTCTAGTGGTATGAATTAATTCATTACCTTTGTTTTCTTACATAGTCACTTCCTATTGAAGGTTTGGTGTATGATATTGTAGATGCTTTAAATTTGAATGATGACTTTTATTTATTTATTCATTTATATATTTTTTCTTTAATTTAGTTGTTTATTTATTTATTTGTATTTATTTTTGCAGGTTAGGCCTGTTCAGTTAGGCAAAACTGCTTTGCAAAGGCGCCCTGCAGTTTAACAAATAACTCAATTAACATCATAGCAATTCAATGTATGTAACATATAATCAAGTAAAACAGGATACCTTAATAGAGTTAATAAAAAAAAGTATCACGTAATCATTACATCAAGTTATTCAGTGTAATTACATGTATGACAGTCAGAATTCTAATGATTTACAGTGTTTTTTTAATGCATGGAGGGACGTGCATTTTTGTATATCACAAGGGAGCGAATTAAAATAAGACGGCAGCAAGATATTCAAAAGATTTTCTTTTATAATCCGTCCTTGGGCAGGGTATTTGAAGGAGACATTGTTCAGAATATCGTGTTTTATAACTTACATTACGTTTGCAGATAAATGGTTCCAGATAGGCTGATGCTAAATCGATTTGTATTTTGAAAGCAAGAACACAATATTGATATTAATTTTGATACGTTCCTCCACTGTTTGCCACGGGGGGGGGGGGGGGTTGATTAGTCGGGTTTTCATACAAAACAATGCTATCACCAATTGAACACTCTTATGTGGACAATATAGATATGAATACCAATGATGAATTAATAGATGAATGAAAAAAATAGATAGATATTAGATAAATAAACAAATAGATAAATGAATGAATAGATAAATAAATAAATAAATAAATAAATAGATAAATGAATAAATAAATAAATCAATCAATAAATCAATCAATACATTAATAAAAGCAGTTTTTACAGTGTAGATAAATGAATAAAGGAATCAAAGAATACATAACTAAACAAATGAAGTAAATGATGAAGAAACAAATGAAAAGGTTTATTTTATTCTTTATGATATCAGAAAGTCAAAAAGGGGCCTAAGCTTTCGATCCTAGCAGAATGATATCAGAAGCATCATGACATGGAAAATACAAACATGGACAGTTGCTTATGAAAATTTCCCAAGTAGGAGGCGAATATTCGACCTCACTCTCGGAGCTAATGATAATTAGCTAATTTTGAATAGAAACAATTTCTCATTGCATTAGATATGTGATATCTATCTATTTGGCCTTATGAGCCACGTTAAGAGAAAGTTATAACAAAAGCTACATAAAAAGAGCACACGTCGTGACAGGGTGCCCATGTCTAATAAAATCAGTGAAACTGAAAAAACGGTAACTATCTATTTTTATCATATATGAATAGTAAACATTCCAAAGTTACATCAATTTTTAGCTATTTTTTTTTAAAAGTAATACCAACATGTGCAAGGGCATAGGCTGGTTTGAGCATGGGGAGGTGGAGCCAAAGTGCATATGGGGTGCACATCTTGGGGAGGTGGAACGAAAGTTTGGTAAATCAGCTGTTGAAAGCAGAAGAAGGGGTACACATTTCGTTCTGCTTGGCAGTATCTGAGCTCTCCTGTACCCAGGGCACCCCCAGCCTACGCCCTTGATGTGGATGTGTTATTTACATATGCGGCGGAAGCGGGGGGACGGGGGGACGTGTCCCCCCTAAATTTTAGGTGGGGGTCGATCCCCCCTAATTTTTTTGTTGATAACCTTTTTTTTTTTTTTTTCTTGTCAATTTTTTTTCCTGCGTCCCCCCTAAAATTTTTGGTTGGTAACTTTTTTTTTTTTTGCTTGTCAAAATGTTTGTGGTCCCCCCTAAAATTTTTGGCTTCCGCCGCCAATGGTTATTTATCATATTAATATCAATTTTACACATTCAATGGTCAAATATTCTTAAAAGGTAAAAGCATTAGACCTACGGTAAAATAACCCGTAATCCCTGAATATTATGTGCAATGATAAGTAATACAATCAAACTCCTGTAAACGATGAGGGTTTACGGCATTATTTTCTACGTTGTAACATATTGGAGTGATAACCATTTATACTTTCCAATGTTATTGAGATTATCATTACTATTATTTCACGATTTACAGGAAGTATACCGGGTTGAAAATAAGTACTCAATATTTTCATACATGTGTGAATGATATGCAAAAATAATTATCTTACACATTAAACATGTTGAGTCTGTAAGTTGTCAATCCATTTTTTTATCATTCTTGGTAAACAAAATTTGAAAAATACGTTATGTTATATAATAACATTCAAAAGAATAAGTAGAGACGTGACATTATCGGCTTGATCATTGGATATTCTGGTATAGACTTATACAGAACTGTTTCACCGAAATAGTGCAAAACTTTAAAATATCCTAACTTTGTTATTCCTCATCCAATTCTGACGAAATTTTCGGTGTTTTGTTTGTCTGATCTTTCTTTATTTGTTCAAATCATAATACATTCAGCCCGGAGTACCCTTTTAAAATATGAGGAAATACTTGGCAATTACGCCCATCAACTCCCGGTAGGATGTGAAAGTCATTGTAGCTTGTCCAGTAGCCTACTGTGTGCGCCTCACTGGCGACTGACTGGAATACTCCCTAGGGAGTGGAGGATGTGCATACATTGTGTGCGGGAATGACTGATTAAATCCGATGACCGGGGTAATAATATAGTATCTGTAAAGCGCTTTGACACGTCATTCCGATGTATTAAACGCTATATAAAAGCGGAATATTATTATTATCAATTAAACAAATTCTTTTTGACAAAACACAATCTATACCAAAAAAAAAGGTTTAAGGAAATTTTCCCTTGAAGCAAACCGTTATTATTTTCACTCATTAATTTCACCGGAATCCTGACAGGATCACATTCGAGCATTTTGTAAAAATTGAATATTTCTTTAAAAAAAAGGGGGGGTGGTTGTTGATGAAGTCATCTTGGGTGGAGTGTGGGAGGATGACTGCATGAATTTACTTTCCCTGGATCCCTCCGAACCTCGTCACCCCCTTTGCATGAGTGGGTGCGACCGCCTCCGCATCGAAATTTACATGAAATCTCCTGTATTATTTATTGACGGTTATTTTACCATCCACTTGTTAAGGACAACATTTTTTTGCGACCTATTTATTATTTTTATTTTGAAGACACCTTCGCATAGCCCTGGCCATGTCGCATGTTATTTGTTGCGTTCTTTTAGAATTAAATTAAATACAACACAAAATACAAATATAAATAATAAATACACCCTTTAATAAAATCCTCCACTTATTTTTCACCAGAGTAACATTTTTGTGTATACATTATTCAAATTAAATAATTTCTTACCGCAAGTTTGTTTGATATTTTTGTTATAATGCCTTAAGTTGGTTTACACACCTATTTTTGTCTATTATGTAGAAGCTAAGACAAAAAGAAGCTTGCAAAAATAGAAATCTGAAATTGAAATTTCAGTAAAAAAATATCGAAACCAAAATTAAAGGAAAGAAAACGTAGTCGCACTTTGCTTGCATATTTACAAATATATACATAATTTGGCTTCATTTGGATTTCACAATTATGCGAAGTATGTAAAAAAAATAAAAATTATGAATTGTATTGACAAGTGCGTCTTAAAAAAATTGAAGAAATATTGTTTTGGAATATACCAAATAAGCCCATACACTGTATAAAACTGGATACAGTTGGACAGATATTTAACAAAAGTATGTATTTTCATAATGAAGGTTTATTTTTCACATCCGTCTTTCGACATTTTACTTGTTTCAACAATAATTCTTGAATATGAGAAATCAGTATCATGTCATGTTAAATGTAGGATGCTTATAATGCCTGTAGTACCCTAAATATAAGTTCTGCTAACTATACGAAATAAAATATGACAAATCTTGTTTTTCAGTTTTTCATATTCAGCATTACATATACATGTATAACCGGTGTGTTGGCTCAGGTGGTAGAGCGTCCGTCTCACAACCGGGAGGTTGGGGGTTCAAACTCTGGCCGCGTCAGACCAAAAGACGTTAAAAGATGGGAGTTGCTGCTACCCTGTTTGGCGTTCAACTATTAAAGGGACAGAGCCTCGTCGATCTGGCGCTGCACAGCGGCTGCCGGGCCCACGATCAATTGGGCAAAGCAAATTTTTGGAGTATTTCATTTCATGTCTATTTCGAACAATAAATTATGGATGGATTATGGATTTATATCTCAAACAAATCGACCAATCGAATTCATTTTAGGCTTTTGAAAACAGAATTATTAAGTTATAGAATAAGGAGGATGCCAAAAAATCGCTTTCATGGAAGAGCTTAATTTCGAACAAACAAACAAAATCGAATTCCGTGCAAAATAATTTGTTATATGAAAATATTTTTTCTGTATCTTCATGGGTGCGGTGTCGTCATTTTCTAAAAGTGTCATTTGTGACACCCCCTGATAAAGACCTTTCAGTGAACTAAATGTATTCCTTGATGTGGGGGCACCAAAGATTGGGAGGGGGTGGTGGTCACAAAAACAGGAGAGAAGATGGAGAAGGAGAGAGAGAGAAAGAGAGAGAGAGAGGGGGGAGAGAGAGAGAGGGGGGGGGGGAAGAGGGTAGGTTTATCTTTTATCGTTATGTTTCATTTGTTATGTCGTTCATTTTTTTTTAGAATAAAAGTGTTCTTTTCTCAATGTAACTATATGCTTGGTCACTTGTAAAAATATTAATATTCTTTGATTGTAATATTATAAGTTTGGATATGGATTCAGTAAAACAAAACTGAAACTTGCATGGGTTTATACATCAGGGCGCCTTTTCATAAAGCTGTTCGTAAATTAAGAGCGACTTTAAGAACGACTGGTGATCCTTCTTGTGGTAAATGGTATAATAAATTGGCGATGGTTTAGCGCGTAAGAAAGGGTCACCAGTCGTTCTTAAAGTCGCTCCTAACTTACGAAGAGCTTTATGAAACGGTCCCCGGGATTTATACAGATGCATGCATGGGTTTATACATCATAATTCAGAAAACACCTGTAACGGAGGCATGCGGTATTTTAGATTGGCATTGGCGTTTTCCCTAGTTGTGATCGGACTAATCAATCGTAACTCATTGTGAAACCGACCCATGATCTGTTCATTACGAACTTAAAAAACAAAATCCAATCATCCTTACTGACGATGATTACGAAGTGAACAATAAATTGCATGCGTGGGATGGAGATCGTGTTTTTATAAGTTGTTGATATGACTCACATACCTCTGACAATCACCGAATAGTTATATGGTTCTGAATATGTTTAAGATTTGTATTTTACTCATGAATGTTTTGACTCCAATTTGGGTAATGAATTACTGTAATTTGTTTGCACCAACGTTTTTTGGCAATTGATTTCATTTCATGGATTCCTGATGGCACCATCAATAAAGCCTTCAGCATGGATATGCAGATATTAATTTATTAATGAAATAATAAACTAAACTATAATGAACCATTTCATGAATTACAGTTTTTATTTTTAACCGTTGGTGATATTTTAGGGTGAAAATAGCAATAATACCTTTGTTGTATATACAGTCTAAAACGAAATGATACTGTACAAAGGAGAGGCGCTGGTGTATTTTGACAGGACTGCGGGGGATAGGTTACCTAAATTTGACGTCATATTGTCCCAATTAGAACAAGAGGGGTTACACATTTATACCATCCTGACCTCTCTGCTTGATTCTCTACTTCTATCTTGCTTCTCTTTTATCCACTATTTTTTCGCTTGACTTTAACAAAATAGGGGTGTGGGTGGGAGTCGCCCCAGGGCCCCTTTAATACAACCCTAATTTACAAATGCTATCCAAGAGATATAATGCAAAAAAAAGAGAAAAGGGTTGAATTAAATTGAAACAGGCTTGTGCTTAATTATGAATATAATTAAGAACAGGTGCAACCGAATACATTTCACCTGTAGAATCTTCGGTAATGGCCATTGACAAAAGGCGGCAATGCAGCCTGTGTGTCTCTAGTTTCAATAAATTTCAGCAAACGTCTCCTTTAAAATGGAGAGAAAAGCGATTTATAATCAGCAACATGCAAAGGGATGATTAATGCTGTGACTATCATAGATGATTAGATCCACGCACTCATAAATCCTGATTCCCCTGCGAAATGCAAAACGACTTTGGGAGTAAAAAATTAAGAAAGTGAGGTTATAGGAATGCGCTACGATGACAAGAGAGTACGCCGCCTACGGTATGTGCGTGGGAGGGAAGGGGGTTTCCCTTCCTCGCAGCGGGTAATGGTGCTATTTTTAACCCTCCGTGGTCGGGGCGATGAGCCTGTGCCTACACTTGGATCTACAGAGTTGAAGAAAACATCCGAAGCGATGATGGAGATTATCTTGCATTTCATGAAAACGCCTACACTTATACTTTTCCACGAACACGGTGATAGATTGTTGCAAGAACTGCGAGTATAATATAGATAGCTACAAACACGTGCCTCCTCTAATCAATAGCTTATATTGCAAATGGTCTCATTTCCATTGTTTTTAGAAGAAAAATACATATTCAATATTTTCTGTCTTTAATGCTAATCACCAGCATGTAGGCGACTATGATGTAATTCCCAAATATTGAAATGACGGAGTATTATTTTGAGACGAACAAAGTATATGAATTATCAGTGTACATCAATATTTCCTTCGAAATATTTGAAGAGCCTATTTAGCAAAATGACATAAGCAAGATGGCAAATTCCAAGGAAAACGGAACGATTTGAATTTTGCAAAAGAAAATAATACAAATTAGCAATTCGAGAACGTAAACAGAACCACACTTTACTCAATATGAGAAAAAAAGTTGAGAGAAAAATATAGAAAATATTACTATAATAGCAAAGAGTTAAATTACAAGCTGCTGCTGCTGCTACTACTACTACTACTACTACTACTACTACTACTACTACTACTACTACTTCTACTACTACTACTACTACTACAATGGGAATTAAATATCAAAATGATTCATATTTCCTATAATAAAGAATAAGAAAAAATAGTGAGTTGAAGATGTCGTTAGCAGTCCCCTCATTTGCATACCAACCAGGATGTGAATACAAGTTTTTTGTGTGTGAAATTAAGCGTAATATTAAAATGTCATAACTTTCTTATTTTACATCCGATTTCAATTATATTTCAGTGTTATGCTTGTTGGATTTTACTCCTTTTATTCACATCAACTTTTTGTTTGGCTGGTCCTTTCCTTTAAGGATTATCAGTCAACCCGTATCACTCCGAACTTTCCGCCCACTGTTATTTTTTTTTCAAAATGAATGGAGGAGGCGGTCAATAATTGTGACACTGAGTAGCCATTCAGTGAAGTGGTTCGAGTCATTCTCTCTCCTTTCCAATCTTTGTAATTGAAAGTAAAACCTTTTTTCAAGTGGACGATATGTTCTGAATGCTCGCTGAATGTCATCTCACCACTTCAGAGGATAAATGATGCCATAACACCATGGACTACAAAATCATTATGTCATCTATCATAAAATAATTTCTGTGAGTAACTTGAGTATAGAATGTAATTGAATTGAATGTATTACCAACTCTTATTGATATACAATCATTCTATGTCTTTGTGTCAGATTCTTTTTTTTTTTTTTTACAAATGGAGCTAACAAACAGCAATATGCTAATCGAGGTTAGCCCCAAGCAAATGTTCGTTAATGAGAAGACTCACAAATGAAAACTCATAATTTTATAATTTGTGTCATTTCTATTCGAGAAACATTTACTTCATTTTGTATGTGTACAATTACCATCATTATATAAATACCCCTTTACGCCGAAGTTAGTTATTGTAGATCATTACGGTGCATGTATGATAATCCTCTAAAAGAATCTTCTCAGGCAAACCTTTTCTTAAAAGCACATACGTACCGACAATGTCTTTAGCATTTCAGCTTTTAATGTAGGATAAAAATAGCAAAACTGACGAAATGCCTTCTTCAAGCGCTTAGAGGCATGTTTAGTGATAAGCGCTATACCAATAATGTTAATTATTATTATTATAATTCAAGGGCATAAGTGCAAACCCGGACCCTCTTGTGTCTTTTCAGCCGTCTTAGCAAGTCGGCCACAAATGTTAAATCCTTTTGCACTGAAGGAGGACTGGTCTCTTTGCTACAACATTACTCTTACCACTTTGTTTGCTTATAATCATTGTATTTTTTCTAAGGCGATATTATGCCCCACTCACACAGAAAAACCGACTCTAGAGTGGCCAAGCTATCACGTTATTTCCAATGGGAAACATTCGATCGGTTTTTGGAGTATGTTTTGTTGTTGAGACTGTACATCTTTGCAGTCGCATCACACGCAACGGATTTTCAGCAGTTTTCAACATCTATGATTATTGGCATTGACACTATCGTCGTCGTCGATATCACCGTCGCCACCATTGTCTTCAATTGAATTGTCATCACCATCATCAATATCCGTGTAGATCATCATCATCTTCATCGTCGTCGTCGATTTCACCGTCGCCACCATTGTCTTAAATTGAATTGTCATCATCGTCATCAATATCCGTGTAGGTCATCATCATCTTCGTCGTCGTCGTCGATATCACCTTCGCCACCATTGTCTTCAATTGAATTGTCATCATCGTCATCAATATCCGTGTAGGTCATCATCATCTTCGTCGTCGTCGTCGATATCACCTTCGCCACCATTGTCTTCAATTGAATTGTCATCACCGTCATCAATGTCCGTGTAGGTCATCATCATCTTCATCTTCGTCGTCGTCGTCTTCAATATCACCGTCGCCACCATTGTCTTCAATTGAATTGTCATCATCGTCATCAATGTCCGTGTAGGTCATCTTCATCTTCGTCGTCGTCGATATCACCGTCGCCACCATTGTCTTAAATTGAATTGTCATCACCGTCATCAATGTCCGTGTAGGTCATCATCATCTTCATCTTCGTCGTCGTCGTCGTCGATATCACCTTCGCCACCATTGTCTTCAATTGAATTGTCATCACCGTCATCAATGTTCGTGTAGGTCATCATCATCTTCGTCGTCGTCGATATCACCTTCGCCACCATTGTCTTCAATTGAATTGTCATCACCGTCATCAATGTCCGTGTAGGTCATCATCATCTTCATCTTCATTGTCGTCGTCGATATCACCGTCGCCACCATTGTCTTCAATTGAATTGTCATCACCGTCATCAATGTCCGTGTAGGTCATCATCATCTTCATCTTCGTCGTCGTCGTCGTCGATATCACCGTCGCCATCATTGTCTTAAATTGAATTGTCATCAATGTCCGTGTAGGTCATCATCATCAGAATCATTGCCGTCATCACCACCACAACTATCGCCATCATATCTACATCATCGTCACCATCAACCCCATAATCGCAATCATTATCATCATCGATGTTTTCACCACATCATAAGCGTGGTCGTGACAGCGACATTGTTAATTCGCATACTACAGTATATCGCTAATCGAGTTCTTTCCATTCTTCGGGTTGAAATAAAATGATGTAAGCTTTGGGGGGTTTTTTTCGCCAAGGCCCTCCGTTTTACTTTTTATACTCAATTCAACGAGGGTCATGTTTTGTAAGAAGTTCCTGAATCCCCTCATTAAGATCTACATTAATAGTTGTATTATGTACACTGTACATGTTATATGGTCAGTGATATTAAATATTAAATCCCATCGAATGTCATACTTTTGGTTTTGTCTTGTGTGTTATATCTTATAAAATGTTATATCTTATAAAATACATGAAACGAAAGTGTACACAATGTAAATGTAAAATCAAAAATGCGCATCATTGACTTTACCTTCTACGTATCACTTAAGATCAATCGATATTCATTATCTCATTACCCCAAAGAAGTGTTCTTCGCTGCATGGATTACGTAATATTCACGGTCACTGTCACACAATTCATTGCGTTGCTTTTGTTTGTATCACAATAAAGCCAAATCCTGGTTCACGTACAGAATGCAATCAAAATAGTATCGATATGTTTCTCTCCACATAATCATGTCAGGAGAAATATCTTGATACTCAGGTTTTTGCCTCGAGTGATAAAGATTTAGGAAAATCAGGGGGAGATTTATCATGGCTTTTAAAATATGGTCAGTGATATTAAATCTTAAATCCCATCGAATGTCATAGAGGATGGGCCCCCGGAGCACGTAAAAGATGAATGTTTAAGTCTGAGGAACAACTTGATCAATTAGATTGCGAGTGATATGTCATTTAGGTAAAAAATGGCCTGAAAAAATACTATAGTATTGGCTGATATTGTTTTTATCAGTGGGAAAGTTGTAAAATCGGGTAGTTTGGCATAATCTGAAAGGGTGTCATAAATCTGAAGACATTTTTTTTTTCAAATAAAATTTGGAAAAGTACTTTTCTATATCGCCATAATATTGATCAATTCCAAACGTTATCGCAACGGATAGCACTGTAATATGATGTAAAAAACTTGACACTCGTATGTTTTCGCTATAGCAATAATATATATATATATTTAAAGATGTTTTATTGTTTTTCTCTCAAATCAAATTCATACGATATTGTTCACAAAGTAACAATTGTAAAAATAAGTCGAACAAATCACTTTAACTCTTATACTTTATGCACATCAAGTAATATTATTCAAAGACACTGTATCGTATCAGATGAGGTGTTACTCACAAATATCTGAGAAAAAAACCTTATAAGAGTATAGGCGCGGTCGCGAGTGACGATCAATCGTAACTTGTAAAATTAAGTGTATATTTTTCAAGAATATTTCATGTATAGCATTCTGATCTTGTCACCCTGTCAAAATATATTTGAATTAAAAAAAAAAGGAAAAAATAATAATTGACTCCAGTGAAAGCAATGGAAGTAGCTTGTCAAATCAATTTGGATATACATGTAGATATATTTCACAAGCAAAAATGGGGAACGATCTCGGCTTCATTCATATCGTAAGGGAAGATATTCTTTGTCTCGTCCACGAGAAATAAAATGTGATTATTTGCTTTATATCGTAAACGGTTTAATGAAAAAGAGGGAAAAGTGGGCATGAGGCTAGAATAATGTAAATGTATTATGAAGTTTAATATCTTGGCACCCGCCCCTGTTCGTTTTAATGTGTGCATATGTAAACTTCAATCACGGACGTAGTTGGGGAGGAATCGCAGAGGTGGATAAAATAAGCTTAATTTATCCACCTCCATGGAAAGAATGTAACTTACCAACGATCGATGCGTTCGGTATGAATCTCGATGTTCGTATGAACTTTGTTGGAGTGTGTAGAGATTCGTAGATGGGGCATGGATTCGTATTGAGTGAAATCTTCTGAAGAACAACTTGAGACCCTCTGGAGAAACGAACTTTTTAAAGGTTATAATGGCCACAAAATTTACACTCTTTCGTAACAGTGTCTTGAGTTATTCTTTCGTCAGACTTTCTGTTGTCATTCCTAAGAAGATTTTACTCAACAATGCACAAATGCTTTATCGACGCCTTAAAAGTCCCTTGCTAGCGCCTTAACAAACGCAAAGTGTCGTTCAAAAAGTGTCGCACAAATGTCCCTTCGTGATGCGTTCTTACGAACGCCGCAAGAGCCCTATAGTTCTTACGATGAACGTAAGAATTTAAGGATTCTATAATTATCTCTCTACCCTTCAATATCTTGCGTAATCCTTGCTACATTCTTGGGACGTTCATACTGCCTCCCTAAGAAGAAAGGGTTTTGAACGGCATTAAAATAAATCTTGTCAAAGACTATCGACCAAGCTGTGAACTTACGAACGGTCTGCGAACGCTGATTTCGTACGGCCTTCTTCAGAAGATCTTACGGAATAGTCTAAAAAATCGTTTGTTCAGCGTTCGTAGCAGTTGCGACCGAGTACGCGTGGGAAATATAGTGCACAGAGCAACAAACTTTTATCTATGTAGCTTGCAAACAGTAGGCCTACATCGTACTTTTATCAAAATATAGTAAACAAGTGCACCACACTTTCATTTTATGTATATTCCAGTCAGTAATTGTGGCCCGTATTCTGAACTCGCGTCTAATAAAAAATCTGAACAAAATTTGTGGTTTAACTGTATGAATAGCCAATTGTGAATATGCTTGAAAATAGTGAACCACTCCGAAAGTAACAAGTGTACACAACTGACCCATTTATATATTCATTCAAATAATTTGTTTTATTAGTGTATAATAATCTTAAGTCCTCTCCCATTGTCCCCTATGAGTAAACTTTTACTCGGAATGGAGTAAATCACTTTGTCGAGTTAAATATGTTTCCGAAATACTTTATACTTTAACTCTAATCGGGTCGATTTTCCAGTGACTGCATGAGCCTTGAGTCAAATTTGTTAAGTGGGAAAACCGAGTCATTTCGATTTTATAATCGATTTGACACCTACATTATGGTGGCATTGACTACAAAGTAATATTTTTCCTTAAAAAGATTGTATTTTTCATTTTCTTTATCAATTTGTTTCTCTTATTGAAACCAAAATGATCACATTCTTAAAGTATGTATAACTTTGAACTCATGACTTCTAGATACGTTTGAATTAACTTCAAGGATATTAAAACGAAATTAATACATGCAATAAACTACTTTTTTACGCTCTATATAAAAATAAGTCCTTGTTAATAAGCATTGGTAAGCATGGATTAATGAAATATGTAAGTTTGATCAATATTTTTGTCAGTGTCATTAAATCTTTGGTCAAAATATTTTACGAATGACTCTGGGCCCCACCTTTCCAAGAGTTACGATCCAATCAACCATAACTATGGAAAGCCAGCAACGTCAACATCTAAAATACATGTTTGTTCAAAATATTTTCTAGATATAATGATGTATATTCATACATTCACTGCTTTATTGACAATTCAGTATGCGTCTTTTGTTTTCAGAGGACATTATGCAAATTTCCTAAAGAAGAAATTATGACATTGATGGATTTCCATAACCTTGTACTTGATCAGATCAATCGTAAATCTTTGTAAGACGGGGCCCTGGCCTTTCATTATTTTTGGTCATGATGGTCGAAGCACTTTAATTACTTTACCAAATCGTTTTAATATTTGTTTCCACAGAGACTAGTTTTTAAAACTGTTTGATCAAATGCTAGATTCGGGCTTTGTTGAAAAACAAATATCTTGATATATCTAAAGTGGTCACCCCTCTGCCCTTTTAACATATTTTAAAATGGTATACACTCTTGAAATGTTGGGCAACATACTGTCCACACAATTGGTTAAACAATTGATCCAACTCTGGCATGTCTGGGTAGTTTTCAACCAATACTGTGTAGTTTTCACCCAAAGCACACATTATTGGGTTAAAACTAGTCAGAATTGGATAAAGTTTTAACCAATTGTTGTGTGTACAGTATGTTGCCCAACATATTTAAGAGTGTACTTTAGGTGAAGATAATCGTTATTACTGTTGCCTTTGCATGCATTGTATCATCCTTTTATTCTTTTGATATATTAAACAGATAAATAGATTGATAGATAGATAGATAGATAGATAGATAGATAGATAGATAGATAGATAGACCATATAGATATACAGACAGACAGACAGACAGATAGACAGATAGACAGATAGATAGATGGATATATAGATAGATAGATAGATAGCCGGATAGAGTGACAGATGGATAAATAATAGACAGATACACTCTAAAAAAGTTTACCCAATATTGGGTAAAATGGGAACATCCATGTTTGTTGGGTAAAAAATATTTTGTAAATTCTACGCAATGTTGCGTTGAAATTTACCATTCAAAAATGCATTTTACCCAATATTGAGGGGAAAAAATACCCAGCAAACATGCATGTTCCCTTTTTACCCAATATTGGGTAAATTTTTACTCTCTGTTTTTAGAGTGTAGGTATAAATCCATAGACGAATATAGGTATAGACAGAGTGACAGACAGATATGTGGATAGATAGAAAGAGAGATGGCTAGAAGAAAAGAAAGCAAGAAAGAAAGCACGAAAGAAAGAAAGAAAAAAAAAAAAAAAAAGAAAGAAGAAAAACGACAGAAAGTCGGACGAATGAATATTTGAAGGATCTTTTAATGATAATTTCTCCGAGTTTCATAACGAAATTGCCGATGTATAGTCACATTTCTGCCAAAGTTACCGCATGATATAAATATGTTTAGGGTTACCTCTCAATCGGGAAACCATGATCAACATGATTTCAAGTGCGTTATTCATAATGGGAGGATAGATTGTAGAGCATTATATTTTTATGGATGCGAGGGCACGCGGATTGATACCTCTTCGCTCGTCTCTTCACGCCGGCTCCAGCCCACTCACTAGTGTGGGATGCTGGCTATTCTTGAACTATAAAACAAACCTGCATAATACAGGGGGAAAAGCAAGTATTACATGGTTCTGTTTTTTTATTTCATTGAGTCATACTTGGCCTACGCTTTTTTTCATCTCATGCATGTTTTATGCAGACGACTGACAAAGTGGGCAAACGGGCTATACCGTTTTTTTTTCAACTTAATCTCTTTTGGTCATCTACGTCTTTTCCTATTGTCATCCATCGATGTCTGATTTATGAAGTTTTGTCTGAATTTTACTCCCACGTTCGGCAATTCATGTGAAAAAAAATCCTCTCATTCCCATAAAGGCCTATATTTATTTCAATTTCGATCACATTCATGACCACTAAATGTTACAGTATTTCAGACCATCAGGTTACATTTGAATTTTGAATTATTCATAAACGTATTTCAAATTGAACACTTTTTAGTTCCTAGAATAAAGGCTGGATGACCATCACGGAAAATATAAAATTAGTTTAGAATTTTTGATTAATATATATAAAATTTTCATCCTCAGATTAAGAAATTCAACCTAATCCAAAAAAACATCACCTTCAACGTTTTAAAAAGTTTGCCTTCTTACAGTGGATATATAAGGCAGATGATGTAATGGGCTGAAAAAAAATCATGATATATTTTTTTGAAATTATTTCAGGTGAAATTATTATTATTTTGTTATTGGTGAAGGGAAGCTTGTAGGTGAATTTCAGTAGTGTTCTGGGCAGACATAATCATTTGCTGTTTAGATAACATCAGCATCCACAACATTCTCATTCACAACATTCGCATCTCACGTCTTTCTCCCCTCGTCTACATGCATATATTCTGCGTATCAACATCACCATCAACATGTTTCACGTTCAAATCAATTTAGATTGTCCATTTACTCCTTTTTTAGACATAAATAATCATTATCATTTTCATGTATTCGATTTCTCATCACGTCTCACGCTGCATTCTCTCACATTCATTCACTCTCTCCCGGCATTGTGCTCCTTCAAAACTCATGCCATACAAGATAAATAATCAACATTTTACAAATGGATGTATTGTAGATTTTTGTGCACCTCATGACAAAAATATTTTATTATTTTTTTCCTCCAGCTCTCTTTATACCGCCCCTTTACAACTTCCAAGGCATGGTATAATACGATATAGTATACAACAGACATCGCAACTATGTACATGCGCAGGATTTATTTTTTGCTGGACATAAACGATCATGACGATGACGTGATGTGTAATAAGAGTGAAATGATTAGCAACTTAGCTAATGCATAGTATCAAAGATACGATATAACAAATTTCTGATGTGTATAAATATAAAGATATCTATATACATATGTAAAATAAAATCAAAACTTGTACAACGAACATTCCAACTTATAGGCACCGGACAATAAACGGCTGTTTTTCTGCGGGAGATGAACGAATCAAAATAAAATCTTTAAAAAAAAATTAAAAACATCAAATTCGACGACTAAAAACATAACAGTTAAACGATCGCTTTGTTGGAATAGTTTCCTCTCTGGGTATACTTTGCAAAATAATTCTGATACACAACTGTTTTTTTTTAATTCCCGTTTTTTAACATTTCCCCCATCTTAATGAATAGGCACGTGTGATTTTCCTTCTGTTCACAAGATGTTATGCTTCATGAACAGTGTGTTGTCGTTGTTGTTTTTGCAATATCAATAAAGACGGATGTCCACGAAAAATGATAAATTAATACATCAAAATCAGACGTAGATTACTGTTACTGTTTCACTTTTGACATAGAAATATAACAACATGAAACTGTGCAACTATGCATTTATCGATTAATCAGGTGCTATCAAAGAGACGCTTTTCAAAAGCTTACTGTATGAGTTGACATTTTAAGAAGGTGGCACTCAACAAATTGTTTTTCTTAAACTGAAATAGAAACATGGCAACTTGAGCACACTAAAAAAATTATGAAATATTTCAAAATCTTTCCACTTTGGGTAATAGCAACACCCGTATTTTTACCCAAATGGCTCCATGCAGGCTCACCCTCGTTTTATAGGCACTGACAAATTAACTAGCGGTGTAGTTTTCGGCGTTTTTGCTATAAAAAAAATGGCTGTCGTTTTCAACTTTCTACAAACTTACAAAACCACAGCTTCACTTAAACTGAACGAAATAGCATCTTAAATACAAACATGTAGACATATAAAATTCAACTTAAAGGGATCACCACACCGGTACATATAAATAATCGTGATATTTTTTTGCAGCATATTTCTTTTCTTAATACGATGCATGCATGTTATCTGCGTGTGATGAGTTTTATACACTGGTACAATATTTTGCGTAGAATAAACTTAATTAAACGAAAACAACAATTGCATTTGAACAAATTGACTGAGTTTCAAAAATGAGTTGATATGTTGAAGCAATGTACTTATTTCATTAAAGTCGTAACGTTGGCTGCTAAATTGGCAGTAGCAAGCAAGAGTTTGGTCTCAAAGAAACGCCATTCGGCCACAAACCCACAACAAATACCATGGAAAGTAATTATCACCAAAGGAAGTACAGAAAAATAGTTTAGAAATTGCGAATGAATTTTACGTCAAGTCATCAAGACTTTTCGAATGCAATGAAAGGTTAATGAAATCGAAATTGAATGATTCATAAGGAAGTGTACTTTAATAACTTGAATGAAGATAAATATTTGTAAGTTAAAAAAACATTTCAAATTTGAATAACTTTTTGGGTAAAAAATAAAGAGCTTTTCAACTGACCAGCAGCTTTCGTAAATGTTAAAATCTGAATTTTGGAAGCAGTGTTAGCGTGTGCCCTGCACAATGAACTATCTTATGCGCAGCATAAAATACATGAAAAACAATTCATAGATACCGAAATTTTTGTTATGAATACAAATTGTGTTTTAGCAAAAAATTGTATGGAACAAGGATCGACCAGCTCGTGTTTATTTCTTGTTATCGTTTTAGATCAAAACATAGAAAATATAACAAAGCAGTATACTCTGCATGTAGCGCGACATGAAATAATGTGAACATAATTCTACGGAATTCTCACAAAAAACATGAAAGATGGATATTTTTCACCGATACAGAGTTGTGCAAGACGTTGAATATTACTTGAGTTAGTCAGTCGACCATCATGTTGCACATCATTGTGCTACTCACTCGCACCAGTTCAAGCTGATACGCGTCTCACATCAAGCCGCTTCCTTGGTAGCCGGCGGTTGCCGGCCGGTGCCGAACAGCGACGTCGAACCGCACGACGAGGCGATGTCGTCTTCGCAGAGGGATGTGCAAAAACAAACAACAGAAAAAAGAGAGATCACAATAAATGGGATCGTTCAAGGAAAAGTTTAAGAAGTAGTAACCACGGATGCGGCACTAACAGGCATAGGAGGAGACGATGCAGCTGACGGGCTCTGTTGATATCCACAAGTGTTCAGATTTTTCATTGATTCCACCTCCTTCTTGACCTTTTGGCGGAGATGGATTTTGCTGTGTCGTTTCCTCTCGTCGCTGCGAGCAAATTTTCGTCCGCATGTCTCGCAGGAGAAAGGTTTCTCACCGGTATGGGTCCGGATGTGGGTCGTCAGGTGATCGCTACGGCTGAAATTCCTCATACAGATGCGACACTGGAACGGTTTCTGTCCGGTATGGATGCGGATGTGCCTTGTGAGCTCGTCGGAGCGAGAGAACCGCCGGTCGCAGTTCTCCGACGGGCAAGCGTAAGGGCGCTCATGAGGCGGCGTCTTGCCTGGTCGACTGGTGTATTTACGGGGTTTGGATGTGGTCTTCCCAACGGAACCCTGGCTCGCTTGATAGGGTTGTGATATCATGTCCGCGGGGGATATGTGGACCATCATAGGTGCGTTACCGAGTGAAACTTGTTGGGTTCTCGAAGGCAATATTTGGGCTGGCTGAGGGCTAGTACTTTGTCCTGTATGGTGAACACCACCCATTTTGATATTGTGGTGCGGCGAAGACACGGCTGGGCGACCAAAAGCTGAGCTCATGTCATGGGCTGATGGCCAGGAATATTTGAGCACTCCATCAACTTTGACTGTTTGTTCGAATGGTGAACAAACGCCCTGCGCGGATGACTGAACAGATAAGTTCTCTGGGATCTGCTCGTACGGTGTCGAAGGCACGAGCGATGTGGCTGGGTGCGTGTAGGCACATGTGTACGGGGAGGATTGGGGTGATAGTTCCTGAGGGTTGATTACCGCCTGGGTGCTGGCGATCTGAAAGCTTGAGGTGCTGCTTGGCGTGTAACAAGCCGTATCACAGGACACGATGGGTTGAGCCGAAACAGCTTCGTTGATCAAACTATTCGATGTTGTGATGATACTGCCAATCCCACTTTGCATGGACGTGGTCGCAGGCGTCCACCAAGTATTAGGAGTAGGTGAACTATCGGGGCTGCTTCCAGAAACAGGAGACATATGAGCCGGCTGGACGTTGGTCATGGCGACCGTGTTGTAACCAGTCATCACACCGGACTCTCCCCGCTGGTTGTTCATGTTGTGGTCCGGCTCGACAAACCCTCCTTCGGTAACTTGAGGCTTGAATTCGAAATCCTCCATGGGACCTGTATTGCAAAAGTAGTAGAATGAACGAGCAAGGTTTAATGCCATGAAGATATCTTAGTCACAAAAAAGGAAATGATACATTGGGTCTGTTCTGTCTAGCAAAGGCCGATTGTTGAAGAAGTATTGAAATTCAAGTGACAGTTCAAGCGACCAGCGCCGAGTCTGACAGTAAACGAACTGATTACAACCACTCCGATCAGCTGTGCGGTGCGTTGGCGAATGACAAACAGAAGAGGGAGGTGCACGCCAATATGCGACCAGCACGCGAGTGAGTGGTGGGAAAATATAGTGTACGGGGATGCCCTATAGGTTAGCACGTAAATACGTCACACTGCCACCCGACCTATTATTCGCTGTTGTATATTGCACGCTTGCATAGGTCGCATCAATGCAGAGGGGAAGCCAGGAAATATATACACACTGGCTATCCAATGACATTGACGAGAGGTAAACAAGGCTTTTGACTACAGCTGTAAAGCTTGAGCTACGAGAATCCACGTGTGACTGATAGCAGACGACACTCGAATAATGTTCAAGCAATGTTGCGAGGTAGCATTTGAAAATTAAATTCAATTCCGAAGTTGATTGAAATAAATGATCCTAAATAATTTTCGAAATAAACAAAAATCCAGAACAAGCTAAGTGTGAGTTGACTTTAAAAAAAATAAAAATACTAAGTTAATCGAAGAAGCAAGCCGAAAAATAAGCGAGAGGCAGTGTGATGTATCTAAGTGTGGGGTAGTACGAGTCGAGAAGAAAATATGGCAAAGAGCTAAGAAATTCACCGTAGTAAAATCTCCTCATGGTGTAGTATGGTTAAGCCAAGTAATTCCAATGAAGGCGAAAAATATATTTAGTAAAGATAAGGAGAGCAGGTGATATAGGACGACTAACATCTATGAGGCACTGGCGACAAATGACTATCAGTGGCTATAACATGTTGAGAGGTAGGAACATAATCTAAATTTCAAAAAAAAAAAAAAAGCTGAAGAAGGGCAAGGAAAATAAGAGCCACCCACCTTCAAGTGTAGGCAGGTCCGGAGTGAAGTTGAAACTCTGAGCGGCGCTCATAGTCATAGTGGCCAGGGTAAGCACTTCTGCCGTGGTGAGGGGGCAAGGCTCAGCCGGTGATGCTAATGTGTTGTTGAACAAACTAGTATCAAACTGACTGAGAGCCACTTGTGAGAGGGTGTCCAGATCCATACGCATCTCGCTTGATTCCTTGGGCTTCTTACTCATACGTCTGAAAAAATCTGAGGTGAGAGTGTAGGTCGATCAAGCAATCATTAGAATTTGCTCAAGTAAATGTCACTATGTCTTGTGACACCAACTTCATGGAGTTAAAATGCTTAAACACTGCCAGTGTTACGAGTTTTACCGATGCGGAGTCGAGTAAATCCGAACTGTCGAATGCCGAACAGACGAGCTGCAAGTATTTTTATTCGATTTCATTCATGAGAATCCTCGGCCAAATTAGGGAAGAGCCGTGTGACGTTTCAGTCACGTGGTACAATGACGCACATTGACGTCAAACGGTCCGAGCCATTACCTAGCAACAATCTAAAGATTTTGGAACGCTGCATTGTAATTGTAGGGGTGGTAGGATACACTACGGACGTAGTGGGTCGCTGTTGTTCTTTCTCAAACTCAATTCGAGATATAAGAAGAAAAGATATGCTTTAAAACTGTATTCCTAATGTAGTTGAGGTATAAAATAGAATGAAAAATCCATCAAAAGAAAGATATATTAAAAACTAAACGTGATCTTCCCCACAAGCAGGACGGATCGAACTCTTCATTGTATTAGCTCCGCCTACTGGGTTAGGCACTTCCGACACACTCCAAATATGGGATGCAGCTGAAAGCACACACAATCAGTGCATTGAATTACTTCCGTCTGTTTTGCATTAGCCACGCCTATCTGGGTTGCCGAAATTTGCCGAATGGGTCTTTTCAAGCAGACGAGACGTCCCGAAAACTTCCCAAAAGGGGGGATCACCAATAGGGGTGGCAACGGAGTAAATATTTACTATTGGCATTCCATCGAAAGCCGAACCTTGCCGAATTGTTATTACGATGAGATTAATGCCAATCTCATTAAGTGTACCGTTGTATGCTAAGCTATGTAACCCCATGGCCCCGTGTGTGTGAGTGAGTGACTGTGGCTGCGAGTAGCGATCCTGCTGCTCGCATGTGTTGTGAGTTGTGAACCAGAGCCGGTACGTTAGAAGACCTCCTCTCTTTTTGGTTTATCCTTTTATTTATTGTCTCAAACGAGGTCAACATACCTCCCTTTAGTAGGCATAATATTCAATTAATCTCTGCTATCGAATATGTTGGCAAAGGGATGGAGTCTATTTTTATTAGAGCACGAATACAGATCTGATATACTATTTTCGCAGAACTGCGAATATTTTAATATCGTTACTGCATAATGACTATGTTCTACTGCAAGATACGGGGCAATATTATGAGCACTTCACATGTGTACAACGCCTGCAGCGAGTGAACATTGTGTGTGGTAAGTGATGTGCTTTTTGTTTCAGCTTACTTTAATTTTCCCCATCCAGTTACTGTGAGTTATCCCAAGATATTTACCATTTGTATTGCATAAAAATTATGAAAGCGAATAGTGTGTAACTGACTGTGTTTGTTATGATCATTGATCAATGATATTGTTCGTATAGGCGCACATGCATGCACTTTCTCAGCTCAGCGGCGCTGGGTATAATTGTTACTACTGCCCGATCACTGTACTCCCGGCGATGTACAATTCACTCGGGCAATTTCGACCCTGCGATGTGCATTATTTCATTATATTGCCTGAACACTTTTGATTTTTTTTTCTCACATTATAACCAAGGCTTTCAAGAATTCATCAATATCTGTATCAATTTTTCTTCTTAGGGAGGCCTGGATACAACTTAGGTGTCCGAATATATATGCAAATAATCTCGGCAAATAATACACGATTATCAATTGTAATCAATGAAAAATGATATGCAACATCCTCAATAATAATAGGCCTATATAGGAACTGTGCAACTAATTATTTGCAATCTCGGATTTATCAATATTCTCCCTGTAAGTCCTAAATTTTGATCCATTTTTGATGACTTAAAAATAGCGATACCCTCAGAATAAAAAACGCAGACATATTATTCAACAGAAAATTTATAAAATTGGAGTATATTTTAAAAGATAGGTTTTGGGATAACACAGTGCCTACTCCTAAATTTTTCTTCCGGTTTTGATAACCTAAAAATAAATATAAAATCATCAAATACGATTAGAACATATCCTACCTCTTTTCCATGTACAGGGGACCATCTTTACTCTGTTATATTTATTATAAGATAGGAATGTAATCGAGACACCTTATATAATTTCGCATGAAAATTTAGAATGAATCTCTACAAACATTCAGGCACAATAAGAAGGGCCCTAGATCTTGTTTGATTACCTCTTTCATATTTTTGAGACAGGGGATTATCGGTAAATAATGAAGATTTTGTTGAGTTTGAGACTTTTGATTTACATATATATTTCATATTCTTTTATATTTTTATCATAAATATTAGCCCTAAGCATTAGGCAAAAAAAAAATAGAAAATGCAGTAACCCGACCGGCCCTTGTAAAACATCATTAAACATGCCTACTTTATTTCTTTAATTCACATTTCAACCCCCAAAATGTGCTGGCCGACCAAAATTGTAATTGCTTCACCTATTTTTTTTTCTACTGGCGAATAGCAAAGTAGAACCCCATCCATGATGGGAAGGGGGTGAAAAAACGACGGACCAACTCATTTTTTTATACCTCTGTTACGACAAACATACTTTTTTTTAAATTTTCTTTTTATCTAGGCCTAAGTAAGAATTGAATAATCTCTTTCTTTTTTTAACTCCTTGATAATACTGCATAACATCAACTATATAGGCCTATATAGATTGATATTAAAAATGTTCCTTGTTTGCGAAAAATTGCGAAACTCGCAGCGAACCCCAAAATGTATCACCATGGTTTCCCTGGATTTTCACTCATTGTTTACCCAGTCAAGTTTGTTTGGTTGCCAGGGCCACAAAACTTTCAGACAAGGGACCTCGTCTGATTCGTGTGACACACACATTTTGGCGGGTCTCTCTCTCTCTCTTTGTATGAATCATTGTATACACATCATCCCGGCCGCTGCCAGGGCAATCTGTGTCAAGGTATGTTAATATAAGGTGTTTCAGCAAAAAAAACCAAGTAGGCCTAAAATTCGATTTCATGACATTTGCTCCGGCGACAATTGCTCCAATGGAAAATCTACACGTTAGGCTTAACATAAAACCTAATCTCCAAAACAAAATAAACCCTATTCCTTTTCTTTACATTTATATTCTAAACCAAAAACTCTAGTATACAATCCTAACTCCAACCCTAATTCCTATAACACTGGAGCAAATGTCGTGCCACCAAAATTTCATGGATTGGAAAAAAAAAATCGAGATCGGCTCTCGCGGATAGTGACCAGCCGATTACTTAATGAGGATAATTTGGTTTAATGAAAGCATTGTAAATAGAGGAAATGTTTGTGAAGCTTTGAAGAAAATTCATCCACAAAATAAAAAGAAGAACTACGATAGAAAAAATATTAACCATAACCGAACATGAGTTATTCTAAATCCGTGTAATACAAAGTGTAATATACGTAGTTCTGCCATGTCCCAAGATTTGTTGATATTGTACGTTGAAAGAAGCTTTGTTACTCTAGAACAATGATCACATATTATTAATGTTTATAAATAAAAAAAAACACAAAATGTAAAAAAAAAACATACCAATTACCAAACGTAATTATGACAAGAAAGAAATTTTCCACGAATTATAATAAAGTATACATATTTTTATCAAAACTTTCTTTTGTAGTGTTGAAAGGTTTTGTCATAAAGAATGCGCTTCGCATAATTGAAATCAAACATTTGAAATTTGACGTTTTTAGTATAGAAATCCGTGTCTCAGTAAAACACCGTCCTTCTTGAAAAAAAAATAAATATATATTATATGTAAAAGAAAAGGGAGCAACTTGTAACTGGAAATGTGCTTATATTTTTCAGTATTGCTACTTTGTTTAACCTGTATGATAAAATGAGATTAATTATATATATCATAAAGTATTCAAGTTAGCTTATACAAGGAAATCGTGAAGGAAGTATAAATACACTGGCATGGAATTAATATATAGTTGTTAAGTGGTTTCGGGATAAGCGATTGTTTTACCTACGGATTCCAGATATAGAACTAGAAGTGTATAGATATACGTACATAGATATGATAAGTACTTTGGGTGAGAATACATTGGCGTTTGAGAGGTATGTAATGGGATTCGATCTTGATGTTGGTATTTCCGTAAACATGCTCGGCGAAAATAGCTTTAGATTCGCAGTGTATTATTTCATTCCAGAAATATCACATGCTTTGAATGTATACTTGAGCATATTCATGGAATATGCTTATATGTTATTCTTTACAGGTTAGAGTTTATTAGACATTTGCCCAGACCGTGCTACTTATCATTACGTAGCAAGATTTCGAAGAAAGTGAATTTCTTGACATGCATAGTTTGGATTCTTCAAGATCACGAGGATGAATGGCTGAAATAGCTTAGATGACTGATTCAACTTTTAATCCATAGGAATTGAATAGGGGGTTGCATGTATCAAGGCTTTGCAGATTTATATTCTTAGAACAGCCTTGGTGATTAAGAACTAAGGAGTTTCCCCCCTCCAAGGTTTTAGGGGTTTCGTCACAATGGGCTGAGGGCCTTGGGTTCACCCAAGGGTGCAATGGACAATGGGTGACAAAAGGGTTATTCCGACATCCAAAAGCTGAGGTGGCTTCTTTGCCAGTACATCATCGACCTCTTCTCTGAAACCCGATTGTTTACACGCTTGAATGGACTGTTACTCAATCAGTATTGAAGACCGTCTTTCCACAGACTGCATTCTTTGAAAACATTCAATACATATAGGCCTATATATCTTTGGTTTCCTTGACGAAGCTTCAAACTTTCAAATATCTGATAGACAGTTCTGCGAAACTATAAGAATAAATGCATTGTAATATTTATTATCTATTCAGAAATTATGCTGGTTAGGGCCAACAATGTAGTTTATACGCAGTGGCAATTTGAGTCTGTGAAGACACACCTTAAATGCATAATGTCTTTTCAGAAATTATGCTGGTTTTGGGTAATTCATGAACAGTTACTGTAATTATAGGCCTATATACTGGAATCCCGTTATAATCGCACAGTCATGCTCAAATTTCCAAAGCTAAACAGAATTGAGAAAATGCGGGTATATATTTGCTGTAAACAGTTTGTATACAACATAATTCTCAGTTATAGTTTACGTCATGTAATCATGATAATATTGCATGTAATTGTGTTTCCATGAAGACGATGATCACTAATAAAAAAACATAAAACCGAGTATAAACGTAGTATACACAACATAATTCCTTTTTTCTTTCATTCTTTGTTATTTTCTTCCTTTTTTTCTCTCTCGATCGGAGATTTTGTTGAGGGGGCAATGTCCCTAAACCCCCCATCTATACTTCAGTCGGCTTTAATAGGATCAGAAATCGCTCATCAGACCTTGGTTATATCCGAGTAGGCCTACATGTACTTTTTTTCGTTTCATCGCCAGTTTTTCATCACGGGACACCCTGTATACCGATATCAACTTTCCATTTCCGTCGTTTTTAGTGGACCCCTTGACCCGGGATGGCTTGGTTGCTAGAACACAGTTCTGTGTTTTTTTTTTGCCATATAGCTCCTGGGATGTGATGTCACATACACCTGGTATGTGTGTTGATCCGGGGCTGTTTTCTGTGTTGCCAACAGTTCCAAAGTCCTCTGGGACTGGTTTGGGCTACACGGTGTTCCAGAAAGTTGTCATTTTTGCATGTGCTGGCAGGTATTGTGTGATTTCTTGATAGTAGATATGAAATTGCTCGGCAGGTTCATTCATTTAAGGACAAATCCATTCTGAAACATGTCCGGAAGATGTTTTTTGTTTGGATTTATGTATTTATTGAATATAACGTATTTACCATATAATTACAAAGATCTTCATGAAAAGGTGTAAAATATATATGTAATTTACATAAAGCGACGCAACATGCAAGGACACAATACAAGACAACACATCAAAACTAAACTACACGTACATCACAAGACAGCACAATGTCCGGAAGATGTTTGGGTCGAAGAAGGGAGAGGTGCCCCCAGAAATAAACCTTTCTTCCTGTAATTTTTCGTTTGAAATTTCGTTAAAAAATAGTAATAATTTCGTTTAAAAAAAAACCCGGTCAAAAAATTATTTCTATTTCAGATTGGGGAAAATATCATGTGGACAATTCGCTTGCTTTGCTTCCTCACTTGCATAATTTATATAGACCTATATCACGAATATTTTTTTTTCATTCTCTTGCTACCTATATAGGTGAAGAATAATGGGAACAACCGCGCTTCTTCGCCTGCATTGTCATGTATTGGTCGCAACTTGATTCGAATATAAAGATACTCCAGTTAAGGACGTTCCACAGTTATGTTTGTGCGCATTATGATCTGCGCATAGTTTACACTCTGCGCGCTGACGTCACAATGGATGAACAGGTGATTGATTAGAGCTGATTTTTCTCATCTTCTGCACTTTAACTGCAGATCCGATGCGTTATTTCATGAAGCTAAAAAATTGAATTATTCCATGGACCATTCAAAAAAAAATTCTACAATTTCAAAATACTTTACTCTGCACTGCTGCCAAGAATCACGAATATTACCCCGATTTTGAATAAATGGTCGAGTGGTTTTGATTTTTTCTTCACATAGATACAAAGCATTCGGCGCATTTTTGGTGTTTTAAAAAGCACATTTGCTCTAATAAAAATGCAGATAGTTTAAAAACAAGCACATGAACCCCTATTTTTTAATGTTTGTACCTCTTAGGTATACTTTCCTCTACAACTCTGCAAATTTTGGTGAAAATGACATGGATTTTGAATAAAGTGCAGCATCTATTGTACGTTTGTAGTTTGTTGCTGAAATTTTACATTTTTTAGATTGGGGTTTTGTTATTGTTTACGCCTTTTTAAAGAACTGATAGTGCTGTTAAACTTAAAATTGCAAACAAATAGCACTATAAATAGATTCTCCATTCTAACGATACAATTATTAACTCTCTTGCGAAATTTGATGACTTTTTCATGTATTTTGACTGAGTAATAGAGGTTTAAACTCATTGTAGTAATCTTGGGCGGTCTAAAAATGCCAAATTCTTTTGAATGCGCAATTCTTAAGAACATCAATTTGGGTGAACTTTGAAGCTCTATAGCAAAAAATCAAGCACATGGACCTATGTTAATTTTTGCATATTTCGAATTTTAAGGTTCTAAAGTATCTATGTGCAAAGTTTGGTGAAAATGACATGGATTTCACTTTAACTGTGGAACGTCCTTAAGTGGTAAAGATTGGAAAAATAAATAAACTTGAACTTTTTACTTGTAATGTGACAGAAATAATAATGTCGCGGTATGTCCGTTGCTAGTAATGAGTGAGCGATTATGGTGTTAAGGTGAATTTTATCATGGATATTAATCTATCAAAATTATGAATCTTAAAATCTTCATTTTTTATCAAGCAAATCTTTGTAATTAACTTACATAATTGCTATGATTTCATTCGATGTCAGATATAATTTGCCTCACCGGAACAACAATTTTTGCGATTTTTTTTTTTACCACCGAATGTCTACTTTTCCCCTCGTGTTAGTAATATGCACTTTAGTTGAAATTATTCACCTTACATGTGTATTTGCATGTAATTGACTTGTTTTGCAACATCGATGATCTTTGTTTACGTCCTTTTTGTTCTTGATCCAGTGAAATGTTTGACGATAGACACTTTCCGGCTGTACTTCCTTCCTTGTAAATTATAGTCTAGGGGCCCGTTTCATGATAACACATTTGCGATAACAGTTAAAAGCTACTGAAATCCTTCAATCTGATTGGCTGATGGAAAAGTTGTTACAGAAATTGTGCATTTGTTACAAGTCTTTATGAAACGGGACCCGGATGGTCTGTGTTTCTGTTCATTAGGCAAATTATACAATTAGAGGAAAATCGCGTACGGTATCTTACAAAGAAACGAAGAAAACAATGGAAAAGAAAAGTGTTTTTGCTGCCTGGTCTGATTCGTCTTATTTCAAGCTTAGTATGTAGTAGGAAATGCAGCCAAGGAGACTCGTACATTATACACCGTACCTCGAAAACAGTCAACAACTGTATACAATGATCTTCGATGTAGCCGATATATTCGGGAAACCGTTTACAATAACGGAAAGCCTTTTGTTTTAAAAGAGTTAAGATAACATAAGATAATCCATGTTTTGCTATATTTTTTTTACCTGTAGACGAAACATAATATGTACATGGATTTTGGACTTTCCTGGGAATTTTGAAAAGAAATTAATAATCGATAGGTTATTGGTTACTGTGGGGAAAATTCCATGACTTTTTTTCATTCTGAAAACACGTGAAAAAAAGTTGCTATTGGCAAAAAATTTCTATTATGATAATTTCTTTCACTTATACCTCGGTCACATTTGCTGTACGGCGGCCGTAGGGCGAGTCGAAAACGGCCGTTTTATTCATTTTTATTCAAACCACCTATATGTAGCTGGTACAACAAATGTTAAAACGGCTGTTTTCGACTCGCCGTACGGCCGCCGTAGAGCAAATGTGACCGAGGTATTAACCTCCCTAAAAAGAACAGGAAAGCGGGGAGGGGGGGGGGGGTCGTTATTCTGTTTGTTATATCATGTTTATCGACACTATTAAGTATTATATTCAAACGCCAGAGTGTACATATAGGCATAATGTATTTTTTTAAAGCACATTTGGTGTGCGGTCTTTACAACAACAACTGACGTTGTTTTATCATCCATTTTTTTTCAATGCAATAGCCAGGTTCAGATGAATCAAATAATTGCATACGTTACACTTTGTAGAGACTGAGAATCGTGGCCATTAACCTAGAACACTTGAATAGCTGCATATGCCTATACTTTAGGTGTATTTATATGTGAATGTAAGTGACAGGCCCCATCCCTTTCCTAGATAGATAGCTGCCAATATCTGTATTTTTTTTAAAAACTAGACTCGCGCTGGTGCATCGAAAAAGACTCATCGAAAAGATCAGTATTATCAGCATGATTAATCGTCTGGTCATGCTGAATAGTTGCACATTTATCGAGCCACTCTGTACCTACGAAATGTACGAAGCGCTATCAGAAATTGCCAACAGGCGAGTGTCGTTTATTTTAGTGTGCCAGCAGTAGAGCATTGCATCTAAGGTGTAGAAGAATGTCCGGAAACTGTTCCGGGAAAACTGATTTGAAATTGTGCCATGCAGCCAAAGTTGACCAGTTGTTTCTGACACCATGCAGAATTGCATTAGCACCTAGCGAATAACAATGCACTTGATAATATTTTAAAATTTGATGGTTAAACAACGACAATAACAACAAACGTTGTTCTTGGCAACCTGAAAGCTCATCATAGTGCTTGTCAGACATAGCAACAAAATAATTCATGAACGCTAAATCGCAATAAATTTAGTTTGATTTATTACTTTTTATATGTATCTGTGTAACAAGCCTCTCCCCGATAGGTTGTGTAAAACGAAGTTACATTGCGCTTGTACATTACATAAATGAGGCAAACAATGAAGCAGAAGAACTAGGCATATTTAGTGATCATGTTTATTTCATACATTTAAAAAAATGATTTAATGGTCAGCTAACTGATATTCTCATTAACTCAACAGGAAATAATTCCAGCTTCATAACGACACTGAACGGTTTTTTTAAAGTGATTTCTGTCTCTTACTAAGATTGTGTTGGGATTTTTTTTAGGCCTATTAGATTTAGAGGTTGGATTGACCTCGTGTGGACCTTTGGTGGACCTCGTCTTTACCAAGGAAATCTCCTTCCAGATTGCCTTTTTCTAAGCCAAAGCCTCCACATCGAGCTTGTATGCCTCTATAAAGCTTTGATCCAATGTGTTCTTTGAACCGAAGACCTATTACATTGTTTAATTTCCTGCCTCACATGCGAACTTGACCAATATCACTAAAGTCTTGAAAATGAAATTAATCATTCGACTTAGTTCGTGAATGGTTTCTTCCAGGGAAGGGGGATGTGAGTGATTATTCCCTGTTTTCAGTACGCCACGATACAATTTTCTTCCGTCGGAAGTAGTGAACGCAGACTGCACATTCTATATTGTATTATAGTTTGCGTAACAAAACACCTAAATATCAAACATCATTAGGCCCTAAGCCAATACTATAAGTTTAACTGGCTAAGCCACATTTTGTCTACCCACATTGAGCCACGTATTCAGACATTTTGAGTAACTTTATCAACAGAAAATGATGTTACAATATTTTGAATTTATGGGGAATATCCACTTCATAATAATTATAGGGTGCACCTTTTATAATGGAACATGAATAGAGTATGGTAATGGAAATAAAAACGCAATGGTAAGGAAAAATCCCTCTTTAAGACGGTGATTATTTTGCCTGGGGCCTTGGGGCTGTGTGTAATAGCCCTCACTGGAATTTTATGTACTGATAAAGAAGGGTATGGTAAAAAGATGTTTCTAGTAGGTCATTATATCAATCCTTCTGATGAAGTACAATGGTAGGCTGGGAACGTTCTGGAAAGGATAACAGCAGAGATACATCAGCAATAACTACATTCTATAAATATCTTTATTTATGGAAATAGGCATATAGTTGATTTTGACACTATTTCTTAAAAAGAATGCGTCCTCGAAAGTTCAAAAATATCATAATTTGCACACCAAGTTCTCACCTTTCTTTGTGTCAGAAATCAGTGAATGGGATAGGGTATTGCCTTTTGACCGTATTCTGTAAGGTTTTTTTTTGTTGGTCAACACAGGACCACAATGTCTCCAAGTTTCAAGGTCAAGGGTAGCGGAAGAATGAGAAATGAGAGTTCATCCCGAAAATGTTGCCAAGCAACTGGAGGACTATGCAGCCAAACACAAACAAACGGTGCTCCAGTGGCTTTTATGCCACACCGCACTATTTCCTTTCAATCCCTTTCTCACTCAGGGACCCCATTGTCAAGTTCATTGTAGGTACAGATTCCGGAATATTGATATGTTTGCAAAACGAAAAAAAAATGGGTTAGGCATAGACTTGCCTCTCAGACCCGGCAATGGTTGTGGAGTTCCCATCGAACTCAATAACCGTGTCCTTAATTGACCTTAGAACGTAAACAAAAGTGCTGACCAGCGGCAGATGGACCACAAAACCGCAAAGCTAACCGCAAATGAGCTTACCTGCTTGTGTGGTGTTTCCGAAACACACCAGTTCCCTGCCAGAAAGTCCTTATCGTATTGCGTTATGCAATAAGGATCTCTGAGTCTGAGCACTTCTTTCAGACAGCGCCAGACTTTCATAGTCAGCGGCAGAGCTGAAACTCAGGGCTATGTACTGCCCACAAATTTGTTGATTGGTATTACCAGTATGTCCATTCTTTATTTTGAATATATTTTCAGGAGACTATAAGCTTAGGTTATCCAACAAACTGTCACATCCTTTCGTGAGTATATCGGTATCAGGCATGTTATAGGGACACCGTGATACCTTGCGATCTACACGTTTAGGTCAACGTCAATGTTCATCTAAATGCTTAAATATTTGTGAGAACCTGAAGCCCTATTTTTGTTCGCATTTTAATTTTACCCATCCATAAGCTATAATTCGCGTGAACCATAAAGGATGAATGGTATTTTCGTTTTTAACCTGCACCGTGGATCTTATGCTGATGGTGATAGCCATGATGATGAAAATCCAGCTTCATCCTCAAGTAGGCCTACTCTTCACTATTCAGTTATACAATTACTTGTTCAGATTATAGATTTTTATGGTTTTCTTGATGAGGGGGGAGTTGTCGCCTGGGTTGATGATGTTCCTCATGGAATTCTAATTACACCACTCTGTCTATCTATCTATCTATCTATCTACCTACTTACCTATATATCTATCTATGAATATATGAATGAATGAATCAATCAATCAATCAGATTCAATTATGGGTGACTGTCATAATACTGTGACAATACTCCCACTTTGATTTGTCGAAAGACTTTAGGGTAAGGGTTGTACAAGATATAGAGCCCGGGGGGGGCACTCGACCAAAAAAGTGGTAGGGGTGTGCCGCGGGCGAGGCAAAAAACGGGGGCCTTGGAGCGGGCTTATTGTAAAAAGGAGGGTCCTCGGAACGGGCTTCGGAACTACAAATGTTTGTGAAAACGGGGGTCCTCGGAACGGATCTCCGTATCTCTGTGAGTGCGTATGCATCCCTATGGAACGGGCAATCGTGCATGACGCAGCTAGCGCGGCCTCCGCCGGGTGCGCTCGCGCTTAGGCGATGGTCGAAAAGCGCTCTACGGCCGCTTTTCACCAAAATTGTAGCAGATCAACGCTACCGGAACGGCGTAACGAAAAATATGCGAAGCTTTGGAGCGGATTTCTTTCTACTTTTTTTTCTCGATAAGAAGGAAATGCTATGCCTTGGAGCGGCTTTCTTTGTTCTTTTTCTCAATAAGACAAAAATGCTATGCCTTGGAACGGAAATTTGAGTGTAAAAATGGGGGTCCCCTCCGCGGCACATACCCACTATGCATTATATACTGAGTGCCCCCCCCGGGATATAGAGTTGTCGGTTCAGTATGATTCGAGAAGTATGGTTCGAACGGGGATGCTGCTTGTTTTGGGTTCAAGGGATCAAATTTCAAGTTTTGTGACATGTACATGCTCCATCGACGCGTCGCTGGAACCATGCTGGAACAAATGATAATCATCGAACATCCCATCACTGGTCTTCGGGTTTAATTCACCAGACTATACGGCGAACAACGAACCACTCCTTCTCGTCCTTGTACTTTGTTCCCTGCCATTCATTCGTTCAAAGTACAGGTTTTGTGCCAGAGTTACAGTTGCCATGGATAATGTTTGGCTGCCAAAATACCGGGCCAGGTATGCGAGGAATGGTGTTTTGTGTCAAACTCCGATAGTTGTCATTGAAACGGCACAGACAGACATTGGAAAAGGAGGAAGAATAAAAGGATGTCCTATTGGACTTTGCTCCGGCAGGCGGGAATATATGGTTCACCAGGTATGCATGTATTGACTCAGTCGACCCTTTTCCCCTGACAGGCTCGTGTGGCAACGGATGTGAATCGGAGTAACACTAAGGCTTATGTAAAACCTGCAAAAAATATACATTTTATTTTTTACAAATTTACAGTAGGGTCTGCATTCATGTAGGCTTACATAAATTTCATAGGCATCCGAAACGTTTCGTTTGCACATTTTGAAAGTTTATAATGAATGAAAATTGCGTTTGATTGAAGGGGGGGGGGGGGGGCCGAAGTGACCAACACAGTATGTTGCCTCTCATTGACTGCGTGATATAAATGACTCGTCTTTGAGATAACTATTAGGCCTAGTAATACAGAGGATAAACAGGCCTACTGTATTTCTGTAGAGAATTTAATTGCGAAGAATTTGGTGCCTGCTGTACCACTTGGTTCTTATACATAGTTACTGCGGTATGAATTTATTGAGTCGTGTTTTATGATGTTACTGTTATTATTCATGTTGGTCTATGTATTACACGACTACCCTGATCAGACTGTTGCATTGTGGGTAATGAAATGGGACTATTAAGGCTGCTGGTTCATTTGCCCTTAAAGGCTCGATTTCTTTTTGCAAACTCTGTGGTTATAATTTCCCTCTTTTGATCAGGTTGACTTCAGTCTGAAGTCAACCTGTCTTTAAAGGACAAGTCCACCCCAACAAAAAGTTGATTTGAATAAAAAGAGAAAAATCCAACAAGCATAACACTGAAAATTTCATCAAAATCGGATGTAAAATAAGAAAGTTATGACATTTTAAAGTTTCGCTTAATTTCACAAAACAGTTATATGCACATCCTGGTCTGTATGCAAATGAGGAGACTGATGACGTCATCCACTCACTATTTCTTTTGTGTTTTATTATAGGAAATATGAAATATTCTAATTTTCTCCTCATTGTCAAGTGATACAACGATTAATTCCTCCCTGAACATGTGGAATTAGCATTGTTTAATACTATATGGTTCAGTCAAGTTGGTCCTTATTGTCAAATCTATAAAAAATGAAATATTGTATAATTCAAACAATAAAAAACAAAAGAAATAGTGAGTGATGGACATCATCGACTGACTCGCCTAGTTGTGCATATCACTGTTTTGTGAAGAATAAGCGAAACTTTAAAATGTCATAACTTTCTTATTTTACATCTAATTTTGATGAAGGTTTCAGCACTATGCTAGTTTGATTTTTTTTTATTTATTCAAGTCAGTATTTTCCTGGGTGGACTTGACCTTTAATAAAGGCATTATAAACGGATCTTTGTCTCTTATGAAGGGAAATGATTATTCTGATCTGCTGATAGTTCTTGATTCGATTCGGATTTCGTCAGCCGCATTGTTGTAATTAGGCCTACGGCAAATCATAGGCGTTTCGCCCAGATTAAAATAAATCTAACGGTTCTCATTATCGCATTTTGTTATTTGCTTTAGGCATGAGGATAAACAACGATAATCGTGGTCTTTGATTGAGACATCCATCTTGCATAAACTGCATTTTACACATATGTCAAGGACATGCAATAAAGTTCAGGTACTTATTTTCTCATTAGGTGTGCTATTGTGCGAAGTCATGGGCATCATCTGATTCATATTGTCGTATTCATAAAATTGTTTTGAAGTTTACGGTTTTCGAATATGTGGAATGTCAATGACGTCTATCCCCAAACATCATTTGAAATTTTGTCTATAAAGATCGGTGTTCCGTGCAGTGTTTTGTTAAGTCTCTAATCTGATATGAATAATAACACAATGTCATTTTGATCGTATACCATTGAACTATTATGACAATAAACCTGTTTCCAAGCTTAGTTCAAGTTCGGATGCCCTTTTCCAAGGGACTTACAAAACTTGTGTAAGTTGTGTTTATTGACTAAAGCCCGCATGTATTATTATAATATATATTATTTATTTGCTATTATCTGTTGTGCCACTGACAATCTATCAGGTATATTGCCAATGGATGTTTAAATAATAAATTCGCTATGTTTATAAAGTAGAAAATATTAGTAATCGGTTTAGTACAGTTCTTAAAGATAAATACCAGTTGTGGCAACGATTTCAAAATGAAATTGAAGAGAATCTAAATATGACCAACCAAGTGTCTGTCTGTATATTTGAACAAAAATATGTGCCAAAGGATGAAATTGTGTAATTACTGAGAACTGAGCGAAACAAGCATGAATATTGTCGGGTCTTTTTCCAAGCAATAAACAAGTACACTGTCCCACGTGTGCTTGTCTGAGTTGGTGATTTTCACTGTGTGATCGGTTCCCAGCTTAGATTTCATGAATCACCAAGCTCAGTTAATGTAACTGTATCTGTACCAGACCTAAATCTACAATAATATTGTGACAATTAATCTTGGTTTTACAGACTTTCACATGAAATAAGTGTTTACTGCAACTACTTCCAATTATCTTTCAACCGGAGTGTTGTTAGGTTAATCCGGTTATTTAAGGTTATGAAGTCGACGTTTCAACTTCCTATACGAGACCACACGAACGATTTCCTTAAAAACATGAACAAATACCAACATTGCCAACAGAAAAAAAAACCCTCAGATGCTTATACTTGGTTATCAGGAAAAGTAACCCAATGTTAACGTCTTTTCCCGAGAAAAATTTAAAGATCAGCGACAACAAATATCTCATGTTATCCCAAACCTTGCGTCACAGAACACCATCGTTTTTTAATATCTTTTTACTTGATTTACCTTTATGCTCAGTACAGTGGACATGGCCGTACGCAGATTTTTTTTTCCGGGGGGGGGGGTGGCAAGACGTACATGTATATTCATGTATACAAATGTATATATATATATATATATGTATATATATATAAAAGAAGAGGGCCCTTTGCATAACGTGTATTACAGCGCGTCATGTTCTATGTACACTTGTAAATAATTCATCATCAACGCAAGACGTAGCTTCCATGTATCTCTTTATTACAAGCTTTCGGCCAATGGGGCCTTCATCAGGCCTATAATGCATTGAAACAAACAGAACAAACCATACAAATAAGGTCGAAATAACAAAGTAAATGTGTAACAAAGGGTACAGAATATATATATATATGTAATCACAAATGGTTTAGTAAATGCCGTAGAAATAAATTCGTACATTTTAAAAGGAGCGTAGCTCTCACAAATAAAAGGTAAAGTCACACTCTTCGTCAGTGCCCATGGTGTGACAAAAAAAGAGAATTCAAAATCCGCTTCTGAAACAGTCGTGAAATATATATATTTTCAAAAGAAACCCGAAAACGAGGGGCGAATTGACTGAGTTTTTCTTGGGGGAACTTTTGCATTTTCTAAAGTGAAATTGAAAGATTTCATGCACACTTTTGGTGAATTTCGAAGTTTTCGGAATTTCGGTGGGAGGGGGGGGGGGGCATTACTGTCACCCTGTCAACGATGCTGCCTACGGCCATGCCAGTGGATACAATAAATAAAGCCAAATAACAGGGATATGAACAGTACAAATTTGTACACTTTCCATGTCTCTCACAGTCTATTTTTCATTTAATTTCAGAAAGTTCTTATTCGAACTTTTTATTGAATAAATTGAACATATTTTTTTAAAAAGCAGTGTCGATATATCAAATTATGCATAATTCCATTCTTCGAAAGCATGCAATCACAAATACTATATTCAACATGTCCAATATGCAGTGGAAGGAAGTGAACCGCTTGCGTTTTGCACTACTTTTGTAGAACAATATTGTTCCGTAGTGCTTGGTCATAGAACCCTAATTCAGATTTCTTTGTAATGCTATAAGGATTCATATTGTCAAGTAAAATATATAAGTTTCATGATAATCAATTGGACAATCTTTCTTCAAAACTATCATGAAGATGGCATTGCATTTTAATTCATACAACCCGAATATTGACTTTATGTATGTACATGTAAAATAAATTGCTTTGCCCAAATATCCATTATTGCTAAACGTTAATTTTTGATTAAAATATCTTTAATTTAATACAGATATCAATCTAATAAAGCCTTTTACATTATTTATGTATGAAGGAACTACACTGCACCACATATAAGCTTCGTGTGGCTTTAGTTGTACGTTTACAGGGGGTGTGTTTTCGTTTTCTCCATGCTGTGTGCATAGCAGTGGTGGGTGTGTGTGTGTGTGCTTGTGCATGCAGGACTGCTGCGCCTGGCGCCGCATAATCGTTCTGACTTCCATTTATTGAAAATAACCACCTGTGTATAGGCCTATGTTAAACACTAAAGCCAAAGCTCGGGGCATTGGATACTATATGAATTTAAACATGATGAATTACTGCCAACATGCTGTTAATAGTCAAAATTGTATAATATTGTAGTTAAAAATGTATAAATTGCATAACTGCAATAATTATTGATAAAATCCTAAATTGAAGTGTTATTGCATTTTCATATGCAACAAGTTTGCACCTGTATATGCAATAGGAATCTTTTAGTATGTTAATATTTTTCAGAAATGTGATGCTTGATTTTTTTTCTGGTGGTTCATTCAACAAAGATTTGGAGATGAAAGAATAATTGAATTTCTGTCATTTCTGTAAACCACCCCGAGAGTAAGATCATGTGCTAATAGTTATGGAATTTAGCGTTGAATGATGATTCATGAAGGGAAAAAAAGACTCCGTCATATTTAAAGCTTTTTTTTCGTCATTTCCCCCCTTCCTCTATATATGATAAAATAAAGTTGTGATACGTTCAACTTCGGGTGTCCTTTTCCCTCCATACATGACTAGCTTGTAGGGGGAAAAACCTACATTTGAGTGGATGATGCAACCGTTTGTAAAAGGTTTAGTCAATTTATTTATTCGAGAACCAATAAGTGCCCAACCAATAATATTTTCGAATGTTCACCATGAAGGCAATCGATGTTATCAGTTCAGTATCTGAAAATGTCCCAAATCTGACATATTTCAACCGTTTTATTTTGGTCATTTCTTTTCGCCTGGAATACATTTAATATTTGTGCATCAAAAGTGGAGACTTTGAAAAATAGTGCCAACAATTCCTAGGTTTGTGTTTAAAAAGATCAAAATTGAAATATCAATTAACTAACATCTTTCTTTATCAGGATCGGCCTCCCATTATTTCTTTTTTTAATTTGGTTCGAGCTTAATGAAATAATGTGCCAAATTATAAAATGAATGACAAACGATGTAATCAAATCAGCTGGAAATATAACATATTCTTTTTTTTATATGTATATATCTCTTGGATTTCTTTGATCATGGATTAGGAAGAGAAATATTGTCAAAAATGAAAATTATACGGGATTGCGAAGTGGTTTGCTTTCATGCTAGGTGAAGAAATTATACAATCATGCACGTTGAATATTCAAATAACACATGAGAACAATACAAATATAAGCATGATAAGCAGCTGTCTGTCTATGCGAAAAGAAAGCTAATCGTTTGTTATCGTTGTGCAGGACTTAACTATCGCTATGAATATTCTCAGCATTTATTGTAGCTACCAATATCTAGGTTACCACTGTATTTACTATCATAGTACGTGTATTTTCTATACTTGAATTAATACATGTAAATGATAATAGTTTATTATGCAAAGAGAGTGCTACATTGCATTAATTCTCTTTTAAATTAAAAACTAATTCATTTTTAATGAATGGTCGTGAATACCTTATCTTTGTCTGTTAGAATGTTAGGAATTCTAATGCTAATACAATAATGAAAGTAATAATGATAATGATGATAATGATTATGATAATAATAATGATAATAATGATGATAATAATAATATCCAATAGTTTTTTTGGATACATTACAAATATTTATTTTATTTATTTATTATTTATTCGGCACTTCAAACCATATTCAAGATTACAAAGCAATATCAATCATTACATAAAAAATTATATAGGTACATGCAATATTTGATAGCAGTTTGCCCAGTGCATCAGTTGGTGGCCAGACTCGAGGAGAGCAAACTTAATCACTGTGACCTGATGGTCCCTCCGCCCAACAAACCGATATACTGGGAATACTGGTAAAATATAGCATGAAGAAAAATACAATGACAATTGCTGGGATTATGATACATAATAGAGGCAAAAAATAAATATCATGCCCTTATAAAAAAGGAAAAAAAAGATATATTCAAGATAGAAAATCATGAATTGAAATATAATGTTATAAAATGTTATAAAACAATACAATAAATTACAAAAGTGATCTAATAAGCAATGCTAGTGCGTAGGATTTTAATGAATTTTTGACTCATTTGATATCTCTTTTCTTTGAATAAAAAATGAAAGTTGTGATTTCTTTCCCTTTTAAATCGTGCAGAATATGTCCATTCCTCTTTCTCTCTAAAACTCACGTTTATGGATGAAACACAACGCAACAAAGAAAACAAACAACTTATCAGGAATATAAAAACATTTCTCTCTGACATTCTTTATTATTTTCAAGATAAAGAGATTCAAATTCAAATTCTAATTCAAATTCAAATTCAATTCGGTTTTATTAAACAATACTCATCAAAAAGTCCGAAGACTAACAATGTGAGTTTACATTTATTTGAATACATAACAAAGAAATAAATAAATACATTAAAGAAGAAAAAAAATACATTATGTTTAAAATGCAATAATAGTTTAAAAAGAAATAGAATGAGATGTGTGTATATATATATATATATATATATGAATGAGATGTGCGTATATATACACAATGAGATATATATATATATATATATATATATATATATATATATATATATATATATATATATATATATATAAATCATTCGTGGGAATGATTCTGTTCTGCAAATATCTATATGTTGGGTTTCAATTATTTAAGAGAAAGGGTGGACATATGATAAAAATAGAGAAATAAAAGGGGAAGGGAAAGATATTTTTGTCCTATTCATGAATTCATGATGTGGATATAGGAAGATACGGGTGGTTTAAAACCTATATTTGGTGATATTTTACTTTCCGCTTAATTGTATCAAAATAAAATCCGTGGCTATATTTTATTTGGAAATGGAATCTAAAGAGGCTGAATAGATCGAAGTCGGTATTAATTGTCTCAGTAATAGGAGGAAATTGCTTTATGCTGCACGGTGGTTTTTCTTTTTTTGTATGAGGTCACAACGACTGTTTTGCATCATCTACTTGTGTATGTCTCTCCTTCAAGGGCGCACTACTAGCCAGTATGACGTCAAAGATATACAAATTACATCTCTGTGCGAGAACATTCTATTTTTAGACGAGCTGCTTCAAAATATAGCTCAGGATGCTTGCCTGGTCTTCTGTGTGAAGCGCGAGATGTACGTGCTGTCGAATGGTGCATTGATGCTGGTGGTGGCGTTTAACGTACACCGAAAGCTTATAGGCTTGGTATCCTCTAAGATGTGTGCGTATGGCTATGTGTGTGTGATGCATTTGGAGCGTGTGTTTCAGCCGAAGGTGTGTGTGTGGTATTGGTGTGTGTATGTGCTATTGAGTAAGCAGGCTTTTACGTCTTGGCAGTCAAACAACCTTCCAGCGAGTGTACCTACCTACGTCATCATCAGCGTTAGATAGCAGAGGCAAATAGTAGGTCCCTGCGACGCCACACGGCTATGATATTCAACGGGGACGCACATTGTTTGCTCAATGGCTCGACTCTTATGTATATACATTGAGTTTGATCTATTTTAGGTCACGCTCGGCGAAAATAGTAAGAATCGAAGATTTAGAAAGAAATAGAAAAAGAAGTGTTAGATTATGGAACATCCGATTTTCCCCTTCTTTTCCACGATAATCTTTACAACAATTTCTCGGAATTCGGAAGGAAATTAAGAAGGCATATGTATAGTTAATGAGATTTTCCTGTTTTCTAGAAATGTTATTTTAGTATCTTTCTTGGGAAATTATATAAATGAAAAGCATAAACTTTATCTTCATTCATCATTGAGGATTTATAAGATACCATACAATCATTCATCATGTTATATTCTCTTAGGGGAAATTGGAATCAACAAATTAAGCTTAAAGGAAATCGATGTCTGCTTCTGATATTTCTTTCAATATCGATAAAACGCCCCATATATATTATTAAGAAATACAATAGGTAAAGAGAATTAGCTTTTCTAAATATGTTTTAATCAATGCCAAAAGTTGATCTCGTTTGTAGAAATGCGATTCCATGATGTTGACCTATATAAAATAGTTGTTTCAATTGTTGGAGCAGGTCCATTATATTTATTATAACTAGCACACATAGTTTTTATCTAATCCTTCATTCATTTCACACACTTTATGAAAATATATCTAACATTATTGAGAATCTTTATTAAATGAATTTCCTTGGATGTACAGAATTCTGAAAACAAAACAGAAATGTCAAGCAATATGATAAACTTTATACTTTTTTTAAACTGTAAATAGTGATATCAATCGGAAAATTAGTCACAAGCAGCAGGCTATAAAGCTTACGCTTGTTCTTAGAACAGTGTAAAACTGAATTGTTGATAATCTTTAATCTGATTTAAAAAATACTAAAGAGGTTTTAGACGCATAAACACTACTGTATTTCATTCGAATTTTAATTCTTATTAATATTCATATAAAGAAATTATAGATTGGAAAGTACATGTTTACTTAAAATCTAAATCAGATTCTACTATTCAAACAGCGTACCAGATCCCACGACACTTGAATGATTTTTTTAATCTTAATCAAACTAATTGTAATTAAAACAAAACAATATGATAAGTTTGATGTAATTTTATTTTATTTATTTTTGTTCAACATTCATTTTTAACGCTACAATAGTTCCATTACATAATAAACAAATATAGATTAACGATATTTCTTGCAAATTATCTTAAAGACACACGAAAATGTATTGTGTGAAATTATTATGATTATAATGAATTTCTTTACAAGATGTATTTTAATAGAATGTATTTAGTTTTGAATGAAATATCCTATGTGGTTGTATTATACATGTATTATCCTTGCTTTTCTATTGGTAGTATTGATAGGAACTCCGAAGTACAATAAACTCTTGTGTAATTTGTTATAATCTTTGTATCAATTTTATTAACGAAGAGATACGCTTTATTGTATGTCTTGCAATTAACATGCCACATTAAGTAAAACTATTATGATACCCATATGTTTTAGATATTTTCATACTTCTTAAATTTCTCTCTCACTCTTTTCTTTTGTTTGTTAATTTTTAAGAATATTTTTTATGATGTTTGGTTCATTGAAACTCATACTTGACAAATTCTTTAAAAATAGGATAAAGTCAACATGAAAAGGGGGCTATTTATAGCGACGGTCCTTCTCTTTTTTTATTATTTTGATAAAGCTTAGTTATTGAATACTATATATAATAATATATGTCGATTTCATGGTAAAATCGCCTATGTTACTAGGTCAGTTACAGCGGAAGGAAGTTATTTAATTACGTTCATGT
This sequence comes from Lytechinus pictus, assembly GCF_037042905.1. Taxonomy (NCBI): domain Eukaryota; kingdom Metazoa; phylum Echinodermata; class Echinoidea; order Temnopleuroida; family Toxopneustidae; genus Lytechinus; species Lytechinus pictus. The sequence continues at coordinate 23,710,782 of NC_087256.1, forward strand.
AATTATAAAAAACAATAACATCATGAATATACCACTCGCAGTGCGGGTGCTGATTTGCCATACATTACTGCGATCCTCTTTCATTTTCATAATTGTCATTTCATTCTCCCATTGTAATAATCATAATGATGAACGTCATACAGATCGATTAATATTTAATGGCAACTCCATCGCACTGGCTATACTAGCTATGAGGTATATTAATATTGGAGTTGTGCCACCACACGTCAGTTGGGCGCATTATGCGGGCTGGTGTACGTTCTCATTGGTCCGCGGCGCCATTAACATAATGCTTTTTACGTGTTCTCTCGCAGGGCACAAAGACCGAGGCGCCATGGGCTTACGCATGCATCATCGCGATGTCATTGCCGCTCCTGTATATCAAGCGATACCGCGAATTGTGTGTACGTTGTGTGTATAACCCTGTGCATTGCACCGTACGTTGATGCCTGATGTGCGTCTCCGTCTACCAGCATCTCTGCACCACTCTCACCCGTGTAACGAGTAACATCTCCCGATCTCTCAGATGACGTCAATTTGACGTCATCCTGAGTTTGCTCGTAAAAAGCATGTATTTATAGCTGAGATGAGAATTGAACGAGTGTTCCCCCGAGATCATGATACATAATAGAGAAGGAACATCCCAAATTAAGGGTATCATTAATTTTGATAATAATTTCTCCTTTTTCACGTTTCCTTCTTTAGGCCTTTGAAAAGAGTAAAGGTTCTGTGTTATTTAATGGTTGACATGCCAGGATGCAAAAGATGTTTGTTGGTATTTAATGTCACATTAATGTTGTTGGTTATTTCATCCAATAGATCGTAAAAGCTTTTAAGTATTTTAGCGCTCATGACATTTATCTATATAGCATGCGATAAATAATGACATTTTCACAACCATAATGGTCTTTTATAAGCTCTATTCATCAGCATATGTTGCCTTGTCTATTCTTGATTTGAAATTCAAGTAATTTTCGTTTGATTGATTTGTTTTTCAACTAACCATCCATTGGATTCCAATTAACAATGTTATGTTGTACAAATATAGATCAGAACATTTTCGAAACTACCTTGTTTTCGTCATGAATTTGTCATTCAAACATCATTCGGTTTTATTTATTTATTTATTAGAACATATTTATTCAGGTACAAAAGATCAGCATAAAACTGTTTTTCATCAATGACCTGATGAAAACATACTGAACAACAAAAATCATCATATCATACATGAAAATAAAGTCAAAATCTAAGTCAAAGATAATAATGCTTGGTAACATAAATAAACAAATATATTTACTTAAATGATAAATGAATCAAACTGAAATATTTAAGTTATCAAAAGGGAACAGTAACTAATTATAATATTACTAATTGTATAATTTATTCATTTGTTATTAAAAAAAAAACACTGAAATAATAGCATTAAAATAATTATGGCATTATAGAAAATCTAGTGAAACAACGACAATCAGTTATAAATGAATGTCTAAAACTATAAAATATCAAAGGGTTAAGATCATTACAAATAATAGCAACGTGACATCAATGTTAAAGAGGAATAAGGGAATTGTATATTACAATAAATAAAATATAGGTAACGGTTATTATGACAAAATCATTGGATTACAAATTAATACTATCCGGAAAGAACTGAGGGGTATAGGAATATCGGTAGTAACATGAAAAGTAAGGAGAGGTGAAGAATAGAGATGCATTCATATGCTCGTAGTAATTGTGTATGACAGCCATTGTGAGGTGAAATTTGACATAGTATCATAGGAAATACATTTTTTTAAAGGATAATTTGAAAGAATTAACTGAAACTGCATTCTTAAGTGAATCTGGCAAATTGTTCCATCCCCGTGCGGCGGAGAACATATAAAAAACATAAAATATTTCTTGAAGCATTCAATATTAGGTTTAAGGGGAACAACATTTAGTGTATTATAATTACGTGTTCTAACATCATGTCTTTCACAAACCATTTCAATATTATTCATTAAACGAGATGGGGCCATTCCATGAATACATTTATACATTAAGTTTGCTAAAAAATAGTCCCTTCTTTGTTCAATAGATGTCCATTTAATATCCTTAACAATCTGTTCCCCACTATAATTTATAAAATCGAAATTACCAGCAACGTATCGGGCAGCTCGTTTCTGAAGTCTGTAAAGTTTTGAGAGAGCATTAGAACCAATTTCCCCAGACCGATATTGCATAATCAAAACAGGGTTGTATATTGGAATTATATAATATATTCGATAGGTTTTTATTTAGGATATGTCGTAATTTACCAAGTGAAAAAATCTTATAAGCTAAACTTTTAGACAACAGCAATATGTGAATTCCATTTCAGATTTTCGTCTTTTTCGACATCAAGATATCTAATAGTTTTGACTTGTTCTACTGGCTTATCATCAATGAATAATTAAAGGGGAATCCAACCCAAATAAAAACTTGTTTTTATTTGATTCTGCTAAGCACAAACAACAAGAAAGATATGATTTTTTAAAGTTGTAAATATTGGTAATCACTACATCCATGAAGACTTTAAATTGGCCGCATATGGGGTGTCATAGTGATGTAAGGCAAGGACTACTCTTCCTTATACTCCAATACATATTTTGGCTAAAATGTCATTTTTCCCAAAAGTTTTATTTCAAATTGTATTTTTCTTTTATGAGGACATAAAAACAATATTCTACCTGGGTTATATTTAGATTACTTCCCCGGGGGAATGGGTACTTATGAGAAAACCACAAATCCCTGATAATAAAGTACATGGCCTATGGGAAAGTTGTCCTTGCCCCTTGTCATAATTTACTTACCCAGTTGCCAATTTGAAATCTACATATTATTAGTGATCTCAATTTTAAAGCAGCTATAACTTTTTTATTGCTTGTCCGATTTCTTTCAAACTTTCACCATTCTGTTTAATTTATTTTTCTCCTTCCCAACACAACAGTTTATGGCCAAGGCTGGATTCCCCTTTAAGTTTATCGGTGGATTTATTTTAAAGCATCATGACTTTTGTCTTATCATTAATTGTAAGATGATTGGTGTCATACCTCTTTTTTATTTTATCTAAGTTATTTTGCATATAAATATTTATTGGTGTTATATTTGGACCAATATTATATATATTTTACGAGCACATACGTTGAAAAGACCAACGGAATCACATTGTAATGATGTAAACACAACTGGACTAATTACGTGGCTGTAACATTTGTAAAGTCGGAATGGTTCTTAATTGCATCCTGACCACATTCATCTACGAATGAAGAGCTCTCCCGTGCTCTCGTTTAACAATACAAGCACGTAATACCTCTTGGAGCAAAAAATAAACTCGGCTAATTTTAGCAGCCAGCCAGGACCTGGAGATGCATACATTGATATAGCAATTAAGGTGAAGTGTGTTAGCGTCAATGAGACTTGGCACGGCGCCTGTTTAGTGTAAGGATCGTTAGATGATCCGAGGAAGTATGTTTTTCTCTCACTTATGATGTTTATTTATATTTCATTAATGGCTGCGACGGTGTAATATGTCGACCCAGCTTGGCAATGTATGAACGCGGGAAGCGAACGGGGAAATAAAAGAAAATCCCTTTTTAATTACCCTGATTGTAGATTGTTATCACGAAGGAGCAATTACGGTTGAGGATTCATTATTGTTTTACACAACATGATGAACACATGATCTAGTTAATGTTATGATAGGGATGACGTCAATATGGTGATTATATTCATGTATGCTATCTCAAGTACTTCGTAATTAAAGAAAAAATTAAGCTCAACGTGAATGACGTCAAAAATGAAATATCATAAACAAACAAACAGACATATCTATTAACAGAGCAGACATCTATTATCCCAGATGAGTATGATACATATGAAAATAAACTGCTGTTCAGATAAACATTTCTAAGATTATTTTAAGCATTCTTTGAACCATTGTATTAATTGATGGGATGCGTTATGTGTCTTTTCCAAGAAAATATAGTGTTATAGTACTAATTGATTAAAGAAGACTATCAAGTGTGCATATCTTAGGCCACTGAGATTATTGGAATTGAAACTAAAAAAAAAAAAAAAAAAAAACCTAAATATATCACAAATGGTACTTGGTACACTAAGAATTCAAAGTACCGAAAAACTTGTTAAAACGCTATCCCCTCTTGTTAGAATGATTTTCTTTTGTATAATATCTCATAGATCGTCGATCAACAACCTTATCGTTTTCGGGAAGTAATCCCCCTATTTTTTGCTGATATCTTATTCCTCAGTTTTTTGTTTCATATGTATTTAAATGTTTGGTTTTTTTTTGTTTTGGTTTTTTTTTCATAGAAAAAAAAGGAATGAATATACAAGAAATAATAAAAAAAGGTAATAAAAAATAATGATAAATAAAATTGTTACCCTACTTTTCATACAGTGGGTGGCAAAAATAGTCAATCATGACTTATTGCCAAATAAAAACAAGGAATGGATGGATGGATGTAATTGATGGGGCAGACATTCATGACATGCTAAAACAACATAGGGTGTACACTAGCAAATAGAGGAAACACTGTCAATCGAATATCTAATTTTCATTGTAGCTTTTTTATTTTCATTCTGCATTCTGGCTTGCTATTGCTTCTGCCTTTTCATTTCTTCTCTTTTCATTTATTGTTGTTCGTCAATATGAAAAACATACACAAGTATTTTGATTGCTATTTCATTTTTAGTGTAATCTTTTTTTAAATTTCATTTTATATTTTGCCTTGTGTTTGTATTTTGTCTAGATGATGGCTGCACGTCGAAAAGCTTGAATGTCACCTGGGTATCAAGTTGATTTGAATGAATAGAGACAGATCAGACATGTATAACTGATAACGTCATCGATATCGGCTGTAACATGAGAAAGAGGTGACATTTTTAAAAAATTTTGCTCATTTTCGCATATTCACATGTGTTATATGCGCATGAGAGAGGCAATAGTGTCGCGCATTCGTGATCTCCCTTTCGAGTCATATATTATTAATATTTCGGTTTTTGTAGATTTGATATTAAGGAGAATCGCAGCAGGTTACGACAATTGTTCATGGAAAAATCAATCAATGTTTCTAGTTATAAGGATGAAAATTGAAATATTTCTTATTAATACAAATTACACAAAATTGCGTATGAATTCCCTCAATCGCGTTATTAGCATTTTTTTTAAATGTTATTTTTACAGCTTTTTGACGAATTTTTTTAGCGTGACGCTTGTTTTTTTTTTTCTGTATATATAGGTATGTGCAAGTCGACTGGACTACCCCTTTTAGTCTATTTCTGCTTAACCATGATTAAGATACATACTGTGATATTTCCTCACAATTAAATTAGAAGTTGGTAATTGATAAAACGTCAGATGTATGATATAGTTTATATATTCATCGTTATTTTATTTTTGTAAATAAAGACTCTTTAATTTTTCATTATCAACATCCAAGGGTGGTGGGATGGTTGAGCGATAAACAAAACAAATAGAGAAAAAAATTGAAAAAAAAACAAAAAACTTATCTATCTTCAATTCCAACGGGTCAAAGAACGCCAGTGTCATTCTATTCACTTTATTCATTACCCAAATGGAGCAAAGATGGCTGTGTGGGTTTAATTTCTCCTCTTTCACAGTGATTTAATACATCCAAGTTCAGAGTATACATTGTTTGTTTTAGAGATTTTCTCGTGTAACATTCATTAGATAATGCTTTTTATTTTCAACAGTCTTGATAAATAGTTTATTAACTTTGCTAAAACAAAACCCTACAACAATGTAACCATAGTAACGGGGTGAAGAGTGTGTCTTATTACTGATTTCTCATATCAATCAAATGGATTTAGCTATCTTTAAGAATAAACTATTCATATTTTACTGCTCACAGCCAGTGCAAAACTCTGTATGAATTTTGAAGTTTGCCTTGGGGAAAGTGTTTGGTTTTCTGCTATTTTAGGCTCGTTCACTGGGGAGTAAATATCGAGTTCTACGAGGAAGCAAGGTAGATCTATATTGAGTAGCAAGCGCGATTAAAGGTACAACATTACACATAATAAGACCGGAGCAAAATAATGTCGCATCAGGAGCAAAATCTATTTGTGAAAATTATGATTGCCAATATCACCTAAATGTTGGTAGATTTTAACCATTTAGTTATTGGCTTATTTGACCATTTTGTCGGTCGAACACTTGTCCTGTACGTTTGTTATTTTGACCAATCAATCTTTAAGATTGTTCATATATTCAATCTGGGAGTGGATATGTAATGCTCATCATGTACTCTTAAAAAGGGCCAGTAAAAATAACCAATGTTTTGGTGAATAAATGTTTAACCAAGTGAGACACACATGACGATGGCCATATTTCCATTGAACATGATTAATGACACAAATTGACAAATCCTTTACAAGAATATATAAAGCAAGTTAAAAAAACCCATTTAATCACTGAAAGCTTAACGATGAGTGTTGCCATTATTTAATGTATACATTTTTTCACTTTTTATTTCTATATCATTTTCAAAGTATCAAACAATAAATCATTAAAAAATAATGGTTATTTTAAGGCCTATATAATTTATACAGGTATCGTGATGTGACAGTTCGTTGTGTTGAACTAATATTGACTTCCAAGAAAAAAAAGAAGAAACACTGAGTTTGAGGAAGACACTTCGAAAGACAAAAAATCTTCAGTTGGACAAATCCAACTTCAGTGTAGGAGAATTAATAGATGACTGAAGCCAAATTAAGATGATACACAGTAAGACGTTATTTGAAATTTCATACAACGCTGTTGACAGTAGTTGTTTAACAGTTAAAAAAAACATGCTTAATTTATGGAGAAATGAAAATTAAACTTTAATTTAAAAGATTTTATGCACTTTTTTACTGTTTAAACCACTACTGTAAGGATCATATAGTTTAAAGCACTATGCTTTAATTTATTGAGAATCAAATATTAAAAATAAACTTTTTTGTTAAAGATGTTATACAGTTGTTTAAACTGCTTAAATAGGTATTGTTAAGGTTCATATAGTAATCAGTGTTGTATGAATGTTTAAACTACGTTTTTATTGTGTATTGATGCCATGTTCCATCTCGTGTAAGAACTACTGCTCTGCAAAATCACCAGTGTTGATTAACACCATAGACAGGAAAATATTCGAGAAACGTTTAAACAGCACTAGTTAAGAATCAAATCGGTGGTGTTTTTTGTTTGTTTCATTTTTTTTTAGCAAGCGCTCACTGGTGTTATTTACACTGTAAAAACATTGTTCAAATTTTAAGCACGTTAAAGAAGGATCGTTTAAACTTTTGAACAATTTTTTTGAAATTTTTAGAACAAATTGTTTATATGTTTAAACAGCTTGTTTAAATGTTTTAGCATCTTTTTCAATAGTGTAAATAACTTGCTGAAAAGTTTATACAATAGTTAGAGTGACGGGCTTTAACAACGTGTGTAGAATTTTACACGGCGTTTTTGTACAGTGTTAACGCCTATTTGGTGTTATCTCAAAGCCAAGTTGGTGTTGTGTTAACACCTCTCTGATGCTTTCCTATGAAGATACCGAATGGTGTTAAATAAATTAATACCGGTGTGTTTGCGGTGTTCCTTTAATCTTATAACCCGTAACCAAGGCCGCTAGATATGATCTCCCAAGAACATGATTCACCTCGTACAGTGTTACACGGAGCGGAAACGTTGAAGTTTTGCTCAATTTAGTCTCCCTTTATCAACGAAAGTGAAAGCATTTCCATGGTTACCCGGCCATTATTGTACTTATTTAAACTCATCTCAAGTCCATTGTCATATAAATGTTCAGCTTGGCATGACCATGTAAGGCTATATCCCTGGGGGAGCTTTATTGTTACTTGCATAGGCAACGAACAAAACTCTATTCCAGGTTTTTATGGGTTATTAGATTTTTAAAATAGCGATTGATAGTTGATGTTTCCTTTCATGTAAACCATTTTAAACCCTTCCTATATATAGATGTAAGATCAATGGCGTGGAGCATTACGGTAAAACAAAGAAAATGTCAGAAGTTTAGGATGCAGTGACGTTTCCGACAACGATTAGTACACAAGGGCGCGAAGAAAGCGAACCCTATTTATAAAGCCGACATCAAGAATCAATAATTTTGTAAAAATGGATATGATAGATATTTCATTTTAATTTGACATATATGCAAAATACATAAGAAAAGGGGATTTTCTTGGTAGCTATACATGAAGTATAAAACAGTCATTAAAAAAAATCGATAAATGCTTGGGCACCTGTCTTTATTTGGCTCATTATACAGCAAATAGCAAGTCTACAAGGCTCGTCTTGAACGAAATGTATTCCAGGAGCAATACGTTATTTCGCTCAAATAAAGTAGGGCCTATTCTTCCTCGAAAGATTGTGTGGATCGAGGTGATATGAAATGAATTAGTGATATTAAACACTGATCTAACTATGAATTCTGATCAATTTTCAAGAATCGTTTATATTCTAATTTGACGAGGAAGCATTTTTTCAAAATAATAATTTATGTTGATAGTGACATAAACTATAATTTAGTATATTTTTTTCAGATATGAATTTGCCGTATTTTCTATTTTCCATTTCTTTTTTTATCGACCAGAAAAAAAAAGAAAAGTTGTGATCCGAGTTATGGTTATTTGTAGAAATATGTACCTGTGTGTAAATTATTTTTAAAATGGAACTGAATGTACTAACAGTGTTAAGTGGATTAGGACGATATACTTTGATATAGCACTGAGAACTCTGTAAATTAATCTCTACATTTTCAACGACTACTTGTAAATCTTTTCACAGGTTGATCGGATTTAATTAGATTTTTATTCTCTTATTGATGAAAAAATTAAAATGGAGACCTCTCACTAAACGTGGGATCCAGAAGCTCATCAGTCAGAATTAGAAGATGTCAAACTTCGTTAGAACAAAGCTTAATTTAACAATCCAATTTTGATCCAGAGATTAATAATATTAAACCACGCATAATGACGAATATTCCCTAGGTAATCCCGACTTAGACATACACTCAATCATTATCCTATATTAGGGTGTCGTGGTCCATTGTGGATGTGTAATCTACAAGGGTTTATTTGGTCCAATGCCAATTCGTCCAATTGCTAACTCGTCTGCTATTGTTTGGTCTACCATCAGTTCGTCCAATATCCACATGATCCAACTGCCATTTCTTCCACTCACCATTTGTCTAATATAAGCAGTTGGTCCAATAGCCATTAAGTCCATAAACCATTTGGTGTAATTAGACTAAGTGCTAATTGGGCAAAATGAATTAAAATAAAACGAGTAATATACCAACTGGTAATGAGACGAAATGGTCATGGACCAACTGGTGAATAGACGAAGTGATGATTGGACCAAATGTTTGTTAGACGAAATGTGGGGTGAAAAGCAGGTATATTTTACTCATTTTGGATTGACCTCAAGAATTATTCATGATCACCGAGATGCAATCCTCATTCAGTTTTAAAATTCACTCCTTCAAATTGAACATCTTAGATTATTTGTACAGAGTATACTAGGTGTATTCCCCGAGATAATTCTAAGATGATTTAAAATGTCATTAAAGTCACTCCATCACTATTTATGAACATATAATTTCACTCCATATTCAATCCTTAAGATATTGAAACTGTTACAATATCTTTCAGAGAGCTCTTAAGAACTCCGAAATGATAAGGACTATATTTTATCATTCTAATTTACTATTCACCCATATTAAGGATTTTCATTTCTTAAGAGCGAACTATTGTAAAGTCTCAAATGCCATTGCCCGCTATCAAAATGGTGAATGACTTACGAAATGGGTTAAATATTATATATTATAGACCGCTTCAATTGGTTCGCACTCTCCCGTTTACTTACATCCCTAGATACCAGCAATTATTATTACCCCCGACATGCTTTATTGCAACAAAAGCAAGTGACGTCTATAAAGCCAATAAAAGTTCACGGCCCGGGTCCTGTGAAGAATAGAGCCAACTTCTGAATTCAATAAAGTTATGCTATTATTGACTTTGAAATGTAGCAAATAATTTCTTTTGTGCCGTTCGACAATGGTAGCACATATTTTCACCGGGCCAAAAGTTGACGGATTGTCTGATTAAGTCCCTTTCCGTTGCCTTATGTCAATATTTCTGCGGGAAGCAATAACAAGTTGCCATGGAAGCCGCTCGGAATAAAATGAAAAAAAAATCACAATAAACTTTTTTGGCGGAACGTAGTAATCCATACCAATAAAAGAGAATAATGGCAAGACATTCAAGCGAGAAGGAATAATATTGTTGGATTACCATGGAGATAATGTCTTTTGAATTTGTTTAGGTTATGGATTTAGCGTTCCCTCTGCTTTTTTCATCCGTTTGAAGAGGTGATATTTTTCACCTCTATACTTCAAGCCGTAATGTACTCGAGACGAACTAAAGAGTCAAAACGCGAAATCATCAGTTTTTAATATCTTATTGTTAAAATATGTGCAATTGTCCTACTACTACACTACTACTACTATTACTACCACTAGTACTACTACTACTACTAATACTACTACTACTACTACTACTACTACTACTACTACTACTACTACTATACTACTACTACTACTACTACTACTACTACTACTACTACTACTACTACTACTACTACTACTACTACTACTACTACTACTACTACTACTACTACTACTACTACTACTACTTCTACTACTACTACTACTACTACTACTTCTACTACTAGTACTACTACTATTTACTACTACTACTACTACTACTACTACTACTACTACTATTACTACTACTACTACTACTACTACTACTACTACTACTACTACTACTACTACTACTACTACTACTACTACTACTACTACTACTACTACTACTACTACTACTACTACTACTACTACTACTACTACTACTACTACTACTACTAGGGCGGCGCAAAAGATTGGTCAGGGGCACCGACTACCGACAAAATTTTTTTTTAAAGAAACATTAAAAAAGAAAAAGATGGGACGGAGAAAAGGGAAGAAAGAAGGAAAAGTAAGAGGTTAAAGTTCATGTCCATCCCAGAAAAATGTTGATTTGAATCAATATAGAAAAACTAAAAAGCATAACGCTGAAAATTTCATCAAAATCGGATGTAAAATAAAAAAGACATTTTATAGTTTTCTTATTTCCACAACACAGTTCTATGCACAACTCAGTGACATGCAAATGAGAGAATCGATAACGTCAATCACTCACTATTTTTTTCAATTATGCAATATTTCATTTTTTTTTCAGATTTGACCCCAAGGGCCAAGATTAATGAACCATAAACCGCTGATACAATGGTAATACCACATGTTCAGGCAGGAATAAATCTTCGTTTCACAGGACAATCAGGAGAAAATTAGAATATTCTATTATTTATTTCATTTGATAAACTGCATAAGAAATTATGAGTGGGTGACGTCATAATATGTCCCCTCAATTGCATACCGACATGGGTGTCCATATAACTGTATTGTGCAATTAAGCTTAACTTTAAAAAGTCATAACTTTCTTATTTTACATCCAATTTCGATGTTGATTTTTCTTTTATCATTCAAACCAAATTTTTGTTGAGGTGGAATTGTCCTTGAAAATCATGTTTCATTAAAAGGGTACATTCGTTTGTACTTTCGAACTGTCTGTCAGTCTAGTATAGAAATATGTACATCCACAGTCTGATCTCTTGTGTAGATCAGTGAAACCACTGCACGAAATGTGATGGCGCTATACTGGCATAAAATAGCAGACTAGCTACAATAGTACACAATCTGATCATAACTTCCACGGGGTACGAGCTCAGGCTTGGGTAGATATGTAGCACAGAATCATATTAAATTTGATATTAGGGTATCTTATTGAATTTTGCGTTACAGAATTAACAGTTTCCCAATTAGATGTACAATAAAAAGATCTATACCGATTTCATGGATAGAGCCGCTGCATTATACTGCGTCGAAATGTGTCGGTTTTTCTCCAGCTCCACGAGAAAACACAAGCTACTGTTCAACATGAATTCGACTATAATGATTTTTATCTGTATGAAATTGATTAAATTCAGTTCATTTTTTAAACAGTTTAAAGATTTTTTGTTAAGTTTATTGTTTTTAACCATGATAATCGAGAAAATGGTTTATACACATCTTGGTAGAACGTCCGTCTCACAACCGGGAGGTCTGGAGTTCAAACCCTGGCCGCGTCAGACCAAAAGACGTTCTACAGTGGCTGCCGGGCCAACGATCAACTGGGGGCAAAATGAATTTTCGGAGCATTTCTATTTCTTATTTCTATTTCGAACAATAGTATGGATTATTATACGCTGTCGTAGAATTGACGAAGAAGACTTTAAAAATTTGCTAAAGAATAAATGAAATTTGCTTTTCTTCATTTCTAAGTCATTCGTCTGCATACAGTATAAAGTTTGTTTCAGCATTTTGCTTTACAAAACTTTTCAAACTTACAATGATATTCGATCGCAGGGGGGACTCTGTATTGTGCTCATCGTCGGCAAAAGTAGAGTCAATAACATGGAAAAACCTGGTCTACACGTGCCTAAGTAGTACAATAAAACATTAAAAAAAATTGTCTAAAAAAGTGAAAGATATTTAGATGTCACAATGCTAAGGTTTCTATCTCGTCTATAAATATCACCCACGGATTAAACGCTCTTGTATATCAGAGAGCGGATATAAATAGCTCACACACACAAAAATAAACGCAGGCGCGAAACATTGTTATTATCTTAAACACAAAATAAACGAGAAAAATTGTATTGCGTTGATAATATCATGTTTACAGTCTGCTTTGGTCTAAGACCGAAGACGATTGAGCGATAAAGTTCGGCTCTGCGCAAATGTTTACCCCACAGCGGCTATTCTTAGAAACTGGACCTTATGGAAGCGCGTGTCTACCCAACGTGCTACTGTAATGGTATTCAAACACATGATTACCCATATGATTCTGCCCGCCACAATATGACTCCAAGAAATCATTATCATGATTATATCGTCATTCTTATCAGTTCGATCGGAATGCGTCGATTTTTACCAGGGTACTAGTTACTTCTGCACATGTCTGCCACGCTGCATTACGATTTGATATATTTCCAAATGAATAAAGGCACAATTTGTTTTGTTTTAAAATATGATGCGGAGATTACATTTGAATTACGTATAGGCAGTGTTAATATCGGTGTTTACTTCGACGTAATATTTTATCTCGATGACAGATAAATTTGTCCTTTTAGAGTGGTATATTTAATTTCATTGACATTAAAAGACGACGTTGGCTTGGCTTGCTTTGCAAAGGGAAAGTTATTTGGGATATTGGACGAGTAAGTTCGCTGAAAGTGAAATCAGTTATATTTATTTTATTTATTATTATTTTTTTTAAACAAGTGCACACCTAGTTACCAATAATGCATATAGCATTTCCATTTATTTGAAAGCAGGATAAAAGAGCATTGTAGATTAAATGCCTTGCTCACGGACATATGTGCCGCGGCCGGGGATCGAACCCCGGACTTTCCATGTTTAGCCTTAGCCACTCGGCCACGGCACCTCTGCCAACGATATGGATGTTGTTGACGATATGGTATTGCGTGTGATGGTGGATGATGCTTGAAGTTAACTTTGTGGTAGTATTGCGGTAGCCATGTTGGTGATCATAATACATGCTGTGAGGGTATTAATCCGATTGATATGTAGGCAATGGCGACGACGGCGATGATGGCGATGGTGATGTTGATGATGGGGGATCAAATCGATGATGATTATGATAATTTTAGGAGGAGCACGTCGTAGCGATGCCTTTGTTGGTGGTTATGAAGGTGATTATGTTGATTGTGAAAATGATGATGATGATGATAATAATGATTATGGCGATGATGATGATGATGATGCTGAAGAAGATGATAATGATGATGATGATGATTATGGCGATAATTATGATGATAATGATGATGAAAATGATGATGATGATGATGGTGGTAGTGATAATGATGAAAATGATAATAATGATAATAATAATAATGGTATTGATGATGATGATGATGATGATGATGATGATGGTGTTGACGATAATTATGATGATGATGATGGTGGTGGTGGTGGTCGTGGTGATGATTATGATATTTGGACCGATTAGGAGAGTGGCATTGGTTGTGTAACCAACGGAAGACATTAATTAATCAACGGATAACTTCCAATTTGCCTCTTTTCATTGTGGACTCGCCCACAAAGTATGGTAATGGATAATAATTAACTTCCCGTGTCCATCTTTCTAAAAGAACCTTTCATCAAAGAGGATCTCCCAAATTCAAATATCCTGCGATCTTTTAAAGATTTCATAACCGTTATACTTTAGCCGGAAGGCTGGTTATATTTGCCATTATACCTCCATATACACATTGCTCAGATGCTCGCTTTCTTGCAAGGGTTAATTTGATAACCAATGAAATAAAAATAGGATGTTTTTTTATCAACCTCTCTGAATATTTTGATTATATCCCCTTTTGGGTGAAAACATATTTAATAAGTCATTTTACCCTGAAAGACACGCGCCTGCCATGTCATCACCTTGATGTGACGTCACACTTTCTTTGATCTTAGAGGGAGCGAAAAAGTAGGCGCTTCCTCGGTGATGTTGATGATTTCTGTGCTTCAGTGGCCGTGTCTGCGTTCGGGCAGCACGTCGCGCGCGCGCGCTCTAGTCCCATGTCGCACCTTCCGTTATCATACCAGCCGTAAAATGTATCAGTTTGTCATCGTTTCAGGACTGGATGACGAGTTGCCGCGAATAGAAATTTACAACCTTGATTGACGACCTGTATCAACTTCAAGAGACATTCGTTGGGGGGGGGGGGGACATTTCGACAGTTTAGACTAGGGCTATACAGTCTGAATTTATTTTGCATTCTGTGGCCACCACAGGCCTATACAAAGTGCCTTACAGTAGAACACTGTAAACACAACTTTGTCGTGTCTTTAATTGGTATGATGGACAAAAATGTCCTTTGTAGTTTGGTCGTGAACACTCATTCCTTAAGCTTTTCATTTGTACTTTCCGACCCTCGCATCGCGGTGATCGAAAGCCTATATTACGGAGCAATGTACCCCGAATTCGAGCATATTTTGATATTTTGAACATCTCACTACTTTTAGGAACCAGAAACGATATACGGCAATACGTGAGACCATACTAAATTGACTGATGTGACCGGGTTGTTAGTTCGTGTGCCTCTTCGTGTAATAGGGTAGCGATAGACGTTCGCGACGCTGAGTCGTACGTACGAGGGCACAATAAATTGGCGATATTATGCATTATGTATTTTGCAGGTACGTCCGTTCATCGGGCATACTGAGATGGTAGCTTTGCTTTCTGTCACATACTAATGATTGACGAGCAGCTTCCCCACACGTTTACTTCCGATTAAAAATATGTCTTCCTTTCGAGGAAGTTTCCTTATTTCATCAAAATGAACAAAATATTCTACATTTAGGTTCCAATTAAAACGGATAAGAAGCTCAAGATATTTCCGTCTCCGCAAACACCCAAAGACTCAATTTCACGGAAGTTTACAGAGTAGGCCGACCCGACCTTTCTAAATATGATATTCTAATTATCTTACAGTCATGTAGTACATGATATTTTGTTTGCGCTTAAAAGTCAATATTAATACTTGAAGCCATGTTGCTTGTGAACAACATGGATGTATTGTATCCTACCCACGCAGAATAGGAAATCCGCCATTTCTTTTTACCAAACAAAAAAATCTGATGATGTTGTATTCTCCATTTTGCTTAATTAATGATTTTGCTTGGATCTGTTTTGTCCGGTCATGTTTAGATCGACTTTTGCGCTTGTGCAAGTGAAAGTATCAAGTGTAGAACAGTTTAGAGATTCATAACTTTACACCTGATTCTTTACTACCACATCCACCACCAGCACACGACACCCATCTTTTCTACCACCACCACCATCACATATACCCACCAATACCACCACCAAGGCACCAAAATCACATACACATAGACCCATCTATACTACTACTACTAATACTACTACTACTACCGCCACCACCACCACACGACACTCATTTATTCTACTACCACCACAACCACCACTACCACTATCACATACATTGACCACCACCACCACAACCACACTTCTTTATTCTACCACCTCCACCATCACTGCCACCATCACATACCACCATTACCACCACCACACACACACCCATTTACACGTACTAATACTAACACCACCACCACCACAATCACCACTGTACTACCACCGCCGCCATCATTATCAAACCCTCATACCACAACCACTTTCACAATCATCACACTCTCAACCATACTACCACCATAAGTTGCTACCACCACTGTCATCGGCGCGCCATCAAGACCATCACCTCCAACTCCACCTTCCCATTATCACCACCACCATGACTATTATACCATCAACCCTACTAGCATTGCCATTCAAAATCACCCCCACCCCTACCACCACCACCACCACTACCACTTAACGATATTTACTCTCAGAATTCAGAATAAATATTTCATCTTCTCATTTTACAGAATATACTCTTATTCAATTCAATTCAATTCAATTCAAAAATGGTCTTTATTGATAATCAAACATGTTAACAATCATACATGAAAAAAACAGCAAGAGCTGGAAATATCATGTTTACAAGTTGGTGTTGGCACATTATTAAATACATAGTAAGAACCATAGTAAAATACATTAAAAAGGCTATACATTCAAAAGTTAATACAATTTAAATAAAGCATAAAAGGCAATGAATGAATGAATGAATGCAATATGATAATGGCAGACTTGAAGGAGAGGATACTGACACTTATCTAAATGACAAAAATAATTGTATGTGGGGTGGGGTGGGGATGACCATTTTGCATTGCCTTTCCTAGTCGACACACTCATCTTTTGTCGAGTATGTCAACCAAAAAAGGCAATGGACTGTTTTTAAATCTTGTTGTTCTTATTGGAAATTGTTGATAGTTGTTTGTACGACGAAGAGATATGTTTGTATGTTTTTTCTGAGGTACCCATGTCTTACACAAAGGATGAGTTGAAAGTGATTTTGCAAACTTTTTACACAGTGTCAGTCTTCTCTCCTCAAGTGTTGGTAAATTACATACCTGACATGCATTTGTGTATGTGATGTAATTATGTCCTAAGATAATTTTACATACTCTCCGTTGTATTCTTTCAATAGTTTTATTTTGTTTTGCTGTCAGACTGCTATGGAAAACTGGAGCACAATATTCTAAAATTGGTCGTATATAACCCATATATATTGTCACCAAATCCTTCAAAGGTAAATTGAACTTTTTATTTGAAATGAAATACAATTAAACAAATAAAAATTCTATATAATTATGAAATGAAAATGAAAAGGTTATTAACAACCCCCCCCCACACACACACACACATTCTGGGCACATGCATGCAATGGTTGATTAATATGACCTGTGATTTGTACAAAATGAAATTGATACTATTATTAATGTTATTATTATTTTACTCTTATTATTATTATTATCATTGTTATTATTATTATTATTATTGTTGTTATGATTATTATCATTATTGTTATTATTATGTGCGTGTGAGGATGTGAGTGTTTAAATATATTCAGGAGAGAGATAGAAATACAGACACAGAGAGAAAGAGATACAGATAAGATAATATATAGAACTATGTTTACATCTTAAGAAGATAGCACTTGAAACCAAATCGCGAATTGATGGCTCCTTTTGCCTGCTATTTATTCTGTGCAGATTGACGCACTCCTAACCACCACGTCATCATTATTCTACCCCTTTCTTCTAGTTCTCATTTCAGACTTTATTTTATTTGTTCCTTCTGTTTTCCTCTCTTGTTAAGATAATAATATTTTATCCAGCAAAACTAAACCGCGTTTAGGGTCATCAATTTATCGATTTCAGAATTAAAAGATATTTTTGTCTGTCGTTATTTGTAATGGAAGTTAGGCGTATTATTGGAGATTGAAATTCTGTATTTAGACTACCTATGTAACATTGCATGTACGTCTTGCTACTTCCACCATCTCTGCTCTACTCTTTTACCCACCCTTCTCTCTCTGTTCTCCTATTCTCTCTCTTTCCGCCTCTCTCTTTTTTCTCCCCCCTCTCTCTCCATCACCCTCCACCCCTCTCTCTCTCTCTTTCTGAATGCTTTTCACCTCCAGTCATACTTGTAGTATAGTATCTACTTCTATTATCTCCCACCCTCTTTTCCTTTCTCTATCTCCTTTTCTCCCCCCTTCTCTCTCATCCACTCTCTCCCCCTCCCTCTATCTCGGTGAATGCTTTAAATCCCTGTCATACATGTAGCGTATATAATTATATATATATCTTAAGTTTTACGTATTGGCTTCTGTACGGTAATAAAATAATGCTTAAAGGGGAATCCAACCCAAATAAAAACTTGTTTTTATAAGAAAAGGAAAAATCAGACAAGTTGATAGGTGAAAGTTTGAACAATATTGGACAAACAACAAGAAAGTTATGAATTTTTAAAAGTTGTAAATATTGGTAATCACTATACTCATGGAGACTTCAAATTGGCCGCATATGGGATGTCATAGTGATGTAAGGCAAGGACTACTCTTCCATGTACTCCAATACATATGATGCCTAAAATGTCATTTTTCCCAAAAGTTTTATTTCAAATTATATTTTTCTTTTAGAGGACATTAAACAATATATACTACCTGGCAGTGGCGTACCGTGGGTCACGGCATTGGGGGGGGCACCAGCAAAAATTTTGAGTCGCTCAGTGAGCGCGCAAAGCGCGCTCAATTACCAGGTATAGGCCTATTGACCTTATATAGAGACATTTTAAGGACTGTGCCATTAAACGGATATGTAATGTATCTCACTGATCAAATGATGCGAGCGCGAAGCGCGAGCTGAAAATTTTTGAAATTCATACCTAAAAAGGGTCAAAATAAGCTATTAAATAAAAAAAAAAAATACGTATCTGTCTCGCTAAACAAACAATGCGAGCGCGAAGCGCGAGCTGAAATTTTTGTATTTATTGACCCCAAACAGAGACAGTTTAAGGATTATTTTTTAGAAATCAAATAAGAGAATACATATCTCACCATACTCATCTAATTTGAGTGCCAAGCGCTTGCTGATTTTGTTAGAAAACATGAAACACCTTTTGTAGTCATTGTAATCATGATTAGAATACGCATCTCACTAATCAAATATTGCGAGCGCGAAGCGCGAGCTAAAAATTTAGGAAATTCAGACCTGAAGAGAAGCATTCTAAGGCTTGTTTGTAGGAATTTACGAAGACCATACGTACTTCACGTACAAAATGATGAGAGCGCGAAGCGCGAGCTGAAAATTTTGTATATATTGACCCCAAACAAGGACATTTTAAGGACTATTTCTTTTTTTGAATCCATTAAGAGTATACATATCTCACCATAGTCATCCAATGCGAGTGCCAAGCGATTGCTGATTTTGTTAGAATCACATTCAAACACATGAAGAGCTTTTTGTAGTCATAGTAATCATGATTATCATACGCATCTCAGTAGCGCTAAGTACGAGCTGAAAATATAGGAAATTCAGATCTGAAGAGGGGCATTCTAAGGCTTGTTTGTAGGAATCTACTATGACCATACGTATTTCACTTAACAAATGATGCGAGCGCGAAGCGCGAGCTGAAATTTTTTGATATTTACATTAGAAAAAGAGACATTTTAAGGACCGATTTCAGGAATTCATGAAGAGCAGACAAATCTCATCAATCCACTAATTCGAACGTAAGCATGAACACGAACAAGGATTTTTTTTATATACAGACCTTAAAATGGGGCTATCACTTTAAGTAGTCATGAAAAGAAGCATATGTCACTACATAAACAGATAAAACAATAATAACTCGAAGTGCGATGATATATATTTGGTGCATATTGACTTGAAAACAGGACGTTTTGGTACAACATGATTGTACATGTATATCTCGTTAAACAGACAATGCTAGTACCAGGAATAATGAACAAATAGGCCCTGAGCACATTATGTTTCATAAAGTTATGAAAAAAAAAATTCTTATGTAATATAACACAACATATAATATATTATAACATTATAATGTACAATAAATTCTTCTTTCCCCCTACGTTTCTTTCTTCTCCCTCTTTTTCTCCCTTTTCTCCCGTTTTTTTTTTTTTTTTTTTTTTTGCCAGCCGATTGGGGGGGCACGTGCCCCCCCATGCCCCCCCGTAGTTACGCCACTGCAGTACCTGGGTTATATTTAGATTACTGCCCCAGGTGAATGGGTACTTAGGAGAAAACCACAAATCCCTGATAATAAAGTACATGGCCTATGGGAAAGTTGTCCTTGCCCATTGTCATAATTTACTTACCCAGTTGCCAATTTGAAATCTACATACTATTAGTGATCTCAATTCTAAAGCAGCTATAACTTTCTTATTGCTTGTCCGATTTCTTTCAAACTTTCACCATTCTGTTTAATTATTTTTCTCCTTCCCAACACAACATTTCATGGCCAAGGCTGGATTCCCCTTTAAGATAATGCTTTGATTGCCAATAAAGTTTTTATTGTTCACTCGAATTTTCGACAGTCCTCCGTCTCCTTCAGGAGTTTACAATGTGTGGAGTGTACAATATAATATATATATATATCTTTCCACTGGTATCCTTTGGCTATTTTCTAATGATCTCCTCGTGTCATGCACTTTTTAGTCGTTATTTCCCTGTTCTAGTTTATTTTCTCACTTTCGTTCTGTTTAAAGGAATATATATTTTTATGGTTTAATTGCTACTCCTGTCTATTAAACAAACCAAAAATGCAGAAAATAATGCTTTATGTATATAAAAAACGCCTAATAAGGCGATATTAAATCTGTTGGTTCTAGTAATGCAGTCACGCATGTACAACTCTCCTTCTTGGAAACTGAAAATATACCCCAAAACATCTCTTTTATGCTCATTCTAATGATAGGACAAACTATTAATCAATGATATAATGTTGTAAAACCGGTATCACATGTCATCTCATAAAAAAGGAACGCCTAAGACTATAGATTAAAAAATAATGTCTAACTTTGAATTAAAGTATAATAGGGAGGTTGTCCGTGTGCGACATCATTATTACATGTAGATCTTGGCTGATTGCTAATGGGAGGGTCTATATTGGTAATCTCAATAATCAAATGCTCATAACTATCTGAGAATTTATTCAATATTCCTCAAACTTTCGATGGTCTTTTGCCTTTTATTTTTTTCTTTTATATGAATACAACTTTTTTTAAGGGTTTCATTCTCCTTTATTAGAGTGAATGAAATTTCAATCCCATCGGAAGTAATCGTCTTCATTGATAAAATCAAATCATTCGCATTCTACAAAGTTCAAAGCAGTCAAAATTGGGAGGAGAAATGATAAAGTTGTTAATGATATCACTTTACAAGAAGTCTACTGAAATTAAAGTTTATTTTAATTTTCGTACTGTATATATAGCTTTGCAGTATAGTCATATAGTGGGATCAGGCTCGACTAGCACTTGTGCTTTTTTCTGGTTCCATTTACCAGTTAACCATTTCATGCAACTTTTATGCGATCTGTTTCATTATAATCGGTAAACATGATTGTGAATGATGTTGATACAGAAATGAATACATCAAGTCAGATTGTATTGTTATGAAACATAATTGTATGTAATGTTGTTTGAGTATAGTAATCAAGCTTTGAAGATTCTATACACCCAATCTTAAAGATAATAAAACTCTTTTCTCACTTCGATTATTCATCCCCCTGCAAAAAAAAATCGGAACCGATCTTATATTTTTAACAATAAAGTTTATCATAGATGCATATAATGTGGCCGTTTTATAAAGCTGTTCATATTAAGTTAAGAGTGAATTTAAGAACGACTGGTTATCCTTTAATTTGGTAAATAATATTCATCATTGAATGTTCATTGACGATTATTTAGCTCCTAAGAAAGTCGTTCGTTGAGTCTTTCATAACTTACGATTAGCAAAGCTTAGAAAAAGAAAAAAAAGAAGGAATACTAAAGATAAAGACATCATTTTCCTGTTGCCTATAACTAGGTTATTTGAACTGGGGGTCCGTTTCATAAAGTTGTTCGTAAGTTAAGAACGACTTTAAGAACGACTAGTGCGCCTTTCTTACGCGCTAAACCATAGCCAATGAACGTTTTGGTGTACACCATTTACCACAAGAAAGGATCACCGGTCGTTCTTTAAGTTGCTTTTAAAGGAGAATGAAACTCTTGGAGCAAGTTAGCTTTTGTGAAAGCAGAAAAATCAAAGAATAAGATCAACAAAAGTTTGAGTAAAATAGGACTAGTAATAGAAGAGTTATGAGCATTTGAATGTCGAGATCACTAATGCTATGGAGATCCTCCCATTGGCAATGCGACCAAGATCTATGATGTCACAGATGAACAACTCTCCCCTTTTGGACACTGAAAATATACCCCAAAACATCTCTTTTTGCTCATTCTAATCATATGACAAACGATTCATCAATGATATAATGTTGTGAAACCTATGTACTTGTCCTCTCATAAAGAGAACACCTCACCTTGTGATAGACTCTATAAAAGTGAGAATATAAGTGAAATAAGTACTAAAGTAATGAGGGAGTTGTACGTGTGTGCATGACATCACAGATCTTGGTCGCATTGCCAATGGGAGGATCTACATGGCATTAGTGATCTCAATATTCAAATGCTCATAACTTTCTTATTATTCATTCAATCTTCCTCAAACTTTCAACAATATGTTTCTTTTATTTTTCTCTTTGATATGGTTTCAGCTGGTTTCAAGGGTTTCATTTTAACTTACGATCAGCGTTATGAGACACCCACCGGAAGAGAAAAGTGGACCAAGGATCGGTCTCTTGTGAGGTTTCCCTTCTTAATTCAGATATTGTACAATGATGAACTTGCATTAAATCCTCATCGTAATCAACCTTATCATGGCTTCTTAGTTTCGGGCCATGGAAGTCTTCTCTCGTTACAAAACGAATTCAATTTCCTCAAAAATGCTGCATATTTCCTTTTTTAATGTAAAAAAACCGGAAACTGTCATATAAGAAATTTTCCTCTCAAAACTTAAACTTCCTGGCTGCGTTATACATGTTATGGAGAATGTTTTGAATTCCTTACTTGCAAAAAACCGACCCCACCCCCCCCCCCCAAAAAAAAAAGATCCAAAGAAAATTGAAGCAATCACAGTTATCCGTCATATACTGTATTTTCTTGAATTTGCTAATAGTACATTAGTGAACAGCGTAACTTAACTTACGATGCTTAAAAATACGCTTAAATAAAAAGCACGTTCTACAATTAACATTTTGAAAAATCTATATGTATCGTTGTACATGTATATAGATTCGGGTTTACATTTGATTATTTACGTTGTGTAAGGATACGGTTCAATGTTGATAAGTCATTAAACCTAGTCCTTTGTAAAGTCAAGGGGTATCTCACTGAGCGGCAAATGCATGCTCACCAACATTGTCAATTTTGTATTCGCCAACTCTTCTATAACGCGTGTTATTTGCAATATAAAAAATCTCTTTGCGAATTGCTTCAAAACGGGAAAAATATGTTCACAAACGTTCGACGCACATTTTTGTCAGTGGATTGATTTTATACAAGAGCAATCTTGGCGTAATCTCAAATTCGCTACGTTTGCAAGCGTTTGCCGCTCACCTGCATACGAACATCTGTATAAACTACCCGAAAGTATAGGTTCAAATACCCGAAAAAACAACACGGCATATATCTGTTTTCAAAACCATATTAACAATTTCCCTCTCCTTTTTTTATCTTTATATCCAGATCCCTACCGAATGAGCCTGAATGGTGCGATTCGTTGTGAAAACTGGACAGCCGGTTCCGATGGTCAAAATATTTTCCTACGCTGTAAGGTCACCACTTGCGTATCTTGAAAGCTACACTCTTAAAGACATTTGGTCAGAATATCCAATTTGTTGGTGAATGTGTAATAAAAGTTGAATGGTAAGAAACTTTGACAGGGAGGTGCCATGTCAGGGCCGCTATGACGGCGTCTTCGCTTTCACGATGCTCGACGATTTCGGGAACATAGAACGTGTGTTGTCGAGAAGGTGTATTGTCGAGTGCCCTTCATGGTAGTCTTCATGGTCTTTGTTGAGGGTAGGTGAAGCGGAAGGGCAGTTTCGTCCAGGACTCTGGACAGGCGACATAATTAGCACCCTTTTCGTCAGCTCCGAAACTTAGGACGAAACAACACAGCAAAAACTGTGGTGTTAACCGGTGTACATAGAGGACCACACCAGTCATTTACTCCGGTGTTAAATTGATGGTGTTAGTTTAACACCTACACTCTTTGGTGTTATGTTCAATCTCTAGCATGGGTGTCGATCGGTATTCTTGGTTGGGGGGATGATTGACACAAATGTTCTTGTGGATGGGGATCTTTCAACATTACCCCCACTAAAATCACAAGTTAGGACATTTGGGAGTGGTTGATATGCATGGTGTTCTTGCAGTGGCGTACCGTGAGTCACGGCATTGGGGGGGTACCAGCAAAATTTTTGAGTCACTTAGTGAGCGCGCGAAGCGCACTCAGTTGCCAGGTATATTGACCTAATAGGGACATTTCAAGGACAGTGCCATTAAACGGATATGTATCTCACTGCTCAAATAATGCGAGCGCGAAGCGCGAGTTGAAAATTTTTGATATGCAGACCAAAAAGGACATTATAAGCAAATTTTTGTAATCATGATACATACCTGTCTCGCTAAACAAACAATGCGAGCGCGAAGCGCGAGCTGAAATTTTTGTAAATATTTACCCCAAACAAGGACATGTTAAGGACTGTATTTTAGGAATCCATTAAGAGTATACATATCTCACCATAGTCATCTAATGCGAGTGCAAAGCGCTTGCTGATTTTGCTACATCTAAACACATTAAGCACTTTTTGTAGTCATTGTAATCATGATAATACGCATCTCACTCATCAAATATTGCGAGCGCGAAGCGCGAGCTGAAAATCTAGGATATTCAGACCTGAAGAGAGGCATTCTAAGGCCTGTTTGTAAGAATTCACTATTAAAGACCATACGATACGTATTTCACTAAACAAATGTGATCGAAAATTTTTGATATTCAGATCAGAAAAAGGGACATTTTAAGGACTGATTTTTAGGAATTCATGAAGAGCAGTCATATCTCACCAATCTACTTGTGCGGACACGGACAGGAAATGTTTTATATTAACACCTTAAAATGGGGCAATCACTTTAAGTAGTCATGAAAAAGAACCATATGTCACTACATAAAACAATAATAAGTCGAAGTGCGAGGAAATATATTTGGTGTATATTGACTTAAAAACGTTAAACAGACAATGCGAGTACCGGGAACAATGAAGAAATCTAGGCCTGAGCAAAATAAAGTTATGAAAAAATGTTTCTTATGTATTATAACATAACATTATTATAATATAACATTATAATGAACAATAATTTCTTCATTCCCACTACGTTTCTCTTCCTTTCTCCTCTTCCCCGTTTTTTTTTTGGCCAGCCGATTGGGGGGCACGTGCCCCCATGCCCCCCCCCCCCCCCCGTAGTTACGCCACTGTGTTCTTGGAAATTCTTTCATTATTGCAGTGTACTGTACTTATAATTTTTTTTGAAAATTCAATTTGTGTTACAAGTAAGCCTATTCTAAACTCATACGAAAGAAAAACTGACAAAAATTGTCTGGACCATGTACAAAGTGATCTGTTTATTGGACATGATGTATACAACTTCTCTCTTAAATCTAACCCGACTGGCGATATCTTTTTTCTTCTTAATGCATGATGATAAAATGCAGATTCGGACAAATTAAGACTAGCACAAATTACAAACTGTGTGGCTTCTCGTGCGCCATCGGGCTTACTGTCATTCCTTAGACGATTTTAACCCTGGATTTTAACATGTTTTAAATGCTTTATAAGTGCATAAAACAAAAACAAACATAAAAACAATCAAAACTCAACTGTCATGTTATGATATTTCTCCAATATTTTCTTGAACCATCAGTGTGTAATATCAGCTAATATATGTGTTAAAATGAAATTTATGTACCGCATGAGTGTGCTCATATAGAATGCAAAAATGTCATCCCTTTCCAAACTCAAAAGAGATTTCTTTTTGCCAAAATAAGAAAGAGCCAATCAAGTTTAGTTATTCAAGTCCATAACAATAACAAGAATAACATGGGGAAAAAAATCTGATGTTCATATCCGAAGATACGCTTTAGAGAGAAATGAATGATTATTCTTTCTGAAACCATTAATTGATTTCACTTATTAAAAAATTGTAAAAATATGATCATATTACCACTGGTGGGATGGAACACCCTATCAACAAAAGTTGTTTTTCGTCAGGGTCCTTTTATGTCATGTGTTAAAAAATATCATATACATAAACATTTCATTCTTTTTCATCTTGAACCTCCACCCATCTGTTTAAAAGTCCTGGAAAAGAATGTTTTTATTTAATAACAATATTCACGAATTGCAAGGGAAACAAACTGATTGATGGCATACTATAATCATCACTATAATCATCATGATCAAACCTTTACATTTTTTCATCATCATTATTATAAATTTTCTACCCTAAATTATTGGGGGGGGGATGATAATACAGGCCATCCCCCCACTTGAAATATTGGGGGGGATATATCCCCCCCATCCCCCCCGTGATCGACACCCATGATCTCTAGGGTGTAATTTTAACACCTCGGGGTGTGGTCCTCTATTAACACCAACTGGTGTCAGTTTTAACACCACAGTTTTTACAGTGAACCGTTCCGGTTCACATATTTTCGACAAAGACCTCCCAGCCGTTCTTTGTCATTTGACGGCATTTTCAACCCATTTTCGTTGTTCTTGAGTCCGTCCCGTTTGCAGTTGCGAAAACTCTCCATTGTCTTGCTAAGTACTTAACCTATTAAAATAATACTCACAATCCCCATTTTGATCTCCATTGCTGCGTTCACAAAACCAAACCAACCAAGTTTTATTTGATATCAAGAAAAAAAAAGACCCTTGATTAATGACCGAGCCGCTCAAATTCATTCCGCGCATGAGGGGTGCGGGTATAGCGAACTCTGTTTTCTTAATTTTCTTGATATTATTCAAAGACAATATAGCAGCTCTGAATTAAGATTTTGGATTAAACTTCAACTCCGTAGAGAACAACTGCATCACATTAAAATGTAAATTACTGATCAATGATGTACCTCAACGTTAGGAAATGAAGTAAAGTATAGGTGCCTCTATCTTGTAAAATAATGACAAGCGTCGTACCCAATGTTCATATCTGATGCCATGCGCGATTGTCGTAATTTAATGTGTCTTTATATTTTTGTAATAAAAAGATGAAAAATAGATTAGACGGTGTTATTTTGTTGTTTGTTTTCGTTTAGTATTTTGTTTAACATATTTCGTTTCAGTGACGTAGGGAGTGTGACGTAACTGTGGAAACATTAGCTGCCGTATGGCTGAAGTACACCTGGTACTTCACTCCATTGCCAGCAGGTGGTTGTGGGGTGATCCCGTGACGAATATTAGCCATACACGTCATGTTGTATTACAGCGTGCATGCAGTGGCGTAACAGGCGGGGGGGGGGGCAGGGGGGCCAAGTTGCCCCCCCTGGCGGATTTCACCGGGAAAATAAAAGAAAAACGGGAAAAAGAAAAAAAGGAGGGAAAAGGAAAGGGGAAGGAAAGGGGAAAAGGACAGGAGGAAAAGGAAAGGGAAAGGGAAAAGTGAAAAGAAAACGAAGAAAAAACATTTTTTTTAATGGAAAAGGAAGGAGGGAAAATGTACGAAAGAAGAACATTTGAGAAAGAACAAATCATTCCGAAATAGGCCTATGTAATGCAATAGCACGGTGGAAAATAAATTAAAAGATGACAAAATGGCAAATAATAGCGGGAAACGAAAGTAGAATGTAATTAGTCAAAAGCTAAATTGGAAAACAAAGAAAAGGGACAAGAAAAACAAAATAATAACAAGACCGGGCTGCCGATGATTTAAATTAAAGAGCGGGAAGAAAGATGGACTGCAAACAACATTGTGCTATAAGCTTGCTAAATTTTATGCAAATAAGCTACCGGGGCTTTGCCCCAGACCCCACGGAGTAGGGGCTCTTCATTTATAACCTTCAAATGGCTCTATAACGCCCCCCGTTCAATCACTGACATGCAGGCGCGGGGGGGGGGGGTCTTGGTTCCACACCCAAGAGGAAATAAAAAAAATAATAGGAGACAGCGTATAATGAAATTAATGGAAACAATGAAATGTGTTATTTGCTGAATATAATGGAAAAATCTATCACATAATTAGAATTTAATTTCATTAGGCATTTTTTTTCCAGCTCGCTTTGCACGCTGGCAACTTTTTACAAATTTTTCCCACATTGCTATGTTTTGCCCCCTCAAAATATTGGGTTAATTACGTAACTTGGTTGAATAAATGTGTTGTGTAAAAGCTATATGCTGTATATGCCCGCGATTTGATTAAAATAGCGGCAATATGCGAGGTTTAAATGGCTTTGATATCAAGAGGTTCCGGGGGCTCCACCCAGGACCCCAACCTCATAGCACTGCGTATGAAAGGGTTGAGCCATGGCCCCAAAAAGTTCTACAAACAAGAACAAAAATAAAAAAAGGAGGAAATATAAGCAAAGGAAAAGTGTAGAATATGATTTTATTTACTGAATATAATGTAAAAAAATAGCTCAAAGTTAGATTCTCATGAAAAGGTGATTTTTTCTCGCTCGCTTCGCTCGCTCGGGGCTTATATAAAGCAGCTTTTTAGCACATGTGCTATACTGTGCCCCTCGTTTTTTTTTTTACTCTTTACGCTACTGCTGCAAAGAATCCTGTTCACAGTGTTGTACAGACCACAAAAAAGGGAATCTAAAGAGAGAAGAGTGAAATATGTCATTCTCTGGATATCATGTCAAAATCTATCACAAAAATGGATTTTTGTATCAAAAAGGTCAAAATTTTGAATGATGTATTTCTTTCCATCATACAAGACCTAAAATAGTAGGCGGGACATTTGATATTGTGCCCCCTTCTATTTTGAGTAGGGGGGACGCGTCCCCCCTGGGATTTCCGCCCAAGGCATGTATGTATACATATATATATATATAATTTATGTATATGTATATATATATATATATATAATTTATGTATATGTATATATATATATATATATATATAATATATATATATATATATATATATATATATATATATATATATATATATATATATATATATATATATATATATATGGGGCTGAGAAGTGACAACAATAATCGAAATACTTATGTCATGTTTTGCGGAATGCAGTAAATTATGACGTATTGATGTAAAGTTTTAAAAGTCTCTTGCCAAAAAAAGAATGAAAATTTGTTAGAGGAAAAAGAAAAATCAGACAAATTGATAGGTGTAAGTTTGAACAATATCGGACAAACAATAAGAAAGTTAGGAATTTAAGTTATAGATATCTGTTATCACAATGGAGAATTGGCCGCATGTGTGATGTCATAGTGATGTAAAGCTTCCATGTACTCCAATACATAAAATGGCTAAAATTTCTTTTTTTCAGAAGTTTTACTTCAAATTATACCTTTCTTTCATGAGGACATAAAACAATATACTACTTTGATTATATTTATATTACTGCCCCTGGGGAATGGGTACTTAACGAGAAAATGCACAAATATCTGATAATTAAGTACATGGCCTATGGGGAAAGTTGTCCTTGCCCCTTCTCATTATTTACTTACCCAGTTGTCAATTTGAAATCTACATAATCTTAGGCATCTCAATTTTAAAGCAACCATAACTTTCTTATTACTTGTCTGATTTCTTTCAAACTTTCACCATTCTATTTTATTTATTTTTCTCCTTTCAAAGACAACATTTTGTGACCAGGGCTGGATTCCCCTGAAGTCAATTCTTTGTAGAGTTTGTCTACTTCCCCGGTATCAGTATCAGTGTAAAAAGAGATAATTGTAGTGGTGATTTGGTATGGAAGAAGACGATGGTCATGATCATGAAGACAATGATAATAAGAATAGTAAGGATGATGAGGGGGGGGGGGAGAGAAATGGTAACTATCATAATGGTGATGATAATGATGGTGTTGGTAGTCATGGTAGTGGTGGTGACAGTACCGAGAATAGGCCGGTGATGGTGGTGATGATAATGATGATGGTAAGATCAGTGACGGCGATGGTTGCAATGGTGATTGATGGGAAAAAGAAGAATGTGATGATGGTTTATTCTGATGTCGATGCTTGCGATCATGGCAATAATGGCGACAGTGAAAAAATATAATGATTTATTGATAGTGATATTATTTTGTTGAAAGGCAGGCCTGATAATTGACCTGATAAATTGAAATTCAGCTCATTGCCTCGACTTTACATTCACCCACCTCAAGTGTTCCAACTGAACAGATACGGACTTTATTACATAACATTTTCTGGGATTCAGGAAAATGATTTCCGTCTTCTCCTTTTCTCGTAAGCATGATAAGTTGTTTGTTGCTAGGCAACGATTATTTGCTAGGCTTAATGTCCTACCCTGCTAAGTACTATATCAAGTCAGCGAGAATCATTTCTTATGTAAGTGATTACAACAGTAATGAATCATAGAACCTTGAATCGCTGAAGCAGCTCTTTCCAAGTTAATCTGAGAAGGAACTCTACCCAGGAAATCAGAGGAGTTGTGTAACAGTTCGATAAATGCCACCCCTCCCCCACTACCAAATAAAATGGGACATGTTGGCTCAGTGGTAAGGCGTGAAATTGTGGGTTCGATCCACTGCCGTAAGTCGGTTCCATGGCACCAGCTCTGGCGACAATTGCTCCGCTCCAAATTCCACACATTTATGGAATGACCACCATCAACCCTGGATTTAACACTGTACCCTATCCTAAGCCTAACATAAAACCCTATTGCATCTCTAACCCTATATCTTAAACTAAATAAAACCCGGAGCAATTGTCGCCGGAGCAAATGTTGCGTTGGTTTTTCGCTTACTTTGTCAAACCATGGACCTACTACAGTGTGTAGTAGTTCCATGGTCAAACCATGGAGCTATAATAGCTCCATGGTCCATGGTCAAACCAACTCACTCGGCACTATAGGCCCCTTGTCAGCTGGATATGATTAGTCAACTCATTCGGGAAAGAGGCCGTAGGATTGAATGATTTCCGGTTTACTTGATTATCAAAGGCAGAACTCCCTGACACACGCAGATTGTTTTGAAGTTTTGGAATTGTTTTGAAAATTATTCTAGGAACTAATTAACGACTAAAGACCAACCCTTTTCTTTGTAAACATTAGTCTCTTCTAAATTGTACATTTCTTAGTAAACAGAAGAAATGCACATTGCTATTAAAGGAAAAGAAAATTATATTTTCACCAAAGAATATGAAAATGTGTTATGCCATTACTTCTAGTCATTGCTAAATACGATTTGATTTAGTTCTGTTTATACTCTAATTTTATAACTTCCCTTTTCTTATGTATTTACAATATTCCTGTAATTATTTTGTTATATACTTTACTATGTACAAACGAAAAATTTATGAATGTATCCGTATCGATTTATATCTGTATATGTTTTATCGAAAGTATCAATAAAATATCATTGAAATAAAAAAAAATAAAAAAGTCTCTTCTAAAATGAGATGGGGTCTATTTATAACCCTTACTGCTACGTTAAAATGTTATTCTCTTTAATTGTTGAACAATGTTGTTCCAATAATGCAGTTATGATATCATTTTGTCTTAAAACGGTAAGTCCATATAAGAAAAAGTTGACTTGGATAAAACAGTCATAAAAAAAAAATCATCAAAATCGGACGTGAAATAAGTGTAATTTTTTAATGTTTCGCTTGATTTCACCAAACAGTTACACTTTATGCAAATCCTGGTCGGTAATCGGTATTCAAATCAGGGAACTGATGACGTCACCCACTCATTATTTGTATTACATTACGTGAAATATAAAGTATTTTATTTTTCTTAATTATAATATAAAGTAAGTTTTTATTCTTCTTTGAATATCAGGGATTATCATTGTTGCAAATGCTTGACCTCGTGGTCAAATCTGAAAACTTTGAGATGTTCTACATTTCACGTAATAAAACACAAAAAGTGAGCGAGTTACATCATCAACTCTCTCACTTCCATATCATTGTAATGTTAATAACATGTACACAATATACAGTAACTGTTTTGTGAAAAACAAGCGATTCTAGTTTTCAGAATTATGCTCGTATGACATGATTTCTTTAATTTGTAAAATCCACTTCTTGTTGGAATGAAATTGACCTTTGAGGGACGGCCGGGGTCCTAGATACAGGCAGAATAGGGGGAATAGATTACTGCAAATTAGAATGCTAGTGATGAAAAATATTGATCTATTGACATCCATTTCACAAATAATGCAAGATTCATCACTTACTTTAGGTCCCCCCTAAAGAGGAGCGGTGCCAAGGGGTAAGCTAGTAACCTCCCCATTTTTATATGAATTTTTTTTTTTTTGGGGGGGAGGGGAGGATAATAGTGACAAAATAGAAGGGGGGAAATGGAAAGGGAATATGCAATGAGTGATCTGGGTCACGTGACTTTATATCCCTATTATACAATCGCAAAGAATGACGTCAACTCCTTGTCGCCTTGTCCCCCCCCCCCCCCCTCCTCCCCCTGTTGACCTAGCGCACGATTTAAAATCATACATTTTTTTTTTTAAATAATTCTATTTCAATGAGCATTGGCGTGATGAGTGTAAGAGTTTGAAGGGCCAAATTTTAAAACATACGAAAAGAAACGAAAAGGGGAAAATAAAACGGTTTATTACAAAAGTCTGTTTAAAAAAAATAGATTTGTAATAATAGATATTTCACCTTTCTCTCATATTTTATTGGTCTTGAAACTTTTTTTTTTTTTGGGGGGGGGGGGGATCCATGGCGCCCCATCCCACAATCTATGAACCAGTGTTGATTGGTATTTGTCTTCTCCATGCAATGTTAGTGCCGTGCATTTGGTTCCCCCGTTAGGAAAGAAGTGGAAAGTTACACTTTCATTGTTAAAAATAAAACTGTAAAAAACAGTAATTATTACTGGCAGCTGGGACTCACAAACAGTATGAACTATTAAATTACGATGGGCTGTAAAAATAATAATACAAAAAGCTGGATAACTGTAAAAAATTTTTTTTACAAATATACGAACACTATTTATACGATAGATGCACTGCAATCAACGTAAAAACACGATAGTTCGTCGGTATTTTTACAAAGATTATTATATTTTACTTTGTTTTACATTTAACTTGTAATTCTACGTTACATAAATACGTTTGAATTGTTAAATCATTGTGTCGTCTGATATTAAAAAGTAAACATCCTATAAATTTATGATTTTTCTTTGTAAAATTACTAGCATGTTTAATAGTGTTCTCATTATGACTTACATAAGAAAACAAATTCATCGGAGTTACGCACTTCAACCCCTCTTCTCATTTCTGAACAATCTCAGACGAAGGCAATTTACAGAAAGGGAAAGTGTTTATGAAATCGAATCTGATGATATAATCCCCATGTCATGAGAAATATCATGTATAATCAGGTGATGCAATCTCAATGACAATTGAATTTCGATGAGCATTGGATTACTTTAGATCAATGAACTGGAGAAATAGAGCCATGGCATGCGTACAAGTGGTCGTCGTGAAGTTCAACTATTTTTGCATTTACATTTACTATGTGCTTCCCCCCCCCTTTTTCACCTTCATGTCATCTAAACGAACATTAATATTGATATTCGTCTGTCATTTCTCTTCCGAGGCTTTCCCTCATCATGTGGTCAGGAGAGGTTTGTTTTTAATATTTCGCTTCCGATTATTTTCCTCCTCGAAAATAATTAGGCCCACAATCCTTTGCTTCCCTTACTTCCGTTTCCTCCTAAACATCGTAGAGAATGTTCAACCTATATCTTAAGAAAAAAACAAAAACATTTGTCTTTATGTGCTGAAGATTCCAGACACTCTAATAGGGAATAAATGGATAATGGATTAATCCATAAATATATGGATAAATCTATACAATTTGATAAATAAATGATTATACACGGAAATATATACATAATTATGGGAATAAATGACTGAATAAATATATGAATGATAGGATGAATTAATCATTC
Organism: Lytechinus pictus; assembly: GCF_037042905.1. NCBI lineage: Eukaryota > Metazoa > Echinodermata > Echinoidea > Temnopleuroida > Toxopneustidae > Lytechinus > Lytechinus pictus. Next base: position 23,745,216 of record NC_087256.1, read on the forward strand.
AATCAATTAATTATTAGGTCAATATATAAGTGAAATAGAACGAATAAAGGGATAAATATATTAATAATTCAGTAAACAAAATGAGAGTTTTGTTATTTAAGAATTCAAACACTTGTTTAAACCGTTTATACAACTACTGTGAGGTTCTTTGTTTAAAAAAGTCGTATGAAATGTTTGAACAGCGTTTCTACTGTGGGGGTGTTGGGGTGAGGCACCTTCGATACCGTTACTTTCCACAATGTTCTATTCCAATTCCTCCACTGCTCATTCCTTCTATCTCTCTCCCTTTCTCTGTCTCTCACCTCCATTTTATTTTTCTTATTTTCTTATAATTATGGAAACGTGCCCCTCTGCGTACTAGACAGCGCTGATCACCGCACGCGACCATCACAGAATAGGGTCATCACTCGAACCAACGAGAAAAGCCCGCCATAATAAATCAAAGAATGATATCTTATCGATCACCGGCCGATAACCAGTGGTGTCGTGTGAGGTGTGACTTCATGATATCTTGCATAACCTTTTTCACATCAGCTCTATTTTTCCCCCCCAAAAAAACCTTTGAGATGATGCACTGTGATAACATAACATAACTATAATGAAAATATCATTATTGTGGGCACGTATGCTGCCGGCAGACAGTGTCGATACTGAATAATGAAAAAATCAGGAATCGAAAGCATCGTATTTTGACGGTAATCTAATTTTGCTCTCTTTCTTTGCTGACTTCGCTGTTTCGCTTTGCTCGGTTGCGACAGAAAATTAGAAAAGTACTCATTCTTAGCCTTAGGCTTTGACCCCATCCCATATGCCCTGGCGGTGCATGGGGGTGAGGGAGACCCCCACTTTGATATCTTAAGTGTTTTGTTGTTGTTGTTTTAAGTAGAGAAAAATAATAAGGACAAGAGGAAAAGGAAGAAAAATGGGAAAAAGAAGAAAGAAGCACTATGGAAAGAAAGTAATGTAAATACACAATATCCAATTTGATTTTTATAAAGTAAACAAAACGCACCCTGATATTCTAATAGCAGGGCCCGCTGGGAGAACAATTTTCGGAACTGAAGTGGCTACCCTGGGTAAATATGCCGTTAATATTATTATTATTATTATTCTTGGACCCTATTAATTAAATACCCTGACACCGCCCCTTGGAAATGAATGCCACCGTTGAAGGGCGAATTTCTTTGAAACAATCGCTTTCCATTTCCATGATGAATAGGCAATTATATCATTGCTTTCCATCATCATCACCCACTTCCAAATTGTTTTTTTTTAACGTGTGGCTCTCATGATCTTTACATCGTCGAAAATAGGATGTTAATCGATAGTCTTTCCTCAAAGCTTTCATCTCATTACATCTTAAAAGTTGTGACCTAGATATTTCACCCTCTGTCCTTTATTCCTATCCTACTCTCCAACACGGGTATTTCAGGAATTTGTTATTTCATTAACGCGATTACGTTATTAAGAATATTGTATGTGCAAAATAATATCAATAGATGGTCATCAGTACAAAATTATGGACATTTCGATGTACCCCCAAAGACCCGAACTCTCGAAGGGTGGCTAACTTAGCCATTTGGCCCACCGGGCTAAATTTTGTCTTTCTCGAAGCTCCGCTAAGTTAGCACGGGCCAAGTTCGCCATCCTTCGAGAATTCGGGCCAATATTTTCACGACCAAGAAGAAAAAGGAGAAAAGGAAAGAAAGGGAAAAGAGAAAAAGATGAAAACTGGAATTACGTACTGAATACTATATGTCAAAATCCACCTGAAGAAAAAAAGATTTTCGCATTAAAAAGGTAAACATTTTCACCATGCGCAATGTCATTTTTTTGGGCTCTTTACGCCACTTTCTGTCCGTCGACGTGTATTTTTTTATTTTTTATTTATTTATTTATTTTCCACTCGTGGGCTGGATGATCCTCTTCAGCCACAGGCTGTTCTTCTGAGGGGTCCAGTAGGCTATTATTGGATTGAGAAACATTCAGATTGCGTTATATATAAGTTCAACAACTATTTCTGCATTATATTGAGAGCTTTCGGAGAAGTAGCGAATTTCATGATTAATACTTTAAAAAACGTGATGATTTTCTTTTTCCCGAAACATGGAAAAAAGAAGATTTTTTCCCGATTTTCCCACGTTATATTTGAAAGATTAAAAGTCACCAAATCTATGACTCATTACGTCACGGTTAGATTTAACACTGTCACCCTGTGGAGCCGTGATATGTGCAAACGCCGGGATATGTGCAAACAACGGTATATGTGCAAAATTTCGCCGGGATTTGTGCAAACAACGGAATTTGTGCAAACGCCACGCCGGGAAATGTGCAAATTTGTCAAAATTTATCAACGGCATCTGTGCAAACGTGACGACGGGATATGTGCAAATGAACAATTTTCACGGGAAAAGTGCAAACCTCCGGGATATGTGCAAATCACTGTTTTTATCCATATTAAGGATATTTCTCATGAAATGTTTCATAACATTACTGTTAAAATGAGAAACATGCCTGCATAAGGGAGAAGCTACAGCTAGTGTCATCGGCAATGAAACGCTATTCAGAGAGGCAGGGGGGCACCAGGCTTAGTGGACATTTGCTCCGGCGACAGTTGCTCCGAAGGAAAATCTAAACATTAAGCGAAACATAAAAGCTAACCTCCCAAACTAAATACACCGTAATCGTAATCATGACAATATTCTGAACCAAAAACTCTATCACAATCCTATCACTAATCTTATGCCTTCTGAGATATATTAATTGTTGCAATTGTCGCAGGAGTATATGTCGTGTCACCTTAAAGGGACATTTAGTACTGTTTCGAACACTGCATGGGGCAATTAATTAAAGGGGGTGGGAGAGGCAAGCATGATTTCCACTGATACACACATTGAACTTGATCTGTTGATTTCATTTCCAGATTTCATCAGAAGTTGTCGAATTTCTTTTAAATTTAATTATAAACCCAAAATGTCTTGATTACTATGGCATTCGATATTAATTTTTATGAATCTATGAACATTCAAACAAGACATTCTCTTTTAACACACCCAAAGTGATGTACCGACGCCAGCTTGTGTAATATCAGCCACATTTGTAAAAACACTGTACCCACTAACGTATATAAAAATATTTCCCACACAATCATGTCATACTAGCGCACTTTACCAACAAGAGGCATTAATTTTGAACTATATACCCACAAATGCGATGCACTTTACTCTCTAAATGCAATATTTTTAGGTTGCAATTCATACACCTCCTCGATTTTACATCGAATGTTCCATAATTATGATATGAATGCAGGGGCTGCGATCCCGGGGGGGGGGGGGGCAGGGGGTTCACAGTGCCCCCACTTTTTGAAGCACTAAACAGTTTTCCCTTTTAACCCAAGAACTTTGCCCCTTTCATCTTAGAAGGACCCGTTTTATGTGTTAAAGTGTGCCCCTTTACCTTTTTATAAATGCCCATTATCGTATCAGATAAGTTTGCTTTCCTATCATTGTCCTATCATTGCCCGTTTTCCTTATTTCGCATTCTTATCCCTTCTAAAAGTGCATATTTAAATAATAAAAATCCTATAAAAATGTTCCTCTCGCCCCTTTAACCCTGTCTAGGCCGGGGGGGGGGGGCCTCGGAGGCCCCTTCCCCCTCAACGAGTCGCGCGATATTTTCGTCGCGCAAAATTTTTTGACCGCGCTGCTCGCTGACTTTTTACTTTCAAGTCTTGCGCAACTTTTGAGACCAATTTTGCGTCACCCGGGTACGCGGTTCCGAAGTTACGCAATGTTATGTAAGTGCATGTCAGACCAAAAAATGTATGATTATTTTTAGTTTTTCTGGCCTAAATGTTTGTATTTTATGCTGTTTATTATCTTAGACGAGTCCCCAACGAATTTCATTGAAAAAACAATGAAAAACAAAAGGTCCCAAAAAAAATACATAAGAAATTGCAAAAAACAATATAATACATAAGAAATTGATCTGATATCACAATTTTTTTCATGTACACTTGCTAAAAACATCACAAAGGGTGCCTATGCCAAAAATTAAAACATTTGGAGCTTTATTTATGGAGTTAGAGGAAAAAGTATAATTTCGCATACTAATTACGCATAAATTAGCATAATTACGTAATAACGATTTGCGTGAAATAAATTACCATACAATTTTGTAGATTATATCCCAGACAACATGCGTGCAAATTTTCGGTGCGATCGCGCGGTCGACGGCCGAGATCTCAAGGGGGGGGGGCCTCCAAAGCCCCCCCCCCCGGCCATATGAACTCCAAAAATACCCCGGCCTACTTAGATAGGGTTAAGTTGCCCCTTTTCAGAGTGAAATTTTTCTTCTGTAGTTTGTACATTTTCACCTTTGATCAAGTGCCCAACATGAATATTCTGATAAATGCGCCTTCTCTTCTGGTTTGTTCAAATGTCCAATTTGCTAATACAAGTTATATGTATTTGCAATTAGCGTCCTTTCTTTTATTCAGGGGCATCTGAGCCGAGGGAGGGGGGGGGGGGCACTTGCCCCCTTAAGGATGGACCTCGTTCCATGGACCCTAAAAGTTCTCAAGACCAAGAAAAAAAAAGAAGAAAAGGAAAGAAAAGTGGTGAAATATGATAGTGTTCTCTATGTCAAAATCTATCACAAATGTTTTTTTTTTTCATTAAAAGTTTCAAAACTTTGCTCGCTCGCTCGCAGCTTTAAAGAGATTTTGCCCCATACGCCATGTTTGCCCCCCTCCATCATTTTGCTCATTACCCTACTAGGGTACATATGCTATTTTGTTTTTTAAAAAGTTTTTTGTTTCAAGTGCCCTTTTCAAAAGAGGAAGTGCCCTTTTTCGCTGTGCCCTCCCCTGCCCCTATCAATTTTGCTCTGCCGACCCATGCTGGTAGTCTCCTTTTCCAGACCCAATGCGACCTTACCCTACAAGATGAAGGTTATTAGTCTACTTTTTGATACTCAGTTTTGGCCATATATTCTTCCAAACAACAAGATTAACGCTATACATGGACTAGCTAAGCGTAGTCTTTACTCAAAACCCGGTGGTTAAAAAGAGAAATAAACTTTAAAACTAAGATCTCACCATCTTCTAAACCATTGCCATGTAATCAAGCATATGGATATAGAGTTATTATTTTCTCCAGACCCAGTCATTTGAAAAAAAATCAAGAATCTTCGAAACTTCAATCCCGTCATCTTCATTACCAAGACCCTGTAATGTAGAATGGTGGAAAAGATAGAGTCAAAAGAAAATATATGTATAGTGATTATATTCAATGTGGCCGAAAAATGATTGATCCTTGGGTTTTTTCTTTTGCTCGGAAAATGTCTTGGGTGAAACTTTTACTTAATGATAAATATGTTTCAGCATGGAAGTCCATTGAAGTGCTGGCTTTGGGAAAATTTCATAAGGATAACAAAATTTTATGGAAAGCATTTGCCCCAGAATCAATTTTAAAATCTCTGGAAAACTCTCAAATAGCTGATTCATTGCGAACTTGGTATGTCTATCGTGAATATGCTACTCTAGAATCATATCACGCTAAATTCTCTGAAATTGGTACTTGTCAGATTTTGTGGTTTAATAGACTCATTCGCTCTAAATCCAAAAGGTATTTTTATTATGAATCATGGGATAACAAGAACATCTCAAGCATTTCAGATCCATTGAACCCACCCTTACCAAACCATAAATTGTTTGAAGAATTGATTTTAGACTTTGACATTCCGAGATCAGATCGAAGAAAATATAATTTTTTGATCGAACACATTCCAGAGGACTGGTTAGACGTTCCTTTTGTATATAGTGTAAACATTCATGATTCCCTAGTTTCCTCATTACTTGCTATTAAAAAAGTACCGAAGTATGCTTATAAGATAATGAATGTACCTCAGATCCCTGAGAAGAGGTATTATTATTGGAAAAGTCAAATTACTGTTCCTGAAGAAACCATTTGGGAGAAGGTTCATAATGTCAGTTTCAATTGTACTATTGACACTAGATTGCGCTCTTTTTATTTTAAAAATATTTCATAAAAGTATAGCATTGAATGATTTTTTAATCAAAATCAATAGAAAGGAATCTCCCAACTGTGTATTTTATGAAAAGGAAGAAGAAACGATTGTACACTTATTTTGCGAATGTGAAAAAGTAACTCCACTTTGGAAATATGTTACAAATTCGTTAGAACGTAAAGGCAATGTTATTAATCTTACGAATTTTGAAAAACTGTTTGGTATAATAACTTATAAGTTTGTAATTTACATTTTATTGATTGTGAAATATTACATATATATTTGTAAATTTAGAGGTGATACTCCAAATGTTGAATTCTTTAAGAATTTTATCAAATCTCAAAGGGAAACTGAATACTATATGGCCAAAAAAAGAAACAAGCTCGCTTTACATTAAAAAAAAAATGGAGATTTGAGCTTTGAAGAAGTTCACTTGTATAACTCGTTGCTTTTTTTTATACCCCGCAAGTACAGGTTAATATTTTGCCACGGCTCATTACCTGATATAATGGTTGTACGTATGTGTTCAGACTCTAATTGTTTTAGTTTGTTCTGGATTATGTTACTTGTCACTTTTTTTCTTTTTTCTTTATCAATGTTGTTGTTTTATTTTTGTTTGTTTGTTTACCATCATGTCTAATTATGTAAATATTGTGATTTTCTGTAATTGATTATTTATGAAAACAATTAAAACATAATAAAAAAAAAAGACCCTGTAATGTAGCACATGGGTATATAGCGTAATTATACAGTGGGTGTACAGTGTACAGTGCAGTTTTTTTAAATTGGGTATGGAGTAAAGGCTATGCTATAGGTACCCGTGCTTTGTTATAGACTATTAGTTTGGAAGATGATGGGGTCTTAGTACTTAAGTTTTTTTAATCACCAGGATTGGAGTAAAGACTACACTCTATATCCATTTTCCCACAGAGATGAGACGGTGGGGTCGTCAAATTGAAGATTTCCTAATTTGTTTAATAACAGCGTCTGGGGTAAAGACTGTGCTCTTATATCCATGCTTTTTTACAGGGTCTTATTTTTGAAGATTATAACATAATTTTTTTAAACCGGTCTGGAGTAAAGACTACGATATGTAACCTTGCTTTATAACGGAGTCTTAGTCTTGGGTCTTAATTCTGAAGGTTTTTTTAATCAAAGGTCTAGAGAAAAGACAACGCTTTATATCCATCTTTTTTCACAGGAATGAGACTGTGGGGTCTTGAAAATTTGTTTAAATAAACGGGTCTGGAGAATTAAGCATACGTTATATACACGTTCTTAATAACATAGTCTTAGTAGTGGAAGATGGCGGGGCTTAAATAGTTTTGAATTTGTTTAATCACCCGGTCTGGAGTAAAGACTACACTTTAAACCCAGTAACCACCGATAGCTCAGTTGGTAGAGCGGAGGACTGTAGATGATTGACAACTGTTAACCTTATGTCGCTGGTTCGAATCCGGCTCGGTGGATGTGTTTTTTTTTTTTTGGCGCAAATATTCACTTCTGAATGACACGCGCCGTATAAGCTAAAAGAACAACAACAACAACAACAACAACTTATTCCATAGGAATTCGACGGTGAGGTATTAAATTTTTTTTTTTTTTTTTTTTGGTTATTGATACAACAAGATCTAGGGTAAAGACTACATTCTATGTTCATTTCTACAAGGTCTTAATTTGGTAGACGGTGAGGTGTTGCAGTTTTTTTTTTTTTTTTTTAAATGGCTATGCTCCCTATATATGCTTTAGTAAAGGATCTTAGTTCAGAAGGATCTTCAATTTATTAAATGACCGGGTCTGGAGCATTAAAAGACTACACTCTACATCCTTTTAATTCCAAAAGATAGTGGGTCTTCAATTTAAGGTTGGTGCGCCCCCCCCCCTGCCTCTCTGAAAAGCGTTTCATTGCCGATGTCACTGTAGCTTCTCCCTTATGCAGGCATGTTTCTCATATTTAACAGTAATTTTATGAAACATTTCATGAGAAATAGCCTTTATATGGATAAATGCAGTGATTTGCACATATCCCGGAGGTTTGCACTTTTCCCGTGAAAATTGTTCATTTGCACATATCCCGTCGTCACGTTTGCACAGATGCCGTTGATAAATTTTGACAGATTTGCACATTTCCCGGCGTGGCGTTTGCACAAATTCCGTTTTTTGCACAAATCCCGGCGAAATTTTGCACATATACCGTTGTTTGCACATATCCCGGCGTTTGCACATATCACGGCTCCACACACCCCACCCCTAAAAAAGCAACAATGAAATTATTGTGCCATGAGTATAGGCTTACTGTTAAAGGGGAATCCAATCCAAATAAAAGTTTGTTTTGAGAGGAATACGAAAAATCAGACAAGTTGATAGGTGAAAGCTTGAACAATATCGGACAAACAATAAGAAAGTTATGAACTTTTAAAAGTGAAAATTGGTAATCACTATACCCATGAGTATTGGCTTACTGTTAAAGAAGAATCCAATCCAAATAAAAGCTTGATTTGAGAGGAATACGAAAAATCAGACAAGTTGATAGGCATGGAGACTTCAGATTGGCCGCATATGTAATGTCATAGTGATGGAAGGCAAGGACTACTCTTCCAATTTGTACTCCAATATTTAAAATGGCTAAAATGTCATTTTTTCAAAAGTTTTTCTTCAAATTATATTTTTCTTTCATGAGGACATAAAACAATATACTACCTGGGTATTTAGATTACTGCACCAGGGGAATGGGTACTTTAGGAGAAAAACCACAAATCCTTGATAATAAAGTACATGGCCTATCGGAAAGTTGTCCTTGCCCCTTGTCAAAAGTTACTTACCCAGTTGCCAATTTGAAATCTACATAGTCTTAGGGATCTCAATTTTGAAGCAGCCATGACTTTCTGCTTGTCCGATTTCATTCAAACTTTCACCATTCTGTTTTATTTATTTTTCTCCTTTCCAACACAACATTTTATGGCCAAGGCTGGATTCCCCTTTAAAAATGTAGATACAACTCTAATGCACTTTCAAAACCTGTGCAGATTTGTTTTTGTCTGTTCTTTTGTTTGCTTTCTATATTACTCGTTTTTGTCCTTTGTTTTGTTGGTTTTTTTTTCAATTTGTCTGTTCTTGTACTATCTCGTATGTTTTGTTTTTGTATAACTTTTTGTCATGCCTTGTTCTTGTACTGTCCTGTCACGTCCTGTTTTTGTAACGTTTTGTTGTGTGTCCTTTTCATTTTCTCTTCATATTTTGTAATATAATCCAGCCTTGTTATCTTTTACTTGGGAGATTATGTCAAAAAATACATTTAACAAGGATTTACATTTAACTTCTACAAGAAAGATATGATGATTTGTATGTATGTATATTTATATATAAAGTTCATATTGAACTTTGTATTTTGCATTAATATGCCTTATTTATTTAAGGAAACCTTAAATAACAAGCTTTGCTTTTCAGAAGGTTTCTATTTTATTTCATAACGTTATATTATATTCGACTTTACTTTGTAACTTTGTTGTAATATTAGAACACAGTGAGCCACTGCAGTTTTTTCGCCCTTTTTTCGCCGTTTTGTGTGTTATAACCTATGGGAAATTCAAAGTTGCAGTTTTTTCGCCGTTTTGAAAACGGCTAGAAAAGGGCGAAGAAAGGGAGAATTTTTGGAGAAAAAACGGCCAAAAAACGGCTAAATTAGGTTTCCTATGTAAACCTTGAATTATTATGGAGTGCCATCATTGTTCAATATAAGCGGAGCTATTGATTTCCCCATGAAAACGGCGAGAAAACGGCGAATGTTAAGGACAAGGATCCTGTTAGAGGAGTGAAGATACTGAGAGAAAACGGCTAATAAACGGAGACAAAAGGGCGAGAAAATGGAGACAAAAGGGCGAATGGGTAGTAAGGCGTGTGTTGCATAAAACGGAGAGAAAAGGGCGAGAAAACGGAGAGAAAAGGGCGAATGGGTAGTAAGGCTTGCAGTGCATAAACGGAGAGAAAAGGGTGAATGGGTCCCAAAGAGTGCATTGCAAGAAACGGAGAGAAAATGGCGGGAAAACAGAGAGAAAAGGGAAAAAAAAAACAGAGAGAAAGGGCAGATGAGTAGTAAGAGGTGAGAGCATGAAACAAAGAAAAACAAAGGTTAGAAAAAAAAGGGCTAATGGGTAGGATGAAGTGCATTGCATAAATGGGAGAAAAGGGGCGAGAAAACTGAGACGAAATGGTGAATTAGTAAGAAGTGCATTGCATAAAATTGCTTTAAAAATGTGAAAATGTGTGATATGCATTGAGAAAAAGCGACTAAAAAACGTAAAATATATATTTGCAATATTTCTATAAACTTAAGATTTTCTTAAGAACTCCTTTTGGAAATAAGCTCTAGTTTTCATGGGTAATATTTAATAATAATTCTCATTTTCATTCATGTAAAAAAAAATTGTTATTTTACTCTCGGGGGGGGGGGGGGAGGGGGGTTAGGCCTTCTTTCATTAATCTTATTTACATATTGTATAGGCCTACTACATTCATTGTTTTATTTCAACATTTTTTATATTTCATGTGGACTTTGATAAAATGTCAATCAGATGAAAATAAAATTTAATTGAATTGGATTGACACTTCTTGAATACTTCATTCTTTACTCTTATTTTCTCTTCTTCATGGGCGGGAACCCGAGGGGGACGCGCCCCTCACTTTTTGGAAAGGGGGACATAATATCAAATCCCCCTCTTTGTGATCTTTTATGATGGAGAACAATAAATCATTCAAAGTCGAATGTAGTTAAAGAGCTTAAATTTGCCCTATTTACTAAAAAATGCAAAATTTCTATCGCCGAATATTGGCAAGCAGGTTGTCTGGGACATAATCTACAAAATTGTATCGTAATTTATTTCATGCAACTCCCTTCAAACCTCAGAATGTTCTATGTTTCTATGGTATAAGAACTCTTTGTGTACATGAACAAAATTGCGATATCAGATCAATTTCTTATGTCTTATATCGTTTTTTTGGCAATTTCTTATGTATTTCTTTGTTTTTTACATTTTGTGTTTCATTATTTTTTCAATTAAATTTGTTTGGGACTCTTTTGATATCATAAACAGCATTACATCTAGACCAGCAAAATAATCATACATTTATTTTTTTTGTTGAAAACACAATTTGCATTGACTTTGTACACGAAATCACATTTTTGAGCAATTTTGGGTCTGACATGCACTTATATAATAACCGCATACACGGGTGACGCAAAACTGGTCTAAAAAGTTGCGCAAGACTTGAAAGTAAAAATTTAGCGAGCGGCGAAAATATTGCACGAATCGTTAGGGGGGGCGGCCGAGATAGGGTTAATGGATTATTCTCTATTTACCAATGACCAGTGGCGGACCGTGACCCGGAGGAGACAAAGCATTGGAGGGGCACAGCATTGTTCACAAACAATACAGTGCCCCTCCCATGCTTTGTCTCCTCGATCCGGGTCACGGTCCGCCACTGCCAATGACTTTTAAATGTATTACAAATTTAATTATGAACCAGTAAAATCCTTCGAATAAACTGGCGTAAAGGGATGGGGCACATCCAAGAATCTGTATGGAAGTGGGCAGGGGCGGATCCAGGATTTTCCAAAAGGGAGGAGGGGGGAATCTTTCGGGGGAAAATTTTGACAAGCCAAAAAAAAAAAGTCTTCAATTCTAAAGGGGGGGGGGGGGGCACATCTTGCTTTCAAATGGCATTTTTACTTTACAAATTTTAATTGTCCTTATAAAAAAAGGGGGCACGTGTCCCCTGTGCCCCCCATGGATTCGCGTATGTAAGTGGGGATATTTTGTACAAATATATATAGCCATACCCTCGCAAGTTAAGTGTACGATGAGTTACTGATGACATTGACCAAATCAATGTCGTTAATGAAACACAGAGGCAAATAAGGGCAGCAATATTAATTCCCACATACTTAATTTATTTCATCTGCTTATTATACTTAAAGGGAACTGTAAATTACATCCTATAATAAATATTACATTTATGAATTTGGCTCAGAATTTTGAATGTTGCAACTTTCTCCAGTGGTTCTCTAAATTGCGTTTTTTGTCCTTTCATCTACGAACACACTGACCCCTCTTAAAAACTTCACCCCCGGTATGCACTTGCCTCCCACTTGGTATTTTGCCATTTATGTTAATTCAAATACTCGCATGATAATATGCAGAAGGGCACTTTTCATGTTTCTGATGCTGCAGTCACATTTCCCCTACCGCGGCGTACGGCGAGTAAAAAAAGCAACAGCCATTTTATTAATGTGTAGGTGGTACAAAAAAGTCTTAACGGATGTTTTCGACCCGCCGTAAGGGAAATGTGACTGGGCCATTGGTCATTTAAGCAGTATCCAACAAACCACTTTGATATACTTTGATTACTTGGGGGAGGCATACATCAGCCTCCATGATGTCATGAGCTGGTTCGATCTCTTTGGTGTATTGGTCAAAACTGTGTTTTATAGTGTTAAAGACCCCAATGCACTTGAGCCCCTTCGTTTTATTTAGGAAAGATAACTCTTAAAATGCATAAAAGAAGCTTTGGAGTGAATGCCCTAGCTGTCGCGACTTGAATGGGGTCAATTAATTACACCGTCTCGCACCTTTTGTGAACAATGGATGAAGGTGTGAAAATAGCAGTTAACACCTAACAATAGGAAGAATCTGTTTCAACTTAAAGTTATGCAATGATCTCTTGTGATCTCTCGTTGTGTTTCTTCAACCCGGATGAATCCCCCAAACCACATTGTCCAAACCCTGACCTACTTCAATAGTCAGCGTTTGTGAAAATGGAATGATAATCGAGGATGATAGTGTATTTGTGATGTAAATAATGATGTTGTTGATAATGAAGGGGGATGAAGAGGAAGAAGAGGACGAAAATGATGGTGGTGGTAATGATTTTGATGCGGTGATGATGGCGATAACATAATTATTTCTTTTCTTAATAAACATATTATATGTGTAAATTTATTTTTTTTAAAAGAAATTTTCTTTGTAAGAATGTGGATAAGATGCATATTATTTTATATTATCTTTGTTTTTTTTCTGATATTTTTGTTTGATTTGTCTCTATTGTTCTGATTACAATATGCATGTATATATATCGTGATTTCGTTAATACCTTTGTTAATTCAATAAAACACATAAATTATATATGATACAGTGATTATACAATGAGCGTTATGGTTAACGATTTTGCACAAGCTGGTTATCAAAATGACGCTAGACGATTTTGGTAATAAGACCCACATGGATTTAGACGAATTGGCATAACATGTACAATGAATCAATTGTAGCTAACTCAATAAAGTATCCAAGCACATAGGGCTTAATGTGACATATGGAAAGTACTCAATAGATCTTTCATTAGAAAAACAAAATCGAGAAAAGATCCCTGTCGTGAGGTAATAGCTTTACTCAAGTGATTGTCATGTAGACCTCTATATATAACTATAATGTATTTTATTTGTTTTGAACCATCTCTAATCATTGCTTTGGTTTTTAATCAATTATTTTTAATGTTTACAAGCTGTATACATTTTAATATGTTCGGTAATATGTTATTGAATAGCATATTCAATGAGTATTACGTCGTTATAATCATCATATTCTTTAAATATAGTGAAAAAAACTGTGAGCTTTATAACAATGCCAGTCACTTATTCGTTTTGTTGACGAAGGAATGTTTTGAAAGAAAAGTTGACCATGAGGCCGTTGTAAGTTCTTTTGCTTTCTTGGTCAAGCTTTGATCCGTAAGAAGATCTTTGTCAGGACTGTATGAATTAAAGCAATAAAGTATAATATTATCCTTCTATAATAATACAATAATAATATATGAATTAGAATAAGTATGGCACGAGTAGAACAACAATTTCTCAAGTAAAACTTATATTATTAATGATAATGTCGATAAGAACAACGATTAAGACAAAATCATTAACTTTTATATGTACTGATAAGTAATTGAAAGCCAGTATATATATATAGGTTCCTCTCTAGCCATCTTTATGTATTGTGCTTTTTATTGCAGACGCTAATTGCCCCGGTAGTTGCGTGCATGTCTTCTCCAAGAGAGCTTGTACATATAGCTTACAGGTGACATGCACGCAACTGAACACTTAAACAAAGTAAGAGCAATTAAACAATACATGTATACCTGTTCCATTACTGAATTTTTAAGTTAACAGAATTTTTGAGGAGACAATTTCCCAACTCCTTTATGCAGCATCTAAGTTCCCTTACATTAGTAACCATGTATTTAATTCCTTGATCATGGTCATATGATAAAACTCAAGCATCGCTTAATCTTCAAGGCTTCTAAAAAAAAAAAAACATACTTGACGAATCAATGACAATTTACTTGTTACAAACATGTATCAATCGGCGCCTTATTGGCTTCATGAAGAGTGCCGATGTAGCTGATGTGATATTTATTGATAAATAGATTATCTAACGAACATATCATTACAGCATCTAAGTTTTCAAATGGTATGAAATGCTACGGGTGTCTTCTCGTTTACATCAAACGTTAAGATAAAAAAGTCTTAATGTTTGCTCGCTCACAACTTAAAAAAAAAAAAAATTGCCCGATATGCCATATTTAGCCCCTTCAAAATCTTTGGCTCATTACGCCACTGATATGTTTCGTCACACTTCTATGCAAATGCTAATATACTAAACGTTGTGAGCGAGGAAGCCTTAAAAAAAATTTGATATTTTCATTTTAAAAAGATCAAATTTTGTAAAGTAGATTTTGACATAAAAGTATTTAGAAAATGATATATTTCACCTTTCTCTCTTTTCTTTTCTTTTCTTTCCTTTTTTTAGTCGTCATTTTAAGGGGAAGCGCCCCAAGTCCCCCGTCCCCCATATGTGCACTTCTACCAATAGCATTATGTTGTTATTATTTGATGAATAATTTTCGTAGAAACGACTGGCTCTGAAAACTATTAAACACAGCCTTTCGTGAAAAGCTCCCCCAGTTGTCCCAAGAACGTGTGTTTATTTGATTCCCCTCCCCCAACCCACCCTTTCGAGAAAAGCTATCCTGGTTTTCTCGAAAGGGTGCGGCCATCCCCGCTCCGAAAAAGCAAACGATTGTAACAAGCCCAAGAAGATATAGAAAAAAATACAGTACAGTAAAGTATACTGCATACATTTTGCACTTTGCAACATCTTTCCAAAAGAAAATTGATGAAAAAAAAATCATATTTATTAAGTATTTATTTTCTAAAGATAACAAACAAATGGTGAAAATTAGTTAATTACAGATTTTTGTTAATTCTCTTATGACAGCAGAAAACACATGTTTGGTATCAAACCACAAGTGACAAATCATTTCACATGCGAAGAGGGGCGCAATCGGAAGCTGAGAAGTTTTTTTTTTCAGATATAGGCCGATTGATTTCAGCCATTTTAAAATCTTAATATTTAGTAGGTATTTAATTACTTTATGGTGGAAGTTTGATGAATTTTAAGAAAGGTTTGATATGATTGAAAAAATGAAGATTGTTCAGTATATTCACCACCATACATTGCCGTACATGTTATTCCAAGTTGTCACAATTGTACACTCACCCGCTTGTGTGGTACAACATTATTTGCTGATTTGTACTTGTTTAGTCTTATTTATTATTACTTTTGTGCCTTTTGCCATTTGTTAGCCGTTTTGTAGCCGTTTCCACAAGGGAGATATTCGCCCTTTATTACCCATTTTGTAGCTGTTTCCCACAAGGGAGGTACATGTATTCGCCCTTTATTAGCCGTTTTGTAGCCGTTTTCCACAAGGAAGGTATTCGCCATTTATTAGCCGTTTTGTAGCCGTTTTCCACGAGGGAAGTACTCGCCCTTTATTCGCCGTTTTCCCGAATGGAGGTATTCGCTATTTTATTCTGATGAAAATCATTGTTGCATACAGTTAGCTTTCCATAGTTGGTACACTTTTTTTGTCGCCGTTTTTTAGCCGTTTTCTAGCCCTTTTCTAGCCGTTTCCTGTGGGGAAAAAGGGAGAAAAAAGGGAGAAAAAACGGCGAAAAAACGGCGAATCGCACAAACCAGTCTGGCTCACTGTGGAATGAAATAAATTCGTTATCAATCAATAAATCAATCAATCAAAATCACATTGATTATTACTGAATTCGGTATTGGAGATGTTGTAGTTTAACTTTCTGATGTTTCATTTTCTCTAACTTACATTTGTGTACTGCAAGCATAAATACCATTATCGTGGTCAATCCAGTCAAAGGGCATTCAATATATTATATCAATACATTGACAATATTATAAAAAGCACCGAACAAAAAGTTCCGGAGCCAATTAAGATTTAGTTTCAAGGCATCTTTGTTTACAGTTTATCATACTATGCAGATTTTTTTTTAATCCGAAATCTCTCTTGCATCTTTCTTTCTTCCCAGTTTTTTCTTTCTTTCTTTCTTTCTTTCTTTCTTTCTTTCTTTCTTCCTTCTTTCCCTCTCTCTCTTCCACTCTCACTCACTGTCTTTTGCTGCTATTCTCATTCTTATAACTCATCACTCTTCTCTCCATAATTATAACTCCTTGAGCTCGTCTCTCTCTCTCTCCCTTTCATTCCCACTACCGGCATGACCTCCCATTCTAATCCTCAACCCCCTTCCCCTCTCCATCTCCCCCCTTCCCTCATTCACATTTACCTGCACCATATTTCAAACTTATTTTCTTTTCCCCCTTCCATTATCCTTATCTGTTATAATTTTCATAGTATTACCCATTTCGCTGTACTATGTATCGTGAAAGAAGGTACGCTTGTCAAAAATCGCATCTACGATCCCACGACTTCCTCAATACCCACTTCCCAAACAAAAATCACCAATATTTGACAGTATATCCTTCATTTTATATTTTCATCAATTAAGGGACTCCTGCGCATTTATATATCATTGATCACATCCCATCTTTAGTCTTTAAACCTCTATAGTCTGGAGGCGTTGATCTGTTGATGCATTATGCATACTCTGCGATGACATACAAAATTATGGATGGACAAAATTTTGGGTAGAGGGCGCTATTAGATTCAATACTGCTGGCCGAATTTTAAAAAACGATGACATTTGGACTGTCGTCTGCCTGATATCGGGTCAGAAAACGTGAAAATTGAATAATCCTTCATTTTCATGGCATTATTTAATCAATATACAGGGGTAGCAGAATAATTTTGAAAGTTGGATTAAGGCACAGTTTTGGCTTTTTAGATTTTGAGGATTCCAGGGCCCCATCTTACAAAGAGTTACGATTGATCCGATCAATCGTATCTATGGAAAGCCAGCAACGTCTACATCTAAAATCCATGTTTGTTCAAACTTTTTTTCTAAAAATGAAGTATATTCATACATTCACTGTTTTCTTGACAATTCAGTGTGCTTCTCTTTGTTTTCAAATAACATTGAGCAAATAATCTTAAGAAAAATTATGACATTGATGGATTTCCATATACTTGAGATGGATCGGATCAGTCATAACTCTTTGTAAGACGTTAGAATTTCTACCAACATTCTTTCCCCCCCACTCTTATAAATTCCGGTTTGTTTGTCTATTAAAATATTCTCTGACTGGCCTCTCTCTCCCCCTCTCTGCCCCCTCCCTCTTCATTTCCCCCACCTCTCCCTCTCTCTGTCTCTCCGAATTCTCTCTTCAACACCACGCCCAAGCTTACCAGTAATTCTTCGTATTCTATGAAAGATCTTGATGCTCGTGGCTACATGTGATTTCCTGTTTGAATTTTATTTACAATATTTTGTACAAATAATATTTTACAGACATGCACTACGACAGCATACACATAGCTTGAGTCATCAGTATGGATTGAACATATCTACATCTTATCAAACAATATCAAAGGCTTAGATTGATGTTCTCATTGATATCAAAGTTACCTGACAGCCAAGAAATAGGAACAAATTACTAACATATTTCCAGAAATGGGAACATTCTCAAATTTCCCATTCACTACAAATCGTAAATTTCTATACCCACTAATAGGAATATTACTATAGATTAATGCGAAAATTTAGCAGGTACATGTACATCAATGTAAAAGGGTCCAAGCCATCCAAATTAATGTTGATCCTTATTGAAGTACAGTCCTAAGTACAAACTCCTACTTATATCGCTATTTCAGTAATGAAATATGTTTCATTGATTTTTTTAGAAAACTCTAAACAGAATATTTTTTAACTTGCTAAGCTCCACCCAGTGAAATAAGAGAGCTCGTATTCCATATTCCCCTAGTGACGTATGTCACACATCAGACAATTGTTAGTAATACACCGTTTAGATCTGCCCAAAATCTGGAGTGCCTCAGGAGGATACCACAGGTCGTTCGAGACGAGTCGTTAGATCTAAACGGTCTCGGCACAAAGCACATTTTAGATGTTGACGTTGCTGGCTTTCCATAGTTACAATTAATCGGATCAATTGCAACTCTTTGTAAGATGGGCCCCAGAAGTTGTTGGGTCACACATCGATGAACAAGAAATACAATTTCTAGTTCAGTGCACAAAGTGAACGGCAAATTTAAACGGAGGGCTACATCTGAGAACCATTGGTTATGGTCGAAAGCAAGAATTAAATAGCTCTTGATTCCTATTGAAACAGTTAAAGGGGAATCCAGCCTTGGTCATAAAATGTTGTGTTGGAATGGAGAAAAATAGATAAGACAGAATGGTGAAAGTTTGACAGAAATCATACAAGCAATAAGAAAGTTATGGCTGTTTTAAAATTTAGATCCCTAAGACTATGTAGATTTGAAATTGGCAACTGGGTAAGTAAATTATGACAAGGGGCAAGGACAACTTTCCCATAGGCCATGTACTTAATTATCAGGAATTTGTACCCATTCTCCTGGGGCAGTAATCTAAATATAACCCAAGTAGTATACTGTTTCATGTCCTCATGAAAGAAAAATATGATTTGAAATAAAACTTTTGAATAAAATGACATTTTAGCCATTCCATGTAATAGTCCTTGCCTTACATCACTATGACATCACATATGCAGCCAATTTGAAGTCTCCATGTGTATAGTGATTACCAATATTTACAACTTAAAAAAATTCATAACTTTCTTATTGTTTGTCTGATATCGTTCAAACTTTCACCTATTAACTTGTCTGATTTTTCTTTTTCCTCTAGAAACAAGTTTTTATTTGGGTTGGATTCCCCTTTAATATCTCCCTAACCCTAACCCTAACCCTAACCCTACCCTTCTCCTTACAACTTGATGAGCTTTCATTTCTTGCAATTTACGGAACAGAGACTAGCCGTTTAGAAGAGTCACTGCAGTTAATCTGTTGACTACTGACGCCGGTTGGCCCTATTCAAAGCCTACTAGTATCATATGATTTGATAGTCAATGGAGTAATAAGACCAAAAGATCTTTCACTTGGTATAGTTTGACATTGGTCGCGCTTTACTTGCAACCCTTCTTGGTGAGTCAGTGGTAGAGTTCCCGCCTCATGAACAGGAGGTCATAGCTTTGATCCTGGCCGAGTCATACCAGAGACTTTAAAAATGAGACCTTCTGCCTTCTTCTCAGGTGCTCAACATTTTAGAATGGAGAAGGGTAATTATAAATAACATTATGCTACGCAGGCCCTGTTTGGAGAACAGTTCAAGAGAGCAGAACCTTGGCTACCTTGGGTAAGTAAGAATTATTATTCAATTTAATTATTATTCTTCTCACAAAGCAATGGACTTGCATTTCTTGTAGATAAAGGAACTTGTCCACATAGAAATTGTAACCACAGGAGTAATTGGACCGAAAGCGCTTCCACTTAGTCTCATACTGGTCGCAGGTTTCTACCATTCTCCTCACGACGCGATGGGCTTGTATTTCTTGTAGCGCCACCATTCTCCAGTGGTATAGTTCATCTCGAAGAAGGTATCAACGGACATGGTCTGCTCCTCCTTGGTCTCGTTGCTTCGGACGACCTCGACGTCCTCACTCAGTCTGATCGTGACGATGTTACCCTGCTGTGGACATGGATTCTCTGTCAGGGTGAAAACAAGGAATGAGACATAGTGTTAACCTTTTCTTTAAAAAAAAATGAGTTAGTATTTATCCTTTCTTGAAAAAACAAGTTAGTATTAACCCTTTCTTGATAAATATCTGACAGATATGTGGTGTAGTATAGTGGTCCTGACCCTTGCCTTGTAATCAGAGGGTCGTGTGTTTGAGTCCCGCTGCGGCCTAGCATCCTTTGGCAAGGTGCCAATCCACCCTTTGCCACTTTACACCCAGGTGCTAAATGGGTACCCGGAAGGGTGTGAAACTCGTTTTAGCTTTCCAGTATTTTGTGCACCTCAATGGTGACTGGTTGGAAATACTCCACCAGGGAGTGGAGGATGTGCATACTGTGGCCCGTATTCTGAAGTCGGGCTTAACTTAGACCATGGTCCAACTCTGTGCTAAAATTATGGGAAGCCTAACGTTTCAAAATTTTGTTCTCATGTTTACTGTGCTCTTTACTAATTCTTTAATGGTGAAGACAACTGTCATACTTATCCTTCCTAGGCAGTTAATAATGTTTTGGGAGTCAAATGAGCTGATACATACTGTTAGAGATTTATGTAACAACTGGCTTTCCATAGTTAAACCACAACTTAAAACCAGAGTTCGAATCAAACCCGACTTCAGAATACGGGCCAGTGTGTGCCGGAATGACTGATTGATTCCGATGACCGGGGTAATAATAAATCTGTTAGTGCTTAGATACCTACAATGTATGTCTTAAGGGCATTATAAATAACCAGATAATTATTTTTATTAACATGAAAAGCTTGTGCTGCAGTGTTTCCTATCTTGTGCAATTTTTTGGCAGTGCCGTTTAAAAAAATGCACATTCAATAAGGATCCTTAAAATAAACATCTTGATCAATAATAATCAGTTTTGGAGCTTTACTTATACTTAAAGCTTTACAGCCGAATATTCGAACGCAAAGGTCAACAGCCGAGATCTCGTAAGGCGACAAAATAGCACAGTCTTTTTAGGGTTAAAGCTGGTCCGTTCGCGCTTTCAGACAAGAACTCACAATTCAAGAAATTATAATAATAAAGCAATATCGAGGTTTTTTATGTTCTATATGTTTTAAAGTATTAGCCATGGGAAGGCAAAATCGCACCACTTATTTAGTCTTATAATAATTAGTACATAGGATAGGGTACTATTATTCTGGCTAGATATAAATGGAAAGCCAGGGCCCTGTGACACGAAGAATAGCAATTAATCGTTTATTTGAAAGAACAATTCTGATTGGTTCCTAGTCTGTCCACTGAGCAAAATGCGCATGCAGCGATGATCTTGATAGGCCATTTTATTTAGCGATGAATCGCTGATCTGTTGTTACAGGGAAACAGGCAGTTAGTGAAGGTGAACTTGATGGTATCATACTGACCTCTTGCACCGGCCATGAACCCAAGTATAAGAGCTTTCTCTGGCCTGGTGACTTTGTTGGACTGTCTGAACATCTCCTGGGCAGCTCGCATTTGCTCTTTCTGTAAAAGGAAGGCAATTGAATAAAGTGATGTTGGTGATCTACATCTGCCACACTCACCCCAGGTGATGTAAACAGATGCCTGGTAGGAGTTTATTCCTTGAAATGCTACAAAGTGAAGCGCCTTATTGGCAACTATGCTATAGCTGGGGTAATAACATGCAATACGTTGAGATATTTGTATAAACCAGCACGTTATGAATTTTATCATTATTATTATCATAAGGAAACTTCCTAGTACTTCAAAGACACTAGAATGGTATGGTGTTTTTTTTTTCTGGCAAAGCAATGAAAGACAATTATATGGTTGGGAAATTTCACAAAATAATCAACATTCATGTAAGTCCGACTAGCAATTTTTAAAATGGTTGTTATCAACTGCTCAAGGCATGATAGACTGAGAGCAAAACAACTGTTTTTTGCATTGAATTACTATCAGGACAAATCAATTCAGCAAGGTCCGACATATAGGGTATTGGATGTACAAATTTTATGGAATTGCCCAGATAGTATACCCTATAAATGTTTGGTTGTGATAAAGAAACCCAACTTGATTTCCAGCAGTTAAGTGTATACCTCTTGACATCAATATTCCTATTTGGCATGCATTGTACAGTACTTACCGTGAGAGAGAGATTCTTCTTCTGGCCAGCAGGAGGTTGAGCGGGCTGTGGTGGTTGCATTGTCGGTGCAGGGGGCGCCCCACCTGCAGCAGCTGGCGCTGGCTTGGGTGCAGAAGGTGCTTGGAATGGTGTCGGAGCTTGTGGTGTGGTACCAAGGCTGGTACTGGGTGCTGCAAGGGTGCTTGGTGCTCCATATGGGTTCTGAGTGACATCGGCTGTGGTAGCAGGTGCAGGCGGTGTCGGGTTGGTGCTCGATGCAGTTGCGGTGCTGGGCGCCGGGCTTGTGATGGTGGTGACGCCAGGTGGACGGAACTGGTTCTGTTGTTGAAGGGACTGTTGGAGCTGTTGTTGTAGGTTCTCTCTGGCAGCTGTGGTGCCCGAAGGTTGACCTATAGATCACAAAATTAATTATATGTGGGTAAATCAAAATGTTGTCTATTCTTACATTCAAAAGCATTCACCATTTAATCACAAAAATCCTGTTTCCCATAACCTATCTTAAAGAATTTTACAGAAATAACACATTTTACGGAAATTACACAATTTCAAACACACCGGAATAAGACTGGGTAAACAAATGAATGATTTTATCTCAATTGAACAAGAAGTATTAAAATGTCTTCTTTATTTCGTTATCACATAAACACTGAAAATAGCCAGACATGAATCCTAAAAAGTAAGACATGTAAACTGTACCATAATAATCTTTATTGACATTCTTCAATAACTAATAACTTGGGAGAACATCACTCAACAGCAATCTATCTTACCTAAAGAGCCGAGGAGAGAAGGTGTTGGAGGTTTAGTGAGTGTCACCGTCGGTACATAGGATGGAGTAGCAGGTTGTGGGGTCGCCGGTGCTTGAGTCGTGGGCACATTTGCCGGCTTCTATTCGGAGTACACAACAAAAAAGTGTTTTTTTTTTAACCTTAGAAGCCAAAGCAAATGAAATACTACAATGGTTAGGCTTTGTTAGAGTAGCAATCCAATGACTTTATAACAATTATTCCGAACTTTGGGAGTAGAAAAATGAAAGGTAAAGATGAATTGGAGGAATATGGAATACCAGTATTGATACAAAATTGTTTATAACATAACGTAACAGATGGTGAGAACAATTCAGTTTTGTATACAAAGAATAGTTCAATTATAAGAGATAAAAATACATAGCTGATATAAATATGACTGGGATTTAAGGAAAATGAAATAAGAATTAACTAATGTATTAAACTTGAGATGACTACACACTAGGATTTTCACTGAAATATGAGATTCAAGGTTTTATTTTTTCCTATCAATCATTTGAAAAATGATTAAGAAAGTACAAGTGTTGATCTTACGTTCACAGCAGGGGACATAAGAGCTGCGGCATAGTCTGGAGTCTGTTGCATTGTAGCTTCCTTCTCCTTCTTAGCTTGCTCAGCTGCTTCTTGTTCTGTACAAAGATTACAAAAGAAAATGAAACATCAGGGTGATTGTCATTACAACTAGCACCATCATGAACATCATCACTAATATCATCATCATCATCATATATCATCATCAGAATCAGCAGCAGCATCAACACCACCGTCATAACCACCACTACCACCACCACCATCATCATCATCATCATCATCATCGTCCTCATCCTCAGCATCATGATCTAATTTTGACAGAATAACAAGTATTTGATGTAACAAACCTGCTTGCTTCTTCCTCCTCTTTGCTTCTCGGGAGCTTCCGCCGATGGGTTGCTCCTTGATGTCCAGAAGCTAGAACAGGAAACGATGAAAAGACATCATTTTTATCAAAACACTGACAGGATCAAGATACAATTTATTTGCTTTTAGAATACCACAGATTATTGAGGAAAGCGTTGTGGTGTAGCAGTTCTAACTCTTGTCGTGCGTTCGAATCCCACCGCTAACTACCATCCTTTCGCCAGGGGTCAATCCACAATGTGCCCCCCTTCACCCACGTGTTAAATGGGTACGCGGTAGGATGCAAAAACCTACGTAATATGCCTAACAATCGAGTCTTGAGCTCTTGTTGGAATGCTCCCCAAGGAGTGGAGAAAATTCATATATTGTGTGCGGGCAAGCCAGGTTCCGAGGACTGGGGTACTAAACAATTACGATGTAAAGCGCTTAAAAACACCAGGTATTAAGCGCATACAATTGTAACTATTATCATTATTATTATTAAAAGTGTGCAAGATTCTGAAGTGCAGTACTAAATCAAGTCCAGTTCAATCAAGTCCAGCATCTTATTGTGTATTAGAGTATAGTATAGGTGAGTCTGCTTGAGTCACATCTCTTTGATACTGCAGAAATCTGTATGACGGTAGCAAAATTTGACTGAGAAGAGATGTTTTGTACAATCTGGGACCTGTAACACAAAGCTTAGCGATTGATCGTGGAGCTGATTTTCACGATTGATCTTACACGATTATCAATGAAATCAATCGTAAAAATTAGCTTCACAATCAAATGCTAAGCTTATTGTTACATTTCCCTGGGTCCGGTAACACAAAGGCTAACGACTGATCGTGTGCTTGATGTCTAATACAGGGGTGTGAGAGTTCAGATTTTTATCTGATTTCAGATTTTTTTTTTTTTTTTTTTTCAGCTTAATTTCAGCTTATTTTTGGCTTTCCTATGTACAAAAAGTATGGGAGCTCTTTCTGTTTCAGACTTTTTCAACACTCTTCAGCTTTTTTCAGATCTTTTTATTTGTGATCACTCACACCCCTGCTAACAATGGATTGTACATTATGCAATCTATCGTAAAGATATTCTACGGTGATTGCTAAGCTTTGTGTTACAGGCCCCTGGTATAAAAAGATGTTCCAACTCGGGCCATTTTTTTTTTTTACATCCAGACGGTTCACTTATGCAGGCTCGGATGTACTGCACGAACACAAATGCATTTGAATATGCTTATCATTGTTCATAGGATGCAAGGGTTTCTAGTAGCATATACCATTTGTCAGTGAAAATTACTGACAAAAATCTTCATGGAACATTCTCTACATCCTACCTTGGTACCTCCTTCTCTGTTCAATGACATTCTACTCTTTGATCTATTAGTGGAAGGCTTTATCCGTATTATAACATTATAGTGTGGATCTTTGTTATTTGATAAACCATCCTCCTCCTAAAACAAAGGCTGGTCAAAAGAACAAGTCATTAATATCAGATTACCTGTTATTATTAATACCAGATTACCAATTATTTGCAACTTTCCCCTTTAGCTATGAAAGTACTTCTCTGAAACAAGCCCAGTCTGGGCCTGTGAGTGTGTAGGAACAGGCCAAGATCCACCTTTGGATGACAGTTCAAAGGTCATGGGAGCATTTCATAGAGGCGCTTAGTAAGTGATTTTGAATGACTAAATTTCGCTCAGCCAATCAGATGCAAGGATTACCAGCAGTTTATAGGATTTGTCAGTGAGAATCACTGACAAAAATCTTTGTGAACCACTCCCTAGATCATACCTTGGTACCTCCTTCTCTGTTCAGTGACATTCTACCGTGCGCTCTGTTGAGCGGAAGGCTTCGATTGAAGGCTGGGGACTGGGACGCTCGGAAACTCGGACTAGACTTTCCTGGAATACCCTTCAAAGGAACTAGAGTGATAATGAAGAATGAAGAGAAAAAAAATTAAAAAAAAAATCTGTGTAAATTTCTATTCAAAGATAACCTCAAAATAGATAAACTATACTGCAATATTGAATAGATCAACAAAATTCAAATTTGCATTCTGAACCCAAATTTTTAAAATGATCAGTGAGCTCCTACATGCACCCTTTCACTAGTCTACAGGCACAGACCCTGATTGGATCTTTATTTGATAAGTGGGTCTCCAGACAAGACTAGCGACTACATTCATCTCTTAATAGGCTTCTAATTCATACCACTTTAGCGGGTTTTGATAAATTATTCGGAATATGCCTAGATACAAAAACAAAGCGCAAGATAACAAATGAAATTTAAGCTCAAATTTCGTGAATTTCAAACATTTTAGCTATTTCAAGACATGACAGTGACGTCCGCGCCAGCGACCGTGCATCATTCAGCTGTGTCGATGTGCAAGTCATAGCAAAAGGTGCTTTACTGGGACACTCGAATGAGGCAGCTCAGCTTGCTCCTTATGTGTGACAACCAGTAGGTCATGTAAGTAGGTCAACTTTTTTGTGATTTATGATAATCCAGAAATTTTGATTGTTCGAGCCATTCAATTGTTTACCCTGGCAAACAATCAAATGGCAAGAGGGTAGTTATCCTAGGCCATATCCATATCACCATGTTATAATATACAAATATACCAGGCTTTGAGTAAGTATAGTGGGAATTATTCATCCGAGGCTGGACTGGCATTACTATTTATCATTATTAATAGTGATTATGCCAGTACAACTGAGGATGAATAATTCCCTCTATACTTTCGAAATAAAGGCCTGGTATATTTGTTTTATATCCTACTTTAAAGTTAGAGCAATAGATCTTGATAATCTATTTCTTGTACTCTTAGTTCATCCTTTTTTAATCTGAACCAAACAAGCTGTGCTGACTGACCTACTTTTCCTGAAGCCACGCTCTCAGCGCGCGGAACACATATTAGTGCTTGCGCCATCATGATCTGTGACGTCAATAATGGAATAATCGACTATTCCATCACTGACGTCACGAAATAGCACATTTTCTTCGGTGGGCGTTTCATTTTCGACATCATCGCAAAATAGTGAGAATATGTTTGGTCACATGATGCTATTTAAACCAATCAGCATACAGGATTTAATTTAAGTAGAATATAATACTTACTATCATCAAAGCCCCTGAATCCTCCTCTAATCTTGCTTGGATGGGTAGGTGTCATGGGTTTCTTTTGCTGCTGCTGAGCTTCATTCGCTGAGGTAGAACAAACAAAAATGTTAACACATACCGTAAGGGCACTAGTATTCAACCCGTTGGAGAGTTTCCTCAAATATATAGAAATATAGAATTTACCTGAATTTCAGACCCGTCTTATTTCCAAGAGCAAATGCTGGTTATTCCTTTTCCATTATTTTTTTCTTCAACCCGTCGACTGTGTGCGCAGGCAATCGAATTATACGGCGATGGTTTTTGGCACTAGTATTCAACCTAGCGACTGAAAGATGGCCCTGTCTCTCAATCTGCCCTTGTCCCATCCGACTAAGAACTAGACCATTTGAGATGAGACCAAACAGGGAATTAATCAAAGCCAGAGACTTACATAGATCTAGATCTAATTTAGCAATCTAAACCATTTTGAGATTCGCTATCTATCATCACTAGGTTGAATACTAGTGCAATTCAGTGCAAAAGGTCATTGCCGCATAATTCGATCGTCCGCGCATACAGTCGACAGATTGATAAAGAAAATACTGACAACAGATTACCCTGGAAATAACAAAAGTTATGAAATTAAGATAAATTCCCTATTTCTAAATTTTTGGGGGAATTTGTCCAAATCTTTGAATTATGCCGGGTTGAATACTAGTGCCCATACGGTACAGGTGCTGGTCAAAGTTTGATTTCAATAAATAGTTGATTATCACCAGCAAAGAACCTCTGATCACACAATATATCGCCAAGTCTAAACATTCATTGTATACATTCATTATGAGCTGCAATACCATGAGAGCAGAGAAGGGGAATTGAAAGTAAAACTTTCATCAGTGCTTGTCCATGAAAAGCGGATACTTCGATAGCTGAACTTATGATTATTTATAGGTGGGTTTTAAAGCAATACAGAACAGTATTTGGGTCAATAAATAGTAATCAACTTTTCATGATCAACATCATTTTGGTGATATCATTACAATGATATATCAACATAAAACCATCATCGTATACGGTACTCAATATTTTTGCAATATAGCATAATTTTGTTAATATTGAAATATCACCCAGTACTAATAGAGAAAATGTGTAAAAATTTACATCCATATTTCCATATCACTGGAATATTGGTTTGGCTGATGTAGTCTACATGCAGAACCATATTGGCACACTGATTTATTTTGGACTTTTGGGGAAAGCCTAGCTCAGGAGACAAATTTTGTTCACAAGTAAGTTAGACTGCAACATTGTGTTTATGATAATTCAAATTCAAGACATTGTTCGAAACAAGGGGATATAGCTAACATCTAAACAAATTTTTCATTCATTCATCTCTCTCTCAGTGTTGTAGTTTTAATTTAGCTATTTAGGGAGTCTTTCCATATGTTTTTCTCCTTTAGCACCCCCCTGCTCTTTCTCTCTTGTACACCCCTTTATTGAGGCCTCAGTTGTCAATTACAGTTCGCATAATATGTAGATGCTGTTCTATTTAATAACAAAATAAATGTTTACAACAAATTCTATTGTTTGTCATGTTTCAGAAATTACAATCTGCTTATTTCATTATCATCCCATTTCTACAATTTTTACTAATGAATTGATACTCCATGCAAGTATATTGTAGCATATTTCAGGGAAATTATGAATACACTTATCTCTAGGTTTGTCTCAATTTCTCGAGACCAGAGATATCTATATGTCTTAGAAGAAATTAGACTTAAGTTATAGGATGAATAACACATATTCCGTATATTCTGGTCTAAACAAATGTTTTGACATGGGAAATTCCTTGACTTGTGCATACTTAAATTAAGCCAACATAATATTCTGAAGGTATTTCTCTGTTCAGAAAACAATTGAAATGAGCACTTCTCTTATTTCCAAAATCAATCCATCTTACATTTCTGTAACAGCTCTGCTCTAAGAGCAGCTGACTTTGGCTTTCTCTTGAGTGTGAAGTGCTTGACGGGAGGAGCCTGCATTCCAACCAGCTGATTGAGAGCATTCTTGTTGAGATAGATACATTCCATGGGTAGAAGAGAGTTTGTATCTGTTGTAGCCACTGAAAAAAAAAGGACCAACTTCATCTTTAGAACCAATTCAGCACGATACAAACATTCCTATCACTATCATACAATGATGATCATAACTTTACAAAATAAAACACTTATTGGTTGCCAATTCATTTACCAGGTTAACGTTTGATTCGGCTACCTACTTTCTCCAAGTATTTCCCTTGTTTTAGTTGTTCATGTATCTTCAGACTTCTTACTTACCAAATATTGAAGTTGTGTTGTAGATTATCATTTACAAGTCATTCATTAATCACAATATAAACAATCAATCATGGCTATCAATTATGACACAATCAGTAATTAGGTTTTGCATTACCAAGCCGAGCTTGTAACTGTTTGATATTAACATACAGACCCAGTAATTTTTCTTGGAAAATAACTAATACTTGATATTTACACTCAACAGCCAGAATAAAATAAATGGTCTGCCAAGCCCACTATCATTTATATGAATGTCCACACATAGCAAAAGAATACCATTGCAAAGGGGTGTTTCACAAAGATTTAAGTATGACTTAGAGTCGCATTTAAATGTCTAGTTGCGCGCTGTATAAAAGGCATGACAGTATTGGTCAGATCATGCCAAGAGGACGCGCACTACTGCGTATTGATCAATAAGATTGCGCGTTGCATATCAGATACGCGTCGCCATTAAGTGCGACCTAAGTCATGCTTAAGTCTTTGTGAAACACCCCCCAGGTTACATAAACTCAAAACTTTAAAGCATTGAGATATGTTCCGC
Source organism: Lytechinus pictus (assembly GCF_037042905.1). Taxonomy (NCBI): domain Eukaryota; kingdom Metazoa; phylum Echinodermata; class Echinoidea; order Temnopleuroida; family Toxopneustidae; genus Lytechinus; species Lytechinus pictus. Next base: position 23,775,082 of record NC_087256.1, read on the forward strand.
CCTGAAACTCACAGGTTTTCCGCAGTTCATGAAGAGCTTCTGCCAAGAATGGATGACTATCTTCTAGTTCCAGGTTAAGCTGACCAGAGACGGGATACGATCTTAGAATGTCTGCTACTGTGGCAACCCATTCATCCGTATCGGTGAGGGCTTGATGGAGAATACCGCTCAGCTCTTCTTTGCACTAGTTTGGGAGAGAATTAATCAAACAAGATATGACGAAGGCTGGTAAAATAAGAGAGGAGGAGGAGGAGGAGAAGAAGAAGAAGACAAAGAAGAAGAAGAAGAAGAAAAAGAAGAAGAAAGGAAACTATATTAAAAAAAAAGAGAAAAATGTTAGAGGCAAAAATGAATGCTCAATGATTATGAACTCTGATTCATATTCATGTTGATTCCCATATTTTGATATAGGGTCTATTATTATTAATGAACAAAACCTTCACTCAAAACCTGAACTTTAGGTTTGATATTTGGTGGAAATGATATATATATAATACAGGGTTTATCATTTGGAGTTTGGAGTTGAAATCTGGATTTTCCTGTGGTGAGTGATAGTGCTTGTGTACATAATTTGTTTGGTGTGTGTTGTTGTGATTGAAAGTGGTGGCTTGTGAAAGTAGTTTGATCTGTCAGATCTCGGCATGTGAAGAATTTAGGGTGCAATACTATGACATGACATGGCTCACTTATTCATTGCTTGTTTATCCGCCATGTGTGAACAGTTTGATTAAGTATTCTCAATGAATTAAATTTACTCTCACCATAATTACTGATAGTGTTTCTTCATTTTAAGCATGAATATATATTTTGCATTTCCTTAATATAACTTAGAACCTTGAACTCTAATTTGACAAGAATGATATTAAATCACTCAAAAGAATATTTGGACAATCCTTGCATGAGATAGAGCTCAACAAATTTTTCTGCCATTTCACCCCATGTTTTGTGAAGATAATGGTTAGTGGTATTGGTAACATTACAAATATTGTTTATATTAGGCTATAAAATTGTTAATTTTGACTTTTGGGCTTAAAATAAAATACAAGTTAGCATAAAAATGGTGTTCTCTTAAATGATATCAACTTCTTAGGAAATCAAAACCAGAATCAACTGTCGATGTTTTGATGTAAGCAAAACATCAAAGATATTAGATTCCCATAAAATAAATTGGAAAATCATGAACTTCCTCACTCACACGTATTGCGAGGTTAGTATTAGTATTACTAACTTCCTATTTTACCCACTCATTCAATGAACAAGGTTATGGTATAACCTTGTTCTCAGTTATATATCCATGTGTGGCAAAATAAGGATGGCAATGTTTGGCTTATTTTCTCTTTTTCTTTGGGACAAATACTTGATTTTTTTACACTGACAGTTTCCATTACACCTATTCGTCATACAACTTGGCCCTTAAGTACATTTGATTCTTTAAATTATTTTTTCTTAATTAAAAATAGAGATAAAAAAATGAAAATTTTCTTGCCATATTATTTTCCACAAATAGAGGGCGTACACAAAAATATGCCCAAAATTCAAGTTTTTGAACGCTCTAGTGAATACAAAAATTATTCTTAAGTTACTAATGAAAAATAAATTGCAACTGTATGGAAATTAGTAATTTTGGTCACAAAAGTGATATTTTAATCATTTTTTAAAGTGTGTGCTCTGTATAGCATTGGCATGCCATAGTCCAACCTGTAGATTCCCAACAGGCAGGGTGGTTGCAGTGAACAAGTGATTTTACCAATATTTTTAGTTTTTCTCATTACTAAAGCTTCGTGCAGATTTGTAAAAAGACCAGAATTTACATGATGCTAACCATTAAATAAAAACTGCTCAGGATCAACTGTAAAAACTGCATTGAAAAAAAAGACAAAAAGTGTCCGACTTAAATTTAGAAATAAATGTTACTGTCAGTAGAGGCGCACGGCCAATATTGGAGACTGTCTCCAATGTGGGAGATTATCTCCAATATCAGAGACTTTTGTGAAGAATTTGGGTATCCAATTTCAGAGACAGTCTCCAGTTTTGGAGACCAATTTCCTTTGTTTACAATTGCTGCAAAAGGATTACCTTGGCGGCAAATAAAAATGTGATAAGCAGATTCCTCATGAAAAATTACCCCTTTTCACCGTCTACACTAAAAATTCACCGTCTACTTTTGTTTTGATAAGGATTTTTGTTGTCAATCACACACTAAACAAATGGGCTTCTGACCTCAGTGAGACAAAATTTTGGGTGGAAAAAATCATGCTTTTGTTGGTGTTGTTTCTTTTGTCCTTTTGCAAAGCAAGTCTCCAATGTGGGAGATTGTCTCCCCTATTGGAGAGAGTCTCCCATATTGGCCGTGCGCCTCTAGTGTTAGTAGTATTAGTAATTAAAAAGTTAAATTTGGGGTCATCGTCGCGTTCATACAGATTACAGTCAGCACAAACATGCTGGAAAAATGATGTGTTATCGTCTCCCTACCAGTGTTAAACTTATTATTGAAAAAAAATGCAATGACTTTGGTATTCATATTTAAGACATATTCCTTTAAAGGCTTTATTCTGACAGCTCTCTGTATCAGCTAACTCACTCATCCTGCATACAAACTTGTGAATAGATGGGACCACAATACTCACCTCTTCCACTTTTCGAAGAGGCATATGGAGAATTGCCATCAAGAGTTTGAGTTTTACAGTCGGGTGTAGAGTCTGAAAGCAATCATGTGTGTTTCTAAGAACATCTTGGTGAAGTTGAGTGCTAATACTTGTAATTCCAGACCAAAGATCATCATTATCACCGAGTTTATTGTGAAGCCAAAGGCTGGTGTCGCTGTCGCGAACAGTCGCCATATTGCGCTTATAAACACAAACTTTTCATGGTGGGCCGGGCCATACAGCGCGACCATTAAGAAAAAGAGTAAAGTAATCAGACCAAACATGAAGGGAAAATTATGTACCCTGTCTACAAAAGGACAAACCAAAATCATGAAATTATAAGACTATTTGTAAGGTATCACAGCACGTATACCTAAGGATGGGATCGATATCCCGCTATTCATCCTCTTAAAAAAATAATTGAAAAAAGGAAAAAGGAAGGAGAGGAGAAAAGAAAGAAATAAAGAAGGGGGGCAGGCGCGGTTCTAGACTATTAAAAGATTGGGGGGGGGGGGAGGGGTGGCTTCAGGGGGCTTGAGAATTTTTTGTACATTGGTTTATTCAATACAATGAAAATGGCCCATTGTGGGGTAGCCTTATACTGTCCCAGCAGCTAGTCCCTCTCCCCCTTTAAAAAATACATTATTAATATTATGCAAGGGAGCGTAGTGACAGAGCGAAAAAAATCACAGTCTCAAAATGCTTGAGAATTGTTTATATATAACATACATCAGGGCCTGATGGGTGTTATATATGTAAATGAGGGCATTTAACGATAAGGGGGGGGGGGTACTTAGGACTGGTTATCAGGAAATGGATTTGTTTAGAGACTTTGAACGTACTAGTATAACAGTATACGACAGCTAGAGGCATAGGCCCGGGGGGGGGGCACTCAGTATATAATGCATAGTGGGTATGTGCCTCGGAGGGGACCCCCATTTTTACACTCAAATTTCCGTTCCAAGGCATAGCATTTTAGTCTTATTGAGGAAAAGAACACAGAAAGCCGCTCCAAAGCATAGCATTTTCTCCTTATAGAGAAAAAAGAAGAAAGAAATCCGCTCCAAAGCGCTCCAAAGCGCTCCAAAGCTTCGCATATTTTTGTTACGCCGTTCCGGTCGTATTGATCTGCTACAATGAGCTGCAATTTTGGTGAAAAGCGGCCGCAGAGCTCTGTCCGACCATCGCCTCTGCGCGAGCGCACCCGTCGGAGGCCGCGCTAGCTGCATCATGCACGCATATCATGCCCGTTCCATAGGGATGCATACGCACTCACGTACACGCTGGCGATCCGTTCCAAGGATCCCCCTTTTGACAAACATTTGTAGTTCCGAAGCCTGTTCCGAGGACCCTCCTTTTTACAACAAGCCCGCTCCAAGGCCCCCGTTTTTTGTCTCGCCCGCGGCACACCCCTACCTCTTTTTTGGTCGAGTGCCCCCCCCCCCCCCGGGGCATAGGCGGATCCAGGGGGCCGGGGTCGAGGCCCCCCCCCCCCCCATATTGGCGTAGCAAAAATAAGAGGAAAAAAGGCAAAAGAGAGGAGAAAAAAAGTAGAGGAAAAAAAAAGGAGGAAGACGAGTGAATGAAATAAGGAGAAGACTTGGGGGAAAAAATGTATGTCACTATATCAAATTTTCGCTCGCGCTTCGCGCTCGCATTGCATGATCGATGAAATACATATCTTGCTCAATATTGAGCTGAAAATATCAAGTTTTGAAGTCAATATACAAAACATAAATCAGTTTGGACGTCGATCATTCATTATTTCGGTTGATTTACAAATTGTTTTTCAAAATTAGTGCTCTGCAAAATGTCTGTTTTATTGTCTGGGCATCAACATTTTCAGCTCGCGCTGCGCGCTCGCATTAGTTGATTTGTCAAGTACCTATATTCTCTTCGTGTATTCCATAAAGTTCTCAAAATATCCTTTTTCAGGTTTGATTGTCAAAACCTATGCAGCTAGCGCTGCGCGTTCGCATTTTCATTGGTGAGTATAATGTATACCCCTGTAGTAATTCTATAACAAACTATACTTAAAATCCATGTTTCATGACAGTAAATTTTTATCAACGATTTCATGATAAAAATGCGTTAAGAATGCCCAGAATCTTAAACACGCGCGTGCATGCTTTAAGGGATGGTCCAGGCTGGAAGCCTCAATAAAATAGAGTAAAATTCACAAAGTAATATAATAAAATACAAAAGAAATAGTGAGTGGATGACGTCATCAGTCTCCTCATTTGCATACCGACCAGGATGTGCGGCGTATAACTGTTTTGTGAAAACAGCAAAACTTTAAAATGTCATAACTTTCTTATTTTACATCCGATTTTGATGAAATTTTCAGTGTTATGCTTAATGTGTTTTTTTCTCTTATTATTCAAATCAACTTTTTGATAGGGTGAACTTGTCCTTTAAACCTAGCATATGGAGCACTTTATGAACTTGCAAATAAAAGTACATCTTCTACATCGTTAAATTACTGAATGGGATACTCAACATATATAGGCTGCAAAAAAATACAACCCAATCATCACTGCCCTGCATTTTGTAATGGATCCCCCCCTTTTTTTTTTGCTTGTCAAATTTCACCACCCCTGTAAAAAAAAATCCTTCCCAGGACCCTGCAGCCAAATGTGATTGAAGTATCAATATTTGGAGAACAAGATCAACCAAATGTAGGCCTATTCTCAACTTTCAAAGCATGAATAACTGTTTTGTGAAATTAAGCAAAACTTGAAAATGTCGTAACTTTCTTATTTTACATCCGTTTTTGCTGAAATGTTTAGTGTTATGCTTGGTTGGATTTTTCTCTTATTATTTAAATCAACTTTTTGTAGGGGTGGACTTGTCCTCTATTAATCAATTAATTTACATTTTAACACCTCCTCCCCTTATAGGCCTATTTCAGAAAAACTACAACTTATAATAGGCTTATTTAAATTCCGACTAGATTTAGAGGCGTCGCACAGTGGGCCAGAATGAGTTGAAAGTGCGCCAAAATTATATTCCGTGTTATATTTTTACTTTAACATGTTGATTGAGGGTAATTTTGGGCGTAGAATCGACTGAACATAATTTAAAGCCGATATGACGTCACTTTGATACCAAATTTTGATTGGCTACTTAAAATCTATCTGCGAAAAGACAAATTACGCTAAACAATGTGCAGTATATAATCTTTGTGTTATGTGTTACTTTAAGATTGACCAGAGTGAGCGGTGGTTTATGCTTCTCATATGCCTAAAAAGTGCGTAAGAGATTCTGAAAATAATTTGATGGCATCAAAATGATCATTAGATAAAAAAATACTTAAAAATCTGAAAAATATTAACCGTGCTTTATCAAGCGGCGTAGACTTGGGTAAAACGCAGAGTATATAACACCACGAATGAATAACTATGAGGAGGGTTTTGGGCTGAAATTATTCTACAAGTAACTTTTATCTCTGGAAGAGGGGCGGGTAGCCCTAATTTGCGTTATCAACCTTTATTTTGTTTGCATTAAGCCTGGAATTCATGTCATTTTCAAGGAATGGAAGGGGAATCGTCCTCGCCGTGCAAAAATGAAAGGAAATGTATACACCCCACACGGTGCGCAGCGATGACTGCGCGGTATGAAAATGACCGTTTTTGAACAGGTTTTGGGGGTGTTGTGTCAAGTAAAATCGGCTGTAACATGAAAACGGGCAAAAACGGGCAGCTAAATTTGGTATCATCTTAAAGCTTAGACATCTAGCAAAATGATGATGATAGAATTTAAACGGAAATCCACGGAAATCTAAACTTTTCTAATGTAAATAAAAAAAACATGGATTATCAGCCTTTTACAAGGAATAATTATCCTATAAACCTTCTGAAATGTGTCATTTATCTAATTTAAACCCTTTCACACGAAAAAAGAATATATCAGGATTATGTGGGTGCCATTTCAGATTCCTACATGAAAAACCTCCTGTGAAATGGCTTGTTTTTCAACTAAGTAGTCATATACGCGGCATTTCGCAAAATGTCACATTTTAAGATTTGAGGTAGGAAATTAACAACCTTTATGCAAATTCCCGAATGAAATATTTTGCTGAAGTTAAAGCTTATTGCGGCATACAATATTGTTCTACCAAGAATGTATTTCTATTTATTTTCTAGTTATTTTCTAATCTACTTGGATTTGCTCTTCTCAGATTCAATGCTTATAACGCAATTAAAAACAGTTTTCAGTTCAGGAGCATATTCCAGTGTGACACTTGATCAATTTGATGTTTTATTATGAGTTAGAGAGATTTATAGATTTTTTACTACGTTTCCGCTCCGTGCTGACCGGTCAGTGATTGCATCTTTGAAAGGGCAGGGCAAGCGTATTTGGTGAAGATTTGTTTATATGCCATTTTGACAAGAGTTACGACAAACTTTTGTATATACTATAATTATCTTTTTCATATTAGAAAGATGCACAATAAAAATATTTCATATATGTATACATCATATTGGTAATAATATCATTATGTGAGAAGTGAGATTTTATAGATAGAGTCAATGGCGACAATAGTCAAATATGACTAATCGCCACCCAAACCAACATAAGAAGAAGACAAAAGCTCGCTACTTTCACCTCATAGGTACTAGGTCGCGCGTTATTGGTCGCCAGAGCTCGAGCAGTGTATAAAGGTACACTCCACAACTACAAGTGCAGGAGCACCGCCGCCGACCTCCACCTTGCCTTCCGATTATTAATATTCTAAATGGTTGATTGTAGCCCTGCCCTGTAACACGAAAAGTTGTAAGTTCTCTATAAACATTTTCGAGTCGTTGTCTCGTTGTGGTGTGCGTCATTTTTGTTAGGCTTTAAAGCCAAGCCCAAGCCAAGGCAATTATTAGCAATCGAATTAGACGGCATTGAGTGTAGGCACATTTCCTTAATCGGCGCGTGCGATTCTCATGCACACATGTCGCATTAGGCGGATCACAATTTCGTGATTCGGTTTAGATCTAACGTTAGATACTGCACGGAGCGAAATCGCCGGTCATCTCTTTCAGTTTCTCTCTTATTTATAAATGTTCTACTTATTTAGCGATTGTGCAAGGGTCCACACCAACTGACCAAATTTTTACCCCATTAAAAAAAAAATTGTGGCAGTTTTAAAGTGAGTTTTCATTTAATTTATTGCATGGTTTGTTGAAATTGTTGTGTGACGAAATAGATTTTCTAACTTAGTAGGCCCTAATTAGAACGGCCTTTTCCTGAAATAAGTCACCTCTCTTCTTGTGTGTGTCAGTGTGTGTGCGCTCGTTGTGTACAAAGTCAATGGGAGATGAAAGAAGTCACTGCCATTGACGAAATGAACGGCAATGAATGGAGTGGTGACTTAAACCAGGATAATGCCTTGGCTTTAACTAGTTAGAAATAAGTTGGTCTTGGATGGTCCGGTGTCAGTAACCATTCTGGACTCTGGAGATGCATTGACATTCATGACATTGTCAATGATTGAGACAAGTCTAAAAATAATTTGCTAACTTGTTCAGTAGAGGCGCACGGCCAATATGGGAGACTCTCCAATATGGGAGACAATCTCCCATATTAGAGACTTGCTTTGCAAAAGAACAAAAGAAACACCAACAAAAGCATAATTTTTTCCACCCAAAATTTTGTCTCGCTGAGGTCAGAAACCCATTTGTTTTGTGTGTGGATGACAACAAAAATCCTTATCAAAACAAAAGTAGACGGTGAATTTTTAAAATAGACGGTGAAAAGGGGTAATTTTTCATGAGGAATCTGCTTATCACATTTTTATTTGCCGCCAAGGTAATCCTTTTGCAGCAAATGTGAACAAAGGAAATTGGTCTCCTAAACTGGAGACTGTCTCTGAAATTGGATACCCAAATTCTTCACAAAAGTCTCTGATATTGGAGATAATCTCTCTCATGGGAGACAGTCTCCCATATTGGCTGTGCGCCTGTACTGCTTGTTGTGGTTCAAAGAGTACTCGTGCAAAATAAAGAAAGGGATGCCAAACAATTTTAAAGATAAGAATGCCACATCATTTAGTAGATGTAGATCTACATCTACAATGCAAGCAAAAGGAAGTAGGAGGGAAGAATAAATGAAGAACAAAACGAGGAGGAGGAGGAGGAGAAGAAGGGTGAAGAAGAAGAAGGGAGAAGAGGAAGAAGGGTGAAAAAGAAAAAGGGAGAAGAAGAAAAAAAGGACATGAAGGAAAACAAGGAAGAAGAGAAAGAAGAAGAGGAAGAGAGAAGAAGGGGGGTGTCTTTCTATGGTGCTTTTGAGGAAGATCAATAATACCCTTTTTACACAGGATTTTCTTAACCCCGGACTATCGCTAACCCCGTACTATCCTTAACCCCGTACTATTTTTTTTTCCTTTTCACACATGCCAAATTGTTATCGCTAACCCCGGATAAGGAATGCTTGCTTTTCACACACGAAACTCGCTAACCCCGGACTAGTGGTTTTTGTCGATCATTCGTAGTACAAGTACTTCACTCGTACCTTTTTACACACGCTAAAATTTCCTTAACCCCGTAATATAGGTGGGGCTAAATTGCCATTTAGCCCCACCTATAGTACGGGGTTAAGCTTAGCCCACTTTCGTTTTACACTAGCGATCTTAACCCCGTACTATCGCTCTTAGCACCGCAATTGCTGGGATAACCCTGCTTTTTTGCAGGGCCAAATAATCCCGTACTAAAGGTGGGGTTAGCCCACTTTGCAAAAATGCTGTGTAAAAAGAAAGTGGGCTAAGCTTAACCCCGTACTATAGGTGGGGCTAAATGGCAATTTAGCCCCACCTATAGTACGGGGTTAAGGAAATTTTAGCGTGTGTAAAAAGGGTATAAGAACACTCAATGAGTTAATGCAACTGTTGTAACTTTGCCATTATGGCAACTACCATGGAAACCTTGATTCTGATTGGCTGCTGATCCCTGTTACAACAATTGCAAGTCTTTTATGAAACGGGTCCCAGAAGCACACTCAATGAGTTAATGCAATGAGCCAGATACTTTGTCAGTGCATAAAATATCCTTATATTTGGCACACTTGAACCCCCCCCCCCTCACTCAACTTACAAGTTACCATAAAAATAGCACTTGGTCACCTATTTTCAATTTTTTTTAAAAACAAAAGTATTATTCAGACCAGGTGATTCAGGCTATTGGACAATTTCTTTAAACTAATTTCTCTTTAACCATTCAATTGAAACACAGAATGAATACTTATAAATTGGGCAGGGGGCATGTCTGTGCACCTAACTATTTAATTTAAGATTTAACATGAATTTCTTTTTATTTCATAAAAAAATTCAGTTGATAATGTTTTTTATATTTTCATGAGTAAGTGTGCCAAAAAGCTATTAAAAATTGGAAAGAAATGTATGATTTTCTTGGAAAAAAACCTTGGCCAGTCATTTTCAGATTGAACCAAAAAATGTTGGTTGCCTCCGACGAAGATTCTGCTAGGATCGAAAGCTTAGGCCCCTTTTTGACTTTCCAAAAAATGTTTCACGCACCCATTCACTTTACACACGATTCAGGCATTTTGATGATAAAGGCTGCATTTTGAGGCTGTCACATGAAATGCCTGAAATTCAAAATTTCTCCACCACTTTGTGTCAGATTTTTGGTCTTGCAGGTGTAAAGTTTGTGGTTGTTGTGTATCTTCTTTTATTAGAATCACGCAGATATGTGCACAGACAATGGGGACTGCAAAGACTTGGGGCACCTTACCATATATGTAGTATGTACTTATAATATATAGCCAAGTTATTAATTAAACTATTAACAGTATTACAATTGCATACATGCGCTATATACACAATTTTTCAGATGGTCTAAAACTTTTGAAAATGATGATATGCAAATCCCATCAAAGACTTGATTGTACATAGACACCAAGGACCTTCATTGGCTGGACATTCTTATGAACCGAATCATTCATAAAAGAAAAAAAAAGAAGATGTGTAGAAGGGTAGATACAGAGATAGATATAAAATGGCTTATTGAAATCTCCGCCAAAAGCTGAATAGTGATCAATTTTACAAACATGCAAGTTACATATAAAGTTTTCATACAAAGTATGGTAACAGTTTCTAAATGATACACAAACCTATTGTAGAAATTGTAATTGTATGATCTTAGAAAATATAGTGTCGGTGGAGAAAAAGAAGAATGTAGTATTAGGTGAGTGAAAATAAAGTCATGAAGGTGTAAGGAAGTAAATGGAGAGGATAGAAAAAGGAGAAGAGAAAAGGAGGAAAAAATAGGAAGAAGAAAAGGAAGAGAAAAGAAGAGATCATGATCATCAAATCTTGACATGCACACACTATATCCTCTCACTTAGAGCTGGTAGCAGGTAAAATTCAATGAGATTTAAAAACAAAAACATTAAATATTTACATAGTAAAATATGCAATGATGTAATTGGTCTGTGGAGCCGTCAACATACAAAGTAAAACAAAATAAGATTGATTACCTGTTAAAAGATCAACAAATATGGAAGAGAGCTACATTGGAAATGTTTAGTTTTGCATTATATTGTTGATATTTCCATTGTGATCGTAAAACATAATTACATTGCTGTCTGAGAGGTAAACTATTTGTAAATTGTGGATGCTTGGCAAGAGAACTGGCAAAGTCAATACATTTCTGTTTTCGTCTTGCCTCTAAAGGCGACCGCACACCTTACGATTGGTCTGCGACTCAATTTTGGAATAAAACGTAGTAGAATTTGATGCTAATATTGAGACTTGGAATATCTTACTGTGTTATGTTCCAAATCATTGTACAAATACCTATGTTCAAATCTGTGACTATGCTATCATTCTTCGTAGAATAAAATCAAATTTAATATCTAGTCATAATGACGTCATAGCAGTCGTAAGATTGGCTACGATTTGAAACTAATTTGGCCTTTACTCGAAAATAAAGGCTTGCGATCTTTCAAAATGGTTATATTAGTATTCTTTCAATTAATTTTAACCTCAAATAAAATGATATGTTCCATTCACATTTTCAGAAAATGAGCAAAATGCGATTTGTTCCAAAATCGGATCGCGAACAGTCGTAAGGTGTGCGGTGGCCTTAACAAAGAAATATTGCATGTTTCTAATGCTGTAGCATAGCCTGCATAGGCCTACATGTAGTCTTTGTACTGGCATCCAAGCATAATCTTACAAGCACGTTTCTGAATATTTTCTAAGGCAAGCACATTGCTTTTTTTTATAGGATACCATTGTAAACCGGTACTCCGTAATCGAAAATTAGGCAAATGTATCCTTCATAATACATGTATATTAAAATAAGGTCATAAAAGAGGTGTCTATACTTTTTATTAAAGGCGACGAAGCATGTACAATTTTCTTTTACATCTTTTTATGAGATCTGATACCTGACTATCCTACTTCAGGTTAGATTGTAAAGTACACCTAGTATTTTTGATTTTTGGCTTCATGAACAAAACTTAAATCATCATTTCCTATTAAAATTTCACTTTTTTCAACGTAATTTTGGTTGGGAGTTTTGAGATACTGGAAATGAACATCCATGGTGAAATATTTTGTTGGATTAAGACTAGAAGTGACTGGCCAGTTAAGAAGATTGTCCAGTACAATTAACAAGAATGAAGGATCCATTGATGATCTTAGTGATCCCTCAATATTGATCTCTCATGAAACTCTCAGCTGTCTTTAATACCTTCTTTTGCTTTCGCTGATGTGGTTTACGGTACACCATGTGGAGTGTTATAGAAACAGTGGATAGAAGAAGAAGAATAAATGGATAGGCGAGAAAGTGGAAATTTGAGAGTAGAGTTATCTTTCTTGAATGTAGTCCTGAAAAGGACTGTAAACCAGAAGACGGTCGGACAGTCAACCTGCCTGAAACGTCGAGTCTCTCTACTGATTCTGCTCATCATCTCTACTCTACTCGCCGACTCAAGCCAGCATCTCCTCATCCATCCTACTACTCAAGCTGTTTCAACTCATCAATCTCTTCTGGTTTACAGTCCTTTTCAGGACTCCATTCAAGAAAGATTACTCTACTCTCAAATTTCCACTTTCTCGCCTATCCATTTATTTTTCTTCTATCCACTGTTTCTATGACACTCCACATGGTGTACCGTAAACCACATCAGCGATTGTACATGCCACCATGCAAACTTTCAAACAACTTCTTTTGCTTCTTAGGAATTTAGTTTTTAATAGTCTTTAAAACGTAATTCATGGGGTTTTCAGAGCCATTCCACTTCGACCACAAATTTTTTTGTGATCTTGTAGACTGCTCAAAGACTTACATCAATTTTTGGTCTTTCAGTGCTCTTTCATGGGTCTCCATTCTGTATCTCTTTCAGGGATGTGTTTCACAAAGATTTATAGGGGAATCCAACCCAAATAAAAACTTGTTTTTATACGAAAAAGACAAATCAGACAAGTTGATAGGTGAAAGTTTAAACAATAATGGACAAAAAACAAGAAAGTATATATGGATTTTTAAAAGTTGTAAATATTGGTAATCACTATACCCATGGAGACTTCAAATTGGCCGCATATGGGATGTCATAGTGATGTAAGGCAAGGACTACTCTTCCATGTACTCCAATACTTATTATGGCTAACATGTCATTTTTCCCAAAAGTTTTATTTCAAATTATATTTTTCTTTCATGAGGACATAAAACAATATACTACCTGGGTTGTCTTTAATACCTTCTTTGTGGCTTATTAGGATTTTTGTTTTTAATAGTCTTTAAGATGTAATTCATGGGGTTTTCAGAGCCATTCCACTTCGACCACAAATTTTTAGTGATCTTGTAGACTGCTCAAAGACTTACATCAATTTTTGGTCTTTCAGTGCTCTTTCATGGGTCTCCATTCTGTATTTCTTTCAGGGATGTGTTTCACAAAGATTTAAAGGGGAATCCAACCCAAATAAAAACTTGTTTTTGTCTCACCTGCATAGCAGAGTGAGACTATAAGCGCCGCTTTTCCGACGGCGGCGGCGGCGTCAACACCAAATCTTAACCTGAGGTTAAGTTTTTGAAATGACAGCATAACTTAGAAAGTATATGGACCTAGTTCATGAAACTTGGCCATAAGGTTAATCAAGTATTACTGAACATCCTGCCTGAGTTTCATGTCACATGACTAAGGTCAATGAACTTAGACCATGTTGGGGGAATCAACATCAAAATCTTAACCTAAGGTTAAGTTTTTGAAATGTCATCATAACTTAGAAAATATATGGACCTAGTTCATGAAACTTATACATAAGGTTAATCAAGTATCACTGAACATCCTGCATGAGTTTCACGTCACATGACCAAGGTCAAAGGTCATTTAGGGTCAATGAACTTTGGCCGAATTGGGGGTATCTGTTGAATTACCATCATAACTTTGAAAGTTTATGGATCTGATTCATGAAACTTGGACATAATAGTAATCAAGTATTACTGAACATCCTGTGCAAGTTTCAGGTCACATGATCAAGGTCAAAGGTCATTTAGGGTCAATGAACTTTGGCCAAATTGGGGTATTTGTTGAATTACAGCCATAAATTTGAAAGTGTGTTGGTCTAGTTCATAAAACTTGGACATAATAGTAATCAAGTATCACTAAACATCCTGTGCGAGTTTCAGGTCACATGATCAAGGTCAAAGGTCATGTAAGGTCAAAGAACTTTGGCCACGTTGGGGGTATTTTTTGAATTGCCATCATATCTCTATAAGTGTATTGGTCTAGTTCATAAAACGTGGAAATAAGAGTAACCAAGTATCACAGAACATCTTGTGCGAGTTATAGTAGTTTTCAAAATCAGCACTGCTGCTATATTGAATCGCGTGATGCAGGTGAGACGGCCAGAGGCATTCCACTTGTTATAAGAAAAAGACAAATCAGACAAGTTGATAGGTGAAAGTTTGAACAATATTGGACAAACAACAAGAAAGTTTTTTAAAAGTTGTAAATATTGGTAATCACTATACTCATGGAGACTTCAAATTGGCCGCATATGGGATGTCATAGTGATGTAAGGCCATAGAGATGTATACTAATTACGCTATAGTGCGAAGTCGCCATAGGCGCGCGTACTTAACGTCTGTGATTGCGCGGAGCGTGGTCGGCCATTGCTCGATAGGTCTTGGTTTGTAAAAGTACCCGGATGTATACATAGCTCGTGCGTTGTAACGCTGTGAAAAAGGGATGCCGTCTCCGGCCTTTTTTCTTGAAGAAAAGAATCCAACCTCATTACAATCGAAAATATTAATGACAAATTGCATTTCGATTGATTATTAGTGTGATTACATGGGGATTATGCTGTGAATTTGGCATTTATACCTGACTTCTCGGGATGAAATTCTCTTATATAATTTTTGCATTTACCTCTCTGTTTATAGGCCTATTTTAGATAATAATATCTATTATATCAGATAAAGTAAAAATATACAACGTACATTAATGGAAAAATTGACAATTAATTCAAAGACAGTGAATTAGCCCATCTTCTCCGCTGGATATCCCTTGACCTTTAACTGCATCGTCCTTTTCCACATTTCCTTCATTCACGTCACTTGATGTTCTCATGACCAATTTGTTTATGTTGGATATAATATTTTAATTTCTATATAGGCCTACTATATGTAACTTGCTTTAATTTGTAAGAAATATATCATTAACAATAATTTGTATAAGTTAGTGTTTTGATCTTTGATTATGCGCTATTATAATAGCAAGTAGTAATTATAAAGGGTATCTCATTACTTTTCTTGGCGTTACAGCAGTGTACATTCTAGAATCGATTTTTTTATTCGCTTTTTAAGGGGTGGGTGTAATTAAAGACTAGTGTCATACGCACCCAATCAAAATTACTTTGACACACTGTGATCAAAATAAAATAGGGGCGCAACTGCATGGATCCCTCCCTAAAGTGAAAATGAACATGACATAATAAATGATTGTGATTTTATGCACCCCCTGTTTCAAAATCATTCTGCGGCCCCGTATGTCAATGATATTATAATTTTGTTCATCCGTGAAAACCTTATTATAAAACAAACCTGAATAATCAAACTCAGGTTCATAGGCTAGCCAATGAAATTAAAAGAATAAAATTAGTTATACTTTTAAAGTGACAAACAAAACTGAATATGCAAAACGCATGTTTACCGGTTTATGACATACATGTAGGCCGGTGCCAGTGTTTGGAAATCTTTGCCATAAATTTAACACAGACACAGTTAATAAATATTAACACAATTTCAAGACAGGAAATTATGATGATCACTCAACAGCTGACAATTTGTATAACATCTTATTCCAAGTATTTTCAGTTTTGCAATATTCAATAATATTATGTTTGGTTTTAGTACTCACAATTTTGCAACCGTTTTTATATAAGTTTATTAAGTTTGCATTTATGAATCTCTTTCATGATATTGTTATCAACTGGTTTTATACACTCAGTTTTAGTAATAATAATCTTTGTAGTATAATACAAATATCCTCAGTCTTCCCGCCCTTTTCTTCTCTTCTCCTTCTTATTCCTCTCCTTCTTATTATTCTATCCTTGATTTGTTCACATAATATTGGTCCAATCATTATATAGGATCACAAACGCCGGCCATAATTATATCAACAGAATATTTCAGCCGGTTTGCCGATCTGCATAGTATTTCAGCCGGAGTGAATCAAGTTTAGACTTTCCAGAAAATCAAAGTGAAATTGTTCTATGTTGCGTTAAACATGCATTGTAATTTGTTTACTCTCCGAAATATTGAAATGTTTGCAAGTCAATAATACACGGTAAACATCCTACACTTTACCCCATGGCCTCCTGTACATATTGCAAAATTGTACTTCTGCATGCGCGCATTTGATATGCAAATTTTGCTGTCAACAAACATTTCTTAATTGCTCGCACGTATATAAGTAATCAATATGACCGGATGGTTGAAAGCATTGGAAATTTAAATCATAAACTTATCAATTAATTGGACCAATGCATAAATTATTTTCAAATATTATCAATAAAAGTCATTTTATGACTCACGAGTTATTGTGATGTTGGTTACATCGACGTTTAAAACCATGGGGAAAGGAGTTAGGCTCTATATTCTTTATACGATTTCTATGTGTAGATCTATAAAATGGAAAATGAATTATAAAAATTATCAAAAGTAAAGAAATAAATTATCAGCAATCAGCATCATTGTAATTAGGAAACTATACTTGAAAAAAAAATGCAATCGTGTTTTTTCGATAGCTTGTGTCTCGGATGCATCAGACACTGTGAAAGGGCCTATGAAATTTCTGAGGTCAACTTGAACACCAGATCATGTTAAGTTTTCCGGACCTAGAACGATATGCCTAGGACTAGCTGCATGTTATTTTTAATATTCATCCCTTCCCAATCATCAGAAAATATAAGTCATATATATGATACATCGAAATGTTATGACCAAAGCAAAAACGATTGGGGATGTATATTATCGTTGGACTGTATTATTTGTGGGATATATTATGCCCTTTAGATAGGTCTATATAGGCAGTTTTGTCCTCAGTTTTGATAGATTCTTTGTTAATTTGAACTTTAATCCAGTGCGATTTACAATATTTTGCTTTTCCATTTGCTTTCAAGCTCATTTGTCATCATTTTGTTCCGTTTCTGTGCTATCACTGTACATGCCCCATAGGTAATGTACGCGCATGGCAGGCTGCGAAGACCTATCGAGTAATGGCGGCCGGTCTCCGCGTAATCACAGAGATTTGACGAAGTACGCCCTCTAGCGTTATTAGTATACATCTCTATGTGTAAGGCAAGGACTACCCTTCCATGTACTCCAATACATATTATGGCTAACATCATTTTTCCCAAAAGTTTTATTTCAAATTATATTTTTCTTTCATGAGGACATAAAACAATATACTACCTGGGTTGTATTTAGATTACTGCCCCAGGGGAATGGGTATTTACCCAGTTGCCAATTTGAAATCTACATACTATTAATGATCTCAATTTTAAAGCGGCTATAATTTTCTTATCGCTTGTCTGATTTCTTTCAAACTTTCACCATTCTGTTTAATTTATTTTTCTCCTTCCCTTTATGGCCAACGCTGGATTCCTCTTTAAGTGTGACTGAAGAGTTGCATTTCAATTTCCAATTGCATGCAGAACTTATAAAAAGGCATGTTTCACCACATTGGTTGAATCATGCTAAGAGGAGCACACTACTGGGTATTAATCAAATAAATTGCGTATTATTCAAATAAACATCATGTGTGCATTGTTAATTAGGCATGATACTACCGACATGTCTTGCTTAACCCTTTGAAAAAACACCTCCTCTCCCCCTGTCCTCTGGAAGTAAAGTGGTTTATAGCTTTCTTTCCTTTTTATTCCAGAGAATAAAATAATCTTTATTTCATATTATGAACAAAAACAATAATGAATAAAATTATTTTACATAACTTTTTTACATACATTCTTTTACATAAACCCTTTTTAAAGGTTTTCCACATAACATACAATATTTTATGAATGAAAGAGTAGCCTACTAGTGATGCCTACATGTACGTCATAAAATTATTTAAAAATGATAACCACTTCTGATGGAATTTCTCACAGTAATTATCTTCATAAAAATGTTCTTTTCACAAACAGTATCTCTGAATTTCACTTTTAAGGAGATTAAAATTTGGTAAATTATCATTCATTTTAATTTTATGAAAGCGAGAAATTGATAGAATGGTATTTATAGCACAAAATTAAATGATCTGATTCCGAATAAACACAATTCTAAAGTGGTTAATGTTGTATGATAATCATACGAGGTCAATAAGAAGGTGATGCCATTGATCAGAAAGCATGATGTTATTTGTTGATTTTCATATTTTTTTCAAAAGGCATTTTTTTTCTTTGTAATTTCAGAGCCTCAAGAAGGAAATTTAGGTGATGACTAGTTATACAACAACCATGGAGGAATGTGCACCACAGCCTCTATCAAGACCAAACAGTATCGATGACAGGTCAGTCTTTGTTCTATAACTTTTCAAGAGATTTGAGCCCTACTACATGTACATTGTTGTTCATGCATTTTATATATTCCTGGGGTTGTTAATATAATAATAAAGCTGCTTACAATTCACAGACAACTCTGTGTATAAGTGATGACTTTTTCTATTTTTTATTCTCTGTGCTGAATCAGAGAATCCTAATTTTCCTCTTTTTTTTAGATGGGAGTACATCCCATAATTAAAGAAAAATATTGGTTCTCGGATAGCTACATGTAGAATAAATGATGTGCCTTTCCAAGAGCTGAACTTTGAAAGTCTGTAGACTGTCCCACAAGTAGATACCCGTCACCAAAAGAGCTCCACTTGTACATTATCTTATATTATATTTTTTTCGTTTTGAAGAGGCTCATACTAATCTGTCCACTGCAAACTCATGCTCTTCATATTCCTGTAATGGGAATGTGACAAGGAGTATTTGACAAATTTGGTGTCAACATTATTCATTATCAAACTTGTGTGTGGTGACTTGATCCCATGCTTTGTTTTTGTTGAACAAATAGCCCTCCAGACCAACAAATTGTCTTAAACTATTGGGAATATGAGCCCTCTTTTGTAAAGTTGTTACCGATGGCATTGCGGTCCAGTGGTTATGACTCTTGTCTTTCGATCAGAGGTACGTGGGTTCGAATCCAAGTTAAGGAGTGCATTCCTTCAGCAAGAAATTTACCCACATCGTGCTGCACTCAACCCAGGTGAGGTGAATGGGTACCTGGCAGGATTAATTCCTTGAATGCACCAAGCGCCTTTCGCAGCTGGAGCTACAGCCAGGGTAATATATGGTGTGCCATTGAATAGGCAATTATATAATCAGCGCCTCATAAGTGCTATATTATTAATGGCAAGTTGCAAGCTACTGTTATAAGCTGCAGTTTAGTTATTTACATTTGTTATGTACTTGTTGGATAGAACGCGATATTGTTAAAGGGGAACAGAACTTGTATCATGCCCCCTTGGCCCAATTGGTTTAGGATAGCCCAATATATTTTCATTGTGAATTTTGTTTGGAAATTATGGTGGTCATTAGATGAAAATCAGGAATGCTCTGAACTACATGTACAAGTACTGTGAACATTTTGTAATTTAATTTTTGTTTCTTTGCAAATATTGTGGTCTGAATGCTTGTAACAGTACAGCAGAAATTCATTTATCATGATTCGAGAGAGAGTGTATTACTGTATGATCAAAATGTTGCACATAGGTAATGATCTAGGAACTCTATGTAGTAGTTAACTTTGTATACAGCTGGTGCTGATCAAAATGGCTGCATACATGCCTTGATAAAGATTTGAGGTGGCAGTAAAGTTGATTTCACAAGAAAGTCTGTAAAACCAAAATTAATTGTCACTACATCATTGTGGATCCAAATAGATATGGTGCAGTTATATTTTCGAACCGAAATTTTTGAAATCCTAAAATCTCAGCTGAAAAAAAGAAAATGATCGCACTTAAAAGCTTCCAACACAGTTGTGCACATGTGGGATAGTGTATTATTATTGCTTGGAAAAATAGCAGACATTTGACTCTTTAGAAGCTTTATATTGAGACCTTGTTGTATCTTTAGACTTTGCTATTTTTTCCTAGCCTTTATCTTGTTGTCTCATGACCTTTGCTTGTTTTGTTTACTCTTAGGAATTCATCTGGATTCAAGGGCTTCATTCTACTTTAAAGGTCAATTCTTGAAGTGAAGCAGTATAAAGAGACCTTGCTGTAGACCTTGCCATAGTTATCCTAGCCTGTATCGTGTTTATTTATTTAGTACAGTGTATTTACTATTAGTTTTGGTGTCACCTGTGCCTGGGAGTCAAATTGCGAATGGAATCACTCTGACCCACAGGTCTCTCCTCCCGATATAACTGATTGGGGGAGTGCAGGTTGACTACTGCACCTGGGTTCCCCCTACTCTTCCATGTACATGTATATGAATAGTGCAGTGGGTTTTAAAATGCAAAGGTAATGACTCTCCTCTGCACAGGGCCTCCACTTAATGCCCTGTTCGAGAGACAGAGTGTTTTCCACTGTAACATAGCCTGTAGCAATGAAACAAGGAAAACAATGCAGGCTTCAGTCATCCGCCCGGGGTGGACTCGAACCCATGTCCATTGGTTCGAAAGACAGGTGCTTTTAATACCAACTGAGCTACATGTAACTTTGCTCCCTCACAACCTTTGTTTATCTTTACAGGAGGACCTGTTGGGTTTGCTTTGCCACGATAGAAGATGACCGGTCAGCGGAATGGGTCAGGCCGTGCCGCTGCCGAGGAACAACAAAGTGGGTACATCAGATGTGTTTGCAACGCTGGATCGATGAGAAACAGCGCGGTAACAGCATGGCCAAGGTCATGTGTCCCCAGTGCAATGCAGAGTACTCCATCACATACCCTGAGCTTGGTGAGTGGTGGTAATTTGGTGATTTTTTATTGCCATCAAGTGAAAAAAGTGTGTTGGATGATCTGTGGTAGTACACCAGGGGCCTGTAATGCAAAGCTTTTCAATCATTGTAGAATACTTTTCTACGATTGATTTCATTGACTACAATGTTTAATCAAGCGTATGATCAATCGCTAACCTTTGTGTTATGGGACCCTGATGGGAGTGAAATCATGGGTCAATTTTCTCAAGTGACATTTCCTTTCTTCCATTAGGATAGGCAAATTTCAAAGCCTGAAATAGCAGGATGCACGAATTGAATTGACCAGTGCTGGCTGCACAGAAACATTGTTAGCCTAACAGCGCTAACAGTAAGCCCAGTCACATCTTTCGGATTGTAACGTCGAATCATAAGTAATGCATTGTTGTAGCATGAGGCGTCAATGCCACCTTACCGGTTGTAACAGCGCCTCTGTTAGTGCACTGTTAGTGCTAACAGCTTTTTTGTGCGGTCAGTAGTGGTGACTAGAATAGCACATCAATGAACACTATATGAAGGTTTTTGTTTAATTTCTACTTTGAATGCATCCACATGTTGCTATTACAAATACTTGACCAACTGTTAAATGTCAGTTGCTTATGGACGCATTGTAGCTTTCTGATGATCTGATGAAAATACTTAACGTAATTATATTAGGTAGAAGAAATTATTAAGTTTGCAAATCTATTCCTTCTACCCTGAGCGTAGAAAACATGAGCAGTTTAGGGCCACAGCAAATGTACATTATTAGGAACAGACTCGTAACAAAAGAAGGAACTGTTTACCAATGTGAAATATTTGTGGATACAGGTTTGTTGAAAATGTTTCAAATTTGATTTTTTTCTCAGGTCCCATTGTATACATCTTAGACTTGGTGGATAGGTTCATTTACAAGGTTTGCCCGTTTGCAGCGGGAGGCATCGTTGTAGGATCGGTCTACTGGACGGCCGTTAC
Source organism: Lytechinus pictus (assembly GCF_037042905.1). NCBI lineage: Eukaryota > Metazoa > Echinodermata > Echinoidea > Temnopleuroida > Toxopneustidae > Lytechinus > Lytechinus pictus. Next base: position 23,797,161 of record NC_087256.1, read on the forward strand.
CTACGGCGCTGTCACCGTCATGCAAGTCCTGGGCCACAAAGAGGGACTGGATGTGATGGAACGAGCGGACCCCCTCTTCCTACTCATCGGCTTACCCACAATACCCGTTATGCTCATCCTTGGTAAGATGGTTCGATGGGAGGACTACGTCCTGCGGCTTTGGCGGAAGCACTCGCCCAAGCTGCCCTTCTGGAATTACCTGTTCCCGGAAGAAAGCATCAAGACGCCGATTGTTCCAAGAGTCCCGACGGAGCCTCAGCCGATCTCCGATCCCATCTCGGCGACGAGAGTCCTCTGCGGTGCTCTCATCTTTCCAACTATTGCTACCATGTGCGGGAAGCTTATGTTCAGCTCATTAACATCTAATCTGCAGAGAACGATATTGGTGAGTATGTTATTCTCGTGTTGAAAACTATCAGGATTACCACTTTTTTAGATGACAATTGAAATTGATACTTTTTATCACCTTAAAAATTGTTCGCAGAAAATCCTTTAATCAGAGTGTTTTTCTTCTCTTTCATCCATTCTCTGGCTTCTATGACCGGTGGGTTGATAATAATGTATTGGATTTACATCGTGCCAAGTCCACTCTGTCGAGTGCTCAAGGCACATTTCAAAAATTTATATAAAGGAAATTAAGAATAATTGGAATGTGAAAAAAAGATGTATTTTTTTCAATTTTAAGAATTTTTACATTAAAAAAATTACTTCAGAAAGGCTGATAAGGCTCGTTCCATAATTTAGAGGATTGGTTGGAGAAGTAACAAAGTTTCACTATTTATGTATCACATATTTGGGACGAGTGGGTTATCATAAACTTTAATTCACTGTTGTTGAGCTCTCAAAGGTAAGAGATTAAAAGGATCATTCTATAATATGTGACTCGTCATACCGAAATGAGAGACAACTCGGAATTTTTCAAATCCAAGTTTTATAGTGATTATTGTTCTCCGTTTCTTTACCTTTAATTTGATATATCACTCGACCCTTAAGAGTAAATAATAGTGGAGATATTAGCCTTAGAATGCAAGAAGAATTGGGCTTTTGAAAATAAATATCAAGAGAAAAACGCCTTCGAAGTTTGACTTCCGTTTTGAATCCGCTCCATGAAAAAATCTATTTTGCCACCGCCGAGCTAACCGAAATGTCCTAGCAACCGCTTGCCAAAGAAGGCGAAACGATTGACCAATGAGGAGGCTGCATTTGGAACAATAGTGAACTTGCAGGTCACGCGCGACTGCAAGACGAAACAAAGTTAATGTTCTGGTTCGATATGTCAATCCACTGATCTTCTATACAGATCAGTGTAATAGCTCCATAGTTATACTGGGGTTTTATAATTATATTCGTGAAAGAAATAATTGTCATGATCTCCCTTTTTAATGAAATAAAAGGCAGGGAGAAAAGGTCGGACCTAAAACCAGTGAGGAGGGAGTATACCAATGATTTTCATTGTATCATCGTCTTGTTTATTAAATAATAATAACAATTTCATATACCGCAAATTGCCTCTATGCGGTTGTTTGAATGTCGATCGCGTTTACTCTCACATGTAATCTATCAAGCGAGTCATTATGACCTAAACTTTAACCGCATGTTCTAATAAAAAGAACTATCCGTTGTAAAATGGTAAGATAAGCCTTCAAAATATTTCAATTTGAACCTTATCTTTATACGAAAGGCTTGTGTGATCATGTTTTATGAATGCTTATGTTAGATTGAGGCAGTGAGAACAAAAAACGTGAATAATTTGCTCAATATCGTCTATTATCGATCTTTTTTTTGGGGGGGGGGGGTATAATTATTTACAGCATTGAAATGATTCAAAATTAGTATGAAAAAAAAACAAAGATATATTAATGAAAAAAAAGTTATAGTGATTCTAAAACTGATTCCGGAAAAAAAAAACCTGGCATAAACGTCTTAACTCTACAACAAAAAGAGCGAGGAGGTACCCTGAGTAAAATCCCGCCACAATTATTTCCAACAAAGGATAGATTAGGGGAGTTAAGATTTTTTTTAACTAACAAGTGCACACCTAGTTACCAAGAATGCATACAACATTCCACTTATTTGAATGCAGGATAAACCCCGAGCTTCCTATGTATAGTCAGGCACCTTGGACCACTCGGCCACGACACCTCCACGAATGCTGATTTTCGGATCGATATCAAGCACAAACAATATTTTGGTTGTGCCGTGGCCGAGTGGTCTAAGGCGCCTGGCTATACATAAAAAGTCTGGGGTTCGATCCCCGGCCGCAGCACCTATGCCTGTGAGCAAGGCATTTAATGTGCAATGCTATTTTATCCTGCTTTCAAATAAATGGAAATTCTATAGGCATTATTGGTAGCTTGGTGTGCACTTGTTAAAAAAATATATATATATTCTAACGCAGTAATACAGATAAAGAATCAGAAGATTGTTGCAAATGCCTTGTGCAACAATGATGTCTTTGTAAGATTGAATGATTAAAGAAAGAACAATAAAAGCTGTTCGATATTTTTTCGCATGTGTTCACTCTCAAACATATAAAGAGGATTTTAAAAAATAAGACGAAGAATGGAGGAAAAATACGGTGGGCGTGGGCAGGAAAGAGAAAGAAGAAAGAACGGCTGTGAAAAAAAAATAGAAGATCGAATGGGGAGAAGAACGAATAATACAGAACAACAAAAGAAATAAGAGGAAAAAGGATGAGGAATAAGACGGTGGGGTGAGCAAGAGAGAGGAATAAGAAGGAAAAAAGGGGGAAGAAATGAGGTTAAAAAATATTGAGAGCAGATCGACGGGGGAGAAGAAAAAGAAATGGAGGGGGGAGAGGAATAAGATGGTGGGAATGGGCAGGGGAGAGGAAGAAGGAAAACATAATTATATAAAGAGGAACGAAAGAAAAAAAGAGGAATAAGGCGGTGGGTGAGGGAGGGAGAAAACAAAGAAGGAAAAAAGAAAGAAAACCGGCAAAAAGAGAGAAGATCGAAGGGTGAGAAGAACGAAAAACAGAATTATGTAAATAGAAACGAAAACATGAAGAAAAGGGGAAAAATTGAAAACAAAAAGTGGAGGGTGAAAAAAAAGGCAAGAGAGAAGAAGGAAAGGAGGGGGAAGAATCGGCAGAGAAAAAAAAAAGATCGAAAGGGAAGAAAGAAAAACAGATTAAGAGGGACGAAAGAATTAAAGAAGAGAAAGGGGATGAGATAGAATAGGGGAGGGGGTTAGAGAGAGGAGACCGAATGACCTGAATAAGAAGAGCGAACGAAAAGGGGACGAGAGGAAGAAAGGAAGAAATAAAACACAAGAAAGACGAAAGAAGTAGGTAAGAGAATAAGAGAGAGGGAAAGAGAGAATAGATCTGGACACAGTCGAATGGAACAACATGACAATGACTTTTATGAAATGTTTATTTCAATATGTGTATTTTAAATGACTGATATTTTCAATCAATGTCTTTATCCAAAAAAATGCACTAAACCTTCTCCATGGTCGTTTCGGCCATTTTTCATTGGTTGACGTTAGCTGTCTCAGACTTTCTGTTTGTACAGTTATTTCTTTCGCTTTCTCTATCGTTCATTCAAACATGATAAAAATTGAGGGCAACAATGTCTTGATTATAAATAATTGGAAATAATGAAGCCCACCAAGCTTTCTACATAAATTTGGTTTCTTTTGTTAAAGATACTGCAGATCAATTAACTCACATTCACGAACAAATAATATTATTAATATTTTTAAGGATTGTAAACCCTTTCTTTTGAAAATGTTCTCTCTTGAAAACATCCCGATCACTTGCAAATGATGGAGATAATCTTCAACATGTCCATGTTATGTTTAATGAAATTAATCCTCGCAAACAAACCGTGTTCTGAATACTTTGCGTCTCTGCATGACTTTTATTTCGCGATTATAGCCAGGTTAATACTCTAAATCCGGTATCAATCTATCGCTAATACCCCCGCCTGGTACTATTATCACCAAAAAATAACCCTTTAGAAGTTGTATCCCGTTTGTTAACTATTGTCAAGAAGCCCCCCTTTTGAATTTCAGAATACGTATTGAAATCGATGCTTTTGATCTTTCTTTTGAAGCTGAATCATTGAACCGATCGATCGATCGAGCGAGCGGCCGCCGCCAGCTGTACACGACTTTAAATGAATAGCCAATCAACAATGGCATACGTTGCTAGGGGCGGAGCTTAGTATGAAGCGAAATTCGATCAAGTCGAACGTGCCAAGTATCAGAAATGTTCGAATTGACCAAAAAAAAACACTCGCAGAAAAACTGCTTTTTTATCATATTCCCGTCATCAATTTCACTCATCTTTTTCACAGAGTAATTATGAAACATGGAAGAATCAGAAAATTAAAAAAAAAAAAATCTTCACAATTTTGACTTTTTTATTTGTGTGTCGAATTCCAAGGAATTTTGATTTGCGACTTGTCTCTCATTTCGGTATGATCGATCACATATAATGATGTTCTGCCTAAAACTCGCTTATCTCATTGGAATAAAGTCTCTATTTTTACAGATTTGCCTATTACGCATGCCAAAAATTTAATAACTGTTGAATGCTCAATTTTCAAATTGAATGGAAGACTGTCATACACATTCTAATACCATAAATATGAATGTTAGAATTTAAATCGAGTAGAAAAGAAATTACAATGGACTTTATTTCTTCTGAAGAATTTCTCCTTCAGACTGTCTACTATGTAATTCAGTGTGCATTTCCTCTTTTATCATACACAGGGCGGAATAGCATTTGTCGCGATCAAGGGTGCTCTCAAAGTATTCTACAAACAGCAGCAGTATCTGCGCCAGGTTCATCGCAAGGTCCAAGATTTCCCAGAGGAAAGCCGGTAGCCTTCAGCCATCAAATGCCCTATTACCCTTTCTCTCCTTTCAATGTGATCTTCAGATCTTCACTCTTCATGTTAAGGTGGTACAGACTTGAGTCATGGTTAATCTCTCCTACATGTGATTTTCTGTGCAGATATACCACTGCATTTCTGTTAGTATTCCGACTCCATTATTCAAGAGTAGAGTGTCATTTTGAATGTGATGAATGCAGCGAAGCTACAGCCCTGCAGTGAGAAGTGTTCAAAGAGCTAAAGCTATGTAACATCTAAAAAATGTGAAATTCTGACAGCAACCCTGTAAATTGCATGATGTGTACAGCCAGAAGGATACATCCATGGTCTGCTTTGATGGAGACGAGTGCCGATTCTCAGACGAATTTCTGAATTCCGGCCTTGGCATGGTGGAAAATTGATTTTCAGGTCATGAGCTTTGAATCGGCTTCTTGTGTTCAAACCAGCTAATTTCTGAGTGATCTTCAGAAACAAAATGAATTCTCGCTCTGGCATGCCAGAATGAAGTTATACTGATATGTAGTTTTTCTGTAGAAGATTTGCATGAACTTGGTAAAAGGGCCGTTCCAAAGATCTGAAAGCTTGATCCATCCCAATCATTAGATTGGCGGAGCGCTGGTTTTAGGAATCGGTTTAAATCAGGAGCAGTGTGGTAAGAGCATTGTGAGGACAGGCCAACAGCAAGGGCCCGTTTCATGAAGGACTTGCAACTGTTTTTAACTTTGCCATTATGGCAACTACCATGGTAACAGGACTCGGCAGCCAATCATAATCAAGGTTTCCATGGTAGTTGCCGTGATGGCAAAGTTACAACAGTTGCAAGTCCTTTATGAAACGGGCCCCAGATGTTCACTTTAGATCGAGAAGATTGGCATGAAATTTTGAATTCTTTCAAGATGTCATGCCAATCTTCCCGATCAGATACCGCCCATTTTGAACTGTGGGAAAATGGAGTGTCAATGACGTGTGGACTTATCCAATCCGGTCTTTCCAGACGTACTAACCGCAGCACCTGGATTTAAAGTGAACAAGACAAAGTTTATCCCAAGGAACTTTCTTTTGCCCTCTGAGAATGTTTAAAGGCTCCTTTTCTTTTTCCCAATCCTGCCCATTCTGTAGAATTGCCAAATAGTAGCAAGGTCTGCATAGTGGAGCACGGGAAGGATATGGTACTAATGACTCCCGTGGGAACTCGGCAGGACAGCGTTTTACTGGTATATGCCAAGCTGGTGTATAAACAATTACCTAGGAAACATTTTTACGTCTTGGTTTAATCAGTCATAGTGGTTGACCTTTATATAAACGACAGATATTACTCTGGTCTTTTTATCAAAGTGGAGATAATGGCAGAGTGGGGATTCGAACTCGCAACATTGCGATTAGGAGTCCGATGCTCTAACCACTGGACCACACAACCCATAGGATATTGCCACAGTGTGAAGAAAGAAAAATAAAGTGAAGTTTTTATTTTCTATCTTTGGTCCCTGGGTATGTCTGATCAATAATAATAATAATAATATGTCCATTTATATAGCGCAGTTACTATGTGCATAACTGCGATTTGATCCTTGGTATCAGATTATCCCGGCCGTAGCTGAGCCGCCAGTAATAGGCGCTAAAGTGTTTGAGGTATAAATCCTACCGGGTACCCATTCACCTCACCTGGGTCGAGTGCAGCACAATGTGGATAAATTTCTTGCCGAAGGAAATTACGCCATGGCTGGGATTCAAATCCGTGACCCTCTGTTTCAAAGTCCGGAGACTATTCCACTGGGCCACAATGCTCCACATCCATACACACGTAGAGTGCTATTTAGGATTGTTCTGCTCTTATTCGAGTGTAAAAATTTTCAATGCCGCCGATGCATAGCGTAATTGGTTTTAGGCAATCGATTCTTGAAATTTTTCGTAATCATAAGATTGAGGACCATACTTTATTTCAATACTGGATGAAGTCCCATGATTTCTTTACCAACAGAGCATCAAGATTATTGAAATATGTACAAAGAGATGATTGAGCTTGCAGAAATATTCATTCGATATGCATTGAAAATTGTGTTTGTGTACAGTACCTGCTTGTCGGGTTGTAAAGAATTGATGATAAATGTAAATTATTTATAATTTTCTAGAATGTATATACAGCATACTGTCTTATGGGATAAATAGTACAGGAAAAATGTAGTGGAAACACGAATGAGAAATGGAGCTATGTAGATCGCGTACGGTCAGGAGTAGTCTGACTTTAATTGGATAATGGGTTATTTTGAGTTGTACTCAAAGCCACGATTTTTTCAGCCACACTTTGTACAGTTGAATTTGTATTCGAATTTGAAAAGGTGTTTATTAGAAACCACATGGCAGCCCAACGCTGAATTGGGTGGAATTCACATCACATGATAAATTACAACACAAATATGCATGTAAAAATTACAACATCTTCAAATCATGAACAAAGATTGCTATCAATGGAAGGAAATCAAGAAAGAAATCAAGAAAACTTAGGCTTAGAAAGAAACAGGGGGTATAGGCAGATTAAGAAGCTAAAGGGAGGGGGGGGAGGGAGAGTATCCTGAAAGCCAGAGGTAGATGGATGAGGGATATAATGGAAAGTGAAATGTAACAAAGGAAAAATAAACATATAAATCATATGAATGCAAATAAATTTTAAGTTGATATTCAAATCAAAATAGAATACGGTAATTTAAAAATTCTTAAAAATAAAAGAAACCACGCTGATGAGTATTAATGGTATATAATGTGGATTAAAGGTATTCAAATCGATTTCAGTTTAAGATATCGGGTAAATAATGTTATACGATTTCATAAAATTGGGGAGACTTCAAAAATATTAAGTGGTAAATCTGCACTTTGAGTGAAGCAAATATAGGTGTCACACCAGTAAACATTTTCCCATGAATAAGCATTAAAGAATACAAAAATTCATATAAAATAAGGTTTAAATTAGGGAGTCTAATATTTATTATATCCTACATGAATTAAATTCTGTATTGTGATTGGTTTGAATAACATCACGTGACCAAAGATATTCTAACTATGATGTTGAGAAAACAAACCGACCATAAAGAGAATTTGCTATGCGGTGACGTCAGTTATAGAATAGTGCACTCATCATTGACATCACAGATTATGCGCTCTCTCTTACGCACCGGAAATCGATAGGCCAGTCAACGCAAGTAACTGCAGTGCAGCGCTTGCTTTAGATTTGATTCAGATTGGGGATGAACCACAAGGACTAGATTGAGATCCATAGTTCTAACTTATCAAATGGAGGATTTAAAGCAAATATAACAGGCGTTTCTTCCATAAGTATAGAGGGAATTATCTATCCCTGGTTGGACTGGTAATAATACTATTTTCCCATGGGCTTCCCCCCCCCCCCCCAGTAAAACTAATAATTACCAGTCCAATCTCGGGACAAACAATTGCTGCTATGCTTCCTCAAACCTTTGTATATTTGTATGCTATCGGGAGACAAGAAATATATCTGAGATTCATATCTGAGACCATACAATACAATATTGTTATATTCTTGGTTGTGATGTCACCTCAGTTATATTCGGCTTTATAAGCTGAATAATAAGACAGTTTGTTTGATGCTCATGCTATTCTGTACTTGTACACGCTTGATGTGTTTCACGACATGTCGTAGCCACATCCCATCATGCAGTGCGAGTTTTGTCATGTAGCCATTTTGCAGACTCTAAATTGTGAGTCTACATAGGCAGCGTATAGCAGATACTGCTTGGTCTACGCATTTCCTCAATGCTGTGGGCAAAACATAATCTTGTGTGAAAAATATAACTCTGTCGGGGAAATGAAATGTTATATTACATAGGTTATGTACATGTAGATTCGAATAAGTGATAGGTCAATACGCCATCACGTGACCATAGCTGCGAGGATCGCATTTGTTATATTCTGGGTTTTGACGTCACCTCAGTAGATATAACTGCGTTGTATTGTCAATTGCGGCGTTATATTCACTAAGGTGACGTCACTCGCTGCTTACAAGTTGCGTAATCAGGTAGTTTTATGTACGCGCTAGTGTTAACGCGTCGATTGCATGAAGAATGCGCTTGATGTATTTTCAAAATATTTTCTATTATGACGTAGATGGATCAGAGCTGTAGCAAGAATTTCGGGTTGGAGCAAGATGATGAATGCAATATCTGATGGCGAATCCAGATAGACTATATAATATAACAGATATTGCCTGGTCTATCGTTTAAATAAATAAAATTTCAACTCGGGAGAATATTTTCCCTCAGCGCTGTGCGCTTCGGGCAAAATATAATCCCTTGGGAAAAATATAACTCCGTCGGGGAGAGGAAATGTTAATTGTATTCAAACTCTAGGTAGGCAATATCTGTATAATATTCATTGTCAAGGCAGGCAATTTCCTCTTTTCTTTCTTCATTTCCTTGAGAAAGATCTAGATTTCCTGGAATTTTGATAATTTCCTTCAAGATGGAACCACTGGATGTCCTCTTCTTGTATCTTCATCTAGATGAGAAATTTGATGATTTCATGTATTGTACTTGCCAAAATTTTCTTTATGAGTAAACATAGATTTTTAAGTTCAGACTATGAACAAAATGTGGGTGCCCCTTCCAAACAGAGTTGTTCTAACTAAAAAAAAATGTGATCTCCAGTCCCTTATACTCACTTTTTATTTGTTGAAAATCAGTCTTGAGCCCTTTCTGTGTAATTTCTCCCAGAATCTGATATTCATCCTTTATAGATTTGTCTCATTTTTGCTTTCTAGTTATCAAGACAACATTATTTAACATAGCACACTCCACTGTTACGCATAAAATTTTATCTGATTATTTGTGTTAAGAGTGTCTCAATGTATCAGTTTTTAGCAACATTCACGTTTACCCCTTATATATATTAAACAACCTTATGGCTAGCATTACTGATACCACTGCACTGTTATATGCACAAAAGAATGCATACCTGTAGCTCTACATGTGTTGCAGTATATATATTGTTAATTGTGCACATTTCATATATTCATTTCATATATACGCTTTATAGAGAATCTATAAAATGCCCTTCATGACATTCAAGTCTCTGTTGAGAGATGGTCAATCAAAACAGCAGTTTCATCCATGACTATGGACGAACAACATATTTGCAATTTTTTGTCAGCTTCGAAGCGTGGCACGAAACTGCTGTCCTGATTCACCAAATTTTGACAAGATCTCCCAGGTTTTCATTGTGATTTGAGTTGCATTTTCAATTCATTTGCTGCTTGCTAGGATTGATTCTGCATTGCAATGAGAAAAGTCCCTAGTATGGCCATTATAAAGGACTCCTACACTAGAGATTAAAATACATGGTTTTCCAGTAATACATATCCAAGTGCAATTTTGTCAGCCCAGAATTGTTTTCTTTATGATATTAATAATGATGTTTAGTTGAAAGCTTGTATATTCCTCGCCTGTAATCTAGGCGGAGGGAGGCTGCGGCTTTTGTCTCTGCCTTTATACGAGTCTGATATGGAAGACTATATGCATGTGTAATGGAGTTATGGAGCAGTCACCGCCTATGCACTGCGGTCTTGCGTTACTTTTTGTTGCGTTTTTATCGACCAGGAATCTGTGTGGGTTTCCATTAAAGAAAAACTATCACATTCATCAATAAAGAGAAAACAGGTCACTTCTCTTAAGTGTGCAAAAAATGTGTGGTTTTATAAACACTCTTAATTTCATGCTAAACATAATGATAAAAGTTATGACAGGGTCTCGCAGTCATGAGTTTTTTTTTCTTTTCTTTCAGTACCATATCACAGCGACTTTATGTCAAGCACACAATTGATATTTAGATTATATTGTTGTAGTTTCCTTCGTCATCGATTGGAATCTGACTTGCCTGTTGTATACGGTTTAAACACAATATAGAATGGGCTTCACAACTCTTTGCAGGCCATTTTATTTACCCATGATCTACATTTCTATATCCATGTATATTGCTGTTCAAAAAACCATTAAAATTTCTTTAAACTCCAGTATTTTATATTTAAAGAGCAATACTGCATTTTCATTAATTTGTATTAGATATACATGTATTAAATGTAAATGTTTGTGTATATTTAAATCTATAAGACATTAAATGAGCATTACTCGCGAATTGCCGTTGTACGATTTGCTTGATTGAATACTGCATGGGGTCACAGTGGGGTGTTATTCTGAGATCCATTTTATTATTTAAAAAAAATCTTAGCTATTGAATATAGTGTGCCATTAAATTGGCAACTAGATAATCGGTGCCTCATAAAATGGTATATTATTTTATAATGAAACTGGCTTGTGACTTCTCAGATCTCTATGTCTTTCAGAGAAAGTCATTCAAATCCAGGGCCCCGTCGTACGAAGAGTTACGATCGATCCAATCAATTTCAACTATATGGAAATCCATCAGTGTCATAATTTGTTCTACAGGTAATTTACACAATGTCCTTTGTAAACAAGGAGAAGCAGTGAATTTTCAAGAAAACATTGAATGCATGATTTACATCATAATAAGAAAATATTTTGAACAAACATACATTTAGATGTTGACGTTGCTGGCCGTCCATAGTTGTGATTGATGACCAAACATAACTCTTTGCAAGACGAGGCCCAGCACATATCTAGTTATAGCTACAGAGATGCAATTTGTCCCTTTCTTTGCAATAGACACTTTTTTTTCTTCTTACTATGGGCTATTTGCCATAATGCATAACGCATTGTGCATGATCAGCTTTCCATAGGAGTCGCAGCGCCCCTGATGATTTTAGGGCCTGTCTTGACCCTTTACCATGATCAGATATGTAGATCGTTTTGGCCAGGCACGCACGGATCAAGTGCCCCCCTCCCATGAAAAAAAGGAAATTGGAGACGGCAAAGAACAAATATTAATGGGAAAATGAAAGAAGGGAAAGGGAGAAAGAAAAGGAAGGGTCGGAAGGAAAATAAAGGGAAAAGTATAGAAAGAGGAGAAAAGTAAAGGGAAGTGAGCGGGAAAGATAAGTAGGGTAAAAGAGAGTAGGGAAAGGAAAGGAAGGAGAAAAGGTGAGAGAGAAAAGGAAGGATAAGAATGGAATTAAGAAGAGAAAGAAAAAGGAAGAGAAGGGAAATAAGAGAGTGAAGGAAGCAATGGAACAAAAAGGGATAGAGGAAATAAAGGGAAAAGAAAGAAAAGGAAAATGAAGAGCAAAGAATGGAAATGTAGGGGGAGAAAAAAAATTGGCTCTGGTCTAGAACAGATTTTTTTTCCTTCAAAAACTTAAGCTGTATGTTTGAAGAGTAATAATGAATGCATTCTGTAATTGTTTTACCCTGCATTGAAAAACATAAATTTTTTATTTATTTGAATTTTTAGGGGTTACAGTAGTTTGCCATAGACTTACAATTGCATAATAAAATTGTAAGATTGATATATCATTCAGGAGTTTGACTTGCAAGATGTCAGCCCCATTAAATAAGTACTCCAGGCTGAAAATAATATGATTAAAATCAGACGACCGAAACACTGAAAATGTCATCAAAATTAGACTAGGAATAACAAAGTATTATTTCAATGAAACAGTTCTATACATTTCCTCACGGGCAAGCTGATGCTATATTCCCACTTATCAAAATTGTATTTTTTAGTAATATGAAATTATGTTAATCCAAATTTTGTCCTCCAAGAATTGAAAAAAAGAAAGGTTTTGACTACTGAATAAGGTGAAAGATAATCATTTCTGCAACTTATTTTGTTACAAGGTAGTTATGTCATACACACATGTACATATATACATGGGATATAATAAATAACCATGAATTCATATTAAAGAAAAAGGAAAGTGTGGACCAAACATCAGTCCACCTATTGCATATTCAGGAGGGCGTGCATGTTTTTTCACAAAATGTTGATAAACTTTAAAATAAAATAACTGTTATCAGATTTTCATGACATTTTCCACATTTTGCTCAGAGAATTTTACTCTATTTCATTTGGATAACATTATTTTCAGCCCGGAGTACCCCTTTAAGGAGCCGAGGACATTGTTAGATGCAGATGCTCCATTGTATTAGTTTGTTAGATGTAGATGCTCCATTGTATTAGTTTGTTAGATGTAGATGCTCCACTGTATGGCCCGTATTCTGAAGTCGGGTTTAACTTAAACTCAGGTTAAAAGATGTGGTTTAAGTATGGATAGCCAATCGTTACATAAATCACTAATGGAAGAGATATCATATTTCAGCTCATTTGGCTCTTAAACCATTCATAATTGTCTAGGAAGTATAAATAGATGATTGTGTTCACCATCGATGAATCGGGAAAGAGCACAGTAAACATAAGAAACATACAATGTAATAAAAATTGTGACACTTTTGGCTTCCCATAATTTTAGCACAGAGTTAAGACCATGGTCTAAGTTAAACCTGACTTCAGAATACGGGCCTATCACAGTAGTTTAAAAGATACATTGCCACTTAGTCTACAGTCAACAACCATATAGTCTAAATTTGTTTGGTTTCATTCTAAATGGTCTAGTCTAAGTTTTGTCAATCGACTAACCATTTGGCCCAATTGCAATATTGCTCATTTAACTTCCCATTAGGATAAAATCCACTTGATAAATCACCACTTCAATATGATTAGATGAAGTGTGAACCACATTTTCATTTGTGCAAAGTGCAAACTCACAAGTAGACAAAGTGGAAATTGGATCATCTAGACTAAATGAAAATTAATAAAAATAATGTTCCGCATTTATATAGTGATTAATACCCCGGTCATCGGATCCTTGCATGCCCGCATACAATGTATGCACCTTCTCCACTCCACTCCAATTAGTGGGTAACCTTTACCTTTAACCGAGATTCTGGAAGAGTGCTGTGGATCCCAGCAGTCGGGCTTCCAGTTCTGTGCCAAAGATCAAGATTGTTCTAGACCAATTTGATAGACGACAGTAAATGGTATTCTGGTAGCCATGGTTTAGTTTAGGTTGGGTTAACTTAGAACACACTTATACGGAGTGCCATTTGTCAACTCATTCAACAATTCAAAATTATTCTTACCCTGCTGCTGCAAAGAAAAAAATTGTAAAAAAATTGAGTTGTGAAATGGAAAGAATAGGAAAATTCAAAAATTATTATTTTTTTTAATGAATTAATTGATACATTATTACAATGAGTATGGAAGAAATATCATGAAGCCCAGCATTCCATAGAAGTGTGGTTTATAACCAGGTCAAAGATAAATTCCAATTCTGGTAACGATCTCAAAATGACTTTTTACAGAATCTAATATCATGACCACCCAAGTGTCTGTTTGTATGAATAACAAATATGTGCCAAAGGATTCTGGAAGAAATTGTGTAATTGCTGAGAAATAAGCAAAATAAGCGCGGATTCGGTAACTTCTGTCGGGTCTTTATTCCAGCAATAATAATACACTGTCCCACGTGTGCCTATCTGTGTTGGTGATCTTCAGTGTGAACATTTTTCAGCGTAGATTTCAAGATTTCACAAAGTTCAGTTTATGTAACTGTACCAGATCTAGATCCTCGATGATATACTGACAATTAAGCCTGGTTTTACATACTTTCTCATGAAATCAGTGTTTACTGCAACTACTGGCATTTCTCTTTAAGCCTAGGTTCAATTATCAGAATACCACCCAATGGCCCGTATTCTGAACTTCTCGAGTTTAAATTAAACCCTGGTTTAAAGTTGTGGTTTAACTATGGAGAGCCAATTGGGGCACAAATCCCTTACAGTACACATCCAATTTATTAACTCATATGACACTCAAGTTGTTCATAATTGTCTAGTGGGGTGTTGCAAGAAAATATTTGCAATCAATTGCAAATATTCTGTTGCAATTTTACAACTGATAGATCAAAGTTAGCTCTAGCACATCTTGTTTCAATGAGCAGATAAGCAATCAATCACTAATTTGCAATTAATTGCAAGACATCGATTTAGGGACCAAAAATAGACTTTCAGTTGATCACAAGTTTCTTGCAACACCCCATAGGAATGATAACTGAAGTATTTTTAAGGATTTTTCTTCATTATGAAAGCGAAAGGAAACAAAATAGTAAACATAAGAAATATACAATACAAACATAATTTTTGGCTCCCCATAATTTCAGCAGAGTTAGACCATGGTCTACCGTAAGTTAAACCTGACTTCAGAATACAGGCCAGTGGGTTTAGCCCATGTGGCAGTAGACTATCTGAGAAATAGACCAACTTTTAATAATAAAATAGCATCACACACTCATTGGTCCTTTCAAAATAAGTGATTTTATTACACTCTTTGAAATGCAACATAAAAAAATGAAATACCACGTAAATTTGTCCACTCTTAGGCACCATACAAAGTGCTAAGTTTTTTGAGTATCTTCAACATAAAACAAAATCAGAAACAAAACTACATAAAAAACAGTGTAGCTTAAGTTGGAGAAAAGAAATAAAAGTTGATTAAAAGTGATGACAGAATGAAATCGGAAATTGTTCAGCTTCGCTGAGCTTTGACCTCTACACATACGATGGCATATGTTAAAGTTTGCTGTCCATCTCATTATATGAATGAGAACAGAAAACAATACTGATACATAATTAGCCTAATTTTATTTTCAAACGTGTTCCCATGATTTACATGTACTTTGTCATTCCAGGAGTTACATGTATAACTTGTTCCCAAGACATATATCAAGTTCCCACAACTTTCATCTTATCAACATGTTCCCACGACTTGCAACTCGGCGTAAAGGGAACAAGTAAGTTAAGTCGTAAGGACGAGTTGTAAGTCAAGGGGACGACTTACTGTAGATGGATTGAGTTCAAAAGTCGAGGGTACAAGTTTGATGTACATGTAAGAGAACGAATTAACAAGTCAAGAAAACAAGCTAGTATGTTTTGGGAATGATTATGAAAATAAAAACACAAGCACTATCACCTTAGGGGCTTGATACTAAAACGCAAATGAAGACAGAACTCAAATACGATTGTCAAACACAGAAATGAAAAATGGAATTCAAATCTCATTCTTTGCAAGGTAGGGGGAGGGGAGTCAGTTACTTAATGATTAGAGTTACATGTATAGATTACATAACAGTATATAAGACCTTCCATCTTCGAGCTAGAAAGCCATACAAAGATATTTGTTTCAAACTGTACACACATGTACATGTACATCGCAGTACAACTCTTATTGACTGCATGAATTAAATTTGTGCATTTTCTTTTTTATTTGAGAATGAGACTGATTCATTGTAGACATTTCTTTATCTACATTAAGATGCATCTTAAAGATACTGGGTCTACAAAATAAAAAAATTAAATAAAATTCATGGTTACATTCATTCTTTAACTAGCCAAAGAAGCAATCCATTCACGTAATACCTGTACATGTGTGAATCCCGAAGAGTCGCAGGATTCGATATAACATGTTATTAATTGATGGGACCTCTTTTGACTACCGGTATTATTACACATTGCGCATACAGTAGGATAGGAAGATGCTCAGTTATAAATTTGTTTGACCAACAAATTAATATTCTTAGAATCTTTGAGTAAATAGTAAAGGAAAAAGAGGTGTAACTTGAACAATTATATGGAATGCGGATGTCATTTTTAAGAAAACATTTTTTGCAAATGATATTTGAATGATATTCACTTCATGTGCATGTACTTGTAAGTCTTCCAACATAAGATTAAACAATACATGAAAATAAACACATGGGCATATGTACATTCTGTAATCAGTATCTGTAGAAAAAGAAAATACACATTGATTGCAGAGACCTGGTGGGACCGTGGGAAATTCAAATGTACAAGAAACATGCAATGTAACATTACTGTCATTCAATAATACTTTATATATTTTTTTTCTGTTATGTATGTATGTTATAAAGATTTTTTCTGATATATGTCTAATCATTATATTATATTTTTCCTATGTTGTCTTTTAAGGATTTTTTTTCTCATTTGTTTTATTACCATGTATCTAATGTACTTCTTGAATCAAAGAAAAGAGCAAGCCGCCAAGTTACGTTTGTCTTAAATTACAAATAATGAAAACATCAAATTATATTATAACACTACTCCATGTGCATGACAGTTTAAACAAATATTTCTATTTCTCGAAGAATGTCAGACCTGATACATAATAATAAAGCATCTGTTTTGGTTCCTCAAAATGGAATATTAAGGTCACAAAATTATAATCATTTCAACAAAGTATGACAAAAAAGGAGACAATACAAAAGTACCTCTTACAACAAACTTCTCAAGATTGTTGATACCATAATTGCTCAACCTAATTAACTTTTGATTGAAATTCAAGACCTACATGTACATAATAATATCCTCTATAAAACTGTCTAGCTTTAAGCCCGCAGCACACTACAAAACTCAACTACAAACAAGATTTGCAAAGAAATCCCATTTGACGTAGATATGAAAGTCGCAAGAAGCAAATTTATTTTATTTGAAGTCTGGCACAATGCTGAAATACTAAAATCCAAATTCTGCGTTGCGGCAAACTACTATAATTTCTGTGAAATTTCTTTGATTGCAACAGATCGTGTAGTGTGCGCCGGGCTTTTAGATATCCTTGCCATCCAATGGTAACTTCATGCACCATAGTGACAATGATTAACAGGCAATTGGAATCAAGGACTCCATGGAGGTCGCATGTGCGGACCTACAAACTTTCTACAACAAAAAAAAGTATTCTTAGAAGGAAAAAAAAAGTATTTTTGGACAAAAAGAGTATTTTTAAAAATTTGTCTCGACGTAGCGATCGCCAGCCGGTTGTAGTGAGATCGGTGAAAAATATGTGAAATGACTCTACTTGAAAACTTGATAATTCCCCATTTTAAACATGTGCTCGTAGGCAAGAATTTACATGTACTTGCTCTTTTCATGCAACAAGTTACTGGCCCGACTGATTTTTACCAGTCTGGGACCGTCGGACCGCCTCTAGTGTCGCACGCTGTGTATAATACATACTCCATGAACGGAAATCTTTTTAAAAAGTAACAAATCATACAAAAAAATTATTAGCGTATTCTTTGCAAAAAAGAGGAACAAATACTCTAAAAGGGGAATGGTTGGCATGTCTGCATGTACTATTGGATAGCTAAGCTATCATTTTATAGTTACTTTTCATGCAATGGGCCCGGGAAACAGCAAAGTTTTTTCTGAAATTTTCTCATAATGCACATGCATAACCAAAAAGTTAACAATTCAAGCGTATGTTTATGTCTGAAACCTCACCAGTATTGCCAGAGTTCTACCTGGGGACTGCCGTCGCATCACCTTTTTAGCAGGAGGCATGTTATAATGGAGACATGGATTTTCTGTCTTGCCACACGCAACTAATTGAAAATGATAATGTGGAGCATTCAGTTTATTCCCTTGTGGAAGAGCCGTGGTGTAGTGGTTCTGACTCTCGCCTTGTAAACAGAGGGTCGTGTGTTCGAATCCCACCGCGGTCTAGCGTCCTTTGGCAAGGCGTTAATCCACACTTTGCCACTCTCGACCCAGGTGCTAAATGGGTACCCGGTAGGATGCGAAAGATATTGTACGTTTGAATTTGCCAGCGCCATTATGAGGCTGCGATGAATGCAAGGAATGCTCCCCAGGGAGTGGAAATTGTGCACTTTTCGTGCGGGATTGAAATGAATCCAATGACCGGGGTAATAATATGCTGTAACGCGCTTTGAGCCATTCTGGGAAAAGCGCTATATAAAAATTGGCTATTATTATTATTATTATTATCGATGAACAGGCATAGTCCTACAAGCATCGTTGGATTTAAGTAAAGTAAAATTGAGTAATCAGACGTGCCATACATATGTACCGTCAATAAAATTAAACCATGCACTGGTTACTACTACACCTGGGTGGGGAGTGGCAAATGTAGATGTCTTGTCTAATGGTGGTGGTGATGGCATTGGTGATGAGCTCTCCTTCTGACAGAATGAAAGCGGACTTTCTTTCCAACAAAGAGAGACTCATCTCTAATAATGTCTGGGTGTATTTACTTGATTGGTAGAACCATAGTCTTGTGCTGGTTGATACATGTATTTGATTTCACTAATAGTCCATCATCACCGGCAAAATGTTGCTGATAACATGTATAAAATAAATTATGTTCATTACGGACTGCAAGTCAATGAGAGCAGGGAAGGGGAAAAAGATTTCATCAGTGCTTGTCCACGAAAAGCAGGCATTACCGTACTAATTTACAACTTTCTTAGTTGGTTTAAAGCAACACAGAGCAGCATTATTGGTCGATAAACAGTGATTAATTTAGAATAATCAATATTTTCATCATATCTTGTTACGCAATATCAATATAATCATGAAACCATTATCAAATATTCATCCTTTTTAAAAATATTGCCTAATTTTTATAATATCAAAATATCACCCAGAAATACCATGGTCACCCTACACTGTTTTATACTAGGCCAACATATTCGACACTGCATGGAATGCATTATTGATATAAATATAGCTTTAAGCTCACTTTCCGCAACCCAGGAATGCAAATGGGCGACTGTTGAGATGAACGGGCAACTATGATCCCTTCTCTTACAGTACTGGAACTATAAGGCATAAATGTACAGGTAAAAGTTACATTTATACATCGATTTTTATACTACAATGTTTCTAAGCGTTCTACATTGTAGTTATTATTACCCTGGTCATACATGTATACTTCTCACATGCAATCGCTTTTATGCGATAGACCGGTGTGTTGGCTCAGTTGGTAGTGTCCATCTCACGACCGGGAGGTCGGGAGTTCAAACCCCGGCCGCATCAGCCAACAAAACGTTAAAAGATGGGAGTTGCTGCTACCCTGTTTTGGCGTTCAACAATTAAAGGGATAGAGCCTCATCGATCTGGCGCTGCACAGCGGCTGCCAGGCCCACGATTAATTGGGCAAAACAAATTTTTGGAGTATTTCATTTCTGATGTCTATTTCGAGCAATAAAATATGGATTTCATTTTCTGTCAGTATCACCGATTTTCTACATTTTTCATATCTAAGTGATTTTTTTTCCCATTTATCAACACTACAAGGGAATAAATAAAAATATCACCGCAGGTGATTAATACCCAGGCCCATGCTGTTACCATGGTAATCCAGGTTCCAACAAATTTAGAAAATGGCCCTTGCATGTCTTCACCCAAGATAAAGATTCGTGCAAACTTTCAATGGGGAGGAGTTTGATCTACAAGTTTTCCGGGCTTTTATGCTATAATATGGTTACCGTGGCAACTCAACATCTCACAAATGCAAAAAATTAGTTTTGCACATCTTTAGCCGAACTTCATGAGAAGTTGAGAATGGCAAGAACCTTATTTCAGATTTGCCTCCCCCCTCATGCCCACCAATCATGAATTGAAAGGGATACAATTTCAGACTTTGCCGCCCTCCTTCCCCAACCAACCAAGAATTGAATAATTGAAAGGGGTGCAATTTTCATGGTCCTACCAGGATACACCATCGATTTATAGTGCAGTGTGCCACACAAACAATATATTGCAGTTTGGTCAACGTATAATACACAAAGCTATATCTGCCATTTAAAGTCAAGAAAATCATTTAATTCTCGACCATCCCATGACCCGACAGTCATCTACACAAGCACAAATAAAGGCTTTACAGATTATCGGAAGTTGCTCAAGTCGGAAGTGTTCACAAAATTTCAGCAAAACATGAACCTACTAAACATAAAAATAATATACAGTAAAAATAAATTATATCTTATTCTTCTGCCTTTTGACACTGGAAAAGTCCAATATTTACAATATGCACTGTACACTGTACACGTACCCCAATAATATGTTTTGACTGAAAGCATCGTGGTAAATGAAGAAACTTTTTTGGTCAAAACATATTCATTACATGCGGAGTTGACTTCAATTTCATGAAAAATACTATGGCACATATTCCGGTCAACTATCGCAATGAAGAAGCACTGACGCAAATGAAACCCTCAGTGTATCATAGCACACATTCTTGATTCTATTCAGAGGAGAGTTCAATGTAACAACTGTAGATCCAAATTAATTTGAAAAAAAAAATGTTATTCTGAAATTAATCTCACTTTTGATCAAGGTGACAGGAGCAAAAATGTATAAAATCAAATTTCAATTAAATGATTGGTCAGGCCCTGCTCAGAATGAGATATTAAGATATTTTCATTTTCATATTGTCCTTTTTGGTGTAGGCCACCACTTTTGTGACATTATAGCTCACGGACAGTGAGCTATAGCACCATCTCAGGGTAAGGTGGTAACTTAAAATATGGCGGCCTAATGGCTGGATGATATTGTAACGTTAGAGGCAGATAAATTATGCAAGAATATTGAGAAATTCTGCGCTCTAACCCTCTATATATAATTTGATTTTATCCAACATTTGAAATGTAATGTCATTTCAAGATTTTCATATGAACAGTGAAATTTATTAGATCTAATCACGTTTAGAATTTGTTTTCTTCAGTGTACCTCTTTAGAGGTTGGAAGTTTTGTACAATGAACAATCCTAAAATGGTATCATGGTCAGGCGATTAAATTCATGTTCAAAGTCAACTCTAAAATTTTGCTTCAAACAACCATGTTTATCACAAATGCATTGGTATTAAAAGTATTTTTAAAATATATATAATATACTTGAATACAAAATCAGTACTCTTTCCAACAAAAAAAATACTGTTTTGTTTCATCTTTATTACAGTGAATACAAATCTGGCCCATGCCAGTGCCAACAATTTGGTCTGAAATGATATACCAAGCAATGCATATGTGAGAACAGTTGTCAGTTCATTTTCAACATGGAATAACGATAATATACCACTGCTTTAACATAGGTTTTGAACGAAAGATAAACATCCATACTTTATACACATATATTTGGTTACCGACATTTTTTTTTTTGTGAATGACAGGAATGCACGTAGTCTCAGTTGGGAGTTGGTGAACTTCTTTAGACCTTGCTTTATCTCTGGGGGCAGCCTTCTGAGGAATCGGAATCCGTTAGATTCTAAGTGACAGAAAAATAGAGTTAAGAAATATAGAGTTAAGAAAAAATTTAAGAGGGTTACCTTTAACAGGTCTATAGGTAATAAATATATGAAAGTGTACATATAAATGGAAGATACATGTAACAGCCAGTGTTCAGAATTTGCAGTGGGCAATAATATTAATAGAAATTCTTTAAAATCAAATTTTATTAAAAACCATCTTCACAGTTCTCGATCTTGTAAGTTCTGACGTGTTATAAGTAAACCAAACTTGAGAAATAATGGAAAAAAGACCAAATATGGTTATGCCAGCACAGGTGTGGCAAGTGCATTATTATTGTTTTAACAAATATCTGTCTACTGATTGAAAAGCATGCAAATATTGCCGAATGGTGACTCATTTTCCACCAGAGCATGGATACATTCTCTTTAGTTTGTTTTAAACAGGAAAAGGAAATAAAAAAAAATTGGATGGTATCTTGATAGGGTGACATGACATTTGCTCCTGTGACTGTTGATTCGGTCTTATTAGCTCAGAGGGTATAGGGTTAGAGTTACATGTAGATTTGTAAAAAGAGTTTTTGGCTATAAATATTATAGGTTATGTAGTCTTTGAGACTGGAATTTATGCTTGGCTTAACGGGCAGATTCTTTATCTGAGCAAATGTCATGGAACCTCTTGAAAGATCCAGGTCGTATGCATGTTTCCACTGATAAAAAATATTTTTTTAAATAAAAAAAAAAAATGGCAGAGTATGCTATAACAGTGAATTGGTATGGAAAGATATATGTGGAAAAAATGTTCATTCTCATATTTCATTTTAAAAATTTGGATATTGCCAAAGTGAGGCTCATTTCTCCACAAGTAATGGACTAAAATTTTCAAGATCATTATATATGAATGCATATTAGACAGTGTTTTCACCAACTTTCATGCTTACATCATGTTTGTCTCCCGACACTTCATCTTCTGAGCTCTGCCACGCCGACTCATAGTTAGCATCACCTCCAGCACCAACGTTACTGGCAGGTTGGAGGATCACATCTCCGTTGCCATGGTGACCATTCTCGCCACCATCTGTTTGGGAGGAAATAGGAAATGGAGACCTTAGAACATTAAAACTTTGTACTGAAGCAATGTACAGAATACAATGTACATAAAACTGTAGTTTTTAGTTTTACAAATTTGCAGCAAAGCTACAATTTTTAAGTGATTAATACGTACTGTGGCCTACTGTGTGTGTGCGAAGGCAAGGTAAAGTATCAATTAGAGCATATATAGACCAAAATTAACCATATTTATTTTTACCATTTTTATTCAGATTGGTTACACGTGCAGCTGCAAACTAATTCATGAATATTCTTTCCAGCGACCAGATTTCTTACAAAGAATTTTACATGTAACAATATGGGTATTTATATTTTATAAGCCCCAAACTTTGGCAGTTTGTCCGTTTAAAAGGGCTCTGTCTTGTCAACAAGTTCACTTCATGATTGGAAAACTTACTGGCATTGCTGATTGTGAGATTCTCAATGAGAGGCATAGTGGTCGTTGTACCGGTAGATGTCAATGATGAGGGTAGGATGATTGGTGGGGGAATGAACAGACCTAAAGCTTCCTCTTCCATCATATCCTGGAAGCAGTACTCCAAATATTCCTCTTCCTCTAGCTGAGCTAAAACCTAAAAATCAGAAAACAAAAAGCAAAAGTAAACTGGATTCTTTCACGAGGTAGTATGACACAATTAAATATGTGGACAAGTTACTAGGTGAAACATGGCCTAGTTCCGAACATATATGTTGACCAATTGAGTGCACGCAAGTATCTCGGTAACAACCTGTATGGTAATGCAAAAGTCCATGGCAAAGTGGTGGAATTGCCCACAATCCACCACATCTGGAGGTTTAAGACTGTTTAATTACTCTCACATTACAGCTCTATGTCACATAATAAATGGCATTTCAATTTTCAGATGCATGTAGATCTATGATGATGCACATCTGAGTAGTTAAAATACCTTTCAAATTTTCAAAATTTCCACTTTGAATGTTTTGAGCATTTCAAGTGTCCTCGTGCCCTTCTCACCAATTACCTCACTCAAACATCTGAAATGATCTATGCTACACGTAGGTCTAGAGTTTAGATTGGTTGAGGTTAGGGCTTGCGTAGATGTACCAGATGTAGGAGCAATCAAAGCAGGGGAATATGCACCTGATTACAAGCCTCAAATACGCTATCAATCAGTGCGCACCCTGTGATCATCCATATCAGGTCTTTTACACTGTACACATTCCTCTATCCAGAAAACCCTGAGGCGTTTGAGCCTTTACTCATGCCAGACCAGCCCTATGGAGTTCACTACCACAAGAGATAAAGAAATCAAGCTCTGCAACATCTTTAAAGGGCAACCTAAAATTGCATTTGTTCACCAGCAGGTACATGTACTAGGTTTGAAGACAGACATTTTCCACTATTTTAATGTGCTTTTTCTTGTACTAATGATCATTTTTTTTGTTTTTGCTGATATTCTAAGCACATTGAGCATTTAATAAATATGGAAAAGACACTATAAATCCTACATGTATGTATATTAGTATCATCGTAATCATCATCACCACCATTAATCACCACCACCACCACCACCACCACCATCATCATCACCATCATCATCATCATCATCATTATCATCATCATAGGGCCAATATGATGAAATCATACTTACATCCTGTTCAAATTCTTGCTCCTCCTCTCCCATCCACATGTAATCTGCATAGGGGTTATCATCCTTTGCTTTGTTCTGAGGATCAGATGCTACTGCTAAATCTACAGACATAACTGTTTTACTTCCTAAAATGGACACAATGTTAAACAAAAAATTAGAGTAGTTAGATTCAAAGGTGGGGTAAATGTCTGTTATAACAAAAATGTCAAAATAACAAAAATATAACAAAAATGTCAATTGTATGCAAATGATTATCACTTGTTAAAATAATTTGTGTACATTTAATTGTTACAAACAGTGCTTCATAGCCTAGTTCTTTGGAAGAACGTCATCGTGACGCGAGTCAAAGGTCATCATTGTGTTATACAGCATGGGAACATTTTGTTGAAGCAAGCGATCTGTATTCTTCTTTTTTTTAAAGCAAGGCTCGACATTAGCGGTGGCCCAGTGGCCCGGGGCCACCAGAAATTCACCTTGGGCAACCATTATTGAAAAAATGTTAAGTTTTGGTGGCCCGAATCGGGCAACCAATAATTTTCAAAGTAGCGCAATTTTTCTCCCGATTTTGCACGCATTTATCAACTTTCTACAGTTCAAATTGCAAGCCAATTCGTCACGCGCCCTTTTTGTTAATCTACACACAAAGATTGCATAGTCATGACAGTATGTAGGCCTACGCCGCCTACCGCTATAGCATACAGTAACTATTATCCAGCCGGCCTTGCTGGCCGTCTGGCGTGAGCTTTGCATGCATGCAGAAACCACTGCAGCTAGCTGTGCGTTAGCAGTAGCAGACTATTCAGACTTGGGGAGCTGCGATACGAAATGTTGCTGCTAAGAAATCATCCACAGAACTTTGAAAATCTACGTCAAAGTCACATTTTACACCAATGAAATGCCCTTCTACAGTCCATATTACTAAAATCTGGTGTAACTTGTTTATTTGCAAGCATTAAAAAGAATTATGACCTCTCTTTTGACTCAAAAGAAGAATTATGACCTCTCTTTTCACTCAAAAAGACCGATTTCCAAATGCATTAATAGTAAATAATACACATAAAACACATAGGTGAGTACATCACAGTCCCACGTGTGCATTTGTATGTATGTTGATACGTGGTTTCTTTCGAAGCTGTCTTTTCTAGCCAAAAATAAACAGACAGTTTCTTTCTTTCTTGTTTATAAATGACTTCTTAAACCACTCTTGAGGAAGTAAATACTTTGGGAATGCATTTCATTGATATGAAATGTGAATTTTTCCAGCATTTTGGCAAATATAGGGAAGGACTTTTCTCACACTGTTTTTTCCAGATATACCGGTAACTTTTGCTGTTTTCTTATTTTTTTCTTTCACTTTTTTTTAATAGTGGTTCAACCATTTATACCCCTTCCCATTGAATATACCTGATTAAAGAATATATTTGTACTATAAAAATAATAGTACTAATAATAATTTTCCCCATTTTTATTAATTTTGTTTTATTAATTTTTCTTTCATTTTCTTTTGTTTTTCTCTAAATGTTTTCTTTTCTTTTTTCCCCCTGTTCTTTCTTTCTCCATTTCCTTTCTTTTGTTTTATTTCACTTATCTATTTTATTATTTTTGTTTTCTTTTTTTAATATTCTAAAAATTATTTTTGTTTGTTTCCCCCTTTTATGCATTGATCTAATTTTGCAGCATATTTTTCTGTGATTTTCTCCTGCTATAATATGCTGGAAAAGAGAAAATAAACTGGATTTTGGGCCTGCATAATCTACATGTAGGTTTTAGGATTCAAAAAAGAAGTTTTGTACATCTATCTGAGTTTGCTATGCACTATTTATTTACTTTACTATTATGAGTGCGCATGTGTCTATACGGAGATTAAAAAAAAAGTCCACACAACCTGGGAACAATACAATTCTTTTAAGTTTTATTCTCTTTCAATCTATTCATATTTACAATGATAGAACAATTTATATATTACCACAAATCAATTAGCAAAGTAAAATAACAGCAAACAAGATTTACATACAAGATGTGCAAAGTGAAAGTAACTTAGTGGTATAGTGAGTGATTGTATTACCGACCGGCCTTGTATTACCGAACGCGCACATCGTACGCATCAGAAAATAAATTCATACGCTCAAAATTTTGCAACATCCTTCCAAAGAGAACTTGAATAGATATTGATGAAAAATTGTCAAAAACACATTTTCAAAGTCTTAATATTCTAACTATAATAAAATATGGTCAAAATAGCTCATAAGTGTTTTTGTTGTTTTGTCAACTTTTCTCATAGAAAACACACGTTCGGTAATACGATACCTTTTTAAGTGACCAAAATATTTCACGTGCGAAGAGGGGTCCGATTAGAAGCTAATATCGTAAAAAGGAAAAACGATTTTGGCAAAATTTTCACACATTTATATTTTGTAGGTAATTGTGTATTTATGTTAAAAGTTTGGTGAATTTTATGAGAATAACGTGTTTTATATGATTGAATTTATGAAAAGTGTTCGGTAATACGATCCACTACCATAGTGGCTGCAGAATTAATATTTCAGAAGTTTGTTTTATTAATTTTTAATTAATGTTTTTCTTTATATTTTTCGGGCCACCAAACTTTAATATCGCCTTATCGGGCCACCAAAGAAAAAATATTTGAAGGTTTTGGTGGCCCGAATGGGCCACCACCAAAAAAAGTTAATGTGGAGCCTTGTTTAAAGCCTTTAAATATAGTAGTATAATGCATTAAGTTTATAAAGGCTTGAGTTGAAATAAAGGATAGATTCTGTTTTAAAATAATAAATGTGTACAGTGTATGGCATAAATGTTAGATGTCTAAAATGTGCATTTTCAAGGGAAATCCATCATTGTTTACCACATTTGACACACGGGCCTCACACAGGTCTATATTTGGGCCCGTGTCTTGGCTGGCTCCATGATAAACGACAAAGAAATATGATAAAAATATCATAACAGACACAAAGAGCTGTCTCCCCCCCCTCCCCCCTCAAAGTAAACTCAGCTTGATTCCTTGTTGAAATTTGAATCTGTTCTCTGTCATATTCTGCATGAATACAGAAATCCAATTTCAGTTCATGATGTCAATATTTGGCAATGCCTATAAATTTAAGTGGGATTTCATTTGTTTCTGTAAAATTTCAAACTTATTCCATTTAATTCTCTCCTTTTCTCAAAGCCAAGGATCGATGGTATGGTGTGGACTTCCCCAAATGCCCAATGCCATCCGTGGAAAGCCCCCATCCGTGCATGAATAGTCCGACGGCCGACTCTAATTCGTGCAATTGCTGCAGTGACTGACAGTGTGCTCTAGATAGTCTTTGCATTTCATTTCATTTGTCAACACTGTGTGTCTCAGTGTACCGTACACTTGTTTAATACTATTATTATGAATGAGTGCAAGGTCTAGGACCGAACTTACAATATTTTGTTTCTTTACCTTATTGTGCTCGTGAACAAGGTGGTAAAGCTGAATAAGTCTGCAGCCAACCAGATCTAACGTTAGACTCACTATTTCCAATTCCACAGAACTTTATCTTTCACGTTTTGGTCCTTCTTCGCTAGCAATACGTGTCACTCATGTACTTGAGAATGTTCATACAATCCTTTGAAAATAGTTATACCGATTAATTTTATTTCCTTCAAGTTAGTATTCAAATGGTATAAAATCCTTTATTTGATATGTAAAAAAACGTTTTCTTATTTTATTTTATACATTATACGTAATAATATAAGATTGAATGATGTTGCGGAAGGATACGGTGCAAAAGTTGTAGGAAAATGTATAAATATATAAACAACATGGCGCTGAACAGCTGATCGTAAATTGTAAACAGTGGCCCTGGGACTGGGTGAATTGCGTAACATCCCCGCAATACTCGACATCTAGTTACTGTGATAGAAATCGGGATAAAAAAGGGTACAGATTCCGCTTGAAACATCAAGCTAGTTGCTCTGGAGTCAATGACATAAATATTGAAACATTTGTAAGTATTCGGCTCAAATGCCATCGCAGCTTCAGCTCTGACTCTGTGCCCTCTGCGCTGCATGCAGTGCAGCCTCAGCTTGTCCGCTCCCCGGCCGCTTCCCGTCGTTAGCTTAGCGGCTAGCGCAGGCGCTGGCATTTCCCTCAGCTCACCGCGCTATCGCTGATTTTTTTTATACTTTTACTAGTTATTAGTGCACATTAAAGAATAAGTTATGTATTGATGTTTCTGACGCTGATAGTGTATTGAACTCACATGATATAGGCATGTTTATAGGTCTAGCTATATAATATTTTGATTTAAAGAAATTTTTATTTTTATGTATTAAAAAGTCATGATAGGGGCCTAGACGTTTATTAAAGGGGGACTGAACTGTGTCTGTGTGTTATAAAGACGTCTTTCAGATATCTACCTATACTATAACCCAGGGAGCCATAGCCCGCTGCGCGGGCGGGAACCCAGGGGCTTACCGTGTATTTTACCATACTCACGGGACTAGGGAGTAGGGTGAATTGTGGTCTGAATATTTCTCCAAATGAATTGTGAAAACAGAAATTATACACTTACCACGATTATATGGATGAAGGTCTAACGACTGGCAGTATCCTGACATCTGGGCACAAACTGGAACCTCAAAAAAACGAAAAGTTCTCTCCTTCTACCCCAGTCTCGATCGGCCATTTTGTTACAATTCATAACAAAAATGGCCAATCGAGACGGGGGTAGAAAGAGAGAACTTTTCGTTTTTTGAGGTTCCAGTCTGTGCCCGGATGTCAGGAAACTGCCACTCGTTAGACCTTCATCCATATAATCGTGGTAAGTGCATAATTTCTGTTTTTACAATTCATTTGGAGAAATATTTAGACCATAATTCACCCTAGTCCCGTGAGTATGGTAAAATACACGGTAAGCCCCTGGGCTCCCGCCCGCTGTGCGGGCGGGAGCTCCCTGGGTTACCTATCTATACTACAGAGAATAAAGTGATATATTATTGTATTTGTAAAACTAAAATGTTTTGCGAGGAAAAGTAATTGTTTTGCTACTGAGTGAATTAGCATTTTATCATTCAAGTGGGTCTATTCACTAGCATTTATTTATCCTGACCCATAAATTATGGGTCAGGAAGAAACTGGCAAGATATGTGTGCATGTAGTTGAGACTCGAGATGACGCTATTTATTGGTTTGTATCTGCTTTAACTTTATCCAGTGAACTAGTAACGGAAGTGCGTGCCACGGTACGGTGGTTCCCTATTTCACGATAATGCCAAAAAGTTCATTTATTTAACCTCGCATTAATGGTTTAACATCGTGTATAAACTAGCGACTAGTCACTAGTGGAGCTATTAAATACTTCTTCTTCTGGTTACAGTACAGGTCACCGTCACTCTGTTGTATAGGCTACAGTGCGTATAAAAAAACGGGACAGTTTTGAAAAGTCTATTAAAAATTTATTTCAAATCATATCTATATTTTGATGTTAATAGATGCTCTGAGATCTTATCTTTGAAATGCCATTGAAATAATATATTCTGTTCATGCTTGAGCGAACACAGGACGTTTTTGTCGGGGGTTCCAAAAGAGGATTGCGCCAAAATGGCAGAAATGAGAAATATGATGATTAGACTTTTGGCTAATCAGCAGATTTCCTCTTAATCTTTTCATTATCTTTGCCATAATGTTCAAGTTATGCTGTCAATTTCATTTAAAAAACTTTATTTATTTACCTGAATTATTTTGTTTTTTTAACTTATTTTACCTTGGAATTTCCTTCATACGTAAGTAATAAAAGGAGACTTTTTGTCAACCCAAGTACACCTGTACGAAGATTTGCATTATTAATTGGGAGATTTTGTAATTATTCAAATCCTTTTATTATGTGAAACAAATTATGTTATGATACCTATATAAGACATGAATCCTATTTTCAAGGGGTTATTGTCAAATCCTTCACCTAGTTAAATTATGTGCTTGACAGGAAAAACAGGAAAGGATTCATGTCTTTCAATGGCAATAGTGTATTGAGTCAATTTTGAAGGAGCAAGATATGGCAGATCTGGTAAAATGTATTAAAAAATTGTGAAGCGAGCAAGCAAATATTTACACTTTTTTTATTAAAATAATATCATGTTTTACTTTCTATGTTTTCTGTTATTTTCCTTTCCACTTTTTTTTCTTGGTCATTATTTTTTTTTATTGGTGGGGGGGGGGGGGGGGAGGAGCACACCGAGCCCCCACCCATCAGTATGCCAATATTCAAAGGCACCATAACCTTTGTAGCACACAATGAAAGGATTTGAAGAAAAAACAGGCTCTCCCATACATGTACAACATGTACATGTACTTCGGTTGAAAACAAATGTTCTTGCCTAAAGAGGGAATATTCAAAGCTAAAAGAGAACATATTAAAAAGGAACAACAACAGATCAATTCAAGCAAATAAGTAGATTTGGAAATAAATTTTAACCGCATAATTAGAAAATTATGGCAAAGATAATGAAAAGGAATTAGAAGAAGTCTGCCGATTAGCAAGAAGTCTGACCATCATATTTATAATTTTATGCCATTTTGGCGCAAGCCTCCTTTTTAACCTCATACAAAAACATTCCGTGTTCGCTCAAGCATGAACAAAACTAAACTATTTTAATGGCATTTGAAGGATAAGACTTTAGAGCACCTATTGACACCAAAATATAGAGATCATAATTCGAAACAAAAATTTTATAGACTTTTCAAATATGTCCCGTTTTTTTTATACGCACTGTATAGTCGTACTTGTGGAGTGCAGTGTGCAAGTGTAGATCTATATGTACATTGTCCAATAAAAGATTGTTACAGGGTGCAATTGCAAGTTAAAAGAACCATCATTATCACCAGAGCTCGGTCTTACACCTCTTGTATTTAAAGTTGTGGAGAGAGGTACAATTAACAGTGCTTTGGCCGGGGGAGGGAGTTCTAAAGTCTTATTGAATCTGGGAAAAAGCTCCTCTGCTCTGGTAGACAAATTTTCTGGCAAAGAGAACAAAGATATTCTGAGAATGACCTCTGACTTATTCAAGATGTACTTGTAGTAGAATCCCGTTATATTTACAGTAAAAATAATAAATATTCCTGAATTTTTCATTCTGTTTATTCAGTGACCAGCTTTTCAGCCTATTCTTCATCACCATGCCTCGGTGCAAGGCTGCGGTAACCCTTCAGCACCTCTGTATCAGCAATATCACAACCAACGTGCGCTACTGGACTCAGGATTATGAAGACAAGCTACTCGACAAGGGCAGGTTCCGTCATCTGCTAGGACCCTTTGATGAAATACCCAGTGAGTTGGAATTCTTTCAGAATCTCTCAATGTTAGGACCCCCTGCTTTAATGTTTGCAGTGGCCAGAAAAATGTTGATTTGAATAAATAGAGAAAAATCAAACTAGCATAATGCTGACAATTTCATCAAAATCAGATGTAAAATAAGAAAGTTATGACATTTTAAAGTTTTACCAAACAGTTACTCAATGACATGCAAATAAGACAGTCGATGATATCCATTACTCACTTTTCTTTTGTTTTATATTGTTTGAATTGTACAATATTAAAGTTTTACATATTTGACAATAAGGACCAACTAGACTGAACCATATAGTAATGCTAAGTCCACATGTTCAGGGCGGAATTAATCTTTGTTTCACTCAACAATGAGGAGAAAATGAGAATATTTTATATTTCATATAACAAAATGCAAAAGAAATAGTGGATGACGTCATCAGCCTGCTCATTTGCATACTGACCAGGATGTGCATAACTGTTTTGTGATTTTAAGCAAAAATTTAAAATGTCATTACTTTCTTATTTTACATCCGATTTTGATGAAATTTCAGTGTTATGCTCGTTGGATTTTTCTCTTTTTATGCATTAGAACTTTTCGTTGGGGTGGACTTGTCCTTAAATATTAATTCAGCTAAATCTAAAACAGTTGTCATCTGCGCCCCCCTCTATTCCAAAAAATATATGTGCCCACTTTGTTTCAAAATCCTGGATCTGCCTTTGGATTAGGCTGGTTATTTTCATGTCTTCTCATTTTTTGACATCCATTCCTTATATAAAGCACTGAAGGTTTTTATTTGTTTTTCAACTACACGTATGATGATACACCATGGTTCTGTCTCTCATTCCTATGATCTGTCATCAAGGGTTTGAATGAGAGGTGTAAAGTAGTTTTAAACTAGTGAAGAAAAATATGCTCAACAAAGCTCTCATGTGTAATTACACGTATAAGTCTTGTTAAGAAATGGTTTGATAAAGCCAGGCAACATTTATGTGTACAAAGGCAATTTATGTGAGGGATCAAAAATATGTGGCATGTATATACCTGTAGCAAGGACTCAAAACTGTACTATCATTCTTCAGAAAAGCCCTTAATACAGCCTGTTTTAGACATCATCCAACATGACACAAGATGTAATAACAACTATAAATACCAGTCATCTAATCATTGAGAAATAGGCTATAATATTGTTAAGAAGTGATTGAAAACCCTCCTTTTCACCTTACAATTTCTGACAGTTAATTGAATAAACCTTTTGATTCACAGAGTAAAAATCAAAGAATTCAATATAATGCTGACAGAAAGTACCATGCAGAAACACAATATAGCCAAATTGTATACTGTGGTGCATTTTTGCAAAAAACCACCTCTTGAGCTCATTTAGTCAATGCTATTTTTGTTAATTACAGTTCTTTCTTTTTTTTTTGATCCGAGGTTCTATGCTAATCCAAGATTTAGCCGATGAATTGATCCGCCGGCGGAAACTCACCCGATCCTCTCTTCATTTGCTCATCAATGGTGGTCTGCTTCAGCACTTGGACTTCAGCGATTGCCCTCGTCTCATCACAGATGAAATTGTTTACATGATTGCTGACAAGTGCAAGGTACCTGGTGCCCTCTGGCAGGGAGGGAGGAAGGGGGGGGGGGGTGCTTTCATTGTTTCATATAGGATAGATAGCTTAGTGATTTCTAATAATTTGTCCACATTTAACGAGAAACACTTTTAAGGCAAAATTCTCTGTTGGATAAATTTGTTTTCCAAGTGATACCTTAAAAATATGTCTAGGTTTGTAAGAAATCCCTTGCCTCTAAACAAAAAATAGTTTAATTTCCCTCATCCTACCGACCGTCCGTAACCCCCCCCTTCCCCCCCCCCCACAGGGTTGCTATTGATATATTTTTTAGCAGACCCAACTATAGAAATGCAATATTCTTGTGAGAAAGTGTCAGATTTTGGCTAAGAATTTGCTCAAATTTGTTTTCAATGGCTTTAAAAAGGACCTTAACATGTTATACTTTTGTATGAATCCCAGGTATCATTCCATGCAGGATATTCCTGGATATTGAAAAAAATAAACATATTATAGAATGGATGGGAAAATCCCTGCAATCTGATTGGTTGAGAGCTATGCAAGAATTTTTACTGGGCTGCATGAACGATATCCCGATAATCAAAACGATATCCACTTTAAACAAGCTATCGTCCGAAAAGGTCATTGTGATGTCATCGCGCATGTACTGTTACGCTTGTTTACGTCAAAATTTTGAATTTTCGATCAAGGCCGAATGAATCAAATAAAGGATGCAAAATGATCTGTAAGTACAAATACGGTACCGTAATTGTAATAGGGATTAAAACTGCCTGCATACTCATTAGTTGAGAAGTCCAGACATACGATCTACATGTAACTTTTATAGATCTACTGCCCTGGGCCTGGGCTGGCTGTGCACAGCCAAATCTCCACTGCAGGCCCAGGCAGCCGTAGGCACTGGCCCCCGGTGCGGCCCGGGCATACACACACAGCTATTGGAGGTCTGAGGCTGCCTCATAGATCTAGTCAATGCAAAGCTGTATCTGGCATTATATAATAATGCCTTTGTGCCAGCATATTATCAAGTTAGGCATACATATTTATGTTGTCCAGGGTTATCAAAGCCAAAGGGTCTGCATTACATTTTGGAAGTTTCATGCATCCGGTAAAATATCATGCGTCCAGTAAAAAAAATCATGCGTCCGGTAAATATTTTCATGCGTCCGGTAAATTGAATTTACCGGACGCATGAAATTATCATGCATCCGGTAAATCATTAATTTTTGTGGTGTATTCAATAAATTTTTTCCATTCTATAAAACAGATGATGCATGGGTTTTTTTCGTGGGTCAGTGGAACTGTTTGCACGCGGTAACTTTGGCATTATGGTCTAAACCATGCCAAAGTTACCTTGTGCACACAGTTCCTACTGACCCACTCTAACCCATGCATCATTTGTATACTGACTGACCCAACTTTTTGATTTAGGGCTTTTAAGGGCATCATAAAATTTTTTCAGGCCATCTCATGGGTAACTTTTGTCTCTCAAAATGGCCTTGGGTGAGAGATTCAAGAGTTAACAGGTTAAAATCTGTGGCGTCATCTCCCCCCCACCCCCCCCCCCCGAGCCCAAATGCGTCGCAAATTACAGAGACTTTATATGAAGTGACTAACTTTCAGTTTAACAACAGTGGCTCGATCTGTCCACAATGGTCAATTTCTGGATCTTTGTATTTACTGAAAGAATATACTTGTCAGCCCACTATGTGATCAATCGTAAAGTTTTCTTTTTTCTTTATTTTTACACTTGCGTGCGTGTAAGTTTTGGCGGGATTATATTGTAATTAGTACTTCTTCTAGAGGACCTCAACTTTTCTCACACTTTAATCTTCCCCAATTCAGGTTGTTGCATTGACACTTCTTGGTATCTATTACCAGGATGTGCTAAAAGTGGTACATCATTGTTACTCATTTAGTGACCCCTTACATGAAAGTTTTATTGTTCTATAAGAGTCCTAATCTTCTAATTGTCAGCTTTTCACAATGGAGGGTCAAAGCACTGCAGCAGACAGGCAAACTTTAATCCCTTAAGTTTCTAAAAGTTTGTATTCATTGTATGGTAGTGTGGTATGGTGGTACGGTAGTGAACATTGTATGGTAATGAACATTTTGTCTTTCTAGTGGGTTTGAATCATCCAGTAGCAATTTCTTTTTAAGTAATGTTTTATTTCTCTCCAAAATAAAAGAAAACATATATAGTACATCAACAAAACATTTTTGTTTTTCATATAAAAAGAAATACATCATTGATAATTGTTTAAACATAAGGAACATACAACATAATTTAACTGAAGGTCTGAGAGAAGTTAACTTAAATGACTCTAAAGCTGAGATTATTCTCGTCGGTTTTGAGAATTAAGCAAGTAACAAATTAATTTTGTAATTATTTGATTTATTGTCATTATTATCATCATCAACATCATCATCTTCAAATATTTTCATCTTCATCATCATCATTACTATCATCATCACCACCACCATCATCATCATCATCACCACCATCACAATCATCATCATCACCATCAACATCATCATGACAACTAATATTGAGTATCATTTATGAATTCAGCATAGTTTTTGAAAGACTTTTTATTAATTCATTGTCTATTTTCTGGTTTCTTAACAGGAAAGGGGGGGGGGGGTTCCTGTGCTAAAACTGCCCGTACATGAAACTTGGTTTTGTCTGAAAGATATATCCTACTTGAATTTACACTTCCTGTTAAAAATGTTCCTATAAAAATGACATCTTTTTCTGTCTTTTTTTTTAATTTTAATTTGTAATTTGTCTGCAGAAAGTAAAGACCCTGATCCTATCAGGCTGCAGCCGCGTCTCTAGCCAAGCATTCGAGATCCTTGCCAACAACATACCCTTTGCAGTCCGGTTGGACTTTTCAAATACAAAGATTGGTACCCTAGCCATCCAGTCTCTCTTCAGATCGTGTAGTGACCTACAAGAACTTGCTCTAAGACACTGTCAGGTAAGGGATAATGGTTCATTGTCTTCTTGTATATCTAACTAAAACAAGGTGGAGGGTGCCAGGATAGTTTGACAGGCATGTAGCCAGGGGGCGGTCCCCCCCTAAAAAAAACGACCCCAAAAAGAAAAAAAAGGAAGGGGAAAAGGAGAAAAAGAAAAAGCGAAGGGAAAAAAGAGAAAAAGGGCATGTCTTTACTGTTTTCCCTTCTTATTTTTTTGTCAAACAAATAAGAACCTAAACAAGACGTTCAAATCTCTCGCTTCATACAAAATTTTGCTTCTGCACTCCGCATGGGAAAAATATCGAAATTGTGTTTCCCCTTTTTTTCCCACACCATTTTCTCCCTGGCTATGGGACTCATGTATTTCTTGCCAGAAATTATAAAGTATACATTGGTGTAAAGTATGAAAAGAAAATTTTAAAATTGTATTGACACAAAATTTCTGCACTTCCCACTTCCCGAGTCCCCATAATGCTAATTTCTTCTTTTCAGCAAGCAATTTTTCGGCAAGTGTCTGCTCTAAGGGGCAGGCATAAAATTTGTGCTGTGTTATATGGAAAGGTATATACGATGAAACTTTATTCCATATAACTGCACATTTATCTCTTATCCTGTTTTGCACCATAATTTGAAATTTTGAATATCAATCAAGTTTCATAGTCCTATAAAAGGAAACACTTTTTATGAGTGAAAGTACACATATTTTTCTCCTTTTTTTTCAAAATGAATTGCAGAAGTTTCCATGCTATGCGTGCATGGGAAAAAATATCCTCTCTTCTTCTATCATCCCTTTCCCATTTTGAGCTCTCTTTTTTCTTCGTAATCAAATTCTATAATCTTGAAAAATAAAATGAAGTAGAGCAGGTTAAGGTTTCAGAGAAATTTCAAAATTTCAGAGCTTCAACACTATTTGCGCAAGCCTTCTCCCTGCATACCCATTTCTACTCTGTTTTGCGAGTTCAAGATAAGTAATGTGGCTAAAAAATTGTTGCTATCAAATCTGATTTGATCAAGGTAAGCATTTTATACAACTCAATTAATGCCCTTTTCTGTTCTATTTTTTTTATAAAACATTTTCTCTTTTGTTCTTCCTGTGTGAAGGAGGATTATTTCAAATTCCGCAATCTTTTCCAGTTTTGGGGCACACATAATTTCTTTCAAAACAATTTATTTTAATCACAGCAAGTCAATTAAATTTGAGCTAATAATGGTACTAGAGATGCAAGAGACATCTTCTTTTGATTGAATTCGATGAGACATCGAAAATTTTGCGCTTCGCTAAGGGAGGGGGGGAACTCCCCCTCCCTGCACCGTCCTCCCTAGGGAGCTTGCTTTTCACAATCTGTAAGTGCTAGCACGATTGTATTTTGATTGGGGGGGTGAGATGACCTACATGTATAGAGAGCGACATAATTTTTCCTCAACTGAGTAAAAAGGGTAATCTTAGAGTACTGCCCAGGCAGCCCAGCTGATCCCTCTTTAAGATTCTTCTCTTTTCTCCCTCTTATTCCTTTCCTTTTTCTCCATTATATGAAAAAGCATGGGGTTGATCACCCCTTGTCCCCCATGTTGCACTACCCCTAGACTTCAATCAATTCTGGTCTAACAGATTAGGGATATTTGTGAATGAAAATAAACTTTTCTCTTTTTGTTTTGACTAGGGAGACATTTGGGAACAATGGGTGGGGAGCAAAATACAAAAAGTCTTGCTTTTAAACACATGAATTGAAACTATAATTAGGAGTGGGCTACATGTATATGTGCGTCAAAAATACTTTTTTTGTTATTTTAAAATGGCAACAGTTTTTATTTATTCCTTGTAATGTATCTCAACATGAAATACAATATTTTTTGTCTCGGGTCCGAGAAAAAAGTGTGCCGGGCAAAAATCCAAAATGGCCGCAAAAACCCCACAAAATCACAGTTTTAATTGGCCACAACTTCTCTATTAGGTTGGTCTTTTTCTCTGGTTTTGGTGTCTATTCATATGTTTTTGGGGGCAGGCAATTAGTTTTTCCTAATATTAGTACTTTTAAACCATTATTTGTAGAGTTAAAAGGTGATTTTACCTAAATTTATCAATTTTTAGACCCCTTTTTTCAGCCAAAAATATGTTTCATCGTCTTGTGGTTCTTGGATTTTAGACGATGCGAGTTCCACAATTGCAAGCAGTTTCATATAGCTACACTGCTTTTATTCCTCTACTTTGGGTTATACGGATATTTGCAAAATATATTTATAAATTTAAAAAAATGTCATTTATCCAGAGGGGCTATGCAGTATACAATGTACTGTAGCCTACATACTGCACTGCATACACATGTATGTCCATGCATAGACCACCATGACAAGATCTGGATATAAACTATAGTGTCATAGAAATGAGCTCTTAGGTTTAAAATTAGATGCCTCAGAAACTGAAGATATGTTTTGTCTCAGATATTGAAGACATCTTTTGTCAAATATGCCAATTCAGAGGGCGAAGAGAGGTAAATATTATTAACAATGGATTATAGTGAACCCCTCATTATGGCATTTACACTGTAGCTATTCTGGGCCCCGTTGCATAAAAGTTACCATTATGGTAACTTTGCCATCCAATGGTAACTGCATGGAATCCTTGATTCTGATTGGACGTTGATCAGCATTACCATGGTAGTTACCTGACCTCATAAACATAGGGTTAGTCACCACAACCAGGTTTAAAAAAAATCAAAATGAAGTAGAAATGGCTAAAATTGTGATGTAATGTACGTATATGATCTTTATGTGCAATTTATGTTACATCAGATTAGATCATGTACAAGTACATCAGCTGACAAGCAATCAAATTCACAATTTAATTCTAAACCTCAGAAGCTCATTGTTATATGTCATGGTGGTCAATGCATGGATATATGCAGTGTCCCTGTAATATGTACAGTACATTGTATATCGCATAGCCCCTATGGATAAATGACATTTTCTTTTATTTGATAAGATATATTTCGCAAATATCCGTAAACTCCAATTTAGAGGAATAAAAGCCATATAGCTATAAGAAGCTGCTTGCTACTGTTCAACTGGTATCGTCTAGGAACCACAAGACGATGAAACCTACTTTTTGACTAAAAAAGGCTCTAAAAATTCGTAAATTTAAGTAGAATGACCTTTTTACTCTACAAATAATGGTTTAAAAGTACTAACATTAGGAAAAACAAATTGCCTGCCCCTCAAAACATATGAATAGACACCAAAACCAGAGAAAAAGACCACCAAATAAAGAAGTTGTGGACCAAAATGTGATTTTGGGGGGATTTGGCGGCCAATTTGGATTTTGGCCCGGCACACTTTTTTCTCGGACCCGAGACAAAAAATATTGTCATTTCATGTTGAGATAAGGTAAAAGGAATACAAAAAACTGTTGCCACAGTAAAACCAAAAATCACCCATTTATAGCCCACTCCTACTATAATAAACAAGTAATTTTAAACCTATGAGTTACAAAGAAATATACATGTGCTCTTATAAGAAATAAGGATTATCAAAGTATTATTTGTAGATATATTACGTATATATGTTCATAATATTTCAGGTATGTGATAATGATGTTGGTGTACTTTGCAACATGGCTATGCAGAAGGAACGGTTTGGTTTGCGCAAGCTCGACTTGTCATCGTCAATGGTTACAGACATGGGCATCAGGGCCCTGCTGCGATCTATCCCACAACTCCAGGAATTTCACTACTCCAACCTTATTGGATGCATCATCGCAGAATCGCCCATCACAGAGGAGTTTGAGCACCAGTATCTCCTGCAGCTTCCACACCTTGGTCAAGAATCTTCCCTGTTTTCGTCTTCCGCAGTAGATACTAAGATGGGACAGACAAGTCTTAGGATGTTGGAATGTACAGATTTTTGTAATATCACGGACAGCCACCTTAAACTCATCTCTTTCCTCTGTCCAAAGCTGGTGTCCCTTGATCTGCGGTTCGCACGAGGGTTCTCCAGTGCTGGTCTCACAGATCTCTTGCATCTTCTCCACTTGAAAGAACTGAAACTCGCCAGCTCAGATCTACTGTCCTTTGAAGGGGCACTTCTTGCCTTCCTCAGACGAAATGGTAATCAACTGACACTGTTATCACTGGAGGACTTTGATGGGATTGATCTTCATCTGGTTGGTCAACTCTGTCCTCATCTGCAAAAGCTCTTGATCTTCATGACATCTGACAATGCTGATTTTACTTCCGGAGAATATGGAAATCTCTCAACTCAGACTCCCTTCAAGCATCTTGAAGAGCTTGCTCTGTGGTGTAGCAATGCAAACTCGACCATAACACCCGACATCCTCAACACTGTGCTTCCGCACTGCCTGTCCCTGAGGTCACTGGAGGTCATCAGGGTTGCTGGGCTTACAGACTCTGTCCTCCATGAAGCTATAGATAGCCACTGCTTCCTCAAACTGAAGTCTCTTACCCTTCATGAATGTAATGCTGTCAGTAGAGCTCCAATCTCAAGACTGATCTTGGACGATCGGAACATTCTGGAAACCTTGACACTCATGGATTGCTTCAGCACCACCCGTAGAGACTATGAAGGTTGGCTCAAGTTGGTCAAGAGATGCAACTATAAACTCACTCTAGCATGGAAATGAGTCTACATGTAGATGCAGTCATATACATCACCTAAGTAATTAAAAGTACCATACTATTCATGTGAAGAACATTGTATCTGCTTAGAATGTAAGGATTTTGTATTCCCTCACCTGGACATATAGCAAAAATTAAACTCCTATTTAAGTCACATTCATGTTCAAGCCTGTGGACTCTTCTTTTTAATACTGCATGGATTTGTATTGATTACTTAAAAGGCAATGATTTTTGTAAACATAGAATGTACATGTATAATAAACACCTGATAATAAGACCAAGCTAAAAGAGAAATGTGGCAAGATGCTATCGGCAGTGGAGCATTATTTACGTGTTTTAAGTTGAATGATCCAATCAGTAATATCAAGTTTGGTGTTGAGAGCTTGGAAGAGGCTGCTGAACCAATCTCCAACACCGCGCTGGGTTCAGAAAGCCGCAATAACATTACGCCTCTGCTGATCATCTCACCTTCACTCAAAAAGATCAGATGATGAAAGTGAATCTTAGGAGAAATTTGCAGTAAAATCTCATTTTACAGAATGCAAAGGCTAAAATCACTTCAAGAATCTGAAAGATTAAATGAAATTGATCATTAAAATACATGTATACAAAGCTCTATTGATTTGCACTCGCCCGTAAAAGTTAATTTTATCACGATGTTTAATACTGGTTGTTGGCCTGAGATTACCAACACCAAACTTAAAAACAATCCCAGGGGATGGTGTTGGTACTTTGTAGATGGGGAAACTACACCTAGATCGCGACACTGACTGCAATACTCGGTCTAGCGGGCGACATTCAACACCAACTTTAACCCTTATCTACAGGGGGGTCAATTTCATCACTACACCGTCGCGCAAATTTTTTTGACAGCGCTGCTCACTGACTTATTGCTTTCAAGTCTTGCACATCTTTTGAGACTAAATTTTTGTCCGACGGGTACGTGGTTCGAAATTACGCAACATTTCTAAGGGCATGTCAGACCCAAAATTGCTCAAAAACGTGATTCCATGCACAAGGTCAATGCAAATTGTGTTTTTCAACCAAAACTCAAGGTATGATTATTTTTCACTTTTGTTGCTTTAAATGGATTTATTTTGTGCTATGAAATTGCAAAAGGGTCCCTGACAAAGTTCATCGGAAAAAACAATAAAAAACCAAGGTTTGAAACAACAAAGAAATACGTAAGAACATTTTGGCAATTCTTTCGTCGATATTTGTTAGAAATGTAAAAATTGATACTCTCACCAAAAATTAGCACTCTACTAGTTATATAAAGTGAGTTAAAGGCAAAAACACACACTAAAAAAATAAATTTAGGGCAAATTTCATACGCTTATATGCATAATTTATTGATTAAAAAATATAAACAATTTTTTGAACGTTTTACTATACAGTCTTGCAGTTTACATCCGGCTGTACACACGTGCAGATTTTCGCGGCGATCACGCAATAAGCAGCTGAGATCTGAGGGGGGTCGAATCGACCCCCCCCCCCCCCAGAAACACAATTTTTTTTCCCCCCAAGTCATTACCAATTACCAGCCTCATTTGAAGTATGGTTTTGTGGCTAGTGTTGGGGTGTTGTTACAACCAGATAAAACATTGTGCTTGAAATCATGCAATGTATGTTAAAAGAATACCGCAGTGGTGCATTTTCAACCAGTCTAAAAATTTTGCTTACATGAAAGTTATGAAGAGCTTTATGAATAGGCTCTCAGATGTACTGCATATTCTAGTATATATGTAGATCAATATTTAGAGGTCTTGGTCAGATTCCTTAGTACATGTAGTGTGAAGGAAACAGAAAATTTGACATTGTAACTTTGAAGATATTTTTCACACTTTTCTCTTATTCTTTTGTAAGAGTTTACTGAAAGGACAAGTCCACCCCAACAAATTTGAATAAAAAAAAATAAAATTGAAAGAAAAATCCAACAAGCATAGCACTAAAAATTTCATTAAAATCAGATGTAAAATAAAACATTTATGACATTTTATAGTTCCGCTTTAACTTCACGAAACAGTTACATGTATATGCACATCCTAGTCTGTATGCAAAGGAGGGGACTGATGATGTCACTCACTCACTATATCTTTTGTATTTTACCATGTTCTTCTTATTGACCTGTGAAGCATATTTTCATTCCTCCCTGATCATGTACCATTGTTTTAACATTTCATGGTTAAATCAAGTTGGTCCTTATTGTCAAATCTGTAAAAAATGAAATATTGTTTAAAAAAAATAAAATAAAACAAAGGAAATAGTGAGGGTCATCATCGACTCTATCATTTGCATGTCACTAAGTTGTGCATGTAACTGTTTTATGAAAAATAAGCAAAACTTTAATACAAAATGTCATAACTTTCCTATTTTACATTTCAATTAAATTTTCAGTGTTATGCTTGTTAGATTTTTCTCTGTTGATTCACATTTAAAATTTTCTACGGTGGCTTGACCTTAAAGAGAGAACAAAGGGAATTACAGAACTCTGTCTGGCAGTGAATAACTGCACTCTTATGCATGAATGGGTTATATTACAGAATTATGAGCAAGAACTATGAATGAATATTAGATTCTTGTATGTAATGTAGGAATGTGCAATATTTTATTTGCGACAGAATATTTTATATTTAGCACATACATGTAAATATATTTTTTAGCACAAAATATTAAATTGTTTTTTTTAATGTGCCTTCATATGCATGTAATTATGAAATGAATTATTTATGATCAAAGTTTGCTGCAAAGAAACTTTTGAGATACAGATATATATTCATATTGTTTTTATTGTAATAAGAAAATCTGTTTTTGTATGTTTATGTATTCATCACATATGCTTCTGTTGTAGCCATTACATGTAGCAGTTATACATTTCTGAAATTGAAATCATCATTAAGGTTATATTTTTGTAAGTTTTATGTTGACTTTGTAGTGTTGATGTTAAACAGATTTTAACAACAGCAAAGCACCAACCAAACATTAAAACAAAGCTTGTACTCTGACATGTATGTATGCCACTAGTTGTATGGGTATGTAAATCATTTAAGTCACATGCATGTAAAGCA
Source organism: Lytechinus pictus (assembly GCF_037042905.1). Lineage (NCBI taxonomy): Eukaryota > Metazoa > Echinodermata > Echinoidea > Temnopleuroida > Toxopneustidae > Lytechinus > Lytechinus pictus. Next base: position 23,841,376 of record NC_087256.1, read on the forward strand.
CTGGAGATATGGCAGTCATTTTGAATTATGCTTCAAATGCTACATGTAACACTAGCATCAAAACCAAATTTGAAATCACACATCGTATCTTAAGTGATGCACTTAATCACTTAGTGGGGGTGCCGTGGTCAAGTGGTTACGAATCTCGTCTTTCAATGAGAGGGATGTGGGTTCGAATCTCAGTCACGGCTTGTTTTGCTTCAGCAAGAAATTTATCCACATTGTGCTGCCCTCAATCCAGGTGGGGTGAATGGGTTCCCAGTAGGACTAATACCTTGAATGCACCAAGCGCCTTAAACAGCTGGAGCAACACATAGCTGCGCCATTGAATAGGAAACTAGATAAATCGGCGCCTCATAAATTATGCTATACAGTGCGTCCCACAAAAAACGAAACCGAGATTTATCGATGATTTATCATAACTTAATCGCAAATACAATAGACAAATGACCTACCATTTTAAAGCTTAGAATCTCCTCTTTCATCTGAAATTACTTAGATTATTTCTCATTCACGCATGAGTGAGCAAAAACAATTTGAAAAGGGGATACCAAAAAGTCACTTGGCGGGCCGTATCTGGGTTTTAAAAAGAAAACCCCATTTTTAAAAAGTTCGATATCTGCTCTTTAATTTGATACCTCAATTACAGAAAATGGTCAAGAAATAACAAAGTTCTGGTTATTTGAAATAAGGCTTGAATTTCAATAATTTCATAAAATGAAGAGGTTTTACAGGCTAGCGTTCAAACTCACTCGACACTCCGTTTTGTTGACGATCAGCCATGCATTAAGTCTTTTGTTACCGTGCGATAGCTTCAGTGGGAAACCGGTGAAAACACGTTTATTTAATGAAATTATGGAAATACAAGCATTGTTTCGAGGGATCATAACTTTTTTACTGTGATTTAGGTATCAAAGAAAAGAGAAGATATTGAACTTTTAAGACATGTGATTTTCTTTTTGAAATTCAGATACCCCCCGCCAAATTAGTTTTTGGCATCCTTTCTTCGAATTGTTTTTGCTCAATCATGCGTGAATGAGGTATAATCTAAGTAATACCAGATGAAAGAGGAGATTCTAAGCTTTACATTGGTAGGTCATTTGTCTATTTTATTTATGATTAATAAGTTATGATAAATCATCGCTAAATATCGGTTTCGTTTTTTCTGGGACGCACTGTATATTATTCAATCGAGAGATTTTTGCAATCTCATGATAAAATAAAACTGAAAGGAATAGTAAGGAAGTGGTATCACCAGCTCTCTTGAATGTGAACCAATCATGTTCATCAAAATCACTGTTTTGTGAAACCAACAGAAACTTGAAAATGTGACAGTCTTAATATTTTACTTCTGTTTTTGATGAAATTTTGAGCGACTTGACTTTTTGATATATTTCTGTAATCTTTATTCTAATTGATCTGTAAACTGAGAAAACATGGCTTTCTAGAAACCACAGACAGGGGCAACACTACCGGGGGGGGGCAAGGGTGGCTGCCCCAAAATTTTTCAAAGAAGTAAAAAAAAACGAGGATAATAAAAGAGGAAGATAAGGGAAGAAAAATTAGAATATAAAGAGTGTAACTCTATAAAAATCATATAATTCAAGTGAGATAAAAAAATTAGGTTGTCTTGCCCCCCTGCCCTCCCATCACAACCTTGTGCCACTCCTGAACACAGACATTAAAGTAGTGTATGCTTTGTTGGGCAAAAATATATATATTTAAAAAAAAGCAGTATTGCAAAAACATGAATATTTTCCTTCATAGTTAATCCAAAATAGGATAGACAAATATAAAGCCAAACTAAGAATTGATATAAATATATATATTAAAACTTTTATTGCATATTTCAGGTCTTTATTGACTAGAAATCTATCAATATGGAATTTGTCATGAAATATTTTCATTTGTTTTCATTTTTTTACACTATTTTTTGTTTATGTACATACGGGTACAGACTCTATTCAGGTACATTACTTATTCATATGAATATTATATTGTGATATTTTAAATTCTTTCATGGACTTAATAATAACTTGGTGAAATCATGGATGGATGATTTTTTAAATTCTTATGGTGGCCTGGAAGAGCATAGAATTAAAAAAAAAGGTTTTGAAATGAATAACATCGTTATCAATGTATCTGTCGAGTAGTGATCATTCATGAATTGGTTCTGTGGTGCGTGCACCTTTACTTTACATGTACATAGCAGTCAATGTGAAAAAAACTACTAATTCCAGTCACTCAATTTAATATTTATTTTGTGATGGTGTGAAGAATGTGGAGATTCTTCTAGCTTTTTTTTTTTTTGGGGGGGGGGAGGGGTATCTTTACCGTAAATAACCTGCATTTATAGCATGTAGGGTCGGGCAGCTCATAACAAAATAACAAAATTAATTGATTACATGTTAATCCTTATTCTTACTTAAAAATAGTTGTCAGTCATATTTCAGGTAAATAGGCTACAAATCAAAATACAAAGTTGATGTAAAGGGGTTTTCGTACTGTTATCTAAGAATATGAGAGATACGTATATTTCATTTCGAAGAGCAATGACAATTTTTGTCAGTGTTCAAATTCAAATAGATTGAAGGTTACATAATTGAGAGCAGCAAAATGTTGACCATTGTTAATTCATATTTTATTATTAATTACAAAATGTGTTCCGTAATAGCTACAATAATACTCTGTGCTGTGAACTGAAAAAAATAGACAACGGGACAAGTTAGATTTTTAATAATTTTGATCTTGTTTGGGTATAAGTTGTTTTAAGATATTTAGAGGGGAAGGTCGCCTGACCAAAAGTTTGCTGTAAAAATACCAGAACAAATAATAACAAAATATTGGTGAAGGTTAGGGTTAGAGGAAAATCCATTAAACATTAAGAAAGTTGAATTATGAGTTTTTGATTTGTGACGTCATATACGAGCAGTGGCCCCGTATGTTTTATACTGTAAAATGCATCAATATCAAATTGACTACTTTTTTTCTTTCAGGAGCGGGTGTGATATAATAAGTTGATATACTGAAGGCACAATTAAATTCCTTTTCACTTTTTGAAAAAATGACAATTCATTGATCTTTTTGAAAAAATGACAATTCATTGATTTTTTTTTTCAATTTGCAATAAATTGGCTGCTCGCATATGACGTCACGTAAAAAAAAAATTAAACTCTAATAACTTTTAAATCTTTGATGGATTTTCCTTAAACCTTCACTCATATTTGTATTGTTTTTTCTGCAATTTTTTTTCATGGAACGTTTTGCCAGGGTGAACTTCCTCTTTAACTATTGACAATCAGAGAAATAAGCCACCTATATGAGATCAAATTCAGATGCTACTTGAAAACAAAGATATTTTGTAAGAGCTTTGTTCTGTTACCGCTTGGTTCGAAGATGATTTATCATGACATCACATGATTAAATTAAAAGTGTCATCATTTCAAGTTATCAACAAGGAATATTGTTTTCTCCTTTCAGTTGTGGGTCTTTGAGAAAATTACATGATTTGTTGTACCACCTCCTCCTCCTCCTCTTCTTTTTTTTCTTCTTCCTTCTCCCCCTCCTCCTTTTCTTTTCATCTCTTTCTCCTCCTCCCTTTTCTTCTCCTTCTTCTTCCTCCTCCCATGGATGTAGGTCCATGCTCCCCCTCTTCCTTTTCTTTATTATCCTTAGAAAGTCGAAAGGGGCCTAAGTTTTCGATCCTAGCGTAATCTTCGTCGGAGGCAAAATGCCTTTATTATCCTTGTTATTCTCGATTTAATCACCCTACTTTCATTCCATTTGTTTTGGGCATGCACACTTTCTTCTCCCTTCATGTATTATTAGGGTATCTTGTGTTTGGGAGGGTGTGTGTTAAATGTAACAGTGCCATCCGTTACCACTAACCAGTACCCTAATTTCTCTCTGTGTGATATACATGTATGTTGATTACCTTTGAATTATTGCATAATGAAGGAAGCCTCCATGATGTATACTTCGATTCTAGGACATCTACCCCCTTGACATTCACCCCGGAAACTTTCAAACCTAATATCAAAAAAACTGAACAGTTAGTAAGGACACACACAGGAGGCAGTCGAATTTGAAATTTATAAGAGGGCACAGGTATACTTTCGAAAGTATATCCTACTTCAAGCAAGCGATTGAAAAAAAAAAGGTTATCCTAACTACAAGATGTGTTAAAACAAAAATTGATTATTCGGTCACTGAGATGGTTTTGGTTGCCATATATGTATATAGGGCGCCAAGTGTTAAGCCAGGCATTCTGTTACAAGAGATGCATTATCTCGCTATGTTGTATGTCGACTTGGACTTGGTAAGATACATTATCTCTCTATGTTGTATGTCGACTTTTCGAGATACGTTATCTCACCATATATGTCGACTTGGCAAGATACGTGATCTCGCCATGTTGTATATCAACTTGGCGATGAACGTTATCTCACCATGTTGTATGTCGACTTGGCGAGATATCTTATCTCGCCATGTTGTTTGTCGACTTGGCTTTATATCTTATCTCGCCATGTTGTATGTCGACTTGGCGAGATATCTTATTTGGCCATGTTGTGTGTCGACTTGGCGAGATATCTCGCCATGTTGTATGTCGATTTGGCGAGATATCTCGCCGTACTGTATGCCCGGGTGGGGGGGGGGGGCAGTCAAATATATTGCTGTACACACGCGTGACCAAGTAATTTCCAAACACCCCCTAAACGAGTTTTTCTCTGTTTGCAAAATAACACCCTAAACAAGTTTTTCGCGTGCTTTATTTACACATTTTGGCCCCTAAACAAGTTGTCGCCAAAATATGACCTCGGGGGAAAAAGCTTGGGGAAAAAACATACCCTAAACATGTTTGGCTAGAAAAAGCTTTTGGGGAAAAAACATACCCTAAATACGTTTGACCCCGCGATTGACCATTGACCAGTCTTTTAAAACCACCCTTTTTCTTGAAAATCGGTGTTTTTTATACCCTTAACGAGTCCACGAGCGGACCGCGTCCAAAACTGAAAAAACACCCCTTTAAACGCGTTTTTTGGTCACGCGTGTGTACAGCAATATATTTGACCCCCCCCCCGGGCGCGTGTATGTCGATTTGGCGAGATTTCTCGCCATGTTGTATGTCGACTTGGTGAGATATCTAACCATGTTGTATGTCGACTTGGTGAGATATCTAACCATGTTGTATGTCGACTTGGTAAGATATCTAACCATGTTGTATGTTGACTTGGTAAGATATCTAACCATGTTGTATGTCGACTTGGTGAGATATCTAACCATGTCGTATGTCGATTTGGCGAGATATCTCGCCATGTTGTATGTCGACTTGGTGAGATATCTTACCATGTTGTATGTCGACTTGGTGAGATATCTAACCATGTTGTATGTCGACTTGGTAAGATATCTAACCATGTTATATGTCGACTTGGTAAGATATCTAACCATGTTGTATGTTGACTTGGTAAGATATCTAACCATGTTGTATGTCGACTTGGTGAGATATCTCGCCAAGTTGTATACGAGATTCGTTGTTTCGTTTGTATTATTTTTTTAATTATACAAAAATGTTTTTCTGCAGATTAGGCAATAACAAGACATGTTTCAAATCAAACTTCATTTAACCTAATAAGAAGTTGAAAATCCAAATATTTCGTATTTCATATAATAGAATACACAATAATGAACGGATAAAGATGTCAGTTCCCTCATTTGCATATCTGTTTGTGATATTAAGCGATCCTCCGATTTTAAAGTATTTTCAGTTTTCTCCTTTTTTTATTAAATCAACATTTTTATGAGGTGGACCTGACCTTTAAATGCAATTTTGCAAATGAAAATGTAGATTTCAATATCACACAGAGGTGTCCACTTTATCCAGCATTATAAATTATTATACCATGATATCATATTAAAGTATTAAATAATATTTTCAAAAAGTGCCATATTTGTTGGCCGGGTGCCCCTTTACCTTGAAGGATATTCGGTCGCCCCTTCATAGAGTATCCCCAATCTCCAAATTTAGAATGTTTGGTAACACGCTTTGAATTAATTGTCAGTGTCAGTCCTTAAAGTATACACCCGAAGAATCAAAAGTATTTTATAAAGACTTTATGTGGTCATCATTGTAAAGGGGAAGTATTACTAATCAGATATATAACTTCACTTTTCAAAATAGTGATCAGAGTTTGCAGAAATCAGCTCTCAAAAATGATTTATTTTCATGCCATATTTTTGCCTTCCACCGGTCCTCTTGCGAGCTCCAGCTGAGTGACGTCACACAATGAGCAGTGAGCAGCTGAGCTGACAGCAGCCCATTGGAGACGATCTTTCCAATCAGCGTTTTTTGCTCTTAGAATTGTTTATTCCTCTTAAGATTGGTCTTGTTATATAGATAAAAGTTTGAATTTACTGAACAGTGAAAAAAGTGCACATTTAACGTATTTTGGTAACCGATATTTAGCTTAGATTTTTTTTTTCAAGAAATATATGTGAATTACTGAATAAACAAAGCATATTTTCACGTAGAATTAGAAATCACACTTGTGTCATTAATATTACAATCAATATAAAGCATAGACATTCTTCTTTATGACTGAACAAAAATTATGAAATTTCATTAAGTAGCAAAGTCAGGAACCACCAAAAAAAAACGGCAATATCCATCGCGAAATGACTAAAATTGCAGTTGAATTGCCGAAGCATTATTAGGCAACAGCGGCGAGCGGACTTTATTTCATATATCTTAAAAATGCCGTCTGGGAGGATAATGGTCTGTGGTCAAATGCGTTGGCCATTGTTTTGTCATGTGCGAGGACCCTGGTTCAAAACTCTGATTTTTTTTTTCTGGGTATTTTTTTTTTATTCCTTCCCCGTCCCTACCCATCTTTTTTTCTCTTTTTATTTTCTTGTGAAATTCTATTCAGACCTGTATTTATCAAATCTTGCTTCTTAATTGCTGCTTTTGATTTTCAAGTTCTTGATTAGATTATTTCTACTCTTATTTGGGATGGGAGGGGTAGAGTTAAAAGTCAAGTCCACATCAACTAAAAATTATTTGAATAGAGTAATTTCCCTTGTTGTTTTTACTCAAAACAGTCATATACACAAAACAATGATATGCAAATTAGAGTTGTCACTCACATCACATTCGTTTCTATTTTTTGTGGCATTTTGTTTTTTATTCTTTGCAGATTTGACGATAGGAAACTCTTCGTCTGATCACAATAGGTTATATTTACGGAACTGTTAAAATAGTAATTATATAAATTTGAATCAAAGTTTTTATGAAATTTCCTGCAATATCTTGTTATTTTTCTTTAAATTCAAATTAATTTTTGATTGCGTGGACTTCTCCTTTACTCCCAATGTAGGGAATGCATAGCAAAATTTATCCAGAAACAAAATTGTCTTAGAATATGCAAATCAGTAATTGGACACATGTTCACTTTTCTTTCATCCAGGCCACTTCCTCGCATCCACCAGGCTTTCAGTCTTATAACAAAAATGATGAACCATCACACAGCAGCACACAACATTCACAGTGCTTCACAATAAATATTTCACTTCTGTTCATACATGCAATAAATATTGTGGAAAACAAATAAAAGGCGTACCCATATTCAAATACCGTTTAAAAGGACAAATATATTATACCTTTTGAGAAAAATCAGCACGTTAAATATCTGATAACAAAACGTAATTATGGGGCACTGCAAGAAACTTATGTTCAATTGCAAATCAAGCGTAAGTCTTAAATTCAAATTCAAGCGTAATAAGGTCGAGTTGCAATCGCAATTCAACTACATGTTTGTGTTTAATCAAAGGACTTACCCTTGATTTGGGACGTGTGATTGAGTATAACATTTCTCGCAAAATGCCCTAGTAACATTAAAATTGTTCTTTCGTTTTAAATTGTGTGTTATTATTTTTGACAAGCTGTATTCCTGTCCAAGTCAAATTTCTTAGTTCTCTCCAAAACTGTGCTCAAAATTGTTTCCAAGATTGATAAAGAAAATTTTTCTTTTGTATCATTATCAGTCCACAACTTGCAAACCGTAGGTCCTGGAAAGAGTGAAGAAAAAAATGGCTATATCCAAATCATAGTAAAAGGACATGATGGAATCTCCCAGATGGAGGTAGCAAGCAGAGACCAGAAGTCACCAGAGTCAGCAAGTGTGCAGATCTGTGTGTAGAAGAGAGAAAAAAGAAATAGTTTAAATAATCAAATCAAAGTATGAATTTAATTATCGTGATGATTGATGACGTGCGGTGGCATGTAATTCCCGGTCAACAACAAATGATAGTAGGTTTAGACACCTGAAAAGTTCCACTCAGAACACTGGTGCTCTACCTCAAGTGATGTTTGTGTAGGCCCCACTCCACTTCACTACCGCTACACTACCGTACATGTACGCCACACCTACCCGGGTAGGTGTGTAGCGTAGTGTAGGCTGTAGCAGCCAGTAGTGAAGTGGAGACTACACGAACATCACTTGAGGTACGGTGCTCTCTGAGTCTCTGTGTCATTACAAAGATTGCATTTATCTTCATTGTTGAATTAAGGCATTACGCATACATATATGTAGCAACACTCTAAACAGAAAGAAACACCAGACTCTAATTTTGGCCAGGAATCAGGGTAATCACTGCTAAAATTTTGTCTGGCTTCATGACATCGGCATCATGGTGATATAATTATGTGTATAATAAAAACTTAAACATTCCTCTGAAACAGCAGATTTTCAGCCATGGTCCATACCAGTGCTCCTAAATAATTTAATTGCCTGCCTGAGTCCTGACCAGTTTTAGAAATCTGAAGAAAAAATCTGCTGGAATTGTGCAAAAACATTATTTCTAAAATAAAGACTTTTTAATTTTAATAGTAGTTATGCCAAAATGCATGATTCTAAACTTATATCAGATCTGTATCTGTCATCTGACCTGAATGCATCGTCAGAACAAGTACAGTTTCCAAATATGCTTACCTTGACTTTTGACTGGATCAAACAGCGTAACCTGCAACATGCATCGGCAGCAAGTGAATGGGACCGTGCAGCTTGGAGTTTTTCAATAGTTAGTAGAGCAACACAACGAAGACTGTCGAGTGGACAAAATCGATCTTTCCAGTTCACAATTCAATACAAAATGGGCAAAGTAACACAGTTCTGGTTCCCTTATAGTCTGAAGTTGTCGAAAACAGAATTCGGATATCACAATACATGAAGAAAACGGTAAATTCGAAGAAAAATAGAGACCAGGAAGGTGAATCAGCTATCAGTGTACTGCTGGCTTGTACAGAGAGCTGAGTGAGTCGATCATGTGACGTCATTATTCTCGACTGTTTTTGATCGCGTGATTGTCTGTCTGGTGGCGGCTGGGCCGGGCTGAGAAGGGTCTCTAATAATTTCATTTCTTGCATTTCCACGACATCAATAAGACTTTTTAGTGACATATTTGTGTATAAAAAGACAAGACCTTTCCATTCATATATAATTTTTCTATAATCATCACTTTCGTGAATTTTCTTTGTGTGTATACTTTAATAAAAAAACTCTACAAATATATTTGGCGAGATATCTCGCCATACTGTATACCCGGGTGGGGGGGGGGGGGGCAGTCAAATATATTGCTGTACACACGCGTGACCAAGTAATTTCCAAAACACCCCCTAAACGTCTCGCCAAATATCGATCACACAATAATATTGACCACAAACTTTGATCTCGATTATTTCGCCATATTTCGAATGAAAAAAAGCAATTTTTTAGGGTTTCTCTGCTTTAATTGTAAAGATATATGCTAATGTGGATTTTTTTTAAATGACGCACGTGGTAAAACACGAGTATGAAATAGTTTATTTTTCACTGATAAATCAACATTATTAACCCATTATTTTTTTAAAATTTGACTAGATAAAAAAGGGTTTCACTCCACAATCAAGATGACTTTGTTCAGAAAAAAAATTTGAGGCGTACAAAAGTTCTCAATCCCAAATGACGAGAAGTTTTGTAAGAAAAAAAAAGGACAAAAAAGGGGGGTATCCTGTTTTGGGTGAAATATTTACAGCATACTAACCTTATGTCCAGGAGGTGAAGCGCACCCCCAGGAGAATCCTGTAAGGTGCTTCAGCACCCCCACCACACACGCTTCCCGGGGAGAACGCACCGCGTTCTATCACACTAATTTGTTTTTATACTCTAAATTAGGGTGGGCAATGGCATTAGATTTGTGCTGTATACAAAGTCATGTGTAAAAAAGTCAATAGGTGAATTAGCCTCAAATTTTCAATCTATATTTTGAGTGAACAATGTAGCTGAATGTAGCAACATCTTCACATTTTCTGGCAGCCAAGTTGATTAACTATCAATGTGGCATGTTTCCATGGCTCCACACAGAGGCTCAAACAGTCTATAGGTCAGCATAACGAGTTAAAAATGCCTATTTTCAGCCACTAGCCCACACAGTATAGCCTATGGAGATTGGCCAAAATGCTGTATGCATTTCCAGACACATTTTATGGAGCATTTAAGCCTTATTTTTCACTATTTAGGAAATTTTATGGTAAGTTTTGAGCAATGTCATTGACAATAATGCTAATAAAAAATATATTAAGGTAATGCTTTTTAGTAAAAATGCCGTTTCGTTTTTTTTTCGTTGTCCTACCTATCTAAATGAAACACTACTGGTAGCACCTTTTGGGATGTAAACTTGCACTCTAAGTGGAAAATGGTGCAACTTACTGAAACACCCTTTTAATGACAGGCCTGTGCCCCAAGAAATGCTAGTTGGGACCCGAAAAGGTGCAACTTTTCACCTTTTAAGGTGCATAATGCTTGACGGTAAGAAAGGCTCAATTTGCACCTTAAATTACATAATTTATCTCTACACCAAAATTAGGGTGCTTAATGTCGCCAACTACATCCTTAAAGGTGTCCGTATGAGCATAATTACACATATAAATCACCCCCTTAGGTTGCTGCTATTGTACCGACCCCTCGGGTTCAAATTTGAACCCATATTTTTTAATACAACGAAAATGATAGACTGATCGGGGAGGTGTTCGAAAAAAAAGTTCAGCGTAAGTTGCGAAAAAAAAATCGCAGTACCAGGGACTTGTTCTTGAGTGACCGGCCGCAAAAAAAAGTTGTTAGCGCTGTTCTACCAAGGAGGTTTCAAATGAGATGGAGTAACAGCAAATCAAATCCCTTCGAACAAGGTTAAAAACCGCCAGCAGAAAGTATGTCAGGCATGCACTTTGCTCAACATCTCTTGCAATTGTGTAGACAAATGATTCCCGCATGACTCCGCAGCTATACGTCATATAGGGAAATATGCTATTGTGATGATAATAACTTTTTCGCTGCATCTTGGTCTGGTTGTAATTATGTGTAGTACATAATTCGGAGGCATGCGAGAAGAAACTCTGCAATATGTCCTGAAATATGACTCAAATTTACTCGACTGGGCATGTGCAGGCACTCATCTGGCATATACAATAATGAATAATAATATTCCACCGACCACATTTGAAATTTTCATTCGCCGCAAACGATCGGAAAATTGTTAAAATCTGGCTTCAGTAAAGGTCAAATTCTTACCTTTTTCACTAATTAAAGGTTAATTAATATAATCTAGGCAAACATCTCGGCGTGATAGTGCTTGGTTATTGATGTCTTGTAATGCGTTCAAATTTCAGGTTGTTAATTGATATGAAAGAGTGAAAATGGATACAAATGGATATTCGTAAAATTTCACTCTTCTGATTTCTTCGCTGCAACTGGCGGCTTCGAAGGCGGACTGCCGTTCTTTCTTTTGTGCTTCTTTAGAAATGAACAGCTGCTTGGATAAATTCGTTGCCTGTTGGAACTCCAGTATAAGATCTTCTTGGTTCTACAGTGCGTATCAAAAATCAAAAAAAGTTTACACTTAGAAATAATCCTGCAAAATTATGTATTTGTAATATCCTGAAACTTTTTCCTCGTTTAAACATTGATACCGGTCTCTTTAAGCAAATGACGATATAACTGTCGAAAAATCTTTCCGCTTGAGTGAGCACCACTTACTTTTGAAAAATTCTTGAAAAATTATTTGCGCAGAACTTGGAAATAGTTATGTGACTAAACATAAACGTAAATCATAAAGAACACATTATGAACTTTAGCTAGGAAGATTTATTTGGAGACATATTTCACCTTTTAAACTTGTGTCCTTGCCCAAAACACTTCAGAGAGCCATTGTGCCCCCCCCCCCCTCCCTCCCTCCACACACTGAGGCCATCGTGATGATATCTGCTTAGTACAAGGAGCTGTGATTCACATGAAATGGCTCAATCAGGCTTGATTTTCGATTTGTTAATCATTGCCAAGCTTGGGGAACGTATCATGGGTGGCAAAAATGTTACAAATTTTTTAAATGTATATGTTTTATTTCATTTGGCTAAAAATGCAATAGAAATGTATGAGAAATGTACCACAAAGTCAGTTTCTTTTCGCCTGTTTTCCTTGACACCATGGACACGGCGTGAAAATGAGCATTTCTGCGCGTACAGATTTCTGCGAGTTTTACAAAAATGGACAGTGCATGCTCACTCAAGTGTAACATTCTGTCGAATTTTTAATCTTTCATTTGAAAGATGATCGAGACCCAAACCCAAGAATATATGTGAAAAAAATTATGCCCATGTTGTATATTTTTCAATTCCCAGGACTTTCTATTGATATAGGCACTGTATTCCCACCCGGTCGCAGCGACGCGTCACACCAACGCATAATACATGTAATAGGGAGCTTTCACACAGCGGCGCAGAATGAACCCTAAGACGCAGCGAATAAATTGAAAGTGCAAGTCAAATCAAAATGAATCCTTTGTCGATTGTCGGTGATCGAGTCAAAACAGCTGTAGTGTCGTCCCGGGGTCCGTTGCAGAAAGAGTTGCGTTTAAACGCAAGTCAAAATATCAATCGCAAGTCGCAAATGCGCGCTGTTGATTGGTTGAAAATCAAGTTACCCATGATTTTTGAAGTTGCGATTGATTGCAACTCTTTCTTCAACGGGCCCCTGGACTCTGGACAAACGACATATTTGCAATTTTTCTTGTCGGTCCGAATATTCGGCCGATCTGCTTTCCCGGTCTACCAAATTTCGATTTCGAAAAAACAAATACTATCACATTTCCTGTGTGGTTGACTTGTATTTTAAAAGGAATTGGTGCGTTTCAGAAAGCATCCGTGTAGTGATTGCAATAGATTCTCTACGTTCCAGAAAGCATCCGTGTAGTAATTTCAATAGATTCTCTACGTTACAGAAAGCGTTTGTGTGGTGGGTTGCGAATTACACTCCTTAATACCAGTAATAGGCACATTCGAGTTGCAGTTTAAAGTACACACACGAAGAAAATTCACGAAAGTGATGATTATAGACAAATTATATATGGATGGAAAGGTCTTGTCTTTTTATACACAAATATGTCACTAAAAAGTCTTATAGATGTCGTGGAAATGCAAGAAATTAAATTATTAGAGACCCTTCTCAGCCCCCCAGCCGCCCCCAGACCGACAATCGCGCACTAGAAAACAGTCGGGAATAATGACGTCACACAATCGACGAGCTCATCATCCCTCTGTGCATCACCTTACTGACCTGTTCAATATCTTCCGAATTTACCGTTTTCTTCATGTAATGTGGTATCCGATTTCTGTTTTCGACAACTTCAGACCAAAAGTGAACCAGAACTGTGTTACTTTAATTGCCCGTTTTTAATGAATTGGGAACTGTAAAGACCGATTTTGTCCACTGGACAGGCGTCGTTGTGTTGCTCCAGGCAGTGACTGAGTGAGTGAGTGAGTCAGTGTGTATTGAAAAACTCCAAGCTGTCCATAGCGGGCCATTCACTACTTGACGCTGGGGAATGCAGGGCAGCCGATGCTGCACGTTCCGCTGTTTGATTCATCTACAAAAGGCGTCATACCTTAAAGTCAAGGTAAGCATGTTTGGAAATTGTACTTGTTCTGGCGTCTGACTGACGATGCATTCAGGTCAGATGACAGATACAGATCTAATATAATTTTAGAATCATGCATTATTTCATGCTGTACTACCATCCATGAGGCATGACTCCGTAAAGCCTTTTTTTTTTAAAGGTTTCTGCGGCAGATTTTTTCTTCAGTCAGATTTCTAAATAAACTGGCCAGGCAATGGCTTGGCTGTGTTAGACTGAAAAATCTGCCGTTTCAGAGGAATGTTTAATTAAGATATTTCTATTCTTCTTGGAATTAGGATGTCATGAAGCCAGACAAAATTGTAGCACTGCAGTGGTACGTGGTTACCCTGATACCTGACCGAAATTAGAGTCTGGTGTTTCTTTCAACAATGAAGATAAATGCACTCTTTGTAATGACCCAGAGAGCACAGCTCAAGTGATGTTCGTGTAGGCTCCACTCCGCTTCACTACGCTACACCTATATTAGCGTACGTGTAGTGTAGCGGTAGTGAAGTGGAGTGGAGCTTACACGAACATCACTTGAGGTAGAGTACTGGTGCTCTGAGTGGAACTTTTCACAGTCTAAACCTACTATTATTTGTCGTCGACCGGGAATTACATGCCACTGCACCGATTTATTCCTGTCTCAGATGATGATGATAATCTGTGCACCAAAACTAGACTATAAACTGATTAAAGTCAAACTAAAAATGTCTGGTAGGCTTCCTACTAGTGTACATACTTCCTATACCGTAGCCTGTAGTACATTTATTAACCAATTTGTTCAAAAATATTGTGGCTGTTGCAGACAGTATTTCTTGTAGTCCTTCTTAATCATCAACATGATAAAATTTATACTTTGATTTGATTATTTAGACTATTTCTCTTTTTTTGTCTCTTCTACATACAGATCTGCACATTTGCTGACTCTGGTCTCTGCTTACTACTTCAATCTGGGAGATTCTGATATGGACAAGCACATGTGGCCATTTTTTCTTCACTCTGCTTTCCTGGAGCTACGGTTTGCAAGTATTGGACTGATAATGATACAACAGGAAATTTATCTTTATTGATCTTGGAAACATCAATTTAGAGCAGTTTTGGAGAGGACTATAATATTGAATTGGACAGGAATACGGCTTGTCAAAAATAAGAACACACAATTTAAAACGAAAGAACAATTTTAATGTAACTAGGGCATTTTGTGAGAAATTTTCTACTCAATCACACGTCCCAAATCAAGGGTAAGTCCTTTGATTAAACACAAACATTTAGTTGAATTGCACGTGCAACTCGACCTTATTACGCTTGAATTTGAGACTTACGCTTTGAACATAAGTTTCTTGCAATGCCCCATTGTTATATTTTGCTAGCAACTCTGTATTCGTTCTATAACATGCTGATTGCTGAAAGTTAAGTGTCGTGTATATATCGTCACAATTTTTTCTCGAAAGGTATAATATATTTGTCCTTTTAAACGATATTTGAATATGGGTACGCCTTTTATTTGTTTTCCATGATATTCATTGCATGTATGAACAAAAGTGAAATATTTATTGTGAATCACTGTGAATGTTGTTTGCAGTTGTGTGATGGTTCATCATGTTTGTTATAAGACGGTAAGCCTGGTGGATGTGAGGAAGTGGCCTGGATGAAAGGAAAGTGAGCAATTTTGTTTCTGGATAAACATCGCTATGCATTCCATTCGAAGAGTAAAGGAGAAGTCCACCCAACCAAAAATTCATTTGAATTTCAAGAAAAATAACAAAATATTGCAGAAAATTTCATAAAAACTTTGATTTAAATTTAAATAATGAAATGCCAAAAAAAATTGAAATGAATGTGTTGGGACATAATCAACTCTAATTTGCATATCATTGTTTTGTGTATACTGTTTTGAGTAAAAAAACACAAAAAACAAGGGAAATTACTCTATTCAAATAATTTTTATTTGATGTGGACTTGACTTTTATCTCATCCTCTACCCCTCCCATCCCTGCCCAAATAAGTGTAGAATCTAATCAAGAACTTGAAAATCAAAAGCAGCAATTAAGAAGTAAGATTTGATAAATATAGGTCTGAATAGAATCTCACATGAAAATAAAAAGAGAAAAAAGAGCTGGGTAGGAATATAATAAAAAAAATCCCCGTTACAGATTTGGCCACAGACCGTTTGCCTCTCATTCCGGGTTAATGATATATGAAACAAAGTCCGTTCGCCGCTGTTGCCTCATAATGCTTCGGCAATTCAACTGCAATTCCAATCATTTCGCGATGGATATTGCCGTGTTTTTTGTGGTTCCTTGACTTTGCTACGTAATGAAATTTCATAATTTTTGTTCAGTCGTGAAGAAGAATGTTTATGCTTTTTATTGATTATAATATCAATGTGACGCAAGTGTGATTTCTAAGTGAAAATATGCTTTGTTTATTCACATATATTTCTTCTATATAATAAGACCAATCTTGTGAGGAATAAACAATTCTAAGAGAAAAAAACGCTGATTGGAAAGATCGTCTTCAATGGGCTTCTGTCAGCTCAGCTGCTCACTGCTCTTGGTGTGACGTCACTCAGCTGGAGCTCGGCGGAGGACCGTTGAAGGCAGAAATATGCCATGAAAATAAGTCATTTTTGAGAGCTGATTTCTGCAAACTCTAATCACTATTTAAAAAAGTGAAGTTATAAATCTGATAAGTAATACTTCCCCTTTACAATGATGACCACAAAAAGTCATTATAAAATACTTTTGATTCTCCGGGTAATAAAAAAAGAACTTCAACTCTGAAATTTCTCTATTAAACGGTTCACAGATGAAAAAGGGCTTAATAATAATAATAATAACGTTTTATTTACCCAGGGTAGCCACTTCAGTTAGGAAACTGCTCTACCAGCGGGCCCTGCATTACATAATGTTATTATTACCCTTGTCCATCTAAATGCTGAGCGCCTAGCAAGAAACATTCCCCATAGACTTGTGTGTTAAAATGGCACTTTTGAAAAAAGAAGGCAGAAGGTCCCATTTTCATAGGTCTGACTCGGCCGAGGATCGAACCCACGACCTCCCGTTCATGAAGCGGACGCTCTCCCACTGAGCCACCATGACCGGGTTAAAATGGGAAGGGAGAGCTCAGGAATATCTGTGTCAAGTATTATGAAACCGTATACACCACACCATGTGGGAGTATACTAATATTAATAATCACATACATTTTTCTTTTGGAGATGAAGATGAAGAAGAAGAAAACGAAGGAGGAGAAGAAAAAGAACATCAATTTGACCTCACTAAGTTTGATCAAAGTATTGGGAAGAAAAAATAAAAGGAGAATAAAGAATGTTGTATGGGTGCAGTAATTGCACGGTCTTGTTCGCGTGCCGGTAATTAGTGTACAAGGCATCCCATTATCCGGCTTCAAAAATGTTTTATATGGCTTCCGCTTTAACTTAAAGACACCATAAATCCAACGGCCACGATCACAACCGCAGGTGTCACGCGCGTAAAACATTCCCCATAGACTTGTGTGTTAAAATGGCACTTTTGAAAAATTCAAAAAAAATAAATGTGAAATTAGAGGGTGGAATGTTAACTACCAATGGATAGGATATATATCTGACATTTCATATCTGACCAGGAAAGGGTACCGTAGCCAGCTCATTTTAATAATAAATCGCCATTTATGAAGATAACTATGAATGGATCAAATTCATCAACTGGAACAGTAAAATAGCCATAATTCTTCCGCCAGTCAAAAAATAGTTCCAAGTCACTTATATATCTTCCCAATTCGGGCGAAGGAAGTTCAGTAGTTACCATCCCAAGAATCAATGTTAGATTTTCAATCATAATCATGCACTTTAATTTGTCAATTAGCTATATCAAATAAAAAAAATTGAATGGGTTGGGTCGAATGAATACCTTATGCCTTCCTGGTGTAATTAGGCTCATGCAACCATGGTTTAAAAGTAGACAGTGGCGCAACTACGGGGGAGGGGGCACGTGCCCTCCCCCCATTTGCAAAAAAATATATTAGGGGGACAAAAAGAAGGAAAAAGAAAAAGAAACGTAGTGGGAGAAGAACCAATTATATATATATGTCATATTACGTTATATTGTATAATATCATATTATATCATATTATATTATATCATATTACATTATGTTATATTATATATAAAGATTATATTACATAAGATTTTTTTCATACATAATTCGCTTAGGCCAAAAGGGCCTATGTGGTCATCATTCCTGGTGCTCGTTTTATCTGTTTCATGATATATAATCCTGTTGTACTAAAAACTCCCGTTTTCAAGTCAATATACACCAAATATATTTCCTCGCACTTGGAGTTATTATTGTTTTATGTCGTGATATTTGCTTCTTGTTCATGACTACTTAAAGTAATTGCTCCTCTTTTAAGGTCTGAATATAAAACATTTCCAGTCCGTGCTTACGTTCGCAGCGAAAAAAGAAAGCCTAAATACACTGTTAAAATAATTTAAACAACGCTGTTTACTATGTGAATCGCACAGTAGTTGTTCAGTTTAAACAAGTGTTTAAAATCTTTAATAAAAAACATGCTTAAATTGCTGATAATCAAAAATTTGAATTCTTAAGATTTTAAACACTTGTTTAAAATGTTTAAACAACTACTATTTCTTATTTCTAACAGTGTATATATATATTTTTTCAAAGAATACTGTATTTTATAGAGGTCCTCATCTTTGGAGTACTATTCCAAATCATCTTAAGAATCAACTTTCTGTTAATAGCTTTAAACGTTCCTTTCGATTATTTTTATTAAACTTGTACTCAGTAACTTCATATTATACATGTATGTTAACCACGACTTTTTCTTTTTTGTCCCCCCACCCCCCCCCCCCCTTCATACTATGATGTATTTATTTTGGGGTCAACGCTCAACAAGGCAAATTGCTCTTTTTTGTTGACCCCTCATTCGACATAAATTGTTTTCTTTTAGTGTTCTCTTATGTTATTTTTTCTATAACCATGTATTTATATGTTCATCATTGTTTTTTACTTATAGGTATTGACTTTTATACAGTGTATTTTTTTTACGAAGAATGAAATAAAATCAAATATATATTATATATATACATACATATGAATTTTCCTCGCCTCTGGTCTACCAATGGTCGGTTTCGCACCTCGGTCACGGACGGCTCATCAGGACAGTGTCCTGTTCATTTCTTTTAATGTCCTGATGAGCCGCCCGTGACCTATAGGTGCGAAACCATTGATAGACCAGAGGCGAGGAAAATTCCTATAACGCTCTGCTTCTTTTGAAACATCGATATGTATATATATACATATCAGAGCTGGGATGGGGGAGTAGAATTAAGCTACCCCACATAAAAATGACGACATCAAAGCAAAAAAGCAATATCAATATTTTTTTTTCATAAATTACCTTTTATTAATATATATATATATATATTATTATTAGTTTTATTATTATTGTTATTTTTCTTATTATAATTGTTATTGTTATTATTATTATTACTAACAGAGTGTGTTGTGTTGGGCAACGAGAGGGGTTTAAAAGGAAACAAAAATCAAGTCAATCTTCTTAAAGTGCATAAATAAGTGAATGTGCTTTTCATGACTAATACGTCCACATTCATCCATACAATTCGTTCCCATTTTTGCGCAAGTTATTTTTTTAATGAACTTTTTAAAGAGTTCTCCCGGTTATCAACACGGTATATGCCGGGGGCATATGCTCCTGCGACATTTGCTCTAGTTTTAATATCCCAGAGAGCATAGGGTTAGAGTTAGGAATGTAATAGAGTATTTGGTTCAGAATAATTTACAGATAATGATTACGGTTTATTTCGTTTTGAAGGTTTAATATGTTTTATGTGTGGTTTAACGTGCAAATCTTCCATCGGAGTAATTGTCACATGAAGAAGTGCCATGGAACTGTTCTTAACATAGCAGACATGGTTTTTAGCAAAATGATCAATCAACCAACCATTTTCGGCTCTCTCCTGAGTAAAAGCTCAATAGATCGGAGTGCGTCTCTATTCTTCGCATCTTTATCCACCAACAATCGCGCATTAGCGACGCACTTAATTCGCGATTATGGCGGATTATTGGCAATTTCTTTCATCATCAAGTACCGAGATTTGCCCAAATTGATGGCGATGATTTGGCCACGGTGATTAACGCTTCCCGACCAGGTCTCCACCGGGGTTCTCCACACTCCCGGCACGGGCGACAATGGACCACGCGTGGTGACTGACATTCTTCCTGGCGAGGAATGGAAGCTGTTCTATGGAAAACGGCTCGCTTAATTCTATTGGCAAGTTAAGTGACATGATAAAGAATAAAGTCTATCAAGTCTCACAGGTAAATCCTAGCTATTAACCCCACCCCTAGATTCTGCATCCGACACAAAAGGAGGAAATGTAAGAAAAGAAAAAAAGAGAAGAACACGCGTTGCAAAGATAGTGTTGAAAATACAGAGTATGCGTTCAAGATATCAACATTTGTTTTAGCGCATCGCGCAGAATATAAACCTTATAATGATGATGATAATAATAACATAATAAGAACAACAGCAACAATAACAATAATAGTAATAATATACTGATTTATGGAGCGCAATAACTGACATATTGTTCTGCGCTACAAGAACTCCTGATTCTTTTGGAAAATAAGATAAAAAGTAAAGGGGAAAACATTTGGAAATTTATTACAAATATATTTATTCCAATTTTGAATGTTTCTATATACTGGTGGAGAAATTCTATTTCAAAGTGCAAGTTATTCCACAATTTTGGGGCTGTATATGAAAATACTCGATCTCCAAGCATAATCTTTGTTTTACAGATGGGGATATGAAGCAGCAAAGTATCACAAGAACTGCGCAAGTTGTGAGAGTGTCTGTGGACTTTGCTGTGTTAGGTAAATTGCCAATTCGTCCACTGCCAACTACATTCATTTACTCTAATGCCATTCCGTCCATCAACATTTCGTCTAACAACCATTTGATCCAATCATCACTTCGTCTAATCACCAGATCGTCTATTACCATTTCGTCTAATAACCAGTTGGTCTAATACCATTTCCTTTTTATTCATTTTGCACAATTAACAATAGACTAAATGAAAGTAGACCATGTGGTGAGTGGACGAACTGATGATAAACCAAATGATAGTAGACGAGTTGGCAATAGGACGAATGGGAAATAAACCCTTTGTTATATAACTGGGGGCGTGGCCAATGAGTGCCTTATATACATTGATTAAAGGTCGAGTCCACCTCAGGAAAAAATGTTGATTTTAACCAATAGAGAAAAATTAAACTGTAGCCTAACGCTGAAATTTCATCCAAATGTGATGTAAAATAAGAAAGTTACGACAATTTAAAGTTTCGCCTATTTTTCACAAAAAAGTTATATGCACAATTCAGTGACATGCAAATAAGAGTTGATGATGTCCCTCACTCACTATTTCTTTTGTATTTTATTGTTTGAATTATACAATATTTCAATTTTTACATATTTGACAATTAGGGCCAACTTGATTGAACAATAAATGTTAAAACGATGGTAATACCACATGTTCAGTGAGGAATAAAACTTTGTTTTACAGGACAACCATGACAACGGGGAGAAATTGGTATCTCATATAATAAAATACAAAAGGAATAGAGAGTGAGTGATGTCATCAGTCCCCTCATTTGCATACCGAACAAGATGTGAATATACCTGTTTTTTTTAATTAAGCGAAACTTGCAAATGTCATAACTTTCTTATTTTACATCCGATTTTGATGACATATACAATGTTATACTTGTTGGCTTTTTCTCTCTTTATTTATATCAACTTTTTTTTTTTTTTGGGGGGGGGGGAGGGGGGTGGGGTGGACTTGTCCTATAACAAAATACTTAATCAAATTCGTTGGCTAACTGTAATCCAGTGAAGGTCTCTTAAGATGGGCGTGATCCTTGAAAATATAGGTTGTTTAAATCAAAGGGCAAAAGTTGATTAAAAAGAAAAAAAGCCGGAGAGGGCTCTTGTTTTCCTGGCTTTGTTTCATTTTATGTCCCCTCAGATCCAGCTGTCACGAACAATCTTTTAGCAAGGTTGCTAAAAGAATTTGCAATGTATCACTTTTATTTTCAGCAAAATTTTCAAAAAAAAAAATTGATTTGTGAAATATTATCTAACTATGAATAAGGAAAAGAAAGATACAGAACCAATGTCAGTAACGAATATTTAAAGTTGAGCAGGTTCATAATAGTGTCCCTATTTACTTGCCATATATAGTTATCTAACACGACGATATCGTTCTTAACATTATTAAAATTAAAGGTCAAGTCTACCACAGAAAAATGTTGATTTGAATAAATAGAGATCAAACTTGCATTATACTGAAAATTTCATCGAAATCGGATGCAAAATAGGAAAGATATGAAATTTTTAAGTTTCACTTAATTTCACAAAACAGTTATGCACATCCTGGTTGATATGCAAATGAGGAGACTGATGACGTCATCCACTTTGTATTTTATTATATGAAATATGAAATATTTCTAATTTTCTCCCCATTGCCAAGTGAAACAACTATTTATTTCTCCCTGAACATGTGGAATTAGCATTGTTTAATACTATATGGTTCAGTCAAGTTGTTCCATATTGTCAAATCTGTAAAAAATGAAACATTGTACAATTCAAACAATAACAAAACAAAATAAATGTAAATGAGGGAAATCATCGTCTGTCTCATTTGCATGTCACTGAGTTGTGCATATCACTGTTTTGTGAAAAATAAGCGAAACTTTAAAATGTCATATTTTTCTTATTTTACATCCGATTTTGATGAAATTTTCAGCGTTATGCAAGTTTGATCTCTATTTATTCAAATCAACATTTTTCTGTGGTAGACTTGACCTTTAATTTTAATAATGTTAAGAACGATATCGTCGTGTTAGATAACTATATATGGCAAGTAAATAGGGACACTATTATGAACCTGCTCAACTTTAAATATTCGTTACTGACATTGGTTCTGTATCTTTCTTTTCCTTATTCATAGTTAGATAATATTTCACAAGCACTGCTCAGAAAAAGCAGTTTTGTAGAATGAGAAATATCTACATTTAATGCCGTGAGATTATCATTCAATTTGTTAATTAAAACCAAATATAAGTCTAAAAGCCCTTCGGTTCTATCACCGCCAAACTGTATATGGTATTGGGGAAACGGCTTCATAAAAAGCTCTTACATGGTCTGCCATTTCAGTCATGCCTTGGCTATTGATTAGTGATAATCTTTAAATCAGGAAAAACTGTTTCAACTGCGGGAGAGGTCTTAATGTGAAGTGAGTGGCAATTGACTTCTGCTGCGAATCAAATCCTAAGTTTGCAAACTGCGGCCAGAATTTACCCCCTTCCAAACTTTGGGGAAATATGACTTCATAAAAGGTTCTGACAATGACTGCCACTTCGGTTTTGCCTTGACTACTACAGGGACAATCCTTCGAAAGAAGGAGAGCTGTTTCATACGTGGGAGATGTCCTAATTAATATGAAGAGAAGTACAATAGCTCTGCTTCGAATCAAATCCCATGTTTGCAAACTAAGGCCAGAATTTACCCTCTTCCAAACGGATTTAAATTTTTGGTCAAAAGACAGAATAACGCCCAAACCGACGGGTGGCGCAGTATGAAGTCAATGCCTAAGCCTAATCCGGATTATGGTTAATGATTTAGAAGGGGGGGGGGGGACTAAAGTTTGTGGGGCGAGTTGTCTAGCAGCTGCAAATCCTAAAAAGTCCCTTTTTACCGGGATCTGCCAATCGAGGTATTTGGTGGTAGCTGACAAAAAAGACGTCAAGACCGATTATGGATTGTCAGAGTAGCGTCAAATCGCGGTCGGCCACCCGCCCTTAAAGCGTGCCACCTTGTTAATCTGCAATATTGCAAAGTGACGAGCAGTAATAAGAGGAAGGAGTCATTTGCAGGTAACATTTTGGAGAACTAAATCGGGACCTATTTAGTTCTATTCCATGTTACAATATATTTCCGGAATCTTCTGTAAGTTTCAGAGTGCAGGGTGCGGGCAGGGTGGCATTTCACATAGAGATTTTCACTGACATCTGTTACAAGCTACTGAAATCCTTGCATCTGATTGGCAAGCTGATTGGCCGAGAAGATAACTATGACAAGTGAATAGGGACACTCTTATAAAACTGCTCAACTTAAATTTTTTGTCATGAAGTTAGGCTCTTGCTGGTGTGAATCTGGTGTAATAATTTCCAATTCTGATTTTGAAGTCGAATATACAAAGCCAGTATCATCAGCGGTGCCTCCTGAAGGGCGGGGGGGGGGGGCACACGCCCCCTATGATTTTTTCAAGAAATAAAAACAAAAAAGTAAAAAGGAGAGTGAAGGAGTGAAGAAGTGATTTCTACTGACTATTACTATAAGCTGCCGAAATCATCAGCTAAGTTTGAAGCAAAGTGGGAATTATCGACTAACAGTTGAGATAAGATTCTCCCTCCCTGGACCGTGTAAAACCATTTAATACCTACATGAAGATGAGAGCGAGAGGAAGAAAATGACGTCATGTTTTCTCCGTCTCAACCCCACCTCCTTCCCTCCCATCAAAATATACTGGCGCCACACTTGCAGTGAAAAGTTTTCTTTTTAAGCATGTTCAAAGTAAGACGATTTGAGATGATGCACACGCGATGGTAAAGACAATTTATTTACCCCTTCTTTAAATAATACGTTGTACCAACAGTTTTATAACAAGCTGACTCCGGTCTCGACGTGAGATTTTTTTTTTTTTTTTTTTTTTTTTTTTTTTGGGGGGGGCATTTTTTTTTCGAAGGGGGAGTGGGGTGACTGTTGTGTCATTTTTGGAGCCAGGATTCAATTTTTCTTTTTGCCTGTCGTAGAATCCTAATGAAAACAATCTAATTCATGTTCCACTCATTAAAGGTCAAGTCCACCCCAGAAAAATGTTGGCTTGAATTAAATAGAGAAAACTCAAACTAGCAACACGCTGAAAATTTCATCAAAATCGGGTGTAGAATAAGAAAGTTACATATTATTTTCACAAAACAGTTATATGCACAACTTAGTGACATGCAAATGAGACAGTTGATGATCTCACTCACTATTTCTTTTGTTTTTATTGTTTGAATTAAACAATATTTCATTTTTGACAGATTTGACAATAAGGACCAACTTGACTGAACCATATATTATTCAATGCCAATTCCACATGTTTAGGAAAAAATAAATATTTGTTTCACTTGACAATGAGGAGAGGATTAGAATATTTCATAATTCATATAATAAAATACAAAAGAAATAGTGAGTGGGTGAGTCATCGGTCTCCCCATTCGCATACCGACCAGGATGTGCATAAAATAGTTATGTGAAATTAAGCGAAATTTTGAAATATTATAACTTTCTTATTTTACATAAGATTTTGATGAAATTTTCAGTGATATGCTTGTTGGATTTTTCTCTTTTTTTCAAATCAACTTTTGGTTGGGGGTGGACTTTTCCTATCTTGCCTTGCTAGAAAGGAAAGTGTCAAACATTATGTTCACAGTGTGTTCACAAGGCTCCACATAAAAGAATATGTGAAGATCATCACAATGTTAGCGCTCGTAATATCACACTGTGGATACCTTGACAGTGTTCCGTGTCAGTGTTTGCAATGTTTTACACAGTGGACTATGTGAACCCTATAACTGAAAAGAACACAGTGCATTCCCCACAGTGTGGAACACGATGTGAAATCACAATGACACTGTTAAATTTGAGAATTTCAACACTGTGAATCACATATTATATTCATATAGTCGACCATGTGAACACGCTGTGAACAGTCACACTGTCGAGGTGTCCACAGTGTGAAAATGTCTTCACATTTGAATTTCAGCATTTTAACAGTGTGAATAATATTTTCACATAGTCCACTATGTGAACACACAGTGATCACACTGTGTTCTTTCCAGCAGGGAAGGTGTCATTCACACTGCCCAAATTGTTTAAAAATTATCAAAATGATTTCACATTGTATTCTTTCTAGGATTTTACCAGGGGTCTGGGCACAACGATTGGCTCCGAATGACCACTTTCGATTGGTTGTTAAAGGGATGGTCCGGGCTGAAAATATTTATATCTAAATAAATAGAGTAAAATTCACAAAGCAAAATGCAGAAAATTTCATCAAAATTGGATAACAAATAACAAAGTTATTGAATTTTAAAGTTTATCAATATTTTGTGAAAACATGGACATCGTCCTGAATATTCATAAGGTGTGCTGATGATGTCATATCCCCAATTTCCTTTTATTACATGAAATCATAATTGTTTAATTTTTTCATACGTGTGTAAATGATGTGTCTCCATTATGATGAAATAAGTTGCGGCAATAAAAAACTAATGCACTAAATCAGTTGTCAATCCAATTGTCTTAGTTCTTGGTAGAAAATTTTTAAATAAATAAAAATTCATATAATAAAATACAAAGAACAAGTGGGGATATGACATCATATTTATGAAGAAATGCCGAGAACTGTTTTACCGGAATAATGCAAATCTTTACAATTCAATAACTTCATTATTTGTCATCCGATTTTGATGAAATTTTTCAGCATTTTGCTTTGTGAATTTTATTCGGTTTATTGAGATATAAATATCTCCAGCCTGGACCATCAAATTGCGTTTGCTATCGACTCCTTGATCCAAATGGACCTGGACGTGTGTACGTTAAAACTTATGTGGGCTGTGGTCATATTAGGTGCATTTTGATGGTTTTATCTTTAGATATATATTACACGTACTGGTTTTTGTACTAGTTATCATTGGAAAATGTATGGAATATTTATGTACCGTATAAAACTGTAAAACATGCGCAATGAGCTTTTGAACTGCCATACAGTGTTATACCATTATTGAACTGGATTTAATTAAATGGAATTTCGTCGTCCCCATTTGATGGAAAACAAAGCACGAAAAGTCACCTGGCAATTTTAGAAAAGAAAAAAAGAAAAAAAACTTCAAACATATATTAGGCCATCTTTTTCTTTGATAATTAATGGATAGTTTCATCAAACAAGGTAATTTGCATAACTTCAGAAGATGAAGCCATAAAATGGCAAATTAGAAAAGAAAAAGTAAGTGGGAGCACGTATTGTTACATGATTCGTTGAAGGGGAGGGTACCATCCATGTAATATCTTAGCCCACGTTGTGCCGACTCTCAGCCAATCAACGTCGAGAACAGGCGCACGTGGACATTCTACCAACCCCAACTCTGATGATATACAGGAAGATTAGAAGAAGAAAGGATAAGAGAATGATAAAAGGAGAGTCGAAACAGAAAGAAAATGTGTGCTCATCAACATCAAGGCAATATAAGGACGCACTCTCTCCAAGCAAGTTGTTCACTGAAGCAAGAAGAGCATTCGAAGAAAGGAGGGCTATCGAAAAAGAAGGCAAAGCTCTTCACTCGTTCTTTTTCACTTAATGCTATAGGGCCATAACTCACAAGTAAGTTTCTAATTTCATAAAATCTACAATTTTCTTATCGTAATTGTAAATCAATTTTCAATGCGATGTTATGCCAAGTTGTTTCATACTATCACAATAGTTTTGACACGGTTTTCTCATACTTATTATATATTAAATATTTTCTCGGCAGTGGTTTTTTGTACGTAATTCATAAAAGAGTCTGTATTGTTATTAAATGCGCTACATATTTTATTTTGTTAATCATTATTGATAACTTTATTATATTCTTTTCTTATAATTTCTATTAAGATTATTGTTATTTTTTATCGTTTATTATGTTTATTTATATTATTCTTATTATCATTATCAACTTTATCAGTTTTATCATCTTTGAGATTGAATTTTCTGATTGATAGGATATCTTGTTACATGAATGGCTTTGGGGACGCAAAGTTTCTCCCAAGTCCAATGTGACAATATTTGGTTGCGGAGAAAATTGTACTGTCACTCTAGACCAATTATTTCATACTTGAGATATTTTCATTAGATCTTTTAAAATGTAAATCGCAAAGAAGGTATCCTAAATTATACGAAAGAAAGTTTAATCCCTCTTTTATTTCGGACATGTGGCAGGGGATCTACTTATGAACCACACGATTTCATTTTTTTTTTATTGGTATGGGGAGTGCAAATTCATTTGTTTAGTCGATATTGATATTTTTATGGCGGTTTATGAATATTGGCATAGCGGTTTTTTTTTGTGAGTTGGAATTTACAAAAGGGTCCATATTTCTTTTCTGTGCAATAGCAGTATGACCGGAGAAGAGATTTCAGTGCTGCGAAACATGCCTAGCAGTTATATTTCATCTCAGCCCTCGTCTCATAGCGATGACAGCTCATCGTCAAGGTCACACACCTCCCCGGGACAACATCAACGGTCGCCGCCAACCTCCCCGAGATACCACGAGCTCATGACCGTACCCAACGCATACGAACGCTCCGTGCCGTCATCGTTCAACTATCAGCAAACGGTACCTGTGGGGTCGTGGGCGACATGCGCCTCGGCACCCGACCTTCGTCGCCCCATGGACAAATTGGACATGGGTCCATCTGGGACCGATTTGAGTATGTATGGGAGCAGCGAGGGCTTCAGCAACTTCCTTAACCTCTCTTCGGACTCTCTGGGGTCTTTGAAAATTGGAAGTAGCGGTGAACTCCTGCTGGATAGAGACTCCCTTAGGGGCAGCAGCGGTATCGGGAGTCAAGGAACGCTCGACAGTGGGTTCGGGTAAGAATGTAATGGATTTTATTCCCCCCGTAAATATCAATCAAAGTGTTAGAAAGTAAACAAATTTCCAATGTTAATAAACAAGGGGGATCTTCAAACCGTATCCATGTAGGCAAACACTGTATCTCATTAAAAAAAAAGTTATTATTCGATTTCTTTAAATACACGATTTGTATCTTCAAAGTTGGAGTGCGATTCAGGTGATTCAGTTACTCTTTTTTTTATTGTCCCATGAAATACTGTTTCCAAAAGATCTTTCAAAAAGATAGATTAACTGTGCTTTTGCCACCAACACTTGAATGCCCCAGTGGGGTGCCGTCACTTTTATAGACTCGGAATCGGTCATAGAAGGGTTCCATGCTCTGTTTGAGCGCGTTTGTTTCTTATGTCATGGTTGTTCAAAAGCAACCTGTCATTGAAAAAAAAGAGTGTATGTAGTAGAGAAGCTGATTAATCTTCGAATCTGTCGGAATGGGCGTCCTGTTGCCAATTTAGCTTCTGGTCTGTAGAGTATGCTTTTTCTCACACAACTTTCGGTTGTTCAAAAACACATTCTTATTCAATGGCCCGTATTCCGATTTCTGATTTAATCTTATATTAACCCATGGTGTGGTTTAACTGTGGAAAGCCAACGTTGACACACATCTTTAACATGTTTAACAGGTTCAGTTTCAAGAATGACTCGAGTGCCCTTCGACACTCAAGTCATTCATAAATGTCTTTAATTTCTTCACCATTTTAAGGATGAAGAAAGACTGAGTGCAGTTGATGAGAAAAGTACGATTGAAGATTTGCTGTAGACATTTTTGGCTCCCCTTAACTATAGCACAGAATTAGACCATGGTCAACGAGATTTTAGAATAGGGCCAAGGTGTCCAAACTATGGCAATTGTCTATGGTCAATGATGTGAGTTCATAACGGTAAAATAGCCATTCCTCTTACTCTGAACGTTGATGCAAGTGTGAAAGTATACTCTGTAGAGCACCTATAGCTGACAAATTTAAGATGTCCCCTCTGTCATAAGGTTCTTCTTGGACAACTTTAAACTCATTTGTCAAGGGATCGCCCATTTATGTACCTTCAGTGTAGGCAACAGGGTCCCGTTTCAGAAAGATTTGATATAATAAGAAATGCCCAATTTCTTTATCAGTTTACTACCAGCCAATCAAATCGAATGATTTCAGTAGCTTTAATCTCTTATTGCAAATTTGTTATTGTAACACGTTTTATGAAACGAGTCCCAGGTAAAAAGTTCTGTACAGCATGCGAGTTTCTCTTTTGAGACATTTCTCCTGTGTCTGAATTAAACAAATAATATGAAGATAAGTGTTTTTGTTATAAATTGACCGACGTCTTGATGTTAAAAAAGGGTCAGAATGGTATTCAATTCAACTTCGGACTTTTTCTTCGACTGCAGATCAACTTTTCTGAGTAGTTTAATCAACGACCAACATCAGTTGGGATCTCTAAAAGAGCTAAGCCACTCCGAGGTCGCCGATACGCTGTTGTCTCTGAAGCATTCCCGAATGAAAATCAACCCGTACGGACCATCGGCTGCTTCGGCCCCAGCCAATCCCTGCGTCGAACAGCCGTATCAAACTGCGGAATTGGCATCAAGCACAGGGTCGCTGCCCGCAAGTAGGGGGACGTCAGAAAGCTACGGTTCTCTCCGGAATGTGAGTTTTTTGTTTGCCTTTTTTGGTTACTTCAACACTTCTAATTATCTCATCTCACCCATCATTATTTCAAAATGACGTTGCATATTGAATTTTCGGATTTATAAAATGAAATAACTACTACAATGGATGTTTTCACCCGGGGGGGGGGGGGGCGGTCAAATGCATTGCTGTACATATACGCGACCACATTATTTTCAAACACCCCCTAAACGAGTTTTTCTCTGTGTGCAGAATAACCCACTAAACAAGTTTTTCGCGGGCTTCATCTACACATTTTGGCCCCTAAACAAGTTGTTACCAGAATATGACCCCTAAACAAGTTTTGTCTACTTGCTAACAACAAACTTAAATAGACAAAACTATATTCATGGGTATTGCATGCCCCCCACCCCCAGTGCAGTTAGGGTTAAAATACCACAAAGGAATACAATGTTAACACCTGAAATATGTGTCATCCAAAATTCATCAGGTAATACTTTAATAAGTCCCGGGGAAAAAGCTTGGGAATAAACATACCCTAAACACGTTTGTCTAGTCTTAAAAAAAGCTTTTGAAAAAAAATACCCTAAATACGTTTGACCCCGCGATTGACCATTGACCAGTCTTTCAAAATCACCCCTCCCTTTTTTTTTTAGATTGGTGTTTTTGATACCCTTTACGAGTGCACGCGCGGCCCGCGTCCAAAACTGAAAAAAAAAACCCACCCCTTTAAGGACGTTCCACAGTTAAAATGAAATCCATGTCATTTTCACCAAACTTTGCACATAGATACTTTAGAACCTGAATATTTGAAATATGCAAAAATTAACATAGGTCCATGTGCTTGATATTTTGCTATGGAGCTTCAAAGTTCACCCGAATGAATGTTCTTACGGATTGCGCATTCAAAAGAATTTGGCATTTTTAGACCTCGCAAGATCACTACAATGAGTTTAAACCTCTATTACTCAGTCAAAATACATGAAAAAGTCATCAAATTTCGCAAGAGAGTTAATAAGTGTATCGTTAGAATGGAGAATCTATTTATAGTGCTATTTGTTTGCAATTTTAAGTCTATCAGCACTGTCAGTTCTTAAAAATGGCGTAAAACATAACAAAAACCCAATCTCAAAAAAGTGAAATTTCAATAACAAACTACAAAAGTACAATAAATGCTGCACTTTATTCAAAATCCATGTCATTTTCACCAAAATTTGCAAAGTTGTAGAGGAAGGTATACCTAAGAGGTGCAAACATTAAAAAATAGGGCTTCATGTGCTTGTTTTCAAACTATCAGCATTTTCATTAGAGCAAATGTGCTTTTTAAAACACCAAAAATGCGCCAAATGCTTTGTATCTATGAGAAGAAAAAATCAAAACCACTCTACCATTTATTCAAACTCGGGGTCATATTCGTGATTTTTGGCAGCACTGCAGAGTAAAGTATTTTAAAATTGTAGAGATGTTTTTTTTAATGGTCCATGGAATAATTAAAGTTTTTTAGCTTCATAAGCTAACGCATCGGATCTGCAGTAAGAGTGCAGATGATGAGAACAATCAGTTCATACCCACAGCTTATTAATCAAATGTTCATCCATTGTGACGTCAGCGCGCAGAGTGTAAAATATGCGCAGATCATAATGCGCACAAACATAACTGTGGAACGTTTCGAGAACTTCATGGGTTACGATTATAAAAAAGAAATCTTGGTTAGGCTGTTCGATGTACACTGTGTAAACACGATAGCGCGCTGTTAAAGTGGGAATGAGGGTTTGAGCATTCAAATAATGTGGTCAGTTACCCCAAAACCAATAATAAGTCGCCCTAAATGATGAGATGTACACAAGCAGTTCGCAAAAATTATGTCAAATAAAGTCTTGTATCCCTTTGTATCTTGCTTTCCTGTCATTTTTACAACTTGAGGTTCTGACAGTATCACGAAGAATAGCTCTTTCGGATGAACTATTTTTTTTTGCTATTTGAAGACCAAATTACTATTTTGGCTATTTACAGAGAAAATCCCCTTACGACTAATTATTGGTTTTCGGCTGGCTGGTTACATTATATCGTGTTTATTTCTGACATTGTTCAAAATATCTATACTAAACTCATTGCCCTTATATCACTTACAGCATCGCTACCTTATTTCGGATTACGATACCGAACACGAAGACGACGGCCCTCTATCAAGACCCTTTTCGAGCACGTCTTCGTTGGACCCCACGTCATATAGCTACTGGATAAGGGAACCCCACGGTAGAGGTACGATCTCATCATCTCGCCATCTTCTTTCCTCCAGTGGAAACCTGATCGCAAAGGCTCTGTCGACCTCGTCAATTGGGTAAGTTGCTGGCATTCATGACATTGTAGATTTTTCGCAACTGCAACTGCATTGAATATACCTTTCAAAGAACAATAAACAGTTGTGAGGTCTTTGTCGACAATTGGTGAACCGGAACAGCAGTTTCGTCGTAAGTTTCTGAGCTGAAAGTAAACATGTACATATAGCAAATAGGCATAGAAATATCAGGGCACTGTACAAAAACAAATATATAGTTGAGAATAATACAAGCAGATGTATGTAAATAACTTCGGATGTAGCCGTGGTGTAGTGGTTCTGACTATCGCCTTGTAAACAGAGGGTCGTGTGTTCGAATCCCACCACGGTCTGGCGTCCTTTGGCAAGGCGTTAGTCCACAGTTTGCCACTCTCGACCCAGGTGCTAAATCGGTACCCGGTAGGATGTCAAAGTCATTGTAGCTTGTCCAGTACTGTGTGCGCCTCACCGGCGACTGACTGGAATACTCCCCAGGGAGTGGAGGATGTGCACACATTGTGTGCGGGAATGACTGATTGAATCCAACGACCGGGGTAATAATATATCTGTAAAGCGCTTAGACACGTCGTTCCGATGTATTAAGCGCTATATAAAAAAGCGGATTATTATTATTACATGTATAATAAGAAAATTGTAGATTTGCAAAAATAGAGCATGATATAATGGTGAAATATCTTTTCAAAAGAGGCGACTTATAAAAATTTCCAGTTATACAATAATGTATCCTCCATGATTCTCATGTATTCGAAACTTTCGAAATTCGAAATGTCTTTCACAGAGTGGATCAGAATACGATTGTTACAATCATGTGGAACCATGAAAAGTCATTGTTTCATAGACGGAGGGTGATTGAAATGTCAAAAATAATAATAAGACACCAATAACTTGTCTCGTGTTTTCTAACACAAATGAATGTCTAGTATCGTTACCAATTTAGTACATCAACATCGTCATCATCATGATCAGTTAATACAAATTCCTTCTTCGGATGCTTTGTGCCAACAGAGTAATACTTTCAATGATGGTGATGATGATGATGTTAATAATAATAAAAATAGGCATTTATATGGCGCCATCTATATATCTAGAAATAATCTATTTCGAGGCGCATTTTTATTATTATTACCCCGGCTTAGCTCGAGCTGCCTTTCAGCGCTCAGTGCATTCAAGGAATTAATCCTGCCGGGTGCCCGTCCACCTCACTTGGGTTGAGTGCAGCACAATGTGGATACATTTCTCGCTGAAGGAAATTACGCCATGGCTGGGATTCGAACCCACGGCCCTCTGTTTGAAAGTCAGAAGACTAATCCACTGGGCCACAACGCTCCACACAATGTTAACACTATTTTTATAATTACTACCGGTTATCTCACTGTTGTCTTAACTTGATTGTAGATTGGTGGATGGATATGAAACGAGTCGTCTACCAGAGACGGCGTACTGGGCCGTCAACCAATCCACACCTGGTGTGTTTGAATCTACTAAAGATCATTATATCGGTGCAGCGAACAACGCCGACTACCACGCCAACAGTCCCGGCAGCAGCGCTCAGCTCTACACCACTCCTGCTCGCGTTGCGACCATCAAATCAACTGAACAACTCGACGCCTACTCTTCGGCATCGCACAGTTCGCTGTCCTCGTCGAGATCATCCGTCACGTCTGCATTCTCGAGCCAGGACGATGCACGGCTGGGAATCGCCACCAAGGAGACTTCGTCTTCGTTGACGAAAATTCAGTCAAACGACTCGTTGATTCACCGCTGCCATTTTTGTGAAAAGAAGTTCTCAAGACCCGGAGCCCTGAAGACGCACACGAAGATCCACTTCGGAGAGAAGCAGTACATGTGCCACGTGTGTAGCAAGGCTTTCTTCCAAGCCGCCAACCTCAAAGCCCATCTCAGGGTCCATAGCGGGGAGAAACCCTTCAGCTGCAACATATGCGGCAAAGGTTTTTCACAGGTAAGGAATATGTTGATCATGTTGATAATGTTGAATTTCCATCCACTTTACGCTTTGTACCATTCGGCATGTGCGGTAACAGTATAGGGACGGATTTAAACCGGGGAGGGGGGCACTCAGTATATAATGCATAGTGGCTATGTGCCGCGGAGGGGGGGACCCCCATTTTTACACTCAAATTTCCGTTCCAAGGTACAGCATTTTTGTCTTATTGAGAAAAAGAACAAAGAAAGCCGCTCCAAAGCATAGCATTTTCTTCTTATCGAGAAAAAAAAAGAAGAAATCCGCTCCGAAGCTTCGCATATTTTTTTCCGTTACGCCGTTCCGGCCGTATTGATCTGTTACAATGAGCCGCAATTTTGGTGAAAAGCGGCCGCAGACCGCTGTCCGACCATCGCCTCTGCGCTAGCGCACCCGGCGCCCGTACCGCCGGGCTAGCTGCATGCACGTTCCATAGGGATGCATACGCACTCACACGCAGGCGACCCGTTCCAAGGACCCCCGTTTTCACAAACATTTGTAGTTCCGAGGACCCTCCTTTTTACAATAAGCCCGCTCCAAGGCCCCCGTTTTTTGTCTCGCCCGCGGGCGCCCGTGGCACACACCTACTACTTTTTTGGTCGAGTGCCCCCCCGGGGGATTTAACTTCGGGGATCGAGTCAACTTCGGGTGTACTGGAAATTACGGGATGTAAAGATGGGTAGGTTGCATACGTAATGAGCCAAATAAATTTAGGGGCTGTGATCTCACTTGTGATAAATTTTGACTTAATATTAAGAGAACCATTTAATATTTCACACCTAAATTCCTTTCCGTTTCTTTCATTTTCCCTCCTTTTTTCCTGGTCGTGATTTTTTAATATTTTTTGGGAAATATTTAATAATTTATTTTGTATCTATTTATTCATCAATTTTTCTTTCTTTCCCCTTTTTTTGTTGGGAGTGGGGGGGGGGGGGCATAGCATCAAAGCCCGCCTATTCGTGCGCCAGTGGTAGGTTGAGAGGAGAGGTGTATCTCAAAATACTTCCAGGGCCAAGGATTGAAAAGAGACAGGATAAGTAGACAGCCAAACAGATCTCAAATCCTGAATGAACAAAAATATGGACTTATGATCGCTGCTTGGCAGCCGAATCTTCAAGGGATTCGATATTTTAGTTTATGTATCTGATTATTTGAATCTGTTTGCTAAGTATTTGATATTTGAACTCTTTCAAAGTTGTCGTGTTTATCTTTGTATTGTACGGGTTCATTTTACGTTACACATTCATGAATTTAAAAGCATACATGTCTGCAGCACTGACTTTTTCAGTGGTTATTTAACTTTTGATTAAGCTATGATTTTAATCCATAATTTGCTGCGTTTTTTTTTCTACCACGATGCTTTATGATTATGCAAAAGATTTGCAATGCTTCAATGTAGAAAACATTTCTGTAACACACATGCATGTAAAGAAAAATATACAATGTCTTATCTTATATAATTATCTTTCATTATTAACAATTTTTTTTATTTTTTACATTTGTAGAGCTCATCTGTAAAGACACACGCACGCACGCATTCTGGTGAACGTCCCTACACATGCAGGCAGTGTAACAGATCGTTCTCTGACAACTCCACACTCACCAAACACCAGCGGATCCACTCGGGCCAGAAGCCCTACACCTGCACTTACTGTCGGCAGTCGTTCTCCCAGTCTGGAAACCTCAGTCGACACATGAAGATCCACGATAAAGCGAAGAACTAGGTCCTCCTCCTTAATTGACACATTGCTATTCTGGAAAGTTATCGTTAGCCATGGCAACTTTATACATAGGTTTGCCAGGGCACTGGGAACGATTTTTTTTTTAGAAGGGGGTGCTGGTTTGAGAAAAAAAAAGTTGACTAAAAAAGTTTTCACTCAAAATGAAGGTTATTTTTTTAAACACTTTTAGCATATCAACCTTATTTCAAGGGGGTGCTGCCCCCGTTTCCCAGGGCCACAAGTTTTGCTTTCAATTCATATTTTCACTTGAGGAATAGCTTGTCCTTGGCGCAATTGTTTCCGCCGGTACTTGTGCAGCCGAGAGGTCAGTGGGAAAGACGATATAATAGGGTTTATTTACTCAGACCACTCCTCATGAAAATTCATGTTCATCTTCATGTTAAGATGTATCGTAATCGACCAGCTCGACTGGTTTGGTTCAATCAGTAAGTCCATCTTGCAGTTGAGTTCATGGACGCGGGTTCCAGTCTCGTCTAGTACGATTTTCCAAATATTTTTTTTCAATAAAAACTGAGGCAAGACTCTGTAAAATTACCAGTCCAAGATTTACAATCTGATTCAAAGCCTCCAAACCAGTCTGTTATGTCGTCATTCCCACTGCCCTCTCGCGTCTGGTGCATAAGGACTGACAAAACAAAATCGCATCCTGGCATGCAGGAATTACTGATCGTTGAGCATGGGGGCCCAATGTTTGCCATTCTACCAAATTCTTTTACGTATGTGTCGTAGCGCTATATTATTCAAAACTAAACTTGAATAATGTGAGGATGAAGAGTTCCTAATCAGAGGATCAAAATTTGCACTCCTTATGAATACGCTTTTCGTTCACAATCAGTTCATATTTCACATTCTATAGCTCCAGATTCCTTTATAATTTATTATTTTTCACAGATAATTTGAAATACATGTATATGATGTCATACATTGTTCGATCGAAAAAGAATGCCCCTGTAGCTGTGTCGAGATTCTGGGATAATCCCAATACGAATGTTAATTGTTCACCCTTGAATGATTGAATTGTAAAAATATCACTAATATTACACCCGGTGTCTTATAAAATCACCGTCACACACTCAGCTCCGTGCTATTTCTTTTAAAACAAAATGCGTTTAAGTTCATGAATTTAATATGTTTCTTAAAAAAAACATCACGAATAATGCACTCGATGTCTGATAACACCACAATGCTGTACATTTTCATTCTTTTTTATGAGTAAATGTTTCGTAAAAGGAAATGCTCATTTTGTGATTTTGATTAGGTAGGCTTATTTTTAGAACTCCCAGTTTGTATAATGTTCAATATTTGAATTAAAAATTCAAGAACACCTCGATTGTGAAAAATTGTAAATACATATGTACATTCATATATTTATTGTTATCATTCTACTCGATCGATTACCCCCCCAATATATATATATATATATATATAATAAAATCAGATATTTTCCTAAAAAAACAGCAGAGGGAGATGTTATATTTTGACAAACAAAAAATCTCACTGAACATTGATATGAAATACTTTGTTTGATTAGAAGAACTTGTTGTAAATCACTTGCTTACTTTAATAGTAAGTACCACACTTAATCATATATCCATTATCATGTTTTGTTTTGTTTTTTACTTTTTTTTAAGTTAGGCCTTCTTTCAGTTCTTAAACACTGCCGCGAGTAATATCCTATCAAACAATGTTTATTCTACCATGTCCGATGCATTTCTGCCCCAACACATTTGAATAATCATACGCGATGTATGGTCGTTATTTCATTCTAATGTGGAAAAGTTGTTGTGAAGAAATGTTTGCCTAGAATCAAATTATGTAATTGTGCCAAAGGCCGTAATGATTTACAATATGATGTTTGTTATATTGGTTATCTACATTATGTATTCGCAGATGAATTCATTTTATATTGTACAATTATCTTGGAATTCAATTTCAAAATTAAAAACCCCGTGGAAGGGGGAAATGTCCAATGCAGGACAAAATTTTAGGTAGTAGGCTACTACCGTATAGGTGAGGTTTAATTGCTTTCAATGCAACATGCAAATAATTACAATCGTTTGCAAATTCAGAGAAAGTCAGATAATTACAATTTATTTAATTTAAATCACCACTACTTTCCTTTGTCGTCTTATGGGGGAAGGAGAATTAGTAAATCCGAAAAGATTTAAAACGTCCTTATTAATGCCCATGTTGGATGAATAAAGGCAACAAAATATCGTTCAAAAGTGTAAACAATTTTCCAGACATTTTAAATGTTTCCAGATAATTTGTACAATCTGCATGGATGTCCTTTGTATTTTTCTATCGTAAGAAGTGAATTAATTCCCGACCGCAATAACATGAAAAAAAATCAAAGTTTATCCTATATTGCTGGTATATAACTCTAAGGAAATTACAAAAGGTACACATGTTTTCAAAATCGCTTTCGTAAAAAGAGTTGTTGAATGTCAGAGCTAATGTAGAAATTAAAAGTACATGACTTTTGCTGATATTGTAATTTCTTGGGCCTATGCTTTAATGTGAATCTATGAGACGGTTTTGGATAAAACAATTCTTGCCTGCTTTGTTACCTTTTTATTTGTACATATCGTAAACTTGTGCAATCAAAATAAAGTATACTATCGCCACTTTACTATTGTTATGTGTATATATATGTTTTAATCTGGCCGTCACTTATTACGTCGTGATTCTTGATGTAATTGTGAGCATTTTTATTTCATAAAATTGAACAACCAAAAGTCCAGGGAGAGGATTGTTGGGATGATGAAATCCAAGGAGAAAAAGAAAGTGAAGACGAAGGATAAGAAGAAAAAGTAAATAATGTGAATGATGATCTACACACAAAGGGAGGGGGTAGGGTGAGGAAATAAATTAAGGATGACGGATTAAAATAAGATAGAAATGGAGAAAAAAGGGAGCATGGTTGTCGATCGGTGTTGATGGTTGGGGGATGACTGACACAAATTTTGTTCTATGTGAGGGATTTTTTTTCCACCTTTCAGTTTTTTTTTTTGGGGGGTCAGTGGATTTACGATTCTAATATTTTTTTAGAAGGCCAGACATAGTAAAAAGATAAAATTGTATAAAAGCATCGAGTGAGCGAGCGAAAATATTGACCTTTAAGACAATTTCTAAGTTTGTGCTATATTTTCTTTCTTTTATCCCTTTTTCTTAGTCGTGATTTTATTTTTATTATTATTATTATTATTATTATTATTATTTTTTTTTTTTTGGGGGGGGGTCCATGGCCCCAAAGGCACACGTTTGAACCCAAGTGGGGGTAGTCCCTAAGACCGAAATTTTAAGTATGTTAGCTTTATTTTACAACAAGACTAGATACTTCGCAAGGACTAATATATATTACATAATGTGAGCGCGAGCTCATATATTTTTGAAGAATTGACCTAAACATTAGTCATTTGAGGATTCTCATCGGTTTTCATGGTTATTTTCCTTTTTATGTTCTCCACTTATTTTACATCATGACCCTGAATAAAACAAATGTAACAAAAATGAAGTGATATTCAAAATGGTAAAAAATAACGGGACTCACCCCATGCGCTTGGTAGCGGGAGGGTAAATTTCAAAACAATAATGTCATGTATAAAAACTTAAACATTCTTTAAACATGAACGTGTTGTCCTATTTCATCCTGGATTTTTCCTTCATCCATCCATTTGTAAAAGTTTCCGAAAGGAATGGTTTCATTCAATAACAATTAAAAAAAGTATGAGAAAAAACAATATAAATGGTCATCATACGTTGATAAGACAACCATCACTACCATGATGATGATGATGATGATGATAATAATGATAGTAATAAGTATCTTATTATTACTATTAGTAATATAATTACAAATAGAATTAAAATGACGTTTTTTTATCATAATTATTATAATTATTATTATGACCATACCTCAAATTATTTGAAGAATGATAACTTAGGACACCCCCTGATATATTGGGGAGATATCCCCCACCCCCTTGGATCTACGCCCATGAAAGGAAGGCTTGCATAAAAAATCGTCCACCTCTCAGCCATGTATTAGGTCCATGGTCGTCCATTCACACGAACATGCGAACGATTTTCCCGAAACAAT
Organism: Lytechinus pictus; assembly: GCF_037042905.1. Taxonomy (NCBI): domain Eukaryota; kingdom Metazoa; phylum Echinodermata; class Echinoidea; order Temnopleuroida; family Toxopneustidae; genus Lytechinus; species Lytechinus pictus. The sequence goes on from NC_087256.1 coordinate 23,881,967, forward strand.
CATTCCTTGCTCAAGCCATGAACCATCCATAGCCTCTTGTCGAGGCCCCGTCGGCTGCTTTCCGAGCGAACATGGCTAAGCAAGGGAATTAGGAAATCCCTCGCTTCGCTCGGGAAGCAGCCGACAGGGCATCGACAAGAGGCTAAACCTTCTACTGCTCAATTAAGCGCTGCCGCATTCCAGTCTTTGTCATGCAAATTTGCGCCAACATTCACAGGTGCAGGCGACTACTCTGCTGGTACATGAAAAATAATACGTCATATCACGTGACGAGTGAACGGGCCAGTTAATTTTTTCCACCCCGAGCGATCCCGAGGTGAAGAATTAGAAAGTCCGGAGAAGGAACTGAAACGGGGCTTAATTTGTATTTCACTAAATATTGATAAATGACAATGGTTGATCGATCTCTATGACTCACTGATAACTAGCAGGCATAATTTGAGTAAGTTGAATCAGTTTACAGGCGGACATCCCACATCACCTCTTATGTGGAGGCCCAGAGCTTAGCCGAGAATGAATCCAGACCTAATGGACGGTTTGTTGATGGGTCTCTGGCAGGCGGGGCCGCTGGTTCACCGAATCTGGACATTTTGCTGTTGCCTTGTCGAACTTTGGTGAACATCTGCGGACAGAGGATGGAGTGTTGAGCCATGGAGAACGATTTTTGTAATGGATCTGAATTCTCAGTTTTGTTTTTGGAATAATGCGCTAATATTTTGGAATAACACGAGCAACGAACACGAATGCTGCCCCGCGCGGGTCTGGTCGGGCAAGTTTTGAAGCCGAGTTCGGTGGTCACGACGTGCGTCGCATGGCGACACAATCAAGGACAGATGAACTTCATGAAGAGATAAGACTGCACAAAAGTTCCTGCATGAGTGAGTCATTACCCGTAGAACACAATTCAGCAATGTGAAAACTTGTTATATGTTATATGTTTATATAATTGGTAAAAACCTAAAATTTCAATATTTTGACTTACGGCAATGCAATTTGTCTAAAGTAAAGGACACATTTTATATACAGCATGGGGATGAGTGGTCCCGGGGCCCCAGGCGCATTTAATATAACTGAGAGCTCATCTCATTAAAATCGACTGTGTTATATAAAAATAAAATCATGTTGCTGCGTTGTTATCTATTGATAATTTACTTTATTTTGAATGTGTTTTGAGAGAATATATTTTGTCATGTTTTTCTGCCGAAAGCTTTACGATTTTTTTTTTCTCAAAATAAAAGTTGTAAGGCTTCTTCTTCTTCTTCTGGAAACAGTACAGTCCACCGTCTGGTGTATTGTCGTACGGCTTTCTCGGGTTACTTCTTGTTCGTCAACGTTATTTTCTCGTTCAACCGGCCCATTCATTCGTTAGAGGATAACTTGCTCCTGATAAAATTAGGAAAATTGTCCACCTTCCAATCTTAGACTCGCTTTACATTTGGTCATTCAAAGATAGCTCGTTGGTTTTCAATCATCCATTCCATATAATAAGGTGAGTTTTTTTTTTTTGTTCATGAGTAATTTGTTTTCATTTTACATACCATACATATTTCATTAGTCTGAAAATTAGTCTATGAAATATCATATAGATCTAGGCCCAGTGGCGTACCTAGGATTTTCCACAGGGGGGGGGGGCAAAACCGTCCGCCAATAAAATTGACAAGCAAAAAAAAAAAAAAAAAAAGGTCTTCAATCACAAATAAAGGATTTTGTACCAGAAAAAAAAATTGACAAGCAAAAAAACAAAAAAAAACAAAGGTCTTCAAGCTCGTCAGAGGGGCAATAAAGGTCTTCAAGCTCGTCAGGGGGGGGGGGGGAGGTCTTTCAAGCTCGTCAGGGGGGCAGGGATACGTCCTTTGCATGGGTTGTGGCTCGTCAGGTACGCTAGTGTCTAGGCCTATACTATAGAGATATAGTATCTCTATGGTCTATACGGACCTGTTTAGGCCAAGACCTACTCCTTATGATTTGTAAGTGTAGTTGTAAATAAAAAAGATTAAAAAAAAAAATTCTGAAAAGTAAGATTATCAGCATTTTTGTATCACCTGCGAAGCAGAGTGAGGCTATAGGCGCCGCTTTTCCGGCGGCGGCGGCGGCGGCGTCAACACAAAATCTTAACCGAAGGTTATGTTTTTGAAATGACAGCATAACTTAGAAAGTATATAGACCTAGTTCATGAAACTTGACCATAAGGTTAATTAGGTATTACTAAACATCCTGCCTGAGTTATAGGTCACATGGCCAATATCAAAGGTTATTTAGGGTCAATGAACTTAGACCATGTTGGGGGAATCAACATCAAAATCTTAACCTAAGGTTAAGTTGTTGAAATGTCATCATAACTTTGAAAGTATATGGACCTAGTTCATGAAACTTGGACATAAGATTAATCAAGTATTAATCAAGTATTTCAAGTCACATCACCAAGGTCAAAGGTCAATGAACTTTGGCCATGTTGGGGGTATCTGTTGAATTATCTTCTTAACTTTGAAAGTTTATGGATCTGATTCATGAAACTTCGACATAAGAGTAATCAAGTATCACTGAACACCCTGTGCGAGTTTCAGGTCACATGACCAAGGTCAAAGGTCAATGCACTTTGGCCATGTTGGGGGTATCTGTTGAATTACCATCATAACTGAACGTTTATAGATCTGATTCATGAAACTTGGACATAAGAGTAATCAAGTATCACTGAACACCCTGTGCGAGTTTCAGGTCACATGACCAAGGTCAAAGGTCAATGCACTTTGGCCATGTTGGGGGTATCTGTTGAATTACCATAACTTTGAACGTTTATAGATCTGATTCATGAAACTTGGACATAAGAGTAATCAAGTATCACTGAACATCCTGTGCGAATTTCAGGTCACATGACCAAGGTCAAAGGTCAATGCACTTTGGCCATGTTGGGGGTATCTGTTGAATTACCATCATAACTTTGAACGTTTATAGATCTGATTCATGAAACTTGGACAATCAAGTATCACTGAACATCCTGTGCGAATTTCAGGTCACATGACCAAGGTCAAAGGTTAATGAACTTTGGCCATGTTGGGGTATCTGTTGAATTACCATCATAACTTTGAACGTTTATAGATCTGATTCATGAAACTTTGACATAAAAGTAATCAAGTATCACTGAACATCCCATTTGATTTTCAGGTCACATGACCAAAGTCAAAGGTCATTTAAGGTCATTGAACTTTGGCCATTTTGGAGGTATTTATTAGATTGCTGTCATAACTTTCAAAGTTTATAGATATAGTTTATAAAATGTGGATATAGTAGCAATCGAGTATCACTGACAAGTCTTAGGTCGCATGATCAAGGTCAAATGTCATTCATTGTTAATGAACGTAGTATTTTATCATTATATGAATGGTGTATTTTGTGAATAATTATTTCATAGTAGTTTTCAAAGTCAGCACTTCTGCTATATTGAATCGCGCGATGCAGGTGAGACTGCCAGAGGCGCTCCACATATTTTCTATCATACCACTTTATGAGCTTACAAGGTATAGATCTATTGTGCATAGGTGATTTTGAATTTTGTCGATATACATAACTGAGTAGGCATCAATTAATATCCAACCTGCATGTCATTAAGACCACCTCAAAGAAAACGGGCAAATTAGTTGGCATGGTAAAGGAAATAGCAGTTGTATTAATGAAAAGAGGGTGGAATATGGGAAGAGTGAAAAAGAAGAGGAAATCCAAATCACAAGACCGAAGAGAAAATCATGTAAAGAGAAAAAGGGTAGGAGGAAATGAAGGAGGAATACATAGAAGCAAGTACTAGAAATAGAACTGTAGGAAGAAGTTTGAGTAGAAGGATCTGATAAGTCGTTGTAGTATTCTATTAGGTCGGATACGCGAGTATATAGGCTTTATTTTATTCAGTGGTATGGCAGGGGCCACGGGGCGGGGGGTGCGGGACTTCAGCCCCCGAAAATTTTTCCCCCGAAACCGCGTACAAAAACGCGAAAATGACCATCTGGTTATGGTATTTGCATGGTCACCCCCCCCCCCCCCACTTTCAAAACAGTACCGTGGCCCCTGTAGGGAAGTAATGTGGTAGTGGAATAATCGTCGTACTACTAATGTCTGTTAAGAAAGGGAACCGATTGTTCAGATTTTAGTTAAACAGGGATTTTATTTCTTGCATGGTTATTATTCGAGAATTTCATTGTTCTCAAAGAACTTTTGTTCATCCAAAAACACCCAAAATGAGATATGAAGAAAGGAAATCTGATTTCAAACTCCCCATTTCCTCAACAGAATATTTCCATTTGAAGAAAACCAGAAAGGAACACTGCAAAATAAAGGTAAGAGATATCTTAACCCATTTATCGAGCACTAATATTCGGGCACAGCTTAAAGGGATAGTCCGGGCTGAAGAACATGAAAGACACTCTGGTGTGAGGGCGTTTGGTGAAGACAATACGCATGGAATCTTTAACCAAGGAGGTTTAAAATGAGATTGAGTAACAGCAAACAAACTCCGTTTCAACAAGGTTCAAAGCCGCCTGCAGAAAGTGTGTCGGACATGCACTTTGCTCAACATTACTTGCAAATGGTCGACATAAGATTCCCGCATGACTCCGCCACCTATATAGGATTATATAAAGGGAAATATGCCATTGTTATGCTCGCTTTTTCGCTGCGTCTTGGTCTGGTTACATGTGCAGTACATAATTCGGAAGCATGCGAAAAGAAATTATGCAATATGTCCTGAAATATGACTCAAATTTACTGAGCATGTGTGGGCACACGTCTGACATTATACCATTGGCCAAATGGACAACAATATTCTAACGACCACATTTTAAATTTTCATTCGCCGAAAACGATTGGAAAAGTGACAAAATCTGATTTTAGTAAGGGTCAAATTCTTACTTTTTTCACTACCGGAAATTAATTTATTATAAATAAGATGCTTCCCTTATTTATTATTTCGTTATTGGTAGGAAACCTATATCCTCTTCATTATTTCATAGTGATATAATAAGTTTTTGTTAAGAGTTATCAGTAAATTTTTTACACAAACTCAGAACTTCAGTGATTTATCTTGTACGTCTTGGCAAGGCCCTTTTGACAAGCCATATACCTTGGCCTTTGCCATACGCTATTTTCTAATCCAACAATCTGCTATATTTTGAGTTAATTGCCTTTTTCACCTTCTTTCTTTCCTTCTAATATTTTACATATCTATCGATTTGTGATTGTATTTTTGCCGCAATTTTTCCACGTCCGCCCCAAAAAAAATGTTGATTTGAATAAATAGAAAAAAAAATCAAGCTAGCAAATGTTGAAAATTTGCATACCGACCAGGCTGTGCATATAACTCTTTTTGTGAAATTAAGCAAAACTTTAAAATGTCATAACTTTCTTATTTTACATCAGATTTTGATGAAAATGTCAGTGTTATGCTTGTTGGATTTTTTGTCTTATTATTCAAATCAACTTTTGGTTGGGGTGGACTTGTTCTTCAAAATTTGAAGTGGAAAGAAAGTCCACCTTGTTTTTAGTTATTTCAGAATTTATCAAAATCTTTGAAGAGTCATTAGTTTTGAGGTATAACTCATAATTATACGCTGTTTGGGCATGCGATGTTCCTCGTAAAAACCACGTTGTTCATAATTAGTCGTAACAATTCGTATTTATCCGTAACCTTCTACTTCTGTCCGTAAATGTCCGCAACTCTCATCAAGTGTTCAAAAGTATTCGGAAGATTACACAAGTCTAAATAGCAAATAACGCGTTAATTCGTAAGATTATCCGCAGGTGGACGTAAGAATACGCAAGAATCTGCATCTAGACGTATCGTCCGTAGATATATAAGATTAAAAAATGTTGATGGGAAGGGATCCGCGGGAATCCGTAGGAAAATTGTCCCTTTTGGGGGGATAGGATGGACGCAGAGCACTGTGTAATTGAGGCATGAGATAGGACTAATGGTTACAATCATATGATTAACAATTTTAACAAATTATCAATGCAGAAGTTACATTGATAAATTTGCATTTCTAACTATAAACAAAGTTAAAAAATTAGAACGAAAAGAAGGGAAAAACGAAAACAAAAACAGAGAAAATGCTATATGCTGTCAAAAACTGTTTGACTCCTGACTATCTGTCCATTTATATGGCATAATTATACATAACATAACATAACAGTAATCATCCAGTAAATATGTCGTTCTAATTATCAATTGCATATCATATGATTTGTGAAACATTATTTTGTAATTGCGTGTCAGATTTTATTTTGAGGCAATGCTCTCAATATACTTAGATCGCAAATCATACATTTTATTTATTCCAGTGATTTCGTTTCTTGGGGCGCGAACAAATTTGATTTGATTTGATTTATTTCTTTTAAACACGGTAAAAAGCCCTCGATCAGCCAATAGCTGGTTCTCAGAGAGGCCGTTAACATTAAGATCTTAAGACTGAATATTCTAAGCAATTAATGTGAGCGCGAAGCGCGAGCCGAAAATTATTGATATTTAAACCTGAAATCCGGACATTTTAGGGAGAAGTAATCCCATGATGCAGATCCATAACTAAGCAATCAATTCAGGCACGAGCAATTAGCTGATTTTTTTTTATATACTTACCTGAAAGGGGAAGGGGAGTATTCTGATGAATTCATGAACTTTCTATACGTATCTCATTGGCGTAATGCGCGAGCTGATTTTTTTGGTATATCCTCTCCTAAAAAGAGACAATCGTTTGCAATAATTAAAGAAGAGGGTTTCTATCTACCTTATTAAATCAGGGCATGATTATAAGTCTTTGTTAATTAAACAAGAAAAAAGATGTATTTCAGAACTGTTGTTCCGGCATTTTCTACATAGCTTCGAAACTGCATTACCATGGTAATAGCATTGGACGGGGTACCTTTCGTTGTCTGCCTTTTCTGCGACTTTATTCCTTAAGTTTGACTTTTCTGTATGCCCCAAAAAGTTGACAATTTCTGTTCATTTTTTGTTTTCCTTTTCTTTATTTGCGCCCCCCTAAAACTGCATAGTGATAATAATAATGAAATGACAGTGCCGTCACCAGATTTTTTTGAAGGATGGGGGTGTTTTTTAGAGGAAAAAGAGATTATAAAATTACAAACTCCAGGGTAGGATTCAGCGTTCGCCTTTATTTTTTAATAAATTAATCCATTGATTATTTTCAGCTATTATGATCTATGAACTTCATCAAATAATAGTACATCCGAGAAACATTTCGAGTGCAGCAGTTGCAGATCATGTGAAAAATCCATTACATGTATTGGTAGCTCTTTAATCACCTGTTCATCCATTGTTACGTCAATGCGCACATATATATGCGCAGATTATGACGCGCACAGACGGTCAATAAAAAAATGCCTTCATTCAGACGTACTTGACTGCACGTCATAGGTTACGCCCACTTGTATTATGACGCAAGCGCGCAAACAGTTTCGGTTACTATGATGCATGAAGACCAAAGACGTATGATCATTATGTGTTAGAAAAAAGTATTTGCAGAAGACGTACAAAACAACTTAAAATGTAATTTATTCATCGCAATGAATGCGGAAGGTATGTATAAACACGCTCTTCATTGTTTTTCTTTAAAAAAAAATATTGTTTATGTCGCATCTTGCATACATATTTTTATTTTCGATGACGAATATTGAATTTCGTCATGAGGGGCATTTCTTTAAAATAAAAACACACATACAAACCTCTAAACGGCGTACAAGAGAATCGGAGAGATCATAAAATCACCTGATGCACTGTTGAAGGGATGGTCCGGGCTGGAAATATTTATATCTTAATACATAGAGTAGAAGTCACTGAGCAAAATACCGAAAATTTCATCAAACTCGGATAACAAATAATAAAGTTATTGAAGTTTAAAGTTTGGCAATATTTTGTGAAAACAGTCATGAATATTTATTAGGTGGGCTGATGATGTCACATCCCCACTTTCCGTTTTCTTATGTTATTACATAAAATCATATTTTTTTTTATTATTTCATACTTGTGTGAATAATATGTCTCCCTTATAATGAAATAAGTTGCAGCAATAAATATATAATGCACTAAATCAATTGTCAATTCAATTTTTCTAGTTCTTAGAGGAAAAAATTTGAATAAACCTAATTTCATATAATAAAATACAAAAGAACAAGTGGGAATGTGACATCATCAGCCCACCTAATGAATATTCATGACGACTGTTTTTTTTTTACAAAATATTGCTACTTTAAAACTTTAAAATTCTATAACTTTGTTATTTGTTATCCGATTTTAATAGAATTTTTGGCATTTTGCTCAGTGAATTCTACTCTATTTATTTAGCTATAAATACGTCCAGCCCGGACCATCCCTTTAATGGATACGTGTAGGCCTACAAAGGGGGAAACTTTGTAGGGCCTACTTCTGTGACATCACAAACATCTGTCCCATTGCCAATAGGAATTATATGTAACTATGCTCATAACTTATTGTTTGTCAATAATTGTTTTCAACTTTTCATTGATCTGTTTTTATACAAGCTTACTTGACCCAAGGTTTCATTCTTTAATACACTATGTGAACTTTCGTATGGACTGGATGATTTTGTTATTTCATTCCCGACTTGACATGTTTTCTTTCTCTTTTTTTTTATTGGGGAAGGGGAAGTGTAGAAATTGAATTATTTTGTTTGGTAGTTCATTTCAGTTTTTGAACAACAAGATGTTTTTGATATTTTCGGCGGAAGTTGCTTTACGTTTTAGTTGGATTCTTGAATTCCTTCCGGCAGCGGTATGGAGAAACAATACGAAGGCTATACATGTCTACTTCAGTAAAAAGTAATGTATTGATGAATATGTTTCCCATCGATAAATGCGTTCAATATCTACCAAAACTCTTTTCTAACAAGTATATATATTTTTTTGTTTTGACCATTTGTGTCGGTCGGACACATTCACCAACTCATTGATTGCTTGGACCAATCCTTTTTATAAGAGATTTTTAAAACAATTACCTAACTCAAGTATGATTACGGTGACAATGTTTAAACTTTAAGATGAAAAATTTTAGTAGTGATAATGATGGCAGTGATGATTTCATCGACTATAGAAAAAATTGTGAAAACAGCCGTAATGATGAAGATGATGAACCCAAAAAGTAATAATATGAAAAGTATAAAGGACATAACATTCTCACTGGATTATTTTATTGAATATAAGAAGAATAAGTGCTGTAATTTTTCAGGTAAAAGTTTTTGTTTAAAACTTTTGATCATTAATTTCATAATTTGGGAAATGTATTGACAACCTTGCACATGTAAATAATCCTCCTCCTTTTCCTCAATGCACAAAGTCAAAACTTTTAAAATTTTAAGTTTGTGACTTTTTGCATTGAGGAAAAGGAGGAGGACCCATCACCAAAAAAACCGCAAAAAGTCGCACTGTGCGATTTTCAAGTGGAGCCAATTAAAAGTATTCTGGTAAGAATGCTCAAATTTCGGATTTTTTGTGTTTTCTGAAAGTCTTAGAGTATACTGCCGTACCTCGGCAAAAGTAAGCAAGTACAAAAGTATTTGTTGTAAATGAGCAATGTGTGTTCGTCATTTACATAGGCGTCAATGCAATTTAACAGCATGTTTTCTTCAATATATTTCCATAGAATAATCATTTTCCCCCAAAAATTTTGCTCGAATGTGCAACATACAAAGGATGTTTCAGAAACAACAATAACTCAGATTTGACTGATGTGTCACTTGCTTTCTTTTGCCAAAGTTGGGCAGTATACTCTCCGCTATTTACTAAAAAAAAAATTGATGTACTAATCAACCTAAAGTGTAATTTTTGAGTGTTTTTATATATTAGACCTCTCTCTTTTTTGTCTTTTTGAGTTAATTGTAATCATATTTTTTTCCACGAATACCTGAATATTCATCTCTCCTTGAACTCTTATAAATTAAAAACAGGATAAGTTCTAACATTGATACTTGTTCAAACTAATGGACATGCAGGATATGTGCCTAATTAGTGTGTGAACTTTGGGGGCAATCTGATAATTTCTTCTATCGAAATTCTATTGATTTTAATTTTCTTTTTGTCTACAATACACAATAGTTGAAGAGTGAGTGCTCTTCAATAGACTAGTAATTTTTAATTCCCCTTTTGGAATGTTCCATGGCAGTGAAAATTATTATCTTACTTGAGTGGGTTAGGGTCAAACATTGTTATAAAGCTTAGAATCTCCTTGTTTAGAAGGGCTATTTAACTAAAATTTCATTTCTGGCGACTTTTTGTGGGTTTTGTGGTGCATTGTCACCAAAAAACAAAATCTTTATTATTATGATTATACAAAACTTATAAAGACTTTAAATGTCGTTTGAAATTCTAAGCACGTCGTGCTGGCACAGATCTCACTCTTACAACTATTGTTCAAATTTCTCAACGAGTTTAAAGTTTTTAAACAACTTTAATGAAATATAAACAGTGGTGAAGTGATAAAGATTTATCAACCTGCATGATTAATTTTTAAACATCGTCTCGCACTTTACCTTAAACGTTTTCAACTTACTCAAATATATTAGCTTTTAGGTTTAAATCAAATCTAAATCTCAAATCTAAATGTTTCGATTCCGTGTAGCGTGTAGATTATTAGTTTTTTTTTCTCAAGGTTTTCGCTTGAACGCCGTGAGCGATGATTATTTCAAAGGTTTGCTTCATATTATGTATTCAATGGACGTTAATTTTTTGTGTAAGGAAAAGCCTTAATGTTTTGTCATTTGTAATTTCCTTTGTAAGATTATTTTTCATTAAAAAAAACCGCTGAAGGTTAAGAATGAAACTCTTGTATCAATATAATTACACGAAACTTTTATTCACATTTCAATCTCACAATAAAGGGATAGCTAAAATTCACAATTCAATTGAACTATGACTTAAGTTACATTTTCTACTCAATCAAGGAAATCTTGATATTTGTCTTGACAACCTATTTTAGGGTGCTGATAAACATGCGTCGAAATTATACCTTAGGTTATCAGATTCATGCACGTATTTGGAGGGGGTGGGGCTATCGGGGCCCCGGCTCCCCGGGTCGTTGAAAAGGGGGCGCCAAAATGAGGAAGGAAAGACAAGAAAAAAGAGGGAAACTTATTAGAAGAGAACGATAAAAAAGGGAGAAAGAGAGAAAAAAAGGGAGAATGAAAGAGAGAAGGAAAAAAAGGTGAGAAGAGGGGAAGAGAGAGAGAGGAAAAAAATTAAAAGTCTGGGGGCGCCAAATTGATGTTTGACCTAAGAAGGGGGGGGGGGGCGCCAAATTTATATTCAATCTTAAGGGCCCCAATTTGATGTTTGACCTGGGGCGCTAAATTCATGATTCACATAGTGCGGGGCGCATAAATTCATGTTTTACCGCGGCACTAAATTGACCTGAAATAAGGGGCGCTAAATTCATATTCGACCTTTGAGGTGCAAATTTGATATTTGAACTGGGGCGCCATATTCAAATTTCACATGGGGCGGGAGGAGCGCCAAATCCATGTTATACGGGGCGCTAAATTGACCTGAAACAAGGGGCGCTAAATTGAAGTTGAACATTTGCAGTGCCAATTTGATGTTTGACCGGGGCGGGAGGGGGGCGCCAAGTTCATGTTTCACATGGGGGGCGTCATACTCATGGTTTTTTTCATGGGTTTGACGCTTGCTGTTTAGTGAGATGCCCATCCTGTTCATAATTACCAAAACTGCTTAGAATGTCCAAATTTTAGGTCAGAATATTAAAATTTTCATCCCGCTCTTCGCGCTTGCATCAATATTGTTCAGTTGAATGACGATCCTGTTCATGGTCAGAAAAAGTGCTCAGAAATGAAGAGCTTTGGGTCAGAATATCAAAAATGTCCAGCTTGCGCTTCGCGCACGCATATTTTTTTGTAAGATACCTCTCCTGTTAATCATTACTAATAGTACTTAAAATGTCAAAATCTTAGGTCAGAATATCACAATTATACAGCTCGCGCTTCGCGCTCACATCAATTGTTTAGATAGATACCCATCCGGTTCACTTTTCAAAAAGTACTTAGAATGTCTAGTTTTGGATCGGAATATAAATAATTTTCAAATCGCACTTTGCGCTCGCATCTAAATGATTAGTTAGATGGACTTCCTGTTCATGATTATCAAAAGTGCTTAGAATGTCAAAATTTTAGTTCAGAATATCGAAACTTTTTAACTCACGGTTCGCGCTCGAATGAATTGTTTAAATAGATATACCCATCCTGTTCATGGATACAAAAAGTGCTTAGAATGTCCAGCTTTGGGTGCCTGGGAATATAAAAAAAATTAGCTCGCTCTTCGCGCCCGCATTAAATGTTGAGTTACATATCCATCCTGTTCATGATAACCAAAGTGCTTAGAATTTACACATTTTTCGGTCAGAATATCAAAGATTTTCAGCATGCGCTTCGAGCTCTCATCAATTGTTTGAATAGATACCCATCCTGTATGTCATGCTCATGCTTATACAAAAACTGCTCAGAATGTTCAGATTTCAGGTACATAAAATATCCCCAAATATCTCTCGCTTCGCTTACGCATTATTTTATTTTGACTTTAATAATAAATACATCTTCCTTAGCTGGTTTGTGTGAATAAGCTAAGATGTTAATAAACCCGTTAGTCTTCAGTTAGAACAACACTTTCCAAAAGCAAAAAATAAAAAATAAAAAAATCAGCATTTAACTTCCGATCGGGAAACTATCCCTCCCCCTCTTTTGGCGAAAGCTAGATCCGCCCCTGGTCAATAAATTACACCCCCTCATTATTTTAGTAGGGCCTACTGTGATGAGAAGTTAAACTAAATTAAATTCCCAGCGCATAAAAATCCATGCTTTATGGTCGCATTTTTTTAAAAGTGGTATTACATCATATTCATGGATATATTGTTTCATCAACACATCATTAAAAAAGTGGTCTTTAATTGCCTTGTTTTATGTGATTATGAAATAAGATAATTCAATATGCATTTAAGCATCTATGTTGCCTGGCGAGGAGGAGGCGCCATTTTTCGAAAGTACACAAGGGCGACAAAATAGGTTCGCCCCCCCCCCCCGGAGCAAAATCCTGGACACGCGCTGAGTTTTTCAAGGTTTTCGCTACAATCCCCCGTGAATTCGATTATTTCAGACGCCTAATTAACATCAATTTTTATTATCACAACTTTGTCTTTGGAGAGTTCTCGTTTAATACTTTCAAATTTTATCTGTTGATTTGTAAAAAAAAAAATATTTAAATTTAGATTCAAAGTAATTTCATTTCCAATAGAAAAATGTTTACTAAATGTGCAAAGATCAAAGCCCCCTCCCCAAAAGATATAAACAAATGAGATTAAATTAAATTGAATTACATACACATGGGATAATGTACACCTAACATCACTCCTTAAAATGTGTTGATGAAAAACACGCATATTTTTCTTTATCAGGCTCCCATATCTATCCCGGGTATGGGGTGGCAAACCGGGGTATACGAGGTGAACAAATAACAGAAGAAAGACGTGTTAGCAGCGGAGTTAGGACTGGGGAGGAGGAAGAAAGCGATGTTCGGATATCAGAGTTATTTGAACGGGCTGAACTCGGTCATCCGTTCGGGTATCGTCGAGATGTCAACCTTCTCATGGATGTGATATGCGATCGACTGTCAAGGTATTTTGATTTAGAGACGCACCATTAGATATCCAGGGGGGGGGGGGGCTGGAAGTCCCCCCCCCCCCAAAAAAAAAAAAAAAAAAAAAAAAAAAAAACTTGGTCCACTGACAAATCATCTGAAAGGTGCAGAAAAAACCCTGTCTCACCGCCCTTTCAAGGTAAAAAAAATCGTTATTTGAATGATGATTCTAGTGAAAAAAATAAGGCTAATGACGAATATTTAGCACGTGTGAAACCAAACTAGAACATGATTAGAATTACGAACGCTAATCACAGTCAAGATTACAATAGCAATCATCATTTCAATGATGATTCAAGATTCACGTGTGAAAAGGCCCTCAATGGAATAAGGAAAAAAAAAGCTTTACTCAAAGAAGGAAAACAAATGCATCAACCCAAACTTCCAGCCCCCCTCCCCCTGGGTATCTAATGGTGCGTCCCTTAATATACAAAATTACTTGGTGTCAAGCTAGAAATCCCATATTAATGCACATCTTATATATAATTTATTAGAACAACCATACACCTACGATCTTATCTTGGGACGTGACCCTTTGCATCCCGGATACGTTACGAAATGAGGCTTGATTTTTATGTAACTGCGCTGCATTGCCGAAACATGTCATTCATTTGTTTTTCCCATTTGTAAAATGTTATCAAACTTACATCATTTAATGATTAAATATTAAATATGCAGTGAAACAGGAAAACATAAAAACAGGAAATCATTGCATAATGTGACGCATTCTGCATGTTTTTTTCTTATTCACGTACAGGTACTTAAAAAACATAGCACTTCTAGACATTCAAAGCCCTATAACGCCGAGCCGTGAATCAATATAATTAATTGCACATAAAATCTACTATTCAAAGAAAATAAAGGAGAAGAAAGCACTGTAACAGTTATGATAAAACTAACCAAGATTGTTTCTCGAGGTATAAAGCAAAATATTCAGTAAGCCTATAATTATGGTGGCCCTGAAGGATATCGCAAATATAGACCAAATCGCGAATATTCACGACGAAATTCACGACGTCGTGAATTTCGTCGCCAATTTCGTCGTGAATTTGTTTTGCTTGCCTGGGCGGTATGCGGGTTGAAACCAATTCGTCTGCTGCTAATTCCTCCACTACAGGGTCGATCTACAATCATTTAGTCTAATGCAATTCTGTCCATTAACTTTTCGCCTAACAACCATATGGTCCAATAACCATTTGGTCCAGTCACTTCGTCTAATCACCAATTCGTCTATTACCATTTCGTCTCATAACTAGTTGGTCTAATATCAATTTTATTTTCCTTAATTTCGCCCAATTAACACTTAGTTCAATTAGACCAAATGGCATATATATGGAATAAATGGCAATTGGACCAACTTGGTTATTAGACAAAATGGCAGTTAGACCACGTGGATAATAGACGAACTGATGGTAGACCAAAATGATAGCAGACGAGTTGGCATTAGACCAATTAAAAATAAACCATTGAAACGACAGAAAGATGTCCACTGCTATCCGTATGCATAGGCGGATCCAGGGGGGAGGGGGCCGAGGGGCCCGCCCCCTCCCCCTAAGCCTATTGGCGGAGCAAAAAAAAAGGAAAAAAGGGAAGAAAGAAATAAAAAAAAGGAGGGAAAAGAGAGGAGAAAAAAAAAAGAAGAGGAGGAAGACGAGTTAAAAAATAAGATGAGGGGAAGAAATTGACATAAAAAGAATCTTTCATGTCACTATATGAAATTTTCGCTCGCGCTTCGCGCTCGCATTGCCTGTTAGGTGTTCCAGGGGCGGATCCAGCCTTCGCCAATAGGGGGGGGGGCGGAATTATTTTTAGCCATATTTTCCCCGATCGGCCGCTCGAAGATGATTTTTGGTTTCTGTGAAGGGGTGGTCTTCTTAGCTTTATTCTTATAAATCAACATAAATATATAATATCATAATCCTTATCTATATAATGTGAGCGCGAAGCGCGAGCAAATTTTTTTGGAAATCTTATGTATTTTTTCCTATAATTTGAGTTTGTTTTCCTAAAAAAGATGTGTATGCATATAAATAATTACTACGAACGCGAAGCGCGAGCAGAAATGAACTGGTGGAATAGGTACCTGATAAAGGCTGCATGCAGTTAGTCATGAAGATGTTATATATTTTAAAAATCAAATTATGCGAGCGCGATGCGCGAGCTGAATTTTTTTGACATTTTTACTTAAAAATGGAAATTCTAAGGATTTTTTGTAACTTAAACAGAATATGTATATAATAAACAATTGATGCGAAGCGCGAGCTGAAAATTTTTGACATTTCTACATAAAGAATGGAAAATTTTAATCAATTTTTGTAATCATGAACAGGATAGCTATATAACTAAACAATTGATGCGAGTGCGAAGCGCGAGCCGAAAAAAATCGAGATTTAGACCTAAATACGGGACACTCTATTCATGTTTTTTAAATTTGGAAAAGAATGAGTAATTCCTACATTAATGATGCAAGCACAAAGTGCGAGCAGAAAATTGTTTATATTGTGATCTGAAACTGGAGAACAAGTTGAATATCTGAATAAACATGCGCGCGCGTGTTTCATATTTAGACCTAGAATCTACTAGGCATTCTAAATACATATTTTATCATGAAAATCAAAGCGAGCGCGAAGCGCGAGCTTAAACTATTTGATATTTCGATCTGAAAAAAAAGGGTCGATTTCAGCTCTATATTTCAAGCACTTTGTAAGAAAATTGTAAAGTGGATATGGATCGCACAGAGCTGATTTTTTTAATTATAATTACTTTGAGTTTTGACATAGGACCGGTACATCTTTAGGACATGTAGGACATGTCATCATATGAAAAAGATGAATGTCTTCCTATTCCTCTTGCTAAGCGCGAGATGAAACAAAAGGGACAATTAAATTATTAAATTAATATCTTATTCATTAATGCCTAATGAGGGCGTGAAGTCTGATGATATTATGGCCTGAAAACTGGACGTTTCAAGCACTTTTGTAATTATAAATAGGATGCATCAGTTAATATATTTTAACAATTAATGCGAGCGCAAATTGCGAGCCTTAATCTTTGCATTGTCATGAAAAGGGGATTGTATAATCAATATTGAGACATACGATCAAAATGCGAGCGTGTAGCGCTAGCTGATACGTTTTGACAATCAGACCTGAAAAGGGATATTTTGAAAACTTAATGGAATACACGAAAATAATAGGTACCTGATAAATCGAAATTTGCGGGCGTGCAGCGCGAGCGGAAAATGTTAATATTCAGACCATAAAACTGTCATATTTACAGAGCACTTTTTAAAAATCAATTTGAAAATCACGCAAAATAATGAAAGTTTGATTTTCGAGATGAAATATGTTTTATATATTGACTTCCAAACTTGATATTTAAACTCCATATTGAACAAGATATGAAAATCACCTAACAGGCAATGTGAGCGCGAAGCGCGAGCGAAAATTTTATATAGTGACATGAAATATTCTTTTTATTTCCATGTATTCCCCTCATCTTACTTTATTCACTCGTCTCCTCCTCTTCTTTTTTTCTACTCTCTTTTCCCTCCTTTTTTTTTCTTTCCTTTATTCCTTTTTTTTTATACATCCGATTTTGATGAAATTTTAAGTGTCATGCTTGTTGGATTTTTCTCTTTCTATTCAAATCAACTTTTTTTTGGGGTGGACTTGTCCTTTAATTACAAATATAGAACCCGAAGATGATATGTTTGTGGCTCGAATGACCACGTCTAAAAAAGAAAACAACTGTAATATAAAAAATATAATTCAAGATGTATCAAATTTGGTCATCCTTTTGCGCTCAGATTAATGACACGTACTTTTATTAATAACAATCATTATCTTGTATGGTTTCACCCAATGTTATGCGAGATCTTCGAAGAAAATCTCATGTTATTCAGTTGTTTACTAAACTCTACATGTAGTTCCACGTCGTCTCTTCGTGAATATGTAAACAGTGAATAAACATGTTTTGGTGTATAAGGATAAACAACTTTATTCTTCACTCTCTCCATGCCTTAATTGCCAGTTCTTGGCTGATATTTTTTATCTGTAATTAGTTGGTACTATTTTAAAAGTGGGATTGTCATTTTAAGTTCTACTTTGATAACGACGGTTATTTGTATTTCTCGATGGTTTCAAACCAATGCAATAAATTTCATACTTACAACCAATTATCTACTCAACTTAAAATGCATATCTCAGTATGTATTGGTATGAAAAAATTAACAAATCTATGTATGATGTCTGTGTGTTGCCCAATAATCACGTAAAAACTATAAACCAATATGATAAAAAGTAAAGGACGCTAAGACTTTAGATTAGGGTTAGGTAAAAAAAAAAGGGGGCAAAATGACTGACGAAGGGGACCACTGTTTATCTTGCTTATTTCTGTCATGTTATATAATTTCTAATGCTCTTTATCATATCTTTCCATTATACAAAATTAATGGGAGCAGTTTGCCTGAGACAAGATAAAAGGTAGAACGGGTGCCGGTTTAGGGGATCTCGCCTTCCTAGTAGAAGCGAGACATAGGCGCCGTTTTTCCTGAAGCGGCGTCGTCAACGTTGAGGTGTTCGGAAAGTAATCTTAACCCCTTACTTTATGTGGACTTTTTTCATGAAACCTTGCCAAAAGGGTGGATGAGTTTCAGGTCACAATGTCACCAAGGTCAAAGAACGTTGACCATGTTTTTGTTTCAATAAGAAACTTAAATGTTCACCGTCCCCGGATTCAGTTGGACGTTTACATGTATGTACTCGCCGCCATTTTCTATATAGAGCAACGTCGATCTGGCGCTGCACAGTGGCTGCCGGACCCACGATTATTTAGGAAAAAATGATTCTTCGGACTATTTCTATTTCAGTTCAGATTTATGTTTCGATCAATAAAATATGGATTTGTTTTTTTTGTTTGAATTTACTTAATCATTTTGGTGAATCTATATGAACATCTAAAGAATTAATTGCCAGTAAAGCATTCCTAGTTAATTATCACCAGTTTATGCCATCAACTAGGTATCGAGGACCCAATTGCTTTGTCTCGTCTAATCGCTTTAAATGACAAGTCCACCCCAACAACAAAAAAGATTTAAATAAAAGAGAAAAATCGAACAAGCATAACACTAAAAATTTCATCAAAATCGGATGTAAAATGAGAAAGTGATGACATTTTAAAGTTTCGCTTAATTTCACAAAACAGTCATATGCACATGAGGAGACTGATGACGTAATCCACTCACTATTTTTTGGGATTTTATTATATGAAATATTCTACTTTTCTCCTCATTGTCAAGTAAAACAACGATTAATTCCTCCCTAAACATGTGGAATTAGCATTGTTTTATACTATATGGTTCAGTCAAGTTTGTCTTTATTGTAAAATCTGTAAAAAATGAAATATCGTATAATTCAAACAATAAACAACAAAATAAATAGTGAGTGATGGACGTCATCGACTGACTCATTTGTATGTCACTGAGTTGTGCATATCACTGTCTTTGAAAAAAAATAAGCGAAACTTTAAATTGCCATAACTTTCTTATTTTACATCCGATTTTGATGAAATTTTTTCAGCGTTATACTAGTTTGATTTTTCCATACTTATTCATATCGACATTTTTCTGTGGTGGACTTGACCTTAAAGTTTTGATCAGTGGGAATTGAAATAAAGTTCTTGAATTTTGATTGACATATTAATTGTTGATAAATCTTGTTTCCACCAAACACATCTTATGGTTTTTCTTCTTTCGTTTCGCAGTCGGTTATGCCATCGGTGTGTCCGTCAGACATGTAACCAGACGTGTCCCCGTCTATCTGAAATCAGCGATTCCTGCCAATGTCAAGAGACCAATGGTACTGCCTCTAATCTCAGTAGACTGGTGCAAGGTCGAGAGGAAATCACCCAGACTACATCACATCGATGCGAGTCATGCAACGTTATTTTGTGTGACAGAGCCAATGCGAGAGAAACGGTTCTAGCAGAATCCAGAGGTAGTAATCATCCTGACCCTGAGACTTTCAATAAAAGAAGAATGGGATTCTTGAAGAGCAGAGCCTTCCTTGAGCAAAAGTTCAAACAAGGGATGGCAGAGAAAGCTCGGCAATTATCCCTTAGCTCGGCACCAAATAAGACACTCGCTAGCCACAAGTTCGGCGATGATCTGCTGAGACATCCTCCAGGTGCCTGTAAGGCAAACTTTTATGGTACACCGGGTTCGGCACGGGTCCAAACTGAGAAGCCCGTGTACATCGAAGGGACCAACCCCTTTCTTGATCAGCTGAAGTTTGAGCTTCAGAATGACGAAGATACAAAGCAACATTTTGCGAACATATACCAGAAAGATTACCCATCTTCTCCACAGTCTAACCTTCCGTACGAAACTCCGTTAGAATTCGAAAATAGGACTGTTGGCGCAACACGACATATGCACGCATCACCAGTAGATCTTCTGCGGAAGCGAATTAGTCACTACGACAATGGTTCAAAATGGGCGCCGAAGGGCAACCTGGAATATCGTGTACAACATAACAAGCAAACGAAAATGGCGGGAGAAAGTCCTCGCCGATGGACAGTTGAGGAATATGGAAGAAATGACGAAAGATCATCCGAAGAGTTGATGGAAGTTGACCCCAGTATCCATCACCAAGTTGTGTCATTGATCCCTCGAGCCACTGGACAGAAGAATGGACGTTGCAACGCCCTAGTTGGGTTCGCTGATAAAATGTCCCAAGAGGCGATGGCAGAAGGACCCACCTACAAACATTCGTCAGCATTGTGGAAACAGACATACGAGAAATTATTCGGCCGAAGCTCTTCGAGTCCTACAAGCACCGTTCTCCAATCGTTGCAGAAGAAAAAATTGAACTTAAATCCTAAAGAGGATCGTGCTTCAGAGGAGAGAGGAATCCAAGCTGTTCCATCAGCTCACGTAGCAGAAACCCAAACCAACGACGGTTCAGGGAGTAGTATCCAGGAAACTTCGATGGGTCAGCAAACTACAGAAACAGGAAACGGTGCTGGAATTAAAGCAATCACATCAATTGGAATTGGTAACATTGACTCTGTAAAGATTCATGCAGATGTTTGCACCCAAACTTCAAAGACTTCGCAAGAATCGGTCAGGCAGCAACCATTCTCCTTGAACATGTGGACACAAACGCGAACACTACCACGAGGGACTGAACCTATAACACTACCCGTTCCAAGGAAAACCACTGGGCACCAGCCAATTCATACACATTACTCATCCGACTGGTCACCCGTCTCTGAAAGTGATAATGAGGATGCTTTACCAATGAACCCGAAGAATACTGTCAAGTTCTATAAACAGTCATTCAAGAAACTGAAAAAGAAATTTGTAGGAGGAAAGGATGCATCCTCCAGCGATTCCGATGTGGATACTCGTCACCGGGTCGGTAGGGTTTTGGGATCTTCTCGCGATGCCTCCACTGACAGCTGGTATAACATGGACACATCCAGCCACTCTCAACTACATGGTCAGCCTAAAACGACCCACACCCGCTCTTTTCAGTATGCACATCCTGTGCTTCGCGATGTCCTCTGCCTTGAGAAACCACCTCAGACTGACCCGTCGAAATTCGAAAGAGTTAACAGAGAGGAGTCACCGGTCCACTCTCAGAACGTCCTTTGGTGTTATGACGAATGCGATATGGCGGCTTTCTTTGAGCTCCATCATCTCGATGTCCCCATATCACTCCGCAAGAAGAAAGGAAAGAGAAATAAAAATAAAAGTGACGATGAAAGATCAGGGCAAGTGATTGCTGTCAAAAAGGAGGATATCAAGCAAGAACAAACAGGTAAAGAGTGAGATTTTCTTATTGCATGGAAAAAAAGCTTATCGAAAACATACAGGAGAAATATAATCATAGACAATCAAATTATTTGAATAAATTACACTTTAAATATTATTAATTTGTATCATAATACATAATTTACAAATAAAAGAAGGCCGGAATCAACGAAATCTTCTGAAAATAGAAATCAAATTTAAATTCAAAGTTCTTATGCAGATTATATTACCTTAATATATTAGACGGAAATGAATTTACACACCAGGGTTCTTTAAATTATTTTTTAATTTCCGAAATTGAATGTAACCTCACATGGCTTCTTTTATAAAAAATGTCTGGTAATTCGTATAACAGATGATTCCTTGAGATTGTATATTTCATACAACCGGCTTTGCTGAAAGATTACCCGCCAACACTCACCCACTCACTCACCCTCGCTTACAAAGTCTATTGGAGAAGGTCTTCTTCAGCGACCTCTCGGAATACCCGCCTCGACTACATAAATGTTATCCAGTAATATATTCCATACAAGCCATATGTGTCTATTTTTTGTAGTAGTATTTATTAAAATTATTCGATCCAAAATCATACAAGTAATAGTACATTGCAAATTTGCAATGTAATATTACTTGTATGATTTTGGATCGAATAATTACACATTGTTACAATATCAACAAAAACACTAATCACAAAAGTCAAATAATTATTCATTATACAGACAATTTTTACAACAATCATAATATTTAGACATAATTATACAGGCGGGTAATTTTCCTTTAAAAAAAATGAAAACATTAGCAGTCAGACCGCAGGTCCCTATGCTAATGAGCAAAAAGGCCAGATTCATCCAAATCATCTCGTGGCTGAATCCTCCTCCTTGCAAAATCTCGTGATTCGTGAGATTTTCTTTCTCTAAGAATTTACCTGTTTTAACCTCAAGTTAAATGAAATATTATTGCACCATCAGATAGAGTAAAAGTTATTCTTTCATATTGGTCATTTATTTTGTATACAATATTTTGTTAAATAAGTAAATTTCTGGCCTGAAAATGTGCTTCAAAACTGAATATTCTTCCTCTGTTTTCTTTTGCAAATTGTGCAAAACTTTTTATTTTGAACCTCAATGATATCTATATCACCATTTATTTATTTATTTTATTTATTTTGTTTTATTTATTTTATACTGCATGGTAGGCCTGTTCAGTTCTTAAAACTGCTTTACAAAGGCGCCCTGCAGTTTAAAATACATGTCAAGATAACTATGAACAACAACAACAAACAACATCAAAAATACAAAATACAAAATATCTAACATCAGAAACAATTAACAGCAAAATAAAGAGTGGGAAGTGACAATTTAAACATACATAGCATTGTAAATCAATGGAATATCATTTCGCTCTTTATCAATTCGTATGAAAGGCTTTGCATAATTTATTAAAAACTAACAAGGAGGTACAAACTTGTAAATTTGAAGGAAGTGCATTAAATAATTTGGGTCCGACATATGCGAAAGATTTTCTTTTATGTTCAATTCTAGCTTTGGGAAGCTGAAGGGGGCATCGTAAAGAATACCGTGTCCTGTATTTCACAGGCCGTTTACATACTAAAGATTTTAAATAATTTGGAACTAAATCATTCATTATTTTATATACAAGAACACAATACTGATATTTTATACGCTGATCTACTGATTGCCACTTCAGTGACTGCAACAAAGAAATTTGTGATGTATTATAATCTTTTTTCAAAAGCATTCTGGCATATTTATTTTGAAGTTTTTGTATCTTATCTAAATGTATTTTTGCACTGCTTCCCCAAGATGTAATACAGTAATCAATGTAAGGTAAAATCATAGAAAAGTACAGCTTCTTCATAATATCAAAGGACAGTAAGTGCTTAATCCGCCTTACACAACCTATTGCCCGAGATATTTTACAAACGATATTAGTAATATGTTCGCACCAAGTCAAGCCCGGGTCAAGCATGACACCTAAGTATTTAATCTTTTTTACATTTTCTAATTGTATGTTCCTGAATTTCACTGACAAATGAGCACCCCTCAACTTTTTCTTTTGACCAAATACCATGGCTTTTGTTTTTTGCGGGTGTAAATGCATATTATTTAAGTCTAGCCATTTACTTATTGAATCAAAATCATCTTGCAAATACTTTTGTACCTCCTTAATTGATTCACCGTGATTAAAAATGGCGGTATCATCAGCATAAAGAGACATTTTAGAATGTACATGCAATTTCAAATTACACATGTCATTAATAAAAATACAAAATATCAATGGACCCAGTATAGATCCTTGTGGGACACCTGATTTTATCTTCAAAAATTCACTGCGACAACTGTTAATCATTACAAATTGCCTTCTGTCTGTTAAATACGATTCCATCCAGTTGTATTCATTGCCAGTAATACCATAGTACTTAAGTTTTGCAAGTATAAAATTGTGAAGCTGAAGCTGAAGCTGAACTTCTGTACTTTCTTACAATGCCACTCTTGATATGTGGCATCTTTTAATCGGGTCAAGATCACACTTTTCCCACCAAGGTACAAGACGAGATTTCTGAAATTTTGTACTTGCATGAAATCCAGAGTTCTGATTGGCTGGATAAGGTTCACAGAATACCAGGCGCGGGGTATTTGAGGAGATTACCACATGGGAAGTGTGACCTTCCCACGAACTGGGGCTCTGGAACCGTTGGAATTTGCCATTGTGTGGTCTTTTTGACCAATCAGAGTGCAGTAATCTTGTTTTCAAGCTGCTTTATGTACTTGGCAAATGAAAAGTGTGATCTTGACCCGATTAAACCAATTCTTATTTTGAAACCTATATCATTTCAAAGCATACATATTCAGCTTTATCATAATATAAAAATCATTTGGGCTCAAACAAAAATAAAGTGTGAAAATAGCAGCTTTTGTCAGGTGAAAATATTTATTTTGTAGCATATTTTATATCAAAACTTTTACCTATATTACAAAATCTTTGAATAAATCCAAACATATGACCTGAAAGAGTAATTCTTTTCCTTTACAATGGTACCAAATTCATGAAATTCGATGCACAATTAGAGCAGCAGTGACCGAATGAAAATAGGTGTTTTGGTCCGCATCAAGCTCATTAAATATGCAAAACATCTCAAGCCATGAATATCACTTGGATGAAAGAAGCCACTTTCTTGGGACCTGCAGTCTGACTGTTAGCCATTTGTATGAAATCACAAACTCATGTTTCAATAGTTTTGCAGAAAATTCATTTCTCAGCGTTAATGAAACTGAATGAAATTTATATTCTTTTTTTTTTCCATAGCCCTTATTGAATTTATAATCATTCAGTTAAAAAACATATACATAACACATAATCTGATAGAATATTACCCCCCCCCAAAAAAAAAAAAAATATATATATAACATTCAAATAATCTAGCACTAAATGTAGGAAAATACGTAGTCTGGAAAAATACAAAATATAACATAAAATGAATTTACAGCGAAGCAGTGGCGAAATCAAATGAAACTGAATAAGTATTAAAGAAACATACACCCTATTGAATCTACTACATGTACAGCGATACTGTTTTACTTTGGGACTCTTTATTGTACTTTTATTCAATTATGAAACATAAATTGAATTTTTAAAAGAAAGAAAATGATAAGAGAAATGTAACTCTTTCTTTTATGTTCTTACTAATAATCATCTATTTATTATACACAAACCATATTTGTTGATTGCTTCTATCAAAATGTTCTCAAACGGCTATTTACGCACAGACGAATCCTATACACGTCCGTCTATCAATATCATTCGTATGGTTTTACCTAAAATTTGCTGTGCAAAAGAAAGTAATTATATACATGTATTTTCAAAGAGGGTGATTGGAATGTACTCTTAAATTCAACAGGCAAAATGTTTGACGAAGAGAAGTTCAAACGGCCAGTCATACCCCAAAGTCCGCCACCTACGATGAAACAAAAACCTGAATTTCACCAGGGTAATCTAAATCAGTTTGAGGCGAAAGAAGGTACACGACGCTTGTCATGGCGCGACCAAGCACATATCAACCGAAAGGTAAGTCTTCTCAGTGGACCGTTGATATCCCGGCAGTAGCGTATTCCATGAATACACATACCCCCCCCCCCAAAAAAAAGGGGGGGGGGGACTCGGCATGGTGGTTGTGGTATTTCGCGATTGACAGTGAAGTGAGCAAGCGAAAAAAGGTTATCTTTTTAAAATGGACGTCTAATTTTGGGTTAGATTTTGACATAATTTACAGACGTTCTTGCCACATTTAATCCTAATTTATTTTCATTTTCTTCGTTTTTAAAATCTACTTAAGGAGCCTAGTGCCGCAAGTCTCCCCCTCCCCCCCCCCAAAAAAAAAAAAACCCACACGCCATTGTCTGGATGATAGTGCGTAACAAATCATTTAACACACCCAAATCTGTTAACCAATCAATTGTAAAATATGGTGTAAATATGTCCTAAAAGTTGAAGCATATGCATAGGATGTACATAGTGTCTTGAAATGCATTTGCAGAATTAATTTATTTTGTAAACAATCGTAAGAAAGACAATTATATTCACGCCGATTACATCATTATCCTTGGCCTGATCATGTTTTTTATCGCGATTATTACTGCTAATTTTGTGATCATTGTTCATTCAATTTTCAATTTATTCGTTTCATTATTTTCTTCTGCTTGTCATTTATAAAAAAAAAAAAATACAAATACAAATCCGTGTCCCTATTCATACTATGTCATTTATCCCCCCATTAATGATGTGCCCCCCCCTTCTGCACTCCCGAATCCGCCATTTCCATACAATCTTATTGCCAAATAGTCTTTTCCCTCTTTTTTGTATCTGTCGTAAACCATACAGGCGAAGTTTTTCGAGGTAGAAGCAGAAATTGCAGGTGAGACCACACGGTCATCTGTTGAAGAGCGTAAAATTTCGTTCGTTCCAGACACCGGTACTGTTCGTCGGATCAGTCTCTTCGAAGGGATGGCTCGCCATTGATCCAATGTCTCCGAAGGGACAGGGATCGGGAGTGGTCGACTCTGGGCTCTTCGGGCTCCTGATCCCCGAGGGTACCGCTCTTGTACTCGTCACCCAGAATTGCCAAAATGGCGTGAAATTTTCCTTTCAGAAATTCTGAGTATTGATAATGCTTCACCATTGCTCATGAAATTGTCATGGTTACTTAATGATAAAAAGGAAAAAGGAAAAATAAAAGAAACAAAACACACACAACAAACAAACAAAATACCCCCTAGAGTTTGAGCGAAGCTGTAAACGAGCATGCATCTTGCAATGCTTCCTTCATTACCAGTAAAAAAATAGGGTACCGATTACCATTTGCCTCCTCTGAATTAAGGAAGCTGTATTAAGTATCTTTTTGAAATAAAGTCGTGTGTTGAAGAGCGTTATGATTATAGTTTTTCATGAGTTTCGAAGTCGTATCGTACTCTTTACTGGTTGTAAGACTTCGATTTATGATTATCAAGAGATTTAATTTCAACGAAGCCCTATCTTTTATGGAGGAGTTTAATCAGCCTTACCTTCATGTATTCCACCTCCACAGATGGCCTCTGCAAGCTCAATTTGAATCAAGATAGGTGACCTTGATCAATAAATAATGCAGCCGTACGGCGAGTCAAAAACAGCCGTTTTAACACTTTTTGTAATATACAGTGAAGGTGTAGGTTGTTTGAATAAAAATGAATGAAACGACTGTTTTCGACTCGCCGTATGGCCGCCGTACATAAAATATAACTGAGGTATTAAGAGCCTCTGTCAGGGGTGTCGGAACGTATTTTCGTGGGGGGGGGGGGGGGCAAAGCACTTATGTCAAAATGGGCATTTTGATGTAAACGGCAGCGGCGTAACAGGGGTCGGTGGCCAGGGGGGGCAAGAGCCCAACATTTCCCGGTCATATCATGGTATGAACAGGTGTAATGGTGTAATGAGGCGACTATTTTGAGAAGGCCAGATATTGCGTATCGGGCAGAATTTATCTTTAAAAAAAAGTTGCGAGCGAGCGGAGCGAGCGAGCAAAAATTTTGACTTTTTAATACAAAAATCCAATTTTGTGATAGATTTTGACATGATATCCAGAGAATAATATATTTCACTCTTCTTTGTGGCAGTAGCGTGAAGAGTAAAAAAAAACCGAGGGGCGCAGTATAGCACATGAGCTAAAAAGCTGCTTTATATAAGTCCTGAGCGAGCGAAGCGAGCGAGAAAAAAAATCACCTTTTCATGATAATAATATTACTAATAATAATACTTCTCTTATATAGCGCATAATAAACTGAAAGTTTCTATACGCGCTTTGCAATAAAGGAAACAAAATACACATACTGCAAACAAAGAAGAATCTAACTTTGAGCTATTTTTTTGTATTATATTCAGTAAATAAAATCAAATTCTACACTTTTCCTTTGCTTTTCTTTCCTCCTTTTTTTGTTCTTGTTTGTAGAACTTTTTGGGGCCATTGCCCAACCCTTCCATACGAAGTGCTGTGCGGTTGGGGTTCCGGGGCGGAGCCCCCGGAACTTCTTGATATCAAAGCCATTTAAACCTCGCAGATTGCCGCTATTTAATCAAATCGCGGGCATATACAGAATATAGCTTTTATAGCTTTCCTCTTGGGTGTGGAACCAAGACCCCCCCCCCCCGCCTGTATGCCAGTGATTGAACGGGGGCGTTATAGAGCCATTTGAAGGTAATAAATGAAGAACCCCTACTGCGTGGGGTCTGGCAGGAGCAAAGCCCCGGTAGCTTATTTGCATAAAATTTAGCAAGCTTATATCACAGTGAGGTATGCAGTCCATCTTTCTTCCCGCTCTTTAATATCAATCATCGGCAGCCCGGTCGTGTTATTTTTTTTTCTTGTCCCTTTTCTTTGTTTTCCAAAAATTAGCTTTTGACTAATTACATTCTACCTTCGTTTCCCGCTATTGTTTGCCATTTTGTCATCTTTTAATTTATTTCCCACCGTACTATTGCATTACATAGGCCTATTTCGGAATGATTTGTTCTTTCTCAAATGTTCTTCTTTCGTATATTTTCCCGCTTTCCTTCCTTTTCTATTAAAAAAAGTTTTTTCTTCGTTTTCTTTTCATTTTTTTCCTTTCCCTTTCCTTTCCTCCTTTCTTTTTCCCCTTTCCTTCCCCTTTCCCTTTCTTTCTCCCTCCTTTTTTTTTATTTTTCCCGCTTTTCTTTTATTTTCCCGGTGAAATCCGCCAGGGGGGGCAACTTGCCCCCCCTGCCCCCCCGCCTGTTACGCCACTGGTAAACGGATATTTTCACCATGAGATTATCATCTGCGTGAAGTAGTTGTATGTTTTGTAGTAATTAATTTAAGCAAAGCCTTTTCGAATTGATTTCTGATGAAATATACATGTAGATTTAGGATTTGGAAAAAAATTCAAATCTGAAGTTGTAAAACTCGCTTTTTGGTCTTTTGGTCAATTGTGGCGCAAAATACTGTTAAAATGGCATCCTTGCGAGATGTTGCGAGCGCGTACCGCGAGCTCAAACTTTTGGACACTTCATGTAATATGACCTGAAAATTAAACATTCCGAGCAGTTCTTGTTGTCATGATTTCTGATGAAATATACATGTAGATTTAGGATTTGGAAAAAAATTCAAATCTGAAGTTGTAAAACTCGCTTTTTGGTCTTTTGGTCAATTGTGGCGCAAAATACTGTTAAAATGGCATCCTTGCGAGATGTTGCGAGCGCGTACCGCGAGCTCAAACTTTTGGACACTTCATGTAATATGACCTGAAAATTAAACATTCCGAGCAGTTCTTGTTGTCATGAAAATGATGTGAATCTAACTAAAGAATTGACGCGAGCGCGAAGAGCGAGCTGAAAATTTTAATATACTGACCAAAAGAGGAAGCTGTTAAGGACTGCATTTAGTGACTGATGAATAGGATCATGGGCGGAAATCCCAGGGGGGGGGGGGGCGCGTCCCCCTACCAAACCTAGTAGGGGGGACACACAATATCAAATGCCCCGCTACTATTTTTGGTCTGTTATGATGGAAAAAATACATCATTCATAATCGAAATATTACATGGAATGACCTTACATTTTGGGTGAAAACTTTTTTTGTTGAAAAAAAATGCCCTTTTTTCTTTTTTTGGGTGAAATCTTTTTTTGGTTAAAATGACCTTTCATTTTTGGTGCTAACCTTTTTTATTTTTTATTTATCTTTTTTTTTTTGCCTGTCAAATTTTCCAGCCCCTGGTCCCCCTACCTTTGAGGACAGATTTCCTCCCATGAATAGGATATATATCTCACCAATCGAATAATGCGAGCGCGAAGCGCGAGCCAAAGATTTTGTGATTTTCTAACCTAGAATTTATTATGTTTTACTTCAAAACGAGCATTTTATTTTGAAAAAAGGGCACCTTTCATTTTGAAAAAGGACACTTTCCATTTAGAAAAAGGACATTTTTTTCCTACTGTGATTTTTTT
Source organism: Lytechinus pictus (assembly GCF_037042905.1). Taxonomy (NCBI): domain Eukaryota; kingdom Metazoa; phylum Echinodermata; class Echinoidea; order Temnopleuroida; family Toxopneustidae; genus Lytechinus; species Lytechinus pictus. Next base: position 23,912,004 of record NC_087256.1, read on the forward strand.
GGGTTGGCCTCGGTTCCGCCGCCCCTGGCCTCTGTGGTGAAACATCTACGTCGAAAGTGGACGGAGGACGGCGTTGGAGGCCCCCACCCCATTTAAAAAAAGCCGTACTGACCCCAGCTCGGACTGAGTCCACCTCTGGATATGCTTTAAAGCCTGCGCAATGCCGGCGTCAGTCCTGCAATAAGCAGGCACAAAACCAAGTGGATTCGGGCCGGCTTGACCACTCTACTAGAAATAGCGAACCACAGTTGTTGCTAACGAACCTTGCAAGACCAATGGAAAATTAAAATTCATATGTCTTGGTAACTGATAAACCAGACTTTTGAAATTTCCGGCCATGCATCATTTCTCTTTAACAAACGAAATCATTTCGAGGTACATAATTTTTTTTAGATGTAATGATGGCTAGAATAGACAACAGAGCAAACTTTACGACTTACAGTTAATTTTTTTTCCAAACCGTTCTCTCGCGGAATATAACGTTTTCATATAAATTATATATTTCAACAATTAGAAAAGCCCCTTCAAAAGGATTTTACTCAACATTAACCAATACTAGTTTAATAATCTGGTGGTGATAATACTCCGCTTGCATCCATTTTCTATATTGACGTAATTTCTATAATTTGGCTTTGCTCCCCTCCCCCCCCCCCCAAAAAAAAAAAAATAACACGAGGAAACATTTTACCGCACCTGATCCCCATGTTAGTTTCATGAAATGTTTACACTTATGCGTTCTGTCGCTTAAAATGGAGTGGATATGCTATTTGTGTTTTCCTTCGTTAGTGATTCGATAGTGCCTTTGCGTGCCCCCCCCCCCCCTGTGCCCTTCCCCCACTTTGTCTTTTCTGGACACTTCATGTACACCTTTTTTCACGGAAAGCTCTGCAGACGTGATTTTTTTTTGGTGGGGGGGGGGGGGTGTCAAGCTTTGTATGAATCAATGGCTCTGCTTCTATTTGTGCAATGGCGCCATCTTAGGTTTGTTAGTCGCAGGAACTAATCTGCCAAGTCGTATATTGACGTCATAATTTTATATAGAAATAAATTCATACAAAATCAATGATGCTCATCTAAGAAATTTCTATCACATGAACCTGAAATGGAACGATTACTTCTTCAGAAAAGTGCAATGAAATAGTATCATTTTAATGCTTTGAGTATTTTATCGGGACTTTATTCGATACCAAAGAATACTTATCACACTATTGCTGGAGCCAAGTTTCAGAGTATTGGTTTCATACCCCCTACTGAGAAAAAAAAAACACACTGAAAAACATATCTTGATAGTCTTAGGAAAATTAATGAAAGATATTTGGTCTATTAATGACAATAAAATGTGTCGTTATTGACACTTATTTAAGTGATTTTATCACATCTCATTTTTAACACATGAACCTTCAGAGAAATGTGTTATCGTCATTCATCAATGACCCAATGACGTACAAATGTCTCCCTGACTCCAAATTAAAATATAAAGTGGCTGAACGATGCCTCAGTAATCTTTGCAGGTCCATGGGTCGAAGGATCGATTATTTTCTTGTAGAAGTTAATGATTTAATTATGTTCTTAATCAAATGATCACTCCAAAAGGCTTCGAAATCAACGTTTCTCGAGTTTTAGCCTTGTTGGTGAACATTGGATTCTATGGATACATTCAGGTAATAAAGTAACCAAGTGTAATAAGCAAGCAGTCACCCAAACAACAATTACATTGCTGGTGGAGAGGGTGTAATGCAGCTTACCTATCAGAAGGGTTACTTCGCCATTAATTGGGAAACTCACCCTGACGAAAACTTTGTCGTAAAAAAAGCAGAAAAAATAATAAAATATTGGTGAAGGTTTGAGGAAAATCCGTTAAAGAGATTTTAAGGTTTTTGATTTGTTACGTCCTAAACTAGCAGCTGCCCCATATAGAATGCTTAAATTTAATTTTTTAATGGTTCGTGATGACTTATTTTTCATTTTCTTTTTAGGAGCGGCTGTGAAATTGTGTATTGATATACCAAAAGTACAACTATTTTCATTTTTTGGGGGGAAATTATATTTTTTTACCATTCGATATACCGGAAAATGCTGCTCACATATCAGTGACGTCACAAATTAAATAATTAAAATTCTAATAACTTTGTTATTCTCTGATGAATTTTCCTCAAACCTTCGCCAATATATTTTGGTCTGGGTGACCTCCCAAACGTTTGTTTTTTTCGTGCGGCGTAATCGTTTAAAGTGGCGATACCTTTAGACAATGAAAGTTCAAAGGTTATTTCAAGTCAACGAAGTTTTAGTATCAAAACTTAACCAGAGGTCAAACTTTTTAATTTTCAAGATAGGTTAGGAAGTACAAGTTTCCATTCAATGAAATGGAATAAAAAAATTAGACATGGTCTGCCATTCCATGTAACTGGACATCCTAGGCTTCAAATTTCAAATTAAACCAATCAATGAAGAGTATTTATCTTTGGCTATGTACATGTCCAAAAGGTGTAAATCTGATTTTTCACTATCTTTCAAGTACAAAATACCGAGTTACACGATCCTAAATAGATGTCAAATTTGCATAAAAGGTATGTCTTTTTGTAACTATTTTAATTATATTAACAAAGGTGTGTTCTGTTGTCTGTAAATTTAACTTATCATCTTTTTTTTAATCGAGCTTGACAATATTTAAAAACACCCATGAAATGTGTCACGCGAGTCACAAAAATACATCTGTATTTTAGTTTACTTAAAAGTATTAGCTAGTATGTTTTGTAGTTGATAAAAAATAAGGAGCATAAGGTCCTAAATCAAACCATCAAAGAAGATTGCCAACTGTAAGCCCCTTCATTATGAAAAAAAAACCAACCTATTAAAAGTGCCGTCACGCGAGTCGCATCAAGATTTTTTAGGGTATGTCACGCGAGTCAAATATCACAAAACGAGCAATATTTTTGGGAAAAATGATAATTATTGAAATGTTTTGGCAGATGTCAATTCTTTAGGCCTGAATGATTATTTTTATTCAGAAAAACGTTGTTAGATGCTATTAGTTACACATATGGGACTACAATATGTAGTCCCACAAAAAAAAACTTTCATGGAAGTAGACGTATCAGAGCTTGACTTTAACATTCCTTTGTTTAAAGATAAATGGGATGCAAATGACCATAAATGTTCTGTTTGAATGACATTTGGCCCATTTTACTGTATAAAATCATGATAATTTGTCTACCTTACGGTCCAAAATGATACTCGTCACGCGAGTCACACTCCTGTGTCACGCGAGTCATAATTTCAAATGGCACTCGACTCTAAACAAAAAGTCAGGCGTTAATGAATTTTTAATACAATGTGTCCAGATGTTTAAAAAAACTCTCAAGAGAATTCTATCAAAATCTGGTGAGTATCTTCTGAGAAATTACAGACAAATACAGCAAGGTAAGGAATCTTCAATAGTGTCGCGTCACGCGAGTCACAACAAACAAATATTCATATTCTGAGTAGCGAGAATCAGTAATCACATGTGAGTAGAATTTTGGATCACTCGATCAACATCGAAAGTGATTGAGGTTAATCAACTAGTATGTGTCTTAACATGATGTCAAGGGTATTAGGTCAAATACAATTAATTTTTATGTTCCTAATGCGAAGAGTACTCCGTATCAAAAGTATAGTTACAACAATATACAGGTATCCAAATTAAAAGCTTTTCAAATGTTTAATTTCTAAGTGCTACAAAGAAATCAACACAGCCTCATCAATGAATTGCGCAATGCATTCGAGACCTCCAGAGTGCGTTCGATCCACACGCGTTGTATTCGTATTTTGGTGATGATTGGTAGGTGTCTTTTGGTTGGTTAAATCATTGATAAATGAACCAGAGAATTTTCTAATTTTGGATATTCGAACTCGTAGTATTAATGAAATGGGTTCTGCTCATCGCTGTCACGTGACTATCTGTACTGACACCCAATACCCACCAATCAATATCCCTGTATAGATAACTTCTCATGACTTTTACAACTCGTCCTTGACGTCGAAATGGCCTTCGGCTAGACTCGTAAATTCATCGACCCACACGATTATTCTGTCATCCTCGACTTTCCCCTCTTCTGCCTGACAGAATTAGCCGATACACAGTATTCTTTCATTGATTTACACCCCGCTAACAGTGACGTAATGTTTTTTTTTAAAGAGATACATCGTTTATCGATTCGACCACTAAAATAGAATGGGTAAATTATTTGTGAATAAGTCCTTTTTCTTATGGAATATCCGTCGTTTGTTGCTTAAACGCAACATTCATGATATTAAATTGATTTATTATGCCAGCAGATTGATATTATGTTAATCACTCTTATAACTCATTCCCATATTTTCAGACTTTCCTGCTTATAGAACACCGATTGCAAATATATTTACATCAATATTATGAGTAAACATAGTAAATGCATTTTGTTGGGGGAAGCATGAAAGTTTCAAACTTGTACAGCATACCCGAAGAAGGCTTTTGCCGAAAACTCGTAAAACAGTTTAGAGAGTGATTATCAGCTACATTAATTTGGAGTCTTCTATATCACTTTCATTTCCAAGTACTTCCTGCAAGACCCTATATAGCCTTGTTGGAAAGTTGCAGCCACATAATGGTTTTGGTTCATCCGTAGTGCAGTTCATCACTAGGATCTTTTCGCTCCACTACGTAAGGAGGATTCTAGAACAGAGAAAACATATTGCCAAATGCCCTTGATGAAAAAGAACAACTAACAAGTCTTTGTAGAAGATTGGTGGATCAAAACAGCAGTTTCGTCAAGGACTCTTGACAAACGACATATTTGCAATTTTTCGTCAGCTCCGAAACTCAGGACGAAACTGCTCTTACGGTTCACAAATTTTCGACAAAGACCTCCCAGCTGTACTTTGCGATTTGACTGACATTTGCATTACACTTGCAGTATTCTTGACCCACGTATGTTGCAGAGCGAAAACTCCTTACTACATTCCATTTCAACCCTCTCTTTCGTAAGAACTGTTTGTTGTTATTCCTCCTCATCTATTCATCCTGTCTTTTATCTGTATCACCATCTATCCACTCCTTCTCTCCTCTCTATCACGGCCTATCCATTCGTACTCTATCGAATAGGAACCCCCTGTCCTACCATCATAATTTCTCTTCTTTTTCCTCTCAACCCGAATCCGATCCATCTTTTACCACTGCTTTTGTCCATTATTATGATCACAGCTCACCTTCTCTCTGACTATCCTCTTTATTATGTCCTTTTCTCTCTATTTCGCTTCCTTTCTACCCTTTTTCGCTATGTGTTTTCCCTCTCTCTCTGTGGTTTACCCTCTCCCCTCTTTCTAAATTCATACCTTCCTAAAATATGGAACTCATATAATACTCCCCATCTCTCCTGTTGTCTCTTCCCAACCCTCCCCCGTCACTGTGGCTTTATATTGCTATACCTACAGATTTGAGTAACTATAGCCATATTTCTCTAATAATTATTACATCTTCCCGTTTCTCTTTCTTCTTTCCCCTTCTCTCTCTTGTTCCATTCTCCGGTACTTCCCACACCTCTTATAGCACTCTTTATTAGGGAGTTTTCGAAACGAAGACGGTAGTTTCGAGGACGGTTGGAAAATGACGTCACTACATGGACACATAGTACACTCTGCGCCGACCGTTCGCCTTTTCCTAATACCGTCATGGTTTCGAAAGCTCCCCATTATTTCTCTCCTCGGTTTTTTCTCTGACAGTTACTCCCTTTCCTTTCATATCTACCTACCTATACTTCAATCTCTGTAGTTTACACATACCTCGAATTATCTCTTACATGCCAACGGCGCTCTTTTACAGTTTTCAGCTTTTTTTTGTAAAAAGGGCTCTTCCGGTTTCTTATTGACATGATTGGGGTCTTTCATGAAAGCTTACTGTTTGTAATGTATAGTATTTGCGCAAAATCCCTTAATTTTTTTTTCTCGATCTCCACTCCCTGTATTTCTAATGTTATATGTATATATATATCGTCATTTTATACTCAAATTTATAATCAGTTTTATATTCTAGGTTAACACACGTGCGTAATTTAAACACAAGCTAAACAGATGAGGACAATATACAAAATTTGTTTCAATGGCTGCATTTATTATTTGAAATCATATATACTGTATATTACATTGTGTTTTTGACAACAGAAAACAAGATGCAGTGTTTTTTGTTTTTTTTTACTACAAACCGTGCCTTGTTCATTCTATAATCTCTAGAAATCACTAACATGTAATTCAATACTAATCAACAATGAAAAATGAATAGTGCATGCACAAAATTAATCTTTCCACTATGATGAATTTAACATTAGATGTAAGAGGAATTAAGTATTTACACAAATAGGGTGATATGTGGATGGCTGGACGAAAATAGAGAAATATACAGATAATTATGTTTTCGATGAAAAGTTTATAAAAAGTTTGAATGAAATAATAAACAAAATAGTTATTCAACGTCATCAGGAATTATCATAAAATTTCAGAAGGAAATGTTAGGGCCTATATCACATACCATCTACCACATTGAAAAATATTCCCCCAATTCATGTAATGACTTTTAATCAGTGAAAAACATATATGATTTAAATCAATAACCCAAACATTCACTTGATATAGTACCGTTGAATCTATCACATTTCATTTCAGATTGTAGCATGTCTAGAGTGATGACAATAGGAAAGTATTAACTTCGCGATTGGGTGAATGCCGTCAATCCAATTTTGCAGGAACATTTTGTTTATTTTCAAACGTGGTAATTCAATTTGAAATAATCATATACAACTTGACTTTGCAGATTTTCTTTCTAAAAATTTAACAATGATAGCTTTTTTTTTATTTTCTGAGATTGACATCCTTTTTGATTTTATTGAATAATTGAATTTTAAAGAAAAATCAAAATATAACAACCGTTGTTGAAAGCCTATTTGTAGATTTGGTGAATTACCTCAAAAGTGCATGTCATTATTCCACTTCATTACTAGATGAGATTAACCCTGGTACCCTACACTGTGAAAACTGTGGTGTTAAAAACTTACAACAGTTGGTGTTAATAGAGGACCACACCCTGAGGTGTTAAAATTACTTGAACACAACACAAAAGAGTGTGAATGTAACAACCAAACGTGTTACAATAACACCTATAGGTGTTAAACTAATACTGTCAATTTAACACCGGTGTAGAATAACTGGTGTGGTCCTCTATGTAAACCGGTTAACACCACTGTTTTTGCTGTGTAAAAGTGTAGTGATGTGCAGGATCTAAATTAAAAAATGTGTTTTATTCGATGAATCAACCGATTTTACATAAAGAATTATTAAATCGGGCGCCTGACCAGACTACATTTTTCTTGTTTACATAAAAGAAACCTTTCATAAACACCACTGTTTTTGCTGTGTAAAAGTGTAGTGATGTGCAGGATCTAAACTAAAAATGTGTTTTATTTGATGAATCAACCGATATTACATAAAGAATTATTCAATCGGGCGCCTGACCAAAATAAGTAACTCCATTTTTCTTGTTTATATAAAAGAAACCCTTCATAAACATGGGGTGGGCTGAAAATTTCCGACCATGCAGTATATTATTTATTTACTAGAATATCCAGTTTCTTAATATGTAAAGTAAATGCTCAAACTGCTTTTTTTAATAATGATACAATCCTTACCTAGAGAGGACGCTATATTCAAATTCAAATCATAGAGGCCGGAAAAATGCCATATTTTAATTCTAATAGGTAAATATACATTCAGTGACTACTACACTTTCATAATATCGTTATATTCGATGATACTCGAGTAAAGTTCACATTTACTGACCCTTTACGAAAGCTTTAGACAGGCTTTAATGTAAATTAAGGAACACTCTTAAAATAAATCAGTCAAATTGACTAGACAATTAGGCAGCTGGGTGCAACTGGTATGCTAGCCACATTTCTGACATATATTGTTGTTAGAAATTACTCTGTTCTGGTAAAATACGACTAGAAAACAGTCAAATATGAGTAGAATAACAGTTGCACCCTGCTGACCCTATTAACTAGTCATTTTTGACTGATTTGTTTTTAGAGTGAACCTTTATTTAACTGACTCATCATTGCACTCCATTGCTACCACGTCAGAAAGTTATAATTAAACGAAAGACCATTCGGGAAAAATGGAATGGATATTTTTTCAAACATGAGATACTATATGCTATCAACTGTAATATGTGCAAGTTGCAATTCCGTTCATAACTGAAAGTTTAAACATATAGACACTAGTTGAGAGAAAAAAAAATATGTTGCAATGGATTTCTATCAAAACAGAATTGACATGGACGTCTCTAATTACAATAACATTCTTTCTGCAATTCATGAAAAGCGAATGTACAGAAAATTATGAAAGCAATTATATTTCTTGGAACTTTGTGCGGCTACATCCGATCAAAGTAGCATTTTTTCTTCCTCATATACTTTTTGCACAATGTAACTTCATAGTTTGTTTGTTAAATGCCAAGAATTCAAGGATGTAATTTGAACTCAAAATCGTATTTGCCATGCTTGGGGGCTAAATCTTCCGTTAGATATCAAACTTTGAGTATTTGGCGGCGAGTAGCCTGGTAAGATATCAAATACGGATTCTTTCTTGGACCTATACAAACTCTCTTCCTAATTTTCGATTCGTATTACATCGCAGGAGATTATTTTGTCTTTTACGACAGATGCAGATGAAACAGATTTGTCTCCGTAAGTGCTCATATTTTTAGATCCAACATTGCTCGATTTCAACATGAAAACGATTAAAAATCAATATATTATTGATCCTAACTTCATTATGATTTAAATAATAACCATGTCATAGAACTGTCACTCACTTTAAACAAGAGTTATGTCTAGGAAAATGTTGCAAGAAATTATTTCGATTAACTGAATATGTAGCAAATCAATTCATACTTTTTGATGCAACAAGCCGTCAATCAAATGAAAACAACTCATATTTGCTATTGCATGATTGATGATTTATTTTGGTTACCTTAAATTGAGTTGCCATTGATTATAGGTTTCAACAATTAGAAAGTTGAAATATGTTTGATTAGTTTAAAGTTGCAATAATGTAACTTTACAGGTGTTATAAATGTGTCCCTTAAATTGACATTAATACAAGTATGGAAATTTAGCTATATCATTAGGTCACGATAATACTTTAAAATTACATTTTATCAGGCATGTAAGATTATGCAAAATTAAACAAAAATCAACACTTGAAAAATGTCTGGTTTGCCAGGTTAAAACGAATCGTTAACCTTATCTATGAAAGTCCAACAACACAATGAAAATGTATTTTTGCAGAAGTGTTGAAATCGAATTTCTTCTTCTATTCTTGAAAAAAAATGAATATCTAAAATTGTAATTTAAGAAACAAAAAGAATTTGGAAACCTAAATTACATTAAACTACCCCCTAAAAAAAATCATGAATACAAAAGAGAAAATGAAGTGGATATATAATAAAAGAATGCACGGACTTAATCACTTTAAGTGAAAAAAAAAAATCCTTCATATTCACTGCTTACTAAATTAATTCATAATATTCATAATAACGTATAAGGCAGAAATATACAGTTATAAATTTGAAATCTACTGCTAATTATTTTAACTGATTTTTTATGATCATTCCAAATTAAATGAATTTCGAGAGACAGACATAAATGATATATCTTAACAAATGATTCAATTCATTTATGATTAAACATTATGATACATAAAATCTTGATTCGATGTACCGCTCCTTATTTGAGCAGTGAAAAATGTTTCGTTTTTACCATATTGCTCCGGAGAAATGTGTAGATGGTTCATTTTTGTAGTTTTATTGTCTTTGCAAACCACAGACGTACTTTAGCAGGTTTGGATTGGGGTCGCTGCTCCCGAAATCTTCGCAAGAAATTACAAAGTCTACATTTACGTAAATTGTTTTCCAATTGCATTCCCGTAGAATTTACTTTAAAATCATATTTGACCTACAGAATGACCTCCAAATCTAATATAAAATCAACGCCTTATTAAAAAAAATAGAGATGATCGATTTTCAACTTTTTCTCTTTCCTTGCTCGGAAATGTAAAAAATGCACCGTATTATGGTAACTGAACATTCTTTAGGACACTCTTGCAATAGACACCAAATCCATGATAAGAATCATGTGAGTTTTTTTTTCATTGCATCATCACATTGATCAATAGAACCTTGAATGTACTTCAAACCCAAAATTATATCCTCTAAAGTCTTTTTTATATGCATGTTTCATTATTTTTTTTCTTTCAATGTTACAATATGTTATTACAATCTGTATTTAGTATTATGTTTCGAAAACTTCTCGCTTACTAAGAAATGCAATTTGTTAAATTGCCGTTATAAGTTTTTGGATATATACATAAAATATCGAACTTTTTTTGTGGCGATGGTTATAGAAATCAAAGCCATGTTGTAATTATTTACTGATATTACATAAATTTTCTTTATTACAATTAAGGCCAACCGTTTTGGGCTAACCTTTATTAAAAGCAAAGGAAAAAAACAAGATTATGCAATGTCAAAGTAATATATATAGAAAAAGGGCCTCAGTTACGCTTAATTTCCTGTGATACACGTGGAATAACGTTTCAAACGGGGAAAAGTGATTTATTTGTTTATTTGTTTTTGTTTTCTTTACGTTGATAAATTTTTCTATGTGGTGCAATATCTTGTGATGAAATGGCGACATCTAGCGGTGACCCGAGACATCATTTCCTCTGTTGCGAAAGTTCAGGCCGCACACCGTCAAGAAGTTTGAGAAGAAAGTCGCAGTAATCCCTCAGTTCCATAAGCATCTCTCGTAGCGTCAATTGACTGTCGGGTTTCTGCAACGTAAGAAAATGAGAGAAGGGTCTTATTATAATTTTGCTTCATGCAAGTGGCGTTCACAGGGGGAGGGGCGGGAGTGTGAGAATCCCCCCTACAATAAAAAAAAATCCACGACCGATAAGAAAAAAAGGAAAATGAAGGCAAAGCGGGTAAAGTTCACATTAAATTTCCTGATAAAATCTGTTAAAATCCGTCGCAAACTTAAAGTTTCTTTATTAAAAGTTAAAATTGTTGGCCTCGCTCGCGACTTGTTACAGATTTTTCCCTTAGGTCATGCTCTGTCCAAAAGGTATTCCCGACCTTTCGTTTGAGGACGCGCACGCTTATTTACGACGGTAGTTGATTTTGGAAGAGACTTTTTGGGCCCGTCATCATGGTCGTAAAACTCTGTCCTGCAACGCAAATTGTGTGACATGAGATTATTTTTTTCGTTTCGCATCTGCGACGGAAACATTCAATATGCGTTTCGTGTGCAAAAGCCACATTTGACTCCTCCTAGAGCTCGAGAGGCCGCCCGGGGGGCCCACTTCCATTGATTAGTGGATACCAGGAGCGAACACGCGTTAAAGGGGACAGAGTGGGCAGGTACGTTACTTATAGGTCTATGTAACGTAATAAGGGTGTCAAAACGATGTTTAAAATGCTGAAAAAAAAGGGATATATATCCAATACTTGTAGGGTTTCACAAGCCAAATACTTGTTAAGAGATGCATTTTCATAATCTGGAAAAGAATTGCTTCCCTTGTTTAGGGTACTTTTCGAAACCTCATGGTCGTGCCTGGTATCCACTCATCAATGGGAGTGGCCCCCCCGGAATTGAATCTAATCCCCCATTTCTGGGGAAAGTAAAACATAATGCCCATTACATCGTGTGCGAGAGGCATATCGTTTGTGTAGAAGGAGTAAACAAAAGAAACAAAAGAAACAAAGAAACAAAAGAAACGAGTTCAAACGTATTGCATATGCTGTGCACATATCAACGCGTGCGAAATTTTCGGCTGGAGAGGTTGATCTGACCCATGAAATCAATTGCCAGTGATCCACCAATAATCCACATTAAATGTAATATCGATTCGATGGACTGTAATGATCTATATCTAAGCCTTCATTCAGTAAGTTTTTCCTCACTCAATATGTACTCAATTTGTTTGAAAAACCACTTTCTTATCCATGTCATAATCTATTTTAGGTCCTGCATTTCGAATATCTCCAGCCATCAGTCGTAATATACATGCATGTATCGTGGGTGTCGCGGAAAAGGATTTTGCACACGAAAAGCAGATCTGTAGGGCCTGTAACCCCATGTAACACAAAGCTTAGCATTGATTGTAGAGCAGTTTTCTACGTTTGATTCTATTGACTATAATGCACAATCAATCTTAAAAATCAAGTGTATGATTAAGCGTAAACTTTTGTGTTAGGGGACCCTAATATCAGCGTCCGTGAGGACTGCGAAAGGTCCCAATTGACGTATTAGGCCACGGATGATTGTTACAAAGTCGCTGTATTCTTGTACTCCTCAAAATTACATAAACCGATATTGTTTTTATTGTATTCATTCCAGTTGAACTATCACTAGAATATGACATGGCTCGTTGGATGAGTAGCCTCACAAACAGAAGGTTGCTAGTTCGATGCACTTTCGAGTCATATTGCGTGAGCATAGATAAATTTAATGTAGCTTTGCTAGTAGACCTTTATATGAAACTGATATCATTGGCTCCCCATTTCCATAATGATCAAGATGTTCGTTTGACCACAACTGTTCAAGCGAATTCGTTTTTTTTTTTTATTAATTGTCATAACCCTTTTATTTTATATCTTAATTTATGTTAACATTTCATCGCTATACTTGTCTGATTTCTGTTTTTAGAAGTATCCTCAAATCAATCCCTTTCTTGGTTTTGTCTTGATCTTCAAGAGTCCAGAAGGAAAGAGGATTTTGTTATGATTATGATATATAATTTTATATTCCTCGATAATACAAACATGACCAAGGCTCAAATCTAACGACGGACACCTACAAATCTCATTTTGGGGGTCGTTCTTATCTTGAATCATGATATTAATTAATAACAAAACACGGGATTTATTACATGAATTGAGAACAAGAGTAGTCAGAAGTCCTAAAACATGTCAAGGCTAAGTTTTCATTCTGCGATCAGATTTATTCACCGACTTATTAAACGACGACATCAAAAATGTCAAAACGGAAAATGTCCTGAGTACAAAATGCCCTCTTTGATACGAACCTTATATATTTTTTTTTAATTAATGTCTTTGGATGATGAACAATTAATTATACAACGAAAACAAAATTGTACGACAACAGAGAACATTTATTCAAATTTTACTGAAAGTACAAAAAGAAAGATTTTCAAGGTGTGTGCCATCCAATTCCAAGTTGACCTATATGCACGCTGAATTAATATTTTTTTGGATAATAATGACAATTATAATAATGGTATTTATTCGAAGACTGTTCGCAGCAAGAGCTGAATTGTACAGAACTTTTACATTAAAAAACAACATAAAACATAACAGTATCAAAATAGAATTATAAAAATACACGAAGCATGAAAAAATGTACTTTGGGGGTTAATATGAATCAACAGAATATTTTCAAATATAAGTAATTGCAGAGGTTTCAAAATTTGCTTAAGATATAGTACATGTATACGAGAAAGCGGATTGGAAGGATTGTTTCCATGTCATTTTTTTAAATCAAGATTTCCATATTGCACCATTGATGATCGTGATTTGTTGTTTATTAGCTTCTCTAATATGTACGTTTAGGAGAAAATTAATTATTACAATTGTTGAATTTAATTGTACGAATGTGCGAAATTGCAACATCAGCGCGCGAAGTAACTCATGTGTTACATTTTAAGAACCGAAATATGTTTTCTTGGTTTTAAAACAATTTTTTTAAAGAATATTTTCCAACTTGCTAATCTCCACCCCTGAAAGGAGAGCTGAGATCTCATATCCTTTGTGACACCATCAGTCAGTATTTAGTCGATTGTTCTTGAGTTAACAAAATGACAGAGGTATGTAGTATGCCAGAGCTAACCAACTTTAATCAGTGTCATAAAAATGCAAAATGAGACATGCTACAGCATTTACGGCATACGAAAGGCAATGTAAAATATAGGAAAGCATGTGATTCAATTATTGTGAGCATAAATGCTGAGCTGTGAGAAGGCACATACTATTGTCTATTATAAAATGCTAGTGATGCTGATTTAGACTGACAGCTGATGTCACGGAGGGAATGAGGGGACTCTTAGCAAGTCGAAAAATCTCTTTTAAAAATCTACGAAACATATTTGGATTCATAAATTGTAACATGTGAGCTGTATTTAGCACAATGCCTCAAAAGGAATCAACATGAATTTGGATGGGACGTAACCTTTAACGATATTTACGATGGCCACTCGTCTGTTTCCAAGCTCTGTGCGAGGTATCACTTTTCGTTCTACTTTTGACGCAGTACTTGAAGTTTCATTTTTCATTTTTTTTTATCCTTTTACTCGACCTGCAATTACATTGAATGTACAGCATCGCTAAAACCGATAGTACACGAATCCGTATAAGGTTAGAATAGACAGATACTAAGATGAGAGAGAGTGAGGGGGAAGGAAGAGCGTGGCGGAAAGAAATGTCGCTGGTGTGTGATTGTGTGTGAGTGCGTGGATGTGGGTGGATGGGTGGGGTGACTATGGGTGTGAGGATGGATGACTGTGTGTACTGTATGTGTGCGAGCAAGAGGGGGAAGCAGAGAGAGAATGGGACGTGGAGTGAGAGCGAGTGAAAGAGAGAGCGAGAGCGAGTGGGGGAGAAAGGGGGAAGATAAACATAAAACACAATGGAAGAGAGAGAGAGACAGAGAAAGCACTAGTCAGAGGAGGGGATGGGAGGGGATTGAATAAAGTACTATCAATCTTGTGTTCATTTTTGTCCGATAGTGATTGAAAAATCAATTTAAAAAAAGGGTGTTGAATAGATCTATCGTGAAATGATCCCTTGGAACGCTTTCTACCCGGTAAACGGGACGCCCTAATTTCGGATGGGATTTCAAAGCGTCACGTGTCACCTTTACGTCGGGGGTAGCTATAAAGTTCGACCCGAGCACGTTTGTGTATATCATTCAAGGAAGGAGGGGGCTCATTAAAAGGTGTTTACATGTTACCCTCGGGCACCTCATCGCCATTACGCTATTATTGGGAGGGTCGAAAGTGCTGACACACGCGTCCTATTTCGGACGATATTGTCTAAAATTACACCCCGATTGTGATTAGAATTTGATGCTAAATAAATGAAGGAAGGGCGATGGGTCAGTAGATACGAAAACTCGGTGAAGGGAAATAGAAAGATAAGAAAATGTTATTTATTTTCAGAAACCCCAAATAAATTCACTGTAAGAGGGTAAACAGACAATCTCTAATGCCACACGTTTACCTTAGATTCTTTTTAGTTTTTATACGTTAAAGTGGTGCTCCTGGTGTGGCCATGGTAAATGTGTCAAGTTCAGTGTGAATACAACGTGACTAAAGATGCTAAAATCAAATTACGTCGGATTATCGTCATCATGGTCACGATAGAGGGAAATGCAGATAGAGAAATTAAGAAAGTAGGAATATGTGTGTAATATAATTTCTTTAGGGGAAGGGGGGGGGGGCAAGACAGAGATAACTGATATTATAAGGGCGGAGATCAAAAGGATGAGTGCAAAAAAAAAACATAAATGAAAATGAGGGAAATTGCCGAATTCTTAAAAACGCTAGAATAAAGAATGCATGAAGAATCCCTATACGACTACTGCCACATGGAAGAAGAGGAAAGTGATGGTGGCGGTGGTGTTGATAATAATGATGACGGTATGGCGGTAGAGGTGACGGAGATGAATTGATGATGATGGTTTTTGTCAAGCATCACTTGATAATTGAACCCTGTCCAGACCTTAATTGAACGGTCTCCAGTGTTCTTTTCTCTCAACAACCATATCTTGATCTTGAAGTAATTATGGATGATGTTGCAGCCAGGCCTGCCAATGTAGAGGGATACCTCGGTGGGAGGAGGTGCACTTGAATCTCTCTATACCCCACTTTCCGGCCGACATATTGTACACGATTATAATAAATAGCAAGCGCAAGTCCGTACTACGCGCATTTCACCGGTACTTTGGTTGATTTTTCGAGTTGCGTTTGATATCTTCTGCAACGGACCCAGGCATTGTTTGAATCGTGGAGCAAGATTGAGGGATTTTTGTGTGATGGATTCCTTGTGATCATGGGCGGCGGAGCACAGGATTATCTTTTGTGTTGGAGGAGGTTGCGCAATAATAGACGACCCCCCATGAAAACAGGATAATCCCCTACTCCGCCGCCCATGTTTGTGATAAAAAAAATCCATTATTTTGACTGTTTTAAAATTATATTTCGCATGGGTGTTTCATAAAGCTGTTCATCAGTTAAGAACGAGTTTAAAAACGGCTGGTGGACTTTTCTTACACGCTAAATAATCACCAAGGAACATTTGATGGTGAATATCATTTACCACAAGAGAGGATCCCCAGTCGTTCTTAAAGTCACCCTGAACTTACAAACAACTTAATATGAAACGGCCCCAGGTGGATGTTTCATACAGCTGTTTTTAAAGTTACACTCGACTGTACGAACGACTGGAGCATCATCATAGGTAAAGTCAGCTACATCAGAGATATATCATGTACCATGAGAAAGGGTCACCAGTCGTGCATTACGTCATTCGTAACTAACTGACAGCTTTATGAAACACCGACTAGGTTTGTACGGTGTTCAACATCTACTGTAGATGAAGCATGTGGCATGACATGAAATACAGAAAGAGTTCTCCGCAGATCCGACAGTTTCCTGTATGCGCGCGGGCGTCGTGTCGAAAAACGTGCCCGCTGAATGTGGAGAACTCCGCGTCCGTCTCCCCATCAAACCACCTGGGAACGAGAGGGCGGCGTGTGGATACATACATTCACTCTCATCCTACCGCCAAAGAAGACGATTATCTACTCGAAGAGGTTACGTTGTCGTCATTCCTGCCCACTCTTCCATCCCTCTCACCCCCACTTACTTCCATCTCCAAGCCCAACAAGCCCGGACGGTATTGATTGGAGGTGTAAGTTTTCACCCTAGGGTACGGGATGGCAAATCGAGTGTTTCCACTCTACCTATATAACCCGATTGTGGTTTAGATCGTTGAAGATCACCTGATGGTAGATGACAGCTGAGAGCACCTAATAGCGCGAATCATCGAGAATCTACATGCCCACTTGCACCGGGTCGTCTCCACGGCCAAAGACCTCCTCCACGCTCCATATGCGTTAATCTTCATCGGTGCCAACCTGGGCCTCGTTGCATAAAAGTAACCATTATGGTAACTTTGCCATCCAACGTTAACTCTCCCGGAATCCTTTATTTTGAATTCGCTGTTCATCAGCGTTAACATGGTAGATACCTTTGGATGACAAAGTTACCAGAATGGTAAGTTTTATGCAGCGGGGCCCTGGAGGCAAAGGAGCCGTGCACTGCGGATGCTTGGTCAGGGGTCTCCTTTTAAGTAGCAGTGTGGACGTTCCCGTATGTCATTATCGTCTAAAGATGTATAAATAGGTCTTGGCTCGGGGAAGACGCTATTTTGGCGGCACGACCACAAAATGACGATGCAGAACCTTCTGCAACCCAGCGATATACCGGGTCGATCGATACCTGATAATAAAAGATTGGAGTGGTCATAAATGAATATCAACAAGGAAGAAGCAATGGCCGGGTGTTTGCTCATATACGTCAGACGCCTCTCAACATCGATTAGATAACCATGATCCCAGCATTAAAAGTATAAGAAACGGTTTCAAATTATTTCCAGTCTAGCCAGCAATCATAAATTCATTTCCAAGGGATGCAGCCCTGGGCAACACTAGGGCAAATGTGCGTTTGATCGATACCAATGTATGAACAATGACAGGACTTTAGAAAATCATTCAGTCAATTCAAAATGACACAAACATGAGATGGTAAAATGTGACTCGCAACCCCAAAACCAACAAGTGGCAAGGGATGGTTCTCTGTATATAAGGTTCTCTGTCAATATAAGAATTTGATCTTCAAAAATTCAAAGTAAGAAAATGAGATTATCTGAAAGAGTGATTTTTCTTCATGCTGTCAAAATTTTAAGGTGTAAAGCCGAATGAGAGACACAATACGATAGTGTTTTATATACGATATTTTACGAACTACTAGGAGGTTTCACTGAGATTGTAAAGTGCGCACATCCCATGCTTGAGTGAACTCCGTACTTAAAACCGTGGTTTTTTTTACCGTCAGTGAATTTCTTCTACATTCAAATAATTCGCCTGTGAGAGTTGCTGATAATTTTTGAGAAGTTAGGAGTTTCATTTTCAGGCTTGTGATGTGCTCAATCATGCTCAATAAAAACCTCTAAAATATAAATTCATATTGGGTGAGTTATTGTTGGTTTGGGGCTGGCAGGTCACCAAAATTATACAATATGTTATTGATGCCGACACATGTATGCAAGCCAATAACACAAATGAAGATAAATTGTTGTGAAATTACATGCATAAATATTAAGAATCATGTATAGTATTATCAGTATGAGTCGTATATTTAATGAACACGCG
This sequence comes from Lytechinus pictus, assembly GCF_037042905.1. Classification (NCBI taxonomy): domain Eukaryota; kingdom Metazoa; phylum Echinodermata; class Echinoidea; order Temnopleuroida; family Toxopneustidae; genus Lytechinus; species Lytechinus pictus. Next base: position 23,930,582 of record NC_087256.1, read on the forward strand.
ATCCTAGATTAACCTTACACTTAAGAACAAAATGCAAAACGACAGTCTTCTGCCTTGGACACCCTGCAACACTTTTTTTCCAATGCATTCGTCATCGGCATGCTTATTGGAATATCATGAACGGGGGGGGGGGGGGGGGGCTTCAACAATAAGACTCATACAGTATGTGATACTGGTTGTAGAACATGGCGTATTATTTGGTAAACGAATCACGCCTTGTCCGTCACACCATAGACACCAATAACCATATCTCAAGATCAGATTCTGAACCACGGCGCTTGTGATAGATAGTTGAAAACGATTCCATCTCAGAAACCTTGTTGAATAAAAAAAAAAAATCAGTAAAAATAATCACGCAGAGCTTTCCTTTCTAAATCTATGAATCGCAATGGAAACGGTAATAGATACTCTAAGATGTATGGCCGAGGGTGGAGAAAGAAAACATACATAAATCGCTGCAGGATTGCGGGAAAGAAGTGTTAATGAATGACCCCATTGGGACTCATTAGGGAGCTTGCTTGATGGGATTAAAACTGACGAGGTTTGAGTTGCAGTGATATGCTTTCCACTGGTTGACACGTATCAGGCCATGAACCGGTGATGTATTGCTGGATATGCTTCTCCATTCATCAATATAAATATGACTGAAACGTAGAGAGTTAGAAAGAGGGGAGAGAAAAAAGAGAGAAGAGAGAGAGAGAGAGGGGGGGGGTGAGAGTAAGATATAAATGAGTGATATAAGTTTATTCAAACCAGTTAGGTGATATAATGATACAAATATTTAGTACAAATGTTAGCTAAGATAATATAACATGAAAGGTTTAGGACCCCATAGAAGCATGAAAGTGGCCCATTCACAGATAGAGAGAGAGAGAGAGGGAGTGTGAGAGAGAAGGGATCCGTGGAGAAGGGGGGGGGGGGTGGGGGACGGAGACAGGATGAACAGACAAAAACAAACAGAGAAAGGCAATGGAGGAATTCACATAAGTGTCAGACACCCCATCCAAATAAAAAGTTCTTGGGATTTGTGCTCTAGTAGTCAACGAAATGCAGGTTTTCTCCCATATTCCTTACCCGTGGACGGGTGAAAATTTTATTTAATTGGGACGAGAACAGTGGAGTTTCCCGGTGTCATTCCATTGTCAAAATGTACCAGTAATTTCTTCATATCTGTGTGGAAGATAAACGAATGCTTCCCTTGTGAAATATGTCTGCGATGTATTGTTAACTGTCGTCGTATCCCTTGATACATACAATAAACAATATGAACATCTCTGATCGGAACAGGGCGCTCAGAATAAACTTTCGATAACTGTTCTTGATGGGATTGCCAGGTGTCTGTTGGGAAATGAAAGCATAAAAAGAAATGAATATTCCGTTTTGACAAAATAAATAGTGCTGTAAGCTTTTGGGAGAATGGTGATGTCATTGAATGACGTGAAATCGATGAACAAAGGCCGGGAATCTACTGAAGCTGTTTCGATCCCATGCCATATTGAATTTGAATGAAACCATGCTTTTCAACTATGTAAAATTACAAGAAACCCCAATTGCCATTACGAAAGCAATCAATACTGAGTGTAGAGAGGCATGGCATTAAGGAGAAAGTGGTATACAGCGAGAGAGAGAGGGCGAAAGCAACGGGAGGGGGATGAGGGAAATAAGAAAGGGTGGGGTGGTAAGAAGGAATGCTTTCCTTTAATGGTGGTATGATAAACAAATTTTACAGGACTTCGTTCAAGTGTTCTTTTTTTTCTAAATATGAACGCATGTCATCACACCAACCCCATTTGTTCAGGAAGTTCCTATTTCTCTCGTGGATTTGTGATGTTTTACATTTTTTCTAAAACTGCCTATAAAAACAAGAAAATTTGACTTGATTTATTTGATTAATTTATTCACGGTAAAAGCCCGGTTCAGCTGCTAGGCTGTTTTACAACGGGGCTGTGCAAACGAACAAAATCCTAAATTTTCATATTGCGATAAAAAATACACATGTTACACAGAGATTAATGAAATAAAGCTACCGATATAAACATAATTAACAAACAAATTATCTAGAAATATAATAAATTTATGCACATGTAAATTCAAGACATAAAATGAATAACGAAGGGATAATAAAAGGAAAGCAGTTGACTAAGTCATATAAACTACATGGTTATCGCTATGATTGAAAGTACTCGACTGATATCAGTTTGAAACAAGCTCTAAAGCGTACAAAGTTGTCATAACTGTTTTTTTTTCTTCTTTGGGTGCACCATCTAGTGCTCTTGTTTATCCATTGCACATTAATTTGCGTACACCCCCCCCCCATCTTCCGGTGGTGATTTGTATACAACTTCGCCTCGGAATGGGGGAAAAGTGCATTTTATTTGACTGACCAGAGCTTCTAACCGTTTTCTATCGATCGAATCCCGGTATGTCACGCGGTGCGTCCGTATTGAAGAAGAACGTGTACACTCATTCAATTAATTCTCCCTAAAGACTGAGAAGGCGGGAGAATCATGGAATTCCCTCTACGACGCTAAAGGATGAGCTTACACGCGCCATATAGATGCGTCCTTCACTTCTCTTTCTTGACACCAGGACACAGTCGCCGCATCACTCTTTGATTTTGTTTTTCTCCGAATCGCCCTCTCTTCCCCTCTTTCTACCTATCTCTCTTCTCCCCTCTCACCCTCTCTCTCTATCGCTATCTTCCTCTATTTCATCCCTCCATTCCTTCCAATCTTGCATTCACGCCGCATTAAGGCCTGCTTGTTGACACTGCCACATCTCAACACTTCATCCAAATCTTCTTATTTCTTCTTATTCTAATATATTTGCATTCCTATCAGTATTTACGATTATAATCTGTAGGCACATCACCGGCGATGTAGGTATTATTCCTGAGAAGGTGAACGAATAAATGTAAATATTTACGACTCTTTTCCAGTTACCGATGCTTTGCAAATTTGACTGCATTGATATTTTTTCCCAATCAGTCGTAATAACCACCAGTGCGATCATTGCTCAGTTTTGTGATCGAGGTTCATTACTTCTGATTACATGGATAAAGTCCCTTGATCTACATTCAGACAGTAAAAAAGTTCAAATGATAGGTCAAATGTAAGTATAGCTAAAACAGGCAGATGCATTCCTATAGTATTTTTTAATTACATAATCACTTTTCATTGTAGAAGCTGCGTATTTGACCTGTGAATCAGTGTATTGTGTCATCTGAATTTGTTCTGTTATTCAAGTTTTTCGGTGAAATCTGGGGTTTTCCCCTTAAAACTGTTTTGTTTTCTTTTTTTCTATTGTGGTGATTGGAAGTTGATTTTACCTGAGATACAAGCAAGTCAGGACTGTCTAACATTGAGTTGATGTCTTGTTATACTTTAAAACCATGTTCTAAGAACTTAATCAATTCATCGGGTAAAATACCTTCACATTGCTATCTGTGCTCTTGATTGATATCTAAAAAAAACCTCAAGTCTCGTTGCGGTAAACGCACTTGGTATTACACAATCTCATGTACAATCTGATATGCAGAATTCCCCTAATGAGTGGCAAAAGTACGCTTGCTACTGCACTCTTAAAATTAATTTTCCTGACAAAAGCTTATAATACTGAAATACAATACATTTGCATTTTTACTGACAGTTGAACAAAAAGCCTTCTTTAACATAGGTATCATCAAGAATTCACAATCAAATCTGTACTTTATATGAATATTGTTATAGCAAAATTAATTCTTGCTTATTTCGAGGGAAAGTGTAATGTTTTCGTACCATTTCCGATTAATATCCTGGTCGTGCTTTTGCTCAAGGGAGAAGGGGGATGGTAAAGTCACACAAAGGCTAATCTAGTTCATACATTTCCCCCATTACCATATCGTTAGCTGTAAGGTCACGAATCAGGCTGCGGTAACCTTGTTCCATAAATTCGATATTATTCCTATCCCCATCTGCAGATCCGAATGAATGTTAACATTGTTAAATTCTTAAATGAAAAATTATACCTCTGTGGCTACTGCCCAACATCGGAATATCAATGTGTTTGTGGCAACACCATTGACATACACCCACACCCACACTCTCATACTGTATTTTTCGCATCGAATGCATCACACCCCTTCATACACATGAATGAATGAATTTACTTATTATCCAATGCAATGATAATAACAATTGACAAGTTTACAACCAATCAGTTATGAATACATAGAAAAGCAAGGATAATAGGAACCAGAAAATAGCATGAATGCTAGTCAAGCCTGGCCCCTTCTGGTTTAGGCAGATAGAAACATGTTTCTTAAATTGTTAGTTAAGAATGAACAATCGTGAGTCTACTAAATATACTCTATGTTATATAAACAATGCCTACATAACAATTTTAACAAAAACTAACAGTATTTACATCTGAAAGATATATAGATGATAACAAAAATACCGTAGAGATGATAACAAAATATCGTTTTTCCAACAGATGTTCAACAACAGCTTTGCGAAAACTTGACCTTGGATGGTTTCTTTCTGATTTTGATTGGTAGCTCATTCCAAGAAATTGTGCCTAAATAAGATAAACACTATTTTCCCCAAGCTTGTCCTTACCTTTGGTACATATAGATTCTCATCTTCCTTTTGCCTGGTATTATATCTATGTTGAATTAGTGAACAATATTGTAGCAGTGAATGTGGCAAATTTGTATTACATGTAATTAGATCATACATAAAACTACAGATAGATAATCTTTCCAGTTGGAAAATGTCAAGTATCATTTTTATTCTCTCCCTACCCTTCTCCAATATACACATCCATTTTTTTTCTGTCTCTGTTGCTCCCCGCAATCATCCTGATATCTTCAGGCTCACTGGTAGCGCAGAATAAAAAACTATAAAATACACGTACATGTCCATTATGTATTGCGGAATTAATATCAATGTGAAAATGACTAATAAAACACATCTTGAATATAAAGGCGCGGTGGGAAATATTTCAATAAGGACTTTAGAAGGCTTAACCACTTTTGACCTACCCTTGGGCAAATGGACACTTGTCTTCTCAATGCGCATCGACATTGCCCTAATAATCGCACCAAAGGCATATTTATATAATTCAATACGTTGATACCACGTCCTGCTTATTCTCTCTCCATATAAACCACAAAGGGCCTTAAAGTCACCCGGCCTATATTCGTCCCTCGATTTTTGTAGAAGAAGCGAGACATAGGCGCCACTTTTCCGACGGCAGCGGTGACGGCGGTGACGGCGGTGTCGTCAAAAATTGAATATTAACCAAGGTTATTTTTTAATGTCTTAATTACTTTGAGTGTCTATGGCCTTACGTCATGAAACTCGGGCACAATGGTTATGACGTATCATTGATCATCTTGCATAACTTTGATGAGTTATGTGACCATTAGGGTCAGTTATATTTGACCATGCTCTGGTATCACATTATAAATCTTTGCGAAGTTTAAGTTTTTGAAATGTCACTATGTCAAGTAAAAGTGCTTATGTCACGAAACTTGGACACACTATCACTATCACTATTCATCTTTCCAGTGTTTCAGGTCACATGATTACAGGCAAAGCTGAGTGGCCATTCGAGGCCAATGGACTTGATATTTTCTACCAAATAAATGGGATTTTTCGGTTAGCACTGCTGCTATATTGCATCATGTAATGTAGGCGAGACTGCCAGAGGCATTTGACTTAATATTGTTTATCTTGATAAAAGTCGGGTATTTTTTCAATGCATTTATAATAAAAACACTGTCTCACATGTGCTTATCTGTGTTGTTTGTCTTCGGTATCATCGTGTTTCAGCGTAGAATTCATAATTAACTGTACTAGATCTAAGTTTAGATCTTCGATGATAACGGTGACAATATTAACCTTGGTTATTTGGCTCGGTGTAAAAATGGCAGAGGTAAAAATGGCAGAGTAAAAAATGGCAGAGCAAAAAATGGCAGAGGTAAAAATGGCAGAGGTAAAAATGGCAGGGGTAAAAATGGCAAATGTAAAAATGGCAGAGGTAAAAAGGGCAAAGGTAAAAATGGCAGAGGTAAAAATGGCCGAGGTAAAAATGGCAAAGTTGATAATGGCAGAGGTAATAATGGCAGAGGTAAAAATGACAAAGTTATAAATGGCCAGTCTTAAACACCATACCAAAAAATAAAAAAGCACCTCCATGTACAGTAGATTAAATAAGAAAGGTTCTGAGAAGAAAATTATAATTATAATGTTGGACTAATGGAAAGGGTAGCATTTTTTTATCATACTGTAGATTTTCTGCACCAAATTGATAACGCCTGAGTTTTTTTCTTAATTTATTCTTGGACTTACATGCACAGCCTTCTCATGTCAAATCGCTCTTCTAATATTCTAATTTGATGCACACTTTGGATCCCAAGTATTGTACTTATGGTGCACAAAATACGGGGCAGCTGCTCGTTTATGACGTTACAGATCAAAAACTCAAACTTCTAATAACTTTCTTAATCTTTGATGGGTTTTCCGAATACCTTCAACAATAATTTTTTCTGCTATTTTTACAGTAAATCATTTGTCAGGGTGAATTTTCCCTTCAAAACAGGTCGATAGAATGGTACCTAAGAAAAACCTATAAATTTGAAATAAAATCCTTGATTCGCTACACATTTCCAAATTCATGCGGTAACTGTTACCATAGAAACTAGTTTAGGAACCTGACATCCACTGGACTAGCTGCAATGAGGTACTGCTCTGAAAAACTGTAACACTAATTGCTACTTTTATATCATTTACATTAAACTATATACGTATCATATCAATATCTATTCGGATCCATTATGATGTTGAAATATGAAAAATTACTTCTATTACAGAACGTTTTGTTATTTTTCTGTTATCCAAGTAATGCAAGTGGTTCGAAGAAATCCCGAACTTGTCTATTTCAGTGTGTTAATGGTAGCGCACATTTGGTGTTTACATCAAAATTAATTTGGTATGTATGTGATGAAGTGCTGTTCTACTCTACGAAATGGCCAAGATAAATCCTTTCATAACTCACTAATTGAAATCATTTTGGCATGAAAATTTTTAATCATATCAACGATACAGTATAGAGCTGACCTAAAATGATTAAAAACTCTAAATAACATCTTTTCAGTTCATAATGCTCATTCCATCGACAGGAGTCAATTTAAGGCCAATGATTATGACTGATATTAACTGGAAAGGCTCTGTCTTTTCCCCTGCCATTTTTACCTCTGCCATTATTACCTCTGCCATTTTTACCTCTGCCATTTTTACCTCTGCCACTTTTACCTCTGCCATTATTACCTCTGCATGCCATTATTACCTCTGCCATTTTTACCTGGCACCGGGTTTTATACAGACTTTCCCATGAAGTCGATGTTTACCACTTTTAGTAGTCTTTACGCCCCTGGGAATAGGTATGTCATAATCCCTCGCGATTGGCAATTTCTCTCCCTCTATGGGCTCAATTGTAGGATTCCAGAATCTTTAGAAAGATCGAGCGTGATGTATCGCTAAGACCTAGGAGATTTTCATAACAAGACCCACGGGACGTTGATTATCGTTTATGCTAATCAAAGTGTTGCATAGAATTGACGCATTTTATTGTTAGGCGTAACCCTCTGACATTTCTAAGTCATTACCCTTTTCATACGCTTTCTGTAGTATTTCTGCTATTTCAGTTTTTGAGGAGCGACGAAATCTGGGGGAGATAAATTACAAGGTAAACAATGATTTATTCAACCATCAACAATCAGTTAATTGCCTTATAATATCATTAGTGAAAATTGAACTGCGAATGTGTAATTAACAATATCAATGTTTCTAAGGTATCACAAAGCCTGGGTCCCGTCTTACATAGAATTGCGATTGACCTGCATGGGGACGAATCCATGACATTTGTCATCACAAAGGTTTTCTTCTAGCAAGAAGCAGTGCAGTCAAGAAAACCTTTAAGACGAACAGTTTCGCTGTTTCCATAAGAATTGATTATCAATCACAAATTATGAAGAAAAAAAAATCCCATCGAGTTTGTTATCATGACCATTCAACCTAGATATATTCAATTCTTGAGATGTAAAAATCACAAGGAATACCCGATTCGATTTAACCATTAACAAACAATTTTATTGATATCGTTGGTGAAATAAGTGAACTACTAATAGGTCTATAGACAGTTATCCCGATGAACATTCTGAACAGCTTGGATGTTCCCATGAGATGTGCATGTCAGTCATAATTATTATTAAAGAAAATTCCATGATGTTTGTTTCCATGACCATTCGATTTACAATAAAAGTTTTAGAGAGAAATATTGGGAGGAAAAATTATTTTTCATTTAATCATTAACAGTAATTTCCACAATATAATTTCTGAATTACTACGCCGGCTGTTCCAATAAGAATCTATTGTCAATCACTAAGAGTGATCGATAAATCCCATGGAAATTAGTACCTGACCATTCAGTCTATGATAAATTGGCTTTATTGTGTTCATTGTTACAAAACCCCTCCTTTACAAATCAGTGTATATTCATTTTTTTACCATTTAAAAAAAATTGTAATATGTTACGATCTACTATAGATATCGTCGGTGGTCATCCGAATCGTCGAATCACTGATAAGACCGTACGAAACACATTCGGAGAATATCAACTTAAAAGTTCTCTGTAATTTCCACACTTTTTGTCCCCAGTTTTACAAGACTTTCATGGCTAGAAAAAACATCGCACGCAAAAATGTGTATGCCATCGCCTTTGAAATGTCATGCATTGCTCAGGAAGTAAGGTGTATTGCTGCCTAATTATTTAACGATATATAAAATAGGTTTTGGTACTTTGAGTTTTTTGAAAAAAAATCTTAAAGTCGATATTTTAAACAAAGTGGTTGATACGACGGATAAATGCCGACAATATCGTCATCTACTCTTGTTCTAAATATACATGTATCGGTGCCGTATAAGACAAGGTTTACCATATCAATACGTCATCTTACCCCTTATATCCATTTTAATAGAACCATAGATTTTATGGTTCTATAAATAAGCGCTCTTATCAGCAGTTTTAACCCTTATCGTGCAACAAATATAGAATCCCTTTACGCATGGGATCTATGCGTATTTTTAGTGCATTATTTTGCGCAAGTATGTAACTTTGGAACTTTAAGAGACTGTAGAAGATAAAGAGCGTAATTATGTAACATTTCTCTCCTGCTCGATGTCCATATCTACCGTGGATATCGTCATCTGCTCTTTAATTGGTATCGGTCTAGTTTGGAGAAATAAAGTGGAAAGAAAATAAGGTTTACCATATCAGCAAATTTTATGGCTTTTCACACCTTATGCAATTTATCGTTCGTAATCAGTAATTAGAACATTAAGGGAGCTTGATATAATTACTGAAATTCATATAAACGATTTGCATAAGTAGTGAGATGACATGAGACTTCTGATTCGGCAAATATTATTTCTCTCCATCTTATTTCTCTCAACGATACCGATACCAATTTTAGAGCCGATGACGATATCTATGGTTGATATGGACATCTAGATTGAGATAGATATTACATAATGACGCTATTTACCCCCCCCCCCGCTCCCCTGACTCCTGAAATTGCTTACAAAACGTGCGTACTTGCACCCCATAATACATTAGAAATAAGCGTAAATCCATGCGTATAGACGGTACTTCAGTGGCAAGCTAAGGGTTAACCAGCATCATGCCACTGAAATACCATCTCAACGCGTGGGATTTGTGCTTAACTTTAATGCATCGTGTGGTGCAAGTGCAATAATTTTTTGTAAGCAGTTTTAGGAGTCAGAGAGGTAAATAGGGTCATTATGTAACATCTATCTCAAGCTAGATGTCCATATCTACCGTAGATATTGTCATCGGATCTAAAATTAGTATCGGTATCATTGAGAGAAATACGATTGAGAGAAATAAAATTTACCGTACTAGTAAATCTCATGCCATCTCACCACTTATGCAATTTATTTTTATATAGATTAGCGTTCTTATCAGTAATTAAAAGCATGAAGGGAACCCAACGTACATTAAACCTTGTCATGCATCTGAAATACCATCTCAACGCATGGGATTTATGCTTAATTTTAATACATTATGTGGTGCGATACACTTTTGTAAGCAGTTTTAGGAGTCAGAGAGGTAAAGAGGGTCATTATGTAACATCTATCTCAAGCTAGATGTCCATATCTACCGTAGATATCGTCATTGGCTCTAAAATTAATATCGGTATCGTTGAGAGAAATAAGATGGAGAGAAATAGAATTTACCGTACTAGTAAGTCTTATGTCATCTCACCCCTTATGCAATTTGTTTTTATATAGATAAGCGTTCTTATCAGTAATTAAAAGCATGAAGGGAACTCAACCTACATTAAACCTTGTCATGCATCTGAAATACCATCTCAACGCGTGGAATTTATGCTTAATTCTTATGTATTATGTGGCGCAAGAAACTTTTGCCAGCAGTTCTAGGAGCAAGAGAGGTAAAGATGGTCATTATATGTAACATAAGCTTAGAGGTCCATACCTACAAAAAATATCGTCATCTGGTTTAAAATCGATATCGGTAACGTTGATGGAGAGAAGTAAATTGTAAGATGGATAGATATAAGGTTCACCATATCAAGAAGTCTCGTATCATCTTACCCCTCAGGCAATCTATTTCTATAGATAATCGTTCCTAATAATTTCTTAACAAGTTTAATGGAGCTCAACAGAAATGCCATCATTACGCATCGGATTTATGTGTATCTATAGTGTCATGTGGTGCAAGGACGCAACTTGGGAACTTTAAGGGTGGTATTTATTTTTTATTAAACCTAGGTTTTACCCTTGTCTAAACTAGACTTTTAAATCTACATTCATATTATTCCTTCCATATTCTTATAAATTATCATGTACGAATTAGTTCATTGAAATGCATTATATTTTTACCCTCAAGCCTTGTTTCCCAACATTCGCTATTAATAACAACTTACTCCAAAAACGACTCAATTTTATTTTGTGAATAAGTTGACAGCTGGCAGTACTTAAGAGTTTAGTCAAAGTTAACCAGGTTTATCTAAATCATGGCTACCAGAATACCGTCCATAGACACTATAGAGATACAATGTAGCAATTATCTAAAACTAGATGTCCATATCTACCGTAGATATCGCTATCTGCTCTGAAATCGGTATCGGTATCATTGATTTAGAGAAAGAAAGTTTACCCTATTATGTCACCTACTCCTACAGCGATTTCATCAAAGGGGGAGGAGGTGGGGAGCTCTGACCCTAAACAAAACAGACATCTCAGGCTATATAGACGTTGATATCTACCTTAGATGACATTTAATTATACATGTATCTATGCACTATTTTTTGTTCAATAGATATTCGTCCTGCGGTAGCGATATTTTATTTATCGCAAAGACAAATTACCTATGGCATAGCTGTGTCGTGGTCGAGTTGTTAAACCTAACTAGGCCTTGGGGTGGGGACGACTCACGCAGTATTTCTGCAACGCGATATGGAAGTATATTCATGTCGATTAGTGACATATTCCTTCTGAAAACATTGAAGAACTGATCAAAAACAAATAAATACATAGTGAATTGTAAAGACAAGATAAGTTCATAAGAAATTGATCTGTTATCCTAATTTGTTCCAAGTATATTTGCTAAGATCATCACAACGGGTTTTTATACCAAAATATAACATTTTTGAGCTTTGACCAATAATGCATGAATTACCATGGTTAATCGTTATCAGAAATTATTTTGTAGATTCGGTTACCGGTCACGTTCTTTCCGATGTTCGGCGCGATCGCACAGTCGCCGGCCGAGATCCCTGGAATGGGGGGGGGGGGGGGGGGGGGCATATGATCTGACAAAATACCACAGCCTAGTTAGGGTTTAACCTTTCGAGCGGAAGTGCGATGTTTATAGGTTCAAATCTCGGTCTAATGGGATACCTGATATGAAATTATGAACTTCATAGATCTAGCCATATATGATAAACGTATATTATGCTATATGGCTCAGACTGGAGTACCAAAAATATTCCAAGAGTTTGGGCAAATATTCTACAAATCGAAGATGAGTGGAATACTGGCCCCAATGAGCGAAATATTTCTGGTATTTCATGAAATAAAGCAATCCAATATGATAATTATCATCTATCACACCCCCCCCCCCAAAAAAAGGGGAGAAATTGGATTTACTTAGTTTCGGTTAATTGCTATTTGTAATCGATTCGAAAATTGACGACTAAATGAATACATGAAATCTTTATTTTATAACATCCGAACTTAAAGAGTCTTTTGAGAATCAGACTGGCACTTGGAAGAATCAATTGTGTTAGTCGCTTTTGTTTGACATCAAGAGGATGCGAACATCATTCTGAAAAAAAATAGGTCATATCACTTATCTTATTATGGCATCATCACTTCATTGAATCAAATTTGGTCGTTGGCATGCGACTTTAAATACATGTAGTTCATTATGACGTAGTTGAGCGTAATTGTGCATATTAGATTAAAAGCCTGGATTATTAGTGGTCTTTTAAACCTATTAAGATCTGATGAGGAAAATCAATAACGTCAAACTTGTCATATACGAGTGACAAGCAATATCCAATTTTGCAGAATTGAGAAGCCAGGAAATATTAAACAGAAACTTAATTGACGATATTATAGGTATTTTAGTCCAATTATTCAAATCATGGGGAATATAGGGTGAAGTTGCATCGATTATATCTGCCTCGCTTAGCATTATTGGCAAATACATTGTTTAGGTTTAATATCAATAATTGTTTAGTATCAGTTAATTTGACATCGATTCGAAATATGACGACTAAATGAATACATGAAAACTTTATTTTATAACATCCGAACTTAAGAGTCTTTTGAGAACCAGAGTGGCACTCGGAAGAATCGATTGTTTCAGTCGTTTTTGTTTGACATCAAGAGGATGCGAACATCATTCTGAAAAAATGGACATGTCTATAATATTTCAATATGCAAACAACGATGACATTTCAGTCTGTGTGTAATTTAAGTCAGTCATCACATAAAGACCTTAATATTGGAAGCACAAACTCGAATTGATACGCCAAAGGAAAGCTAATAAGCTAGTACATACAACGAATTCAAATATCTTAGATGATTTGCAATTATAAACGTATCATAAATTATTTTATATTCAACTGAACTTTAACTAGTAACTTTACACTTTATTTTTGTGATTAATTTTCTTCGGATGTTTTTTTCCCCTCTTATTTGGCCACAACTGCTACGTCCGGTAAATAATGTTGTATACAACCTCAATTCAGATAAGGGTGAAAAGTTGCACCAAATAAAGCAAGAAAAACTGGGCCAAAAATAAATTATGTATCTTTGGATTTATCAGTATAAGCAGGAAATACTCCACATGTTTTTTTTTTCAATGTGTATACTATATAAGTAAATTTTGTCTACAAACAAACGCATGTAATCTCAATTTTGAAACTCATTGAAGACTGTAATTTATTTTTTAATCATTTTTTTTTACCTTGTAGTATATGCGACTTGACAGTAATCGAATAAGCTTATGCAATGTGCCAACATTAAATATTTAAACCACCATGGAATCCATGCTAAGGCCGGGGTAATAGCGCTGAGAAACATGAATATTCCATATTACTGTTATTTTTATCATTTTGTTAAACGAAAATATGTTTTCCATGTTTTTTGCCTCCATTATCCCTTTATCTTATCGATGTTTCACTTTTCTCCAACCAGGCAGAATAATGTTCGTGTTGGTTACGATCTGTAGCTCGTTACCATACGAACGATCAGCATTAATGCGTACTTATCAGGAAGTATCATCTTCGATCACCGAGGTCCATGTTTTCACCTCGTCCTACAATCTTGCTCCCCGTTTCCAAACCATGAACTCGTCACCGGTCCGGGGGAGGGAAGTAACTTCCCACGCTGCCGCGCGGTTCAACCTTGAATCGAAAGGTCGGAGCATGGGTGATACATAAAACATGTAAAAGATTACGTACCTAAACCTGTAACGGTATCGCTAGATCTAAACGTTCGTTGGATCGAATGAGCTAACATGAGTCGCCCATGCTGTATCAAGATAAATCGAACGGAGGACATGATCTTGGATACATTTCCCTCTCCGAGAACGGACTTATTGACAAGGTGTGTTTACACGCATTCATTTCCTCTGTAATTTCTTTCTTCCATCAATGGAAAATGAGGTGCGGGTAGGAACAAGATCCGATAAATATTTTCAAGTGAAAACGGAAGTGATTTATTCAATCATTCACTTTATGTGAATCCCATTCTTTTAACAATTGTGAAAAAAAATATTTCATGTTTGAATCTTCGGGTAGAGAGACTGAGAAATAAAAATGGAAGATGAACATTATCAAGCAATTTACATTTGCAATCTCAGCTTTATTCAATCTTCATATTGGTATGACATGATTCTGTGAATTCAAATAACTCATGTAGCCATAATTATATCACTTGTAAATATATCTCATTTATATTAATTTTTCCTGATTTGAAATCTATAGCCATGAAAGTCTAAACAGAACTCTATCTTTGTCTATAATACAGTATGATGAGAAATGTCTGTTTTACAACAAATGTTTGAGGATATTGCAGCACAAGAAGAAAGGTTATCCACGGGATTTCGACTGAGATTTCTGTTTAACCGTTCATCATAATACGATTGTGAGCATTTCCGCCTTTTGAGGGAAGTTCCTGGACACTTTGAAACTGCCACACGCACCACATGCAGTTTTGCTAGTATTTCAGAAATATATATTCCTGTTTTTAATTCTACGGGCATTTGAAACAAACAAGTCTAGATGGAAGAAGCCTATGGCTTGAAATGACAAGGTATGAGGAGCGTGAATGTAGATGAAAGCTTCTTTGAAAGGAAAAAAGTAGCAGCCATCACAACAGCAGAGAGGGTCTGCACTTCTTGGAAGTAACTGGAGCTGGGCTGGGGCCTCTTTGCCACGCTTTTCTCGGCCGCGACGCCAATGTCAGCAGCACGACCAGCAGCCATCGATCAGGGCGGAAAAGACGGAGCGTGAAAAATGCTCCCTGGTGGGTTCGCAAGAAAAATTGAAAATATGGAAGATGGCGGGAGAGGGGGTCGCGGGATTCGGATGAGCAAGACAGTCATGGGGAAAGATAGATCCTCGATAGTTCGAGGAAGATGGAGGTGCATGCTGGTATCCAGCTCCATCACGATTATGTACGACATCTAGGATTTCAGGGCGAGAAAGCAATGGAGAGAAACGAAGCAATCAGAACATTCAAGGGAAGAGTTTGAGACAACATTTCTTGTCACTCTTCTGACCTATCTATTTCACAGATCATGATTAACGATCAAAGGGGAACATAGAGACCTGTATTCTGAACCCGGGTTTATTTCAAACTCTGGGGAGCGTTTCATGAGAAAATTTCATCCGACAAGTCCTGTTTTACCAGACAGTTACCATAGTAACAACACCTCTCAGCCAATCAGAATCGGGGAAAGTTGTCAGATCTGACAACTTGTCGGACAAAAATGTTGATGAAACGCTACCCTAGTCGTAAATTGTAGATCAACTGTAGGTCGCCAATTCTGCGACAGATACTTATAGTTATTACTAATTCAATTTTTATCAGCTCATTTTACTTTTCAATATTTCATAACTGTCTGGGAATAATAACATAGTTTTCTTTACTAATAAAGTATTAGGAATGAGCACTGCCAGTAAACATAAGAAACAAAGAAAGTACTACTACTATACTGCTCCTTTAATATTATGGGTTTTTTCTTCTACTTCCACCTTTGTCCTTTTCTGTCTTTCTAGCCCTTGTCTCTGACTAATAAACTATCTCTCTGTTCCCCTGTGTCATCTCCAAACGATGAAAACTATTGTTCTATTACCATGTGTGGAACGCCATCCATTCTTCTACCCTGTGACACATGAGATTCAATAACAAGAGATGGCGCAAAAAGGCCAACTTAATTTGATTGAGAAAATACCCGCTCCAAGGCCTATGGACGGTCGGTCATTGCATATTGTGATGTTTAATCTTCCCGAGTTCAATCTTCTCATCCACTTTATATACACACATGGCGTGTACCCTATGCAATCTCTCCACCTCTCCTTCTCTTTTGCTCCAATTTATTTCAGCATCCGTCTTTCTCTCTTTCACTTGGTCGCCCTATGGACAGCACTACCTGTTAGCTATTAAACCATCCTATGCTGTTGTTATGTTGTTATACATTCTTCTGAGTCTTACACCTTCCCTGTTCTTCTCTCTCTTTCTCTTTCTCTCATTCCATCCCTCTCTCTTTCATTCATTCTTTGCCTGAGGTATAAGCGTTCATTTTCATCATCTCTAGTGCAATGTTTTCCTCCGCGACATTGTCGCCCCTGGGTTTAATAAGATTATACTCGCAAGTCCTTCCTACAAAACACCAAGAGTCAAATCTATTTAGAGAGTGCATATCATGTGAAAAAAGAGCAAATGCCCTCGCGTGAAAACCAACGGGCAAGGTTCTTCATTCACACATAACCAAGAATGACAATGAATGGAAGAAGAAAAGAGCTAGTACACATTCAAGCGAGCTAAATTGGCAACAATCGTAAGAAGCCGAGTACAAACGTGTGTGCTAGGTTCAATCTGATTTTCCCCAGGGGGGTGCGGGGGAGTTATCAAGAGCAATCATGAACCCCACCACCAGGACGCTACATGTACATGGTTTGATCCACAAGATATCCGTTTCCGCGAGAGTCAATTTGGAACAGACCCCTATCCATGCCCTTTCAACAAAAATCAATAATAAAGAAGATTACGATGGCAAGCGACAGAGAAATGGATTTGTTTTAAGTTAAATATATAGCCTGTCGTATCTTAAAGACAATTATTTAGTATCGTACATGTGCCTTAGGAGCAATGGCATTCTCACTGTAAAATAATCTAAAAGAATATCTATTTCTTCGATTTGTAGGACCAAAATTGATAACCCTTAAAATGAATATTTTTTTTACTAAATGCTTATGTTGTCACTAATACACGAAGCGATTACAATAATGATTAAAATAATTCGATTACTGCTAATGGACAAAAATATATGTGGATATTTTAAAACATCGCGAACCGGGACGGGTAGGGGATGATTGTCCCTCCCCCTTCCTTATGAAGACCTGGGAAGATATTCCACTGTTTACGCCTGTGCGCTCTTATTTCTTTTCATGACTTGTCACGTCATATTCGTCATAACTTGTTAATTTTGGTAAGATCTACAAAAATTAATATATATTCGAAACGCCTAAGAAAATGTGAAAGAGAACTACATCGTATGAGGAGGGATAGCGGAGTAAGGAGAACAAGGTAAAATGTAGGAAGGAAAGGGTAAGAGAGATGAAATTATAGTGATATGAATACGAATGGTTTAGGAGAAAAACGGAGAATAAGGTGGGGATGGTGGAGCAATAAGGAATCGAAAAGGAAGCATGTTTTTGTTTCCTGTTCTGTGTAGGCATATCCTATACTTATAACATAATCATACCATCAACAAAAATTTGATTAAAATTTAACATTTCTCCGTATTCTTCGTATCGAACAAAAGACATTGAACACGGAACGTGATATAAACGACTGCTGTAAGTTTCACCTGCACTTATAGTACAGGAGAGGAAATTTGTTAGGAAATATGCGTGTGTGGGATGGATATAGTGCGTTAGGGTGGATGTGTGCGATGAGTTTTCAATGAATGTACGTTTAGCCTGAAAAAAAATCACTAAGCATCGGAAAGCTCTCGGGGGGGGGGGGAAGCTCCCTTTGGGTCTGTTGAGCCCTACATTCCACTTTTTTCAAACCTATTCTATTCGTCACCTCCCTCGGGTTGAGATCGTCTAATCATCATAGTTATTACATGCTTTCTCGGAGCATGTAAAGGAGCATGGTTAGCGTATCATACAAGAAGATGCCCATAATTGCATTTTTTTGGAGTAGTTCTTTTCTGTTTCTGAATACAGCATGTTCCATGAAAATACCCCCAAATAACAACTTCCACGTCGATTGCATAAAACGTACGAATACCGTTTTACGACCAAAATACCCTCTTTCACCCTGAAAATACTGCACTTCCGTCAGAGGTTGGTCTTTCTTTTTTTATCAATGAAAGGGTTACTTTCTGAGTCTCTGTAATGCCAAAACTTAGGTGTTGCATCAAACTTTTTTGAAAGAATAATTTTTTTCGCAATATGGCATCACAAACGTCACAGCCGTCAAAATGTGAAATCTGCATATGAATATATACATGTATATCTGCTATATTCTTTTCTTTTTCCTTTTTCCTCTAAAATATATTTTTGTCATTTTAGTTTGATTCCCCTTTATTGCTGAATTAATGCATAAATACCGTAATTTAATTTGTTTGAATTCATTACTTTAGCATACATATTTGACAATCATGATAATGGTGCGCTGATTCAATTCCCTGTCTTCGTAGATCTTACTATGTAATGACTAGATTAATATGCAGTGCCTAATTAATACATCTGATAACATCACATGTATGAGTCTTTATTGTAGCTGGAAGGTCTAATGCTACATTATAAAAGTCTAAACAAATGAAAAGCATTTGAATCTATTCAAAGGAATGACTTGCATAAGATAATTATTGTATTTAAGGAAAAAAAATCGAAAAAGAACATTTATGGACAGGTGAAGAGAGTGATTTAGACCAAGAGGTATATTATCTCTTGATATTATCTCGTTGTACCTTGTTTTAAGATTAAACAGTCTGACAAGTTATTACGGTTCTTGATCCCACATTAGTCGTGGCTAGAATAAAATCAGTGGAGCGTTGTGGCCCAGTGGATTAGTCTTCTGACTTTGAAGCAGAGGGTCGTGGGTTCGAATCCCAGCCATGGCGTACTTTCCTTAAGCAAGAAATTTATCCACATTATACTGCACTCAACCCAGGTGAGGTGAATGGGTACCCGGTAGGAAGAAATTCCTTGAGTGCCCAGGCAGCCCAGGTAAAGCCGGGGTAATAATAATAGCAGGGCCAACTGGGAGAACAGTTTTCAGAACTGAAGTGGATACTCTGGCTAAATATACCTATATTATATCATGAATTAATGTTCTTGGATTAAGTTGTTTTTAAGATTGGCGATATTTTTCTTTCAATTTGCGAAAGGATTTCAAATTGTTTTGATTTTTGCATTTCTGTTGTGTTTTTCATGTCATCCTACTTCACTCATGTCATGATGCCTTGATTCTTATTTTGAAAGGTCTGCAAAATCCCATTGTCTGCTCTTTTTTCAACATCAAACCTGACAAAGGAATATCATGGTAAAGAAAAATAGCTGAAAATCCTCGCGGGGACTAATCACCAGGCGGGGAAGAATAACAAACACTGGCCTTCTGCAAATAAAAGGAGCAGAATCTGTGCAATTGAATAGATACAATAAGGACCCTGTGTTGATAATAATAATAAGAAGAAACGGTCTTGTTTTTCATCTTATTTAGCTGATGCCATTGAAAACAAGAATAGGGTATGTGACAAGGAGGTCGACATGCCTGTCAATGCAATTCCATGCTTCCACCCTGCTGGATCATGTGGAGGTTAATCTGTACGCACGTAATACAGATATAATTACAAATAAATATTATATATATATATATGGATAAATAGAAAGGAAGATTATTAGAGATAGACATATATATATATATGAATAGATGGATGGCTGGATGGATAGGTGGAAAATACACAGGAAGAGAGAAAGAGAGAGAGAGGGGGGGGGGGGGGGGGGCTAGACAGACAAAGAGAAAAAAGATCAACCTATATTCATAAGTGTGTTTATTCTGCGATGCGTAATGTGAAATAATCAGGAAAATAAAAAAACAATTACTTTAAAGGCAATCGCGATCTGGCCTCCATGCGTGCCATGCAAGCGATGATCTGACAAACAATTCGCTGCTTTTGACAGGAGGTCACTTCATAACTCGATTTGGGATCAATCTTCCCAATTTAGTGGATTCTTTCGCCTTCTGAGCTAATCAACGATCCATTGAACACCTACAAAACCAAGGTAACAGGGACCTAGGGATGTTAAGGGTCAGTTGCCCTATCTTCTCGTTCATAGAAGTAACCCCCTCCCTCCCTAACGTTATCTTGTTCGTGGTTTGAACTAAATGGTTATATAAAATTCACACGGATCCCTATTGTATTAACAGCCTAGGAAATGAAAATAATATCTCGCTCTTAATTTAATATCCTTACGGCACCCCCTTCTTTGCAATCGTTGGGGAACACCCTTTTACTCAACTGTAATCACGGTTATTCATGAGAATCTCCAAAGTTTTGACTTGACCGTGGTGTCCAATTGCAGAAATAGATTGGTCATTGAAGTAGCTCCATTATCAATCTTATTCTTAAAGGTGACGCATGATTTCGGCACCTTTCACACGATGAATAGGGATCATCGCGGTGATATATCCGTGAAGTCATATTTCCAGCGAGAAACTTATGTTTCCGATCGTCCATATAGATTTTTTTCTTATCACATACTGGGCATGGCATCCCATTCTCGTTAAAGGTGAGTTTTAATAACCTTACCTCTCGAAATTCCGCTGTCGCAAATTGACACCAACCACACTTACTACACCGACTAAAGATGTAATATCGTTAGCGTCCATTTATCCTGATTGACATCGTACGATTGTACATGTCTTGCAATTAAACCTGAAAAAATTAATTAAGAAAAGAGGCTTTCTTAATCGGATTGGATACGGAAGTTTACATAAACATGTTGTTCTCTGAACGCAAAGGATCGGATTTTTGTTTTTGTGTTCCATCCATTCTCGGGGCACTTGCGGCATGAGAAGAAATCAGTTTCTTCTTCTTGATAAAGGTAGAGGTTACAAAACGAGGACGACATTCGGAATTTACGGTGACAAGTTTCTGTGTATAAGATTTGTTTTGCTGACAACTCTGACCCGTGGAAAATCTGGACATCGAGGCAGACAAAAAATAAATATCGAACTGAAAACAAATGCTCGCTCTAAATTTTATTATCTTATCACAATGAGCCCCCCAAAAGCTATTACAACCCTTATCATGTTCCTCTATCGTCATAGAAATTAATACAGAATCAATAGTATTTTGAAATCGAATGTCTGGTCACTCGAGAGAGAGAAATAACAAAACCGATTCGCATTGTTGAATAGGACATTGAAACTGGAACACTTTGAAATCAGAGAACGTTATAAGTGCAAGTTACACAATGTATTATGTTGTTGAAATTCCAGATGGATGGTCCAGGGTGGATAATTCAGGTCACTTAGTATTATCATGTTGGATACGTAGTGCAAAGTCATCTTCAACTCAAACGTACAAGTGTAATATTCACACTATCTGATAAACCCGCAACTTAAAGGCATAATAAACCCCAATAGACTCCCAAAACGCAATTGTTAATTTTCAGCAGGACAGATACCTCGTATTGTGGAAATAGGTTGATTTTAATGAAATAAATGTGGAAAAGACAAAGAGGTGGGAAAAAAAAATCTTGTAAAATGTAAGGAACAAGTTTAAAGGGGCAACCTAACCTCGGGTACAGGGTTAATAAAAAGGTTTAAAGAATAAATGAAAGAGAACCAGAGAAAAGGAATTGTGTTGCAGGAGGAGGTAAAGAGAGGAAGGTGAAGGAAAATAATAAACTGAAGAGGAAGAATACGTGAATGTAGAGAATGAAGAACAAGACAAGTCTGACGAAAAACCAAAACAGTTGAAGTAAAAAGAAGAAAGCGAAGATTAACAGGAAGAGAAGTGGAAGAATAAGTGAAATCGATGAAGGGGAACTCTCCAATGCAGTGAGAAGAGAATTCGGGTAAGAGACTTGAAAATAAGCGCTTCAATCGAAAATGGTAACTGAACATGTCTCTCATGCTTTTCTGTTATTCTCGAGGTTTTACACATTTCATGTTCAATTAACATTCCTCTTATGATGTCAAAGTCAGTTTTATAACACAATCTATTTGGACATTGTAATTTACAATTCAGTGAGCTTGTTTTTTATGAAGAACAAAATATAATTTGCATGAAAATAATATGAGGATTGAAAACGCAAAATTGTTTAATTTAAGATTAAATTACCAGCCAAACCAAACTACTGTTGGAAGGGGTGATCTCTTTCTATTTCATTTTTCCTATCCATGAAAATACATGGCGCACACCAAAGTAGCACATCAAAATGCGGTTCACTGACTCTTAAGACGTTAGATTCAACTACGCACTTACACGACCAGTGCAAAGACAATTTTGAATTCAAGACTTTTCCCTTGATAAGTAGATCCAGTATACTGACATGCCATATTTCATACTGTAATATATTCTATTTACAACAGATGAATAATTCAACGTATATATAGGATTTTAATAATACATTTCGAGCATGCTTTAGATAAGATTTATTCATATCTGGTTGTTAAAGTTTATTTTTGATTCATAATGGAGTAAGTCTGTGCCCTTCTATATCTCTGTCTGTCGATCTGTCTGGTTGTCCGAGCCCCCCCCCCTTGCCCATTAGATTTTTCACCTGATATCCAGTGCGTACATCAATAAAAAAGGTTTGCACTTTGAAAAAGTCTTGGGAATCGAAAAATATACAACATGGGGATAAGTTGGGCCTCATCTATCAAATGAAAAAAAATTGACAGAATGTTACACTAGGTGTTGTGTGAGCACTGTCCGTTTTTGTAAAGCTCGCAGAAATCGGTTTGCGCAGAAATGCTCATTTTTACACTGTGTCAAGGAAAAAAGGCGAAAACAAACCGACAGTGCGGTACATTTCTCATACATTTATTTTGCAATTTTAGCAAATTGGAATAAAACAGATACATCAAAACATGCTGTAGCACCTTTGCCACCCAAATTAAAATTTTAACCCTAGGTAAGCACAACCTTTACACTTTTTGTGCCAGCTGGATCTGAGGACTTAACGGAATGTAAACAAAAGTTTATTTCAGACATCTCCACCGTTCTTTCATTAAGTTTTTTTATCGTTCAAAGTGGGACCACATTTCATATTTCATTTAATACATGTTTCTCCACACTTTTCCCAAGCTTGACAATTATTAACAAAACGAAAATCAAGCCTAAGCCATTTTATGTGAATCACAGCAGATATCATCACAATGGCCTCGGTGTGGGGAGGGGAGGGGTGCAATGGCGCTCTATGAAGTGTTTTGGCCAAGGAAACAAGTTAAAAAGGTATCTTTAATCAATCTTCCTAGCTAAAGTCCATGTGTTTGTAATGATTAATATCTACTTTTATTCATATAACTATTTCCAAGTTCTGCGCAAATCATTTTTTTCACGAACTTTTCAAAAGTGGTGCTCGCTCAAGCGAAAAGATTTTTCGACAGTTATATCGTCATCTGATATTTGCATATTGCGTTATGTTTCTTCGCATGGAGTTCATGTTTCAACTCCATTAAATAGCCTACTTGAGCTGTTATCTGATACCGCCACGGTCTATGTCTTTGACATTTAAACTCACATACCAGAATTGTCCCTCTTCATTATTCACCTTTCCATATAAGTCTGCAAACCATCTTCCAAATCAGCTATAATACCACAATCGTCTGCATCCGGAAGGGGTTTATGTCAAAGCTCCTATACCCTCCCCATCAATCAGTGCCTTGTAAATCGTCCCTCAATAGACATGATAGATGAATAATAAAGAAGACATCTTGCAACCTTGTCGAACACCCCTCTCAAGCGAGAACCTTTCCCTTGTCGCCTAGATCCAGATTTTTCCAATTTCATACATGTTTTTTTTTTATTGATTCTCTCAGTTACAGGGTGACATGCATACATTCTAAAGTTAAATTATACAGTTATGCCATCAACTGAATATTGATATGAGAATAATTGAATATCATGTCAAAAATAAGATGTTTATCATTCGTTGGGAAGAGGAAAGATCATCTTAGCTTTGCTATTTTCGTGCTCCTCGTAAGCTAAAACAACAATCTGTTTTCATGCGTTTTAGCATGGAGGTAGTCTCTCTACCTCCATGGTTTTAGGTCTTTTTAAAGTTGGTCTTTAACTTGTATTAGGTTCCCCTTGAATTAGTCTCAAGCCTTCAAGGAATGTTCAAGTTTCTATAACTATCAAATTTAATGATGTGTCGATGGGACTCAATGAGTTGAAGCTCCTTGGTATACCGCAGACAGTCTAAACTAGTCTGATGTCTACCGCAGAACCGACATGAAAACAGGAATGAATCCTTTAAAAAAAAATCATTTTGAATCGTTATTGAAACTATCGAGGTACTTGTAAGCAGTATATGCACTGCAATAACTCCGGTGTTGATTTAACACCAGCATATAATCTATTTATGTCCACACCAAAGAATTGTTAAACAACACCAGTTTGGTTTTGGTCTAACACCAGATAGGTGTTTTTACAACACCAATTAGTATTAAAACAGCGTTGGTTTGATTCCAAACTGGTGTTTCAATACTTCTCTGGTGTGGACATATATAAATTTCGGGCTGGTGTTAAATCAGCACCAGAGTTTTTGCAGTGCGGTATTGCGAGAAAAGCTAATATCATAAGGATGGGGGTATTAAACGAGTGAAACAAATCATATGAGCATAATCTTTCCTAGTGTGCAGACGGGGGGGGGGGGGAGCGGGTCAGGAGCGACTCTTTTTTTGGAGGGGGTATCAAAAATAAAAAAGAGACCGCCTTATTCAGACAGGAGTAGGTATTGTTGAAGGGTGTCCAATACCAATTTCCGTAAATGGAATATCTTCGCCTTTAGTGCAATTACTACAACATATGTATTGTATATAATTTACAGTGGGTATTTTTCTTGAGAAAGAATGTGACAATTAAAACTTTTATGTGTGAGATCATAATAGAGGTTCCATTGTCTTTGCATTGTGCTCTTTCTTTTTATTTCGGCCATTGTTCGGGGGGGGGGGGGCATTAAGTCATAAAAGGTCTCACCCTGGTCGACTGGGTGTCCAGTGCAGATTGCATAGGTCTCGTATAGATCAATGACCTATTTGGAAGGTAGTTCTTTGGTGAAACAAGTCAATCTTTTGGTAGAAATCGAGCGCTTCAGTCTCCGAACCCCACCCATTCCCAAGGCTTCTTTGAATTGTTGATGTTTTTTCGTATTGTTTCATTAGTAGTCTCGAGGCGGGCATGAAGCGGAAACCGCCAGTTCGATACCCTCAATTACCGTAGCGTTTTGGTTGATGGTTTGAACCATCCACCAGGTTAGGATGTAAGCCGTTATCCCCGCTGAAGAAGTGTGACAAATTCATCTCAGAGAGAGAGAGGTTCACCAAGGGGAAGGCATAGGAAACCGGTGAAATAATTATCATCGCAAACAGTGTTGTCTTGGACAATTAACCTGAAGGGGTGGGAATGCGAGATTTTGTTCCATTCTAGACATGGTCATGAGTTAGACGACCGAAGTTCAAGTTCGATGGGGTTATTTCCTATGTAGATTGCCCGCGCTTTGTTGGGAGTGTTTGCCCTCGTGTTTTGTTTCTTCCACAAGATCAAACATTAAAGCGACATGGTAAAAGAGACGGGCAATGCGAGCCATCCTGCGCCTTGTAGAACACGCCAATTTTTCTCCCGAGAGACGAATCAAGGCAAGGTCGTCACGTTAATGCCTGAGGATGCGGAAGCCTTAGGTTACATTCCTCGAGGAACGCACCCTCTTCAGGAGCCATGTCCAATCCAGCCTTCTTGAATATGACACGCTGTGTGAAACGATTGGATGTCTCCAGTGAAATCGATAAATTTGATTGTTACAGACTTTCTTTTTTTTATTCCCTTTCAAATTGATGTGGAGGATGCAAATCTCTTTCGACAGTCAACAGCAAAATACACAGATACCGAAATGTAATTTGCCGACGAAATTGTGTAGAACCTTAAAGAGATGAGCGATTTGGGGGGAATTTTTTTTCTGGATGCCCATGCAATGAAATCAACAATGGGTCACTATTGATTATAAAAAAATGCAAAAAATTACATTAAAAAAATAATTAGAGTTCCCAAGAAAGTGACTTTTAGCGTAGGCATTTTAAGATTAGATTAAACGACTTGGATGTTTTTTTCTTAAAGCTGTTCGTAAGTTCTGCATCATTTTACGCACGACCAGTGTTCTTTTCTTGTGTTAAGTGAAGGTTTCTCTTATCTAACAAAAATGGGTGTGAAATCATTTATGGAATTTTTAAAAAGTATTGAATTTTTCCATTTAGACGCCTGTTAAAATTACATTTTTTTTAATATAAAAACATTATTTCAAAGTTCGGTTTATGCAACGGTACCAGATATAGATCAAGGATGTGAAAATTATCCTTGGTTTTGAAAACTTTTTCATGTAATCAGCGTTTACTTCAATTTCTTTGTTTTATATTTAATGATCATGATTATTACATTTCTCTCATTATGACATTTCTTTTTATTACATTTCTCTTGTATCGAAAAATTTAATAAACGCGACAAACCTTTGACCCACCCCTCTTCTACATTGAATCAAACAGAAGAGAAAGCCCTCCACGCCGGGCTTATTGTGAAAGTAATGTTGGGCGTGGGGTCGTGGGTGTAAATTTCTCACCATTTTCAATAGCAACCAATCTTTGCTTTGAGCTTTCCCCAGTACACCGTTTTCTGACTTCATTCAGTCAAACGATCGGATTATTTGTGTCTCGCGGACCAGACCTCTGTATCCGGTCATTGACTTGTAGAGCATATTTCACGGGTCGGGTTCAGGAGAGGCACTTGTATTCTCGAGTCGCTTTGCTAGACCTAATATCAGTCTTAGAAGTGTCTCTCCCTTGACTAATCACTGAGCGTGTCATGTCTGAATAGGAAGGAGACATATCTGTGCATAAAATAACAGGACAAGAAATCAGTCGGGCTTTCTGAGGAATGGCAGGGATTGGAAATGTTGGGAGTGTGAAATGTAGAGATTTGGAAATGCAAAGCTAAGCTATGCATGTCATTAAACAGAAGTGTTGCCTATTTAAACTTTTTTTTTTTCTTTAATTTATTTTGATAGACTACTCTTGAAGGAATTCTGGAGTTTTGTTTTTTTAAACAATGGATGTTAACACCTTCTTCGTTGCTCTTGTTACCCTATTTCGTTATTAAATTTTCACTTCAAGATTAGAAACACTCTGTCGGTAATAAACATAAAGAAGATCCATGTTAAATACGTAGAATCTCCCTAAAACGCAGACAAATTGAACACGTGTTTTGTTTTACAAGAAGACATCAATTAATCTCCTATGATAACCATTCCGTCGAAATAGTAAAATATGCCCTATATTTGATAATGATAGAATAACGTATTACATACTAATTAAGTAGCTTATAATAAGACACTACATAAGTTACATCTTAACCTCGCCTTCAGCACTTATGATCAACCTTCTAATTCGATAAAAAGCTTTTGATTGAATGTTGAAGGTCATTTGTCAATTCTTATTCTCCCTGAAGTAATTTTGTCTTGGAAATTATATAACATGAGTGTTTATAATGGTAGATACTCGCTTAGATGATGCAGCCTTAGGAAAATACCTGCCATTTGTAATTTTGTAAGCCTCAGGAAATGTCAGTATATTTGATTTGTTAAACATAACCAGACAAATGAATTACAACACTCTTTTTTATATTTAAATCATCATGATTACATGCAAAATATGGTAAAAATCTTTTTATTTCAAGTATTTTTTAATCTAAAAATTGCTTTGCCCTAAAGGATTTCCAAAGCACACTCAAATTGTATAACCCAGCAGATGGAAAAAAAGCTATCAAAGTTGTCAAGCTGGCTGTGATCATTCTAAAGTTGATTAAATCGTAAGTAATGACTGTATACACTACACATATGTATATTTTCTCCCTCAGGTTAAGATATACAAGCATTACAAAAAAGATGAATTAATAGTTGTTTTTCATGACTTCTGTCACCTCGTCGTATTATTTTGACTATACATAAACTATTTATTTCCCGATATACTACGCAAGGAGTTGATATGGCCTCCATCAAATTCAAGCTCCTAGTTTATCAAGATGGCGGTGTCCTACATTTCTATTGATCATAATTTCAATAATTAAAAATATGCCACATATGATTTATATTTGAAAAAAAATAATAATATGTACTTTCAGTCTTACGATGGAAAATGTTTGCTTATTATTATGTTATGTTGAAGAAAAAAATATAAGTGTATATATTTTGTTATTTCAATGTGAAAATAGATAAAATAAAACCAAGTTTGAAATTTATCTTTCCAGGACTAAAGTGAATTATCCATGGTTAATCATATTGGAGTTGATTTCGTTGGGCAAGGCAAAAGATCGTCATACATTTTATTGTATCCTACACATAATGGTCATGTATTGGAATTGCTTCCAGAAATTTCAGGCACAATATTGCAATTTGACTATCATTTGACCTTGCTCGAATCAACCTAATTTGTCCGTCGAAGTATTAAGGTATAGACATTCAAGGGCAATTTCTCATGCATTGGCAGTGTGATTTCTATAGCAACGTTTTATAATTCACCTGTTTTGTATCATACCTTCATTTTTTTTCAATTTGATGCGATAACGATTTTTTTTTTTTTTACTTTTTGATTCAGTTTGTTTTGACAATTATGATATTGTTTTAAAATATGGCATTTTCGCAGAGAACAACGAACGGGCTCAAATGTGGATTAAACCCGTGCTGACTACCATGGTATGAATATTTTATATGCAATTCTTCTTATCACCCAATTAATAAGGTACTCTGGACGATGGCTTTGGTTAGTTTTACTTCAAATATGAATTCAGGAGATTGTTTCTCACAAGTTGAATTTCCAAAAATGATTTTCCATGTTCAATAACATTGTAAAATCGGTCAGATTTCTTTCTGCGAGGATGTTTTTTTTACCTCGGAAAGTTGAAAATTTCCTTTACTTCATATTGTTTCATTTTAAGCATTTTAAGCATTTTAAGCTGTTTTCTAAGCGAAAAAAAATGTGCGCTTAGAGACAACATGACGCTTATAACAAAGAACAATTATTAATATTTACTGAAGGTTTACTGTTTTGGACTGGTAAGGATGACCTTACATACATACGGGCTCAATATACTTCATCAAAGTCAGAGTAACTGTTTTGACACCAGCTTCTGCAGATCCCATCGTCGAACTCGATAGGCTAATTCTTATCATTCTGTCTCCCTAGATAACACATTCCGTGTTTTGTCGATCTCTTTTGTCATTCTATCGTTCCACCACGGACAAATCAAAATTCAATGAATGAGTTGAGTCAATATGATATCAACTTTCACATGACACCAAAAATTTGAAATCTATTTATGCTTGAGCGAGCACCACCCACTCAAACAAAGGGTATGAAACTTTAATAGGCTGGGCAGGAATTAGCCTTCCAAATTCTTTAAGTTTTTGAGAGGCAAGTCCTTTGGAAGTTGCAAAGCTGAGGGTATTGTGATAGATTAATGATCCATCGTGATCATAGTTGGTTGTTCTAGAAAATTTCATGATTTATTAAATTGATATTTAATGCATGATTGAACTTGAATCGCATTTTTAGTGCAGCATTTACCATATGGATCTCATCATGTGGTTAATGGGAGTCAGGAGAATCGGGGGAGAGATAGGATTTACGTGGGTGAAGTAGGTTGATGGGATAAAGGTCAACAGCACTTTAAGCTCCCCCCTACCTCCACCCCCTCCCGTTGAGATAGAGACTGATTCCCGACCTTTCGTTTGAGGACGCGCACGCTTATTTGCGACGGTAGTTGATTTTGGAAGAGACTTTCGGGCCCGTCGTCATGGCCGTAAAACTCTGCTCTGCAATGCAAACTGTGTGACATGAAATTTTTTTTCGTTTCGCATCTGGAACGGAAACATTCAATTTGCGTTTCGTGTGCAAAGTTCTGGTTGCTACTATGGTAACAGCGATTTATCCGATTTAGGACGACTTTCCAAATCCACTTTTGGTTCCTCCCAGAGCTCGAGAGGCCGCCCGGGGGGCCCACTTCCATTGAATAGTGGATACCAGCCGCGACCATACGTAAAAAGGGAAAGAGTGGGTAAGTACGTTACGTATAGGCCTATGTAGCGTTATAAGGGTGTCAAAAATGATGATTAAAATACTGAAAAAACGGGATATATTTCCAATACTTGTAGGGTGTCACAACCCAAATACTTAAGAGATGCATTTTCAGAATCTGGAAAAGACTTACTTCCCTTGTTTAGGGTGCTTTTCGAAACCCCATGGTCGCGCCTGGTATCCACTCATCAACGGAAGTGTATACCCCCGGGAAATCCCCCATTTCTGCGGAAAGTAAATTATACTGCCCATTATATTGTGTGCTAGAGGCATATTGTTTGTGTAGAAGGAGCGGGCAAATGAAGAAAACCCCGCAATTTGGATGTTTTTTCAGACGGTTTATGGCCTATTGCATGCTGTGTACATGTCAACGCATGCGAAAATGGTTCCGGCTGGAGAGGTAATCGGACCCATGGAATCAATTGCCAGTGATCCACCAATAATGCACATTAAATGCAATATCGATTCGATGGACTGTAATGATCTATATATAAGCCTTAATTCGGTAAGTTTTTCCTTACTCAATATGTCCTCGATATGTTTGAAAAACCACTTTCTTATCCATGTCATAATCTACATTTCGCATGTCTCCAGCCAGCTGGAGTCATAGCCATGATACAGGTACAGGTCCGCCGCGAGCTCAGGCAGGCAAATGGCATGGCATGGCATGCTGGTATCGTATGAAAGAGCTTTGCACACGAAAAGCAAGATCTATAGGGCCTGTAACACAAAGCTTAGCAATGATTGTAGAACAGTTTTCTACGTTTGTTTGTATAGACTGTAATGTACAATCAATCTAGAAAATCGAGTCTATGATTAATCGTTAACTTTTGAGTTACCCGACTCTAATCTCGCGTTGTAGAGGATTGCGAAAGGTGCCTATTGTTACTTTATGTACGCTAAATGTCCAGAGATTTACCTGGCTATAAATAATTTATTGAACGATTTGTCAGTAAATCAATCTTTGGGATCAATCAAACATTCAACTTTTTTAAATATATTATTTCATAAATAATAATAATCAGTCAATTTCCTAGTAATTATTCAAAGAAAAAAAACTGACAGATCAACCATCGGTCACTTGGCAGTAAAAGTTTTGAAACCATCCAGGAAATGATAATAATATGTCCATTCATATAGCGCAGTTACTATGCACACTAAGAAATATAGGTTCAAAATTGAACCCCGAAAGGTTGATGCAAAATCAGCACCCTATGGGTTCAAAAATCGAACCCCTGATTGGGGTTCAAAAATTGAACCCCTGGTTGGGGTTCATTTTTGCACCATGCGGGTTCAAAACTGCACCAATAGGGGTTCAATTTAAAAGTTTTGCAGTTTTGCAGTTTTGAACCCGCAGGGTGCAAAAATGAACCCCAACCAGGGGTTCAAAAATTGAACCCCAATCAGGGGTTCAATTTTTGAACCCATAGGGTGCTGATTTTGCATCAACCTTTCGGGGTTCAATTTTGAACTTTTATTTCTTAGTGTGTGTGCATATACTCAACTGCGCTTTGATACTTGGTATCATATTAATACCCCGGCTATAGCTAAGCCGCCATATTAATAGGCGCTCAAGCATTCAAGGAATAAATCCTACCGGGTACCCATTCACATCACCTGGGTCGAGTGCAGCACAATGTGGATAAATTTCTTGCCGAAGGAAATTACGCCATGGCTGAGATCCGAACCCACGATCCTCTGTTTCAAAGTCCGGAGACTAATCCACTGGGCCACAACCCTCCACGAAATGAGACAGAGACAGGGGGGCATGATTTGTTATGTGTCAAAGAACACGAAGAAGAGGAATGCCCTTTTGACCAAGTCTTACCCAATCTTGCCCCCTTGCTTGCAAGGGATACCTCCACATTACTCTGAATCTTACAAACACACTGCTGAGGTCCACAAGACAAAGTTAAAATGCTACACTAACATTACAATTCTTGTTCACTCACGCATTATATTTCAATTTAGCAATTCATGAAATTTGCTTACGAAACCCAAACTGATCTCTATTGATAATTACTTTAGCATAACACCCTTAACTTTGCAAGTTCCAAAGGACTAACCTCTCAAGAAACTGGAGGGCTAATTCCTGCTCAGCCTACCCAAACTTAGTCGCTCAGGAGGAAGGAACGGGGGGGGGGGGGGTGGCCAAATGTTCTGTTGACCTTTATCCATCAACGTACTTCACCCACGGAAGTTCTAACTCTCCCCGTATTCTCCTGGCTCTCATGAACAAACTGCAGAGATCCACATGAAACAGTTGAAATTAAATAAAATTAAATAAAAATTGCAATTCATATTCACTCATGCTTTAAATTTCAATTTAATAACGCCTGAAATTTTCTCAAACAAACTGATCCTTAATTTATCACAACACCCTCAACTTTGCACGGTCCAAAGGACTTGCCTCTCAAAAACTGAAAGAAATTGGAAGGTTTATTCCTGCCCTGCCTAATTTTCATACCCTTTGTTAAATTGGGTAGTGCTCATTCAAGCATGAATAGTTTTCCAACTATTTGGTGGCATTTGAAAGTTAACATTATTGGCTTTCAATATATTTATAACTTTTCCCCCAAAGTGATATACTTTTTTATTCATTTGAAATCACCCATGTGCAGGAAAGGTGAATTATACATTCTTTACAAAATTAGACGTTTACCTCCCATCGTCAGGAAACAACAAAAAAGGACAACATCTGTAATATCAGTACATAATTATGATTAAAAGCATGTGGCTCACGTGCGCTTACACAACGCGCACTTGGCTAAAATGCGTATTCATTTCTATTTGCTTATCTCACAAACATGACAATAGGATTAGCTTTGTTTACATTGTTAATTTCACTGAGGTCATTAAAGAATCTTCTAGAATTAGAATTGATCTAGAAAGAAGGATAATGTTCTTTTCAAAGACAATACTGGAAGATTCATTAATAGTGGACATTTATATACGCTGGTAGTTTCTTCAAGGACATCATTATATCAGATTCAGAGTTTCACGCCAGTCTTCATGTCAGAGCATTGTTCTCTTTAATGTGAAATACAGCATTAACTTTTGTGGAAATTATTTTCACACAGTCAAGGAACTGTTTGCTATGGAAGCTTAAAAGTGCCAACCAGATGTTCATATAAACATCTCGCCATGTCTACATCTCTTAGGGAAAAGGATAAGTTTTGTCTACATACCGTGGGAGAGATGATCAGATCTTAGATCTCGTCATGTCTGCATCCCGTGGGTGAGATGATCAGATGACTAGATCTAAGCAATCTCTTTTCTACATCCCGTGGGAGTAATGATCAAATAACTAGATCTTGAATCTCGTCATGTCTACATCTTTTAGAAGAGATGATCAGATGGCAAGATCTTTGATCTCGTCATGTCTACATCCTGTAGAAGAGATGACAAGATCTCGGATATATATAATTATATAGAATATATAGAATCTCTGTTAAGAAGGAACAAAGTAAGTTAAAAATTAAAGTGGTAATGTCCAAGATCTGGGCCCCGTCTTGCAAAGACTTACGATTGATCCGATCAACCTCAACTATATGGAAATCTATCAATGTCATAATATTTTCTACAGGAAATTTGAACAATGTCATTTGTAAACGAAGAGGAGCACACTAAATTTTCAAAAATACAATGAATGTATGAATATACATCATAATTCAGAGAATACGTTGAGCAAACATAATATATATTGATGTTCCTGGCTTTCCATAGTTGTGGTTGATTGGATCAATCGAAACTCTTTGCAAGACGGGGCCCTGAAATTGGTTTTATGTTTTTCATAATAATGCAGCATGACATGAATAGATTCATGTTAATCAAGAATGTAAAATCTTGATTTGAGAGATGAAGTGGAAAGGTGGAAATACATTTAATGGCTACAAAATAAGATCTAGAAAAGAAAGAAAGTGGCGGCGAAGGGGAAAAAAGTCCAAAAGAATATGGCAACATGGGTTATCGCTAGCATATAAGGGGACGTTAAACCCAGTTGGATAATTTCTAAAAGTCTTCCACAAATTACCGCAGACATATTTGCCACTAACTTAATTACATTTTTAGGGACAAATTCTCAACTAATGACATTAATGTATACAACATAAACATGATTTTCCAAATTAACGTCATTGGAAGTCATTTCTTTACCTTAATTTATAACCAATATCAATACATGTGAAAATTGCAATAAAAACACACATTTTGAATTATATTAAGACGTTAAACTAATAAGAAAATGAAAGTTTCCAAAATGATGAATGATGGAGGAGAAAAGCAATATTAACTAGAAATTGTCATTGCGTTTTGTTTGTGTATGTTAGTAGTTTGTTTCTTTTAGATATTACACTGTAAAACTGTGGTGTTAAAACTTGACACCTGTTGGTGTTAATAGAGGACCACACCTTGAGGTGTTAAAATTACACCCTACAGATTGAACATAACACCAAAGAGTGTAAATGTAACAACCAAAGGTGTTGTATAACACCTATAGGTTTTAAACTAAAACTGTCAATTTAACACCGGTGTAAAATATCTGGTACACCAGTTAAGACCACAGTGTTTCCTGTGTAATATCACATTACAAATGTTAATTGTGATGATATTTAGTAAATAAATAAATGGAAACAACCAGTGCCAAATAATTCATAATGGCAGCTAGTGACCCGTGCAACTTTGATAAACAATTGGTGCCAAAAATGGCCAACCAATGTAGGAGTTTGCAACGAAAAGGAATGACGAATACATCCACGTACCGTCACCATAAACATATTCACGATACAATAGTATTCCTATGATGTACCATTACAATGGAACTACATGTAGGCCTACTATCAGACATTGTTTTATATGACGGGGTTACGCTTGAGCTATCTAGAACAAGATACATATATTTCTTCTTCACTATCAAACTGTTTTTTTTCCCTGTATAGTAATTCTAATATCCTGGCGTGTTTCATAAAACTTTTTTGTGAGTTACGCAATGTATGCACGACTGGTGACCACTCCCCGTGGTAAATGACATATCCCAACATTGTCAAAGGGTCGCCTGTCGTGCGGAAAGTATTTAGTTACGATCGGCTTTTTGAAACACCCATCAGGTTTGATTCGTATTATTGAACAATCGGCATGTTCTTGAGATATTTGTCTTCATGATGTTGAAGTCATGACTACCATTGATATCGACACGTATGTGGGGCTATTGATTCAGTCATACGCAATCATTGTTTCCTAACTAAATAGCGACAAATGTTCCTGAAGGACCAGCCGAAATAAACACCATGAAGGGGTAAACATGCTTTATGGATATGTTGCAATGTTATATAAAGTAATACTGTCGCGACTTATATAAAGTTATAGAAACTAGTATTTCGAAAGGGGTAGATTTCGAGCTGTGCGCTTAATGGAAATAATGGTAACAGGTGGCCTTAACCCGATCGTTGGGAGCATTCTCTTGTAAGTTTGACATTCACGGCAGTCGAAGATATCCTCATTATATTAGAATATATAAAACAAATAGGATTAAAAAGTTGAATAAAAGATCTTACCCATCTTTCTTTTGATTCTATTTACGAAAAAAAGAAAATGAAAAGTGTTAAAAAGACTGATAAAAAAATAAGGAAACACAGGAGAATATGAAAAAAAAAGATGCGGATGATAATAACGAGGAAACTGTGAAATAGATTTTGCTTTTAAAGGAAACGAATAATGAATTCATACATAAATAAGAGTAAATTATTTCAATAAAATATGCAGTACAAAATCACTGTTCAACTACAAATAAAAACATCGATAAAAATCATAATCGGCATAAGCCATAAAGATAATATTTTACTGATCTCAACTTGTCAACGGACAGCGTGTATGTATATGTTTTTGGTTATACCTAACTCTAGTACATGATATATGAATAGAGGGATCACGGTCTCTTTTGTTGTATTAAATCGGTCTCGACGAATGATACCGATATCTGCGATCGATCGTCTGATCGTAGGGTCAGGTGCGACCCAAACTCCAGCATCACGACGGCTCTTCGCCGTCAGTGGTATACACTACCACATCTGAATAGGTTAACCTATTTAAGACCTAACCGATATTGGATTAACCGTTCAGAGTAGACATCCAATTTCCTTGCCATCAATAAAATGGACTAGGGGAGTTTTATTTGTTTCTCATTCCGACCCCTCTTTTTTTTCTCCGAATCGTACACCTTGATATCTTTTCACTTTGAATTCAACACCTCCGATAGCTGATCTGTCCGTTTCGATCGACCGTATGCCAACTGTATTTTTAAAGGAATCTTTGCTTTCCATGCGGACCATTTTGGATCAGCGGTCGAAAGAGTGAAAGAGGGCTTCTTTATCCCATTGCTGATTAATATAATTAATTACAACCGACGCATTGCCCCATATCGATAAATATATACACACACTGTTGGGCAACGTACTGTCCACTGTTGGGTAATGTATGTTGGTAAACATATATATATTCTGGGCAATTTTTATCTAATTGAGCAAATTCATTACCCAATTAATAGTTTTTATTACTCAATTTGGGGCAGATTTTAACCAATAGTTGTATGGATAGTATGTTGCCTAGGGGGCTGTTTCATAAAGCTCAGCGTAAGTTAAGAGCGACTTTAAGAACGACTGGTGAACCTTTCTTACAGACTAAAAAATCACCAATGATCATTAATGGTGAATATCATTTAGACCTAGGGTCTACCATAAAAAAGGATCACCAGTCTTTATTAAAGTCGCTCTTCACTTACGAACAGCTTTATGAAACACCCGACTGGGTTGGTTAAAAGTTGGGCATTTTTTGCCCAACTATTTTAAGAGTGTGGCAATATAGCAAAAAAGGTGATATGAACAGATTAACATTTATATTCAAGTAAATGCTTGTTACCATGACCCCAAATCGCAGGGTTTCCTTCACCCACGCTAGAACATCAATGTGAACTTGAACAAAATTAATTATTTGAAATGGAATTCAGCATTTTTGGCAGATAGATGCAAATACAATTGTATTTCCTGTTGAACAACCGTATGCTCAGAAATGATGTTTACTAACTTTAGCTATTATGTGCAGGTATGCTGACGTATCCTGACTCTGCACGCTACTTTTCGTTTGAACACGTTGCGTAATGAAGGACTTTGTCGAGGGGTAGAATGTGTAAGACGGGTTGCGTTTTGGTGGCAAATGTTGAGCGACCAAGCCATCAGAAAGAATGAATGTTTTCAAATACTGCTAATCATTATTCCATCACTTTGCAAATGTAAGACGTGAGCAGTGGCGGACCGTGACCCGGAGGAGACAAAGCATTGGAGGGGCACAGCATTGTTCACAAACAATACAGTGCCCCTCCAATCATTGTCTCCTCCGGGTCACGGTCCGCCACTGGACGTGAAGCACCATTAAATGCTTTTTGGGTCTCTGTTGCCCAATTTTTAGTTTTTATTACCCAATGTGGACAGATTTTAACCAACAGTTGTGTGGACAGTATGTTTCCCAGGGTTGGTTAAAATTTTGGCATTTTTTTGCCCAACTATTTTAAGAGTGTATAATTTCGGCACATATATCAAAACACCAACTATGGCTCTTGTTTTCCAAATGATACTTACTTGCAATCATGACAATTGCTTTCTGTACCTAAAGTAATGATTTTTCATGAGCGACTTCGAAATTTAGCTCAATGTTTATGGCAGTTAATAATGGGGAATTCAGACATGGAAGAATTTCGGTTTCCTTTGAATAGTTTCAACTTATGACTAACTCCAATAACTTGAAATATGATACATCGGCCTACCGGATCAGCCTGCTTCAAAGATAGGTTCCTAACATTCTTCCTGTCTTAGGAATGTTTTAAAGACTATTTCATTACACTTTCCAATATCTCAGCAAGATTGCGCGCGTTTGCTACTCGACGAGACCGGATACGTTTAAGCCGTCATCCCATCAAGGGGCGAACGATTTCATTATTAATATTGGATTGGTTCCCTTTTAAAGAGCAGAAAAACCTTCAAGGGGGTTCTGCGAAACATTTCAACTATCCCAAAGTGCCGCTCATTTGATTCATGATTTCATTCTGATTTTGTATTGAGAGAGAAAAAAAATGTGGCTGGAGGGTAGAGTAAGGGAAGGGGAGAGTAGGGTATCATATCGCTCATAGAATTATCGGCACGTTGAATGGAAACCCCCGCCTAAAATCCGTCCAACTGAAAACGCCCGTGGATAAAATATTTCATTTCAATTTCTAATTTATGTATTCGTGAGGGTGAGTGAATCTTGTGTGCATTTAGTTTGGGAATTCTTTAAATGATAAAAACATTGTTTTTGTGGATGACACAATTTGAACTATTCGATCGTGCGCACACGCGTGCGTGTTCGGGGTTGGGGCTTGAAGAGCATTAGTAAGGGGGACATTGCGATTAAGGGAAACTCTAACAATGTACCTCAGATGTCAAAACATAGAGTTTGTTCACTTTTATGTCAGCCTTCAGCAGCAAATACACTGTTATAAAAAACGGAAGATTTTACAGAAGAAAATAAACAAAAACAAATAAATTTTACAGCAAGAAATAAGCCAACCATTTTGTAAATTGTTATAACGGAAGATATTTTTTTTCAAACAATTTTACAGAACAGGTCTGCTTTAAAAAAGAGGGAAACGATTTATTACATTAAATTTGTAATGATACATACACCAAACACCAATATTCTGTAATTTTACACACATGAATGCACGATTACACAGTGCAGTAAGATTACAGTTGTTCTCGATACTCTGCCGCAGGAATTTATGTTTTTTTTTTAGCATAAATTTTCTACCAGTGTAGAATGAGAGTGTATGTGCGCTAAAATGTGTGTTCACTTGTTTGGGTGGGTGGGGGGTATTCGTACACTCAATTTACAATTTTAGATAATTGACTAATTTGAATTTTTGATCGCCATACATTTATGGGCTGGGCGTGTATGAATGTGGAGGGGGCGGAGGCTTCGTGCGTTAACACAAAACTGTCGGTGTGTGTCAGTATGGGAGTATGCGAGTGTTCTTGGATATTACGAAATGAATTATTTACAATTTAAAATGTTTATTTTTAATTTCACACCATCATCTAGTGTGTGATCGAAGTGTGTTTGGTGGTTTGGAAAAATGTGTAACGGTGCATCTGTGACACTGGGGGTAATTATTAAGGTATCCCGAAATAACGTGATTACACCTTTCCAGGCATCAAGGTAAATCTTTATTGAAATTCAGATCATCACGCATGTCATGTGCGTAGGGATAAGGTGTTTGTTTTCGTTTGGAGGAGAACGTGTGAGTATATATTTATAATTGATGTTTATCTTTTATTACTTTGTATCATTAATTTTCAGGGGAGGGGGCAGGTGGTTTGAACATAACTATAGAGCACGAATACTGAATCAACCGAGACATAATAATTATCTCTTCGCTCGTAAATCCTACAATAGGTGAATATTCATCTAATTTTATTCTTCCATTTCTGAGAGTATATATGATCAGATTTCTACTAGTTCACATCTGATTTTTCTCGTGCGTTCATGGGAGGGGGGGGGTCCAAACAACCTCAAGAAATTAACTTTACGTTGTATCATATCACATGTATACGTCCTGTTGTCGATAATACCACTGTGAAATAAATCTGCGCGTTCTCTGATTTCTTTGGAGGTGCAAGCCTGCACTGTGTACACAGATCACACGAAACCCTATCCCCTTTGATCACTTTCATAATCTCTAGGAGAAGCAAAGGAACAGGGCACTTACCAGATTGAAAGATACTATCGGAAGAACTTTCTTCCTGATCCAATTAGTTTCACAAGACATCTTTATAATGCATGTGCTGTTGCATCTTAATGCATTATCTAAAAAAAAAATGGACTCTATCACTTTTGTCTCTTTATATATATATAAATGTATATATATATATATATATATATATATATGTATATATATATATATATTATACTACTCATATATGCACATAAACTAGCTTTAAACAATATCAGTTTTCAATAAGTTTTTAATGTAAAATACAGTACATAAAATGCATATCACTTCTTATCAATTTCAATTAAATTCTATATTATATCACAAGTCCAATAGGCCGAATGAAAACTAAAAAAAAAAACTATTAACGTGCAGGGCTATCACAATATGATTGAATGATTATTGACGAGCTTGCCAATACAGAGCATTTATTCATTTTCACTAATTTTCAAAAAGAATTTTCAAATTTGATTATTAGACATGAAGATTCTATTCCCACCACTCATTTTCGTTTGGGGATGGGGGTCCGAAATTAATGCGAATAACATCTATTTCCTTTGTTACTTTGTGACGATAGTATACACAATGAATATGCGTTATCTCTATGATATTGTGACTCTTCTTCACGGTCCAAAGTCTCTCTTTGAATATACATACCATAGCCAAGCAACACCTCCTTTGTATACGTAGACAAAAGAAAAATATCAGCAAATGCTACAAAGAGATCTTAAAAGATGCATAGAAAGATTGAATGGGAAGAATTAAAGATGTTCAGACATTTTCCAACTTGCTATAATTATGTCCGATACTCTTTAAGTCACGTTTTATTCAATGTTACTTAGAAATAATTCCATCCCTTTCCCAATAGCCAGACATTGGTTAAAACTCTGTTGTACCCGACACCCTCAAATTATTCGAATGAATGTAATTTGAACCAATCTCTTGAACTTTCCAAGATGCCAGTTGGTATCAGAAGCTCACCGTAAAATTCACCAATATAAAAACATTACAACGATTATTGCTCATGACGGAACCGACAAAAGAGAGCACATCACATCACAAACTATATTTCCTTCTTGAATTTGTTTTTTCTTTCTTTCGCTCTTATATTATTAAAAAAAATATATTTTTTATGTGAAATGTGTGTATTTATGTGTACCTACGGTGATTGACATTTACGTGGCAAACTATAAAAACGGAGTCGTTCTTGCGGATATCCGTTCTCTCTTCTCATGCCTATCCTTCCATGCTCATCAAAATCAACATCTCTCTGCAGCATTTGCGCAATAGTTTTTGTTAACAAAATTGGTTATTACCTTGTCCCAACTGGGAAACGTATATAACTACTCCTTCATCTCCTCTTCTTTCATTTAACGTCTCTTCCCTTCCCATAAGCGATGATTTATTACCCCTGTGTGTCCGAGTGGAACTAGAACGAATATAAAGCACTCAAATCATCAACCAATATGTCAACGTCATGATTTGTGGCAATGGCGTAAATTTTACGATGATTAGCAGCAGAACAATTGTTGTGAAACTCGTATCATTAGTCTCTCAGTCGTTTTTCTCTTGCGTCACCTTTCCCTCTGATTGTCTCTCTCTATATATATAATTGTATATGACAATGTGTAAAAGCTACCTTATCTCGCATCACGGTAGGGTAGACGTGTATTAATTAATATATATATATATATATGTATATATATATATATATATATAAATGATTGCATAATATGTTATGTAGTGTAATGTAATTCTGAAATTTAAAACCGTAAATGTGGTTTGACACCGGCCCGTTTTCTGAAGTCAGGTTTAATTTAAACTCTGGTTTAAAATTATGGTTTAACTATGGAAAGCCATGCAGTTGTGACATAAATCTGTAACAGTAGAGGTTAAAATGTATCAGCTCATTGACTCTCAAATCATTCTTAACTGTCTGGGAAAGATTATTAGATATTGGCTTCACCATTAAAGAATTAGATAAGAGCACAGTAAACATGAGAATAATACAATGTAAACATAATTTTGACATGTTTTGCTTCCCATAATTTTAGCACAGAGTTAGACCATGGTCTAAGTTAAACCTGAATACGGGCAATCATTGTGTTTAACACATTGAACACGCCGTTGGACATTGTGTTCTTTCGAGTAGGGATCTTATGAAGATGTGAAGTTATTGTATAGTATATCGGCCTACTAATGGTTATATATACTTGCTTATAGAGCGCACAATACCTATTTATCATCAGAAGTTTATAAGCACTCTATAATAAATGCAGAATAATTTATAATAGCTTCAGCCGAGCTACCGTTACGCTCTCAAACGTTTCAAGGAATAAATTCCTGCCAGGTGCCAGTTTTCCTCACCTGGGTTGAGTGTAGCAGAATGTGGACCAATTTCTTGCTGAAGGATATTACACCTTAACTGCGATTCGTACCCACAACCTTCCGTTTCAAATTCAAGAAACTGATCCACTGGGCCAAACACTCCACTGTTGACTATCCGATAATCAATGGGCGACTTGATTAGGGTTTTTAAGATTATTTTTAGTGCTGAGATCGCTATGTCGGTAAATAAAATGCAATAAATTGCAATGTCAAATTAGTGCTCAGATAATCATATTCGGGTAATAACACAGCACTGAGCTACTTTAAACCAGACGCCAGCCTCGCTCTTTGTAGGGTGTTGTGTTGGGTGATAATAGTCCTTGGCTATGATACTACGGCCCAAATGAACTAAACACTTTTCATATAAACAAGTACGGTGCTAAACTCTTCTGTGCTGCATACACACGAACGAAATCTTAAACCAGAAAGGGTTTCTGGGTGCTACTGAAGAAAACTAGTTCTGCCACCGACGACGCAAGGGCAAACCACAAAGCGCCACCGTTATAATTCAATCCTGGCGCAAAAACCCAATGAAATTAAGACACCGCTCCAAGACATACAGCGTTCACACTAAAACCAGTATTCATCTTCTCTAGGCACGTTCAACCTACCGTACTACCCAATTTTTGTATTTGTGAACAGTGAGTTTAATTTAACATGCTTTGCCGATACTATCCCTATGTCTGTTTAAATGATAAGGGTAGAATTAAAAGGAAAATACGGCATATCTTATTGAAGAAAAAGGAAAATATAAGAAAGTTACGGCTTCTCTAATATATATGAAATAGTGACATGAATGCCGAAGAGAAAATTCCACGAATGAGCCGATGAAATACATTAAGTATTATGTTAAAGTATTTGGTTTTGAATATTTTAAACTAATAATAAAAAAACCATTGTGTAAATAGAATAAGTAAAATAAACGTATGTATTTCCACATCGGACAATGTCGGAGTTAAAAAGTGCAATTTTCATTTACTAGCATAACCTATGCAATAAACGATAAACTAAACTTTGCAAAGGGAATAAATACAAGTGCAAAATCGAATTCGTATGTACGATGCTGATGGGTTTTTTCCCCACTTCTCTGTGCATTTTATTTATTGTTCAAGTCTTGGCAACGTTAAATTTGGATTGACAAAGCTTTTGTGTTGTACTTTGGTATTTACGGATATTGAACGTTCAGTGATTTAAAGTACATGAAGTATGTGACACCAAATTACATTATCCAGACGTTTAGGAGATGAAATTAAGTTGACAGCTCTTCGTGATTTCTAAGAGCGTCATTATTGCACAATGCCGCGAACTAAGGTATTCACGTAAGGCTACGCGTGCATCCTTGGAAAGCTGATCAAAATGTGTTGACAAAATGTGTTGACTTCACCTAAATCACTGCGACATTATTATGATTGTGGAGCACTTGTGAATATTGTGATTGATTTGAAATTAATTACAAAATGAAAATACATATATATGAATATGAACAAATATATAAATTAATCTCAAAGTACCGAAAGCTACGACGAGGAAGGAGGGATGAAAGGAAGATGCCCTGGCAGAAAGGGACGCATCACAAAGTCTCACTATCAGAAAGCAATACTGATTTTCATGCCTTTTGGTTATTGTCAGAGATATCTCAATCTGAAATAATAATCTGCTCATCCGGGAAAAAAA
The DNA here is from genome assembly GCF_037042905.1 of Lytechinus pictus. NCBI lineage: Eukaryota > Metazoa > Echinodermata > Echinoidea > Temnopleuroida > Toxopneustidae > Lytechinus > Lytechinus pictus. The sequence continues at coordinate 23,974,631 of NC_087256.1, forward strand.
GAAAAAATAATAATTGAGATCCAAAAAAAAATGCTGTCTCCGAATAATAGGTCGCATCAAATTCTATAGCGAGAGATGGCCAGTTCGTGCATGTCAGCGTTAAAACCAGCGGCAAAACAGCTAAATCTGACCAATCCAAGCAAAGGCGCGGAAAGATTTCTTCATGCTTTGGTTTCGGTTTAGGTGATCCTTAAAGCTAGAAGATCTTAAGCATCTCCCTCCGATCAATTGAACCCTTGAAGCCAAGAGAACTATATCGTCCGGGCCGTTACCAAATACCTTATAGTCTGGTGTGTCGCTGGATAACCTATAGGCGTAGCGATATACACCTCGCGATCTTTGGAGAGGTATAGGCGTTCTGCCATCCACATTTAAAAAGGGGGTGAGGGCAGGGCGGTGACGATTTAATACCATGGGTTAAAGGAAAATGCCAAAGCGGAATATAATCATCAGTATATCTCATAGACAATGTTTTAATGGGAGAACCATACCAACATCTAACAAGTGGTTATAGACTACAATGGCGATTCCAAAATATAACAAGCATATTTTTGAAACAAATTTTATTGCCCAGGACAAGAGGATCTTGGTTCTAAAAGAACCTCTAAGTCATTCATTAAATGTTCTTATCATTATTATGGTAGAGTGCACCCTTCTTATAATAATACTCAATATTTATAACGCGCTTTTCCCACATGGCCCAAAGCGTCACAATTTCAGTTAACATATTTATACAACCAAAAAAATCAGAATGACATATTAAACGAAGGCAGTTGCCTAGAACAAAAGAGTTTCAAGGGACTTATTAAAGAACTCGATTGTTGGGGATTGTCTTATTGTGAGAGGGAGTTTGTTCCATTCCATTGAGGATGCAACGGTGAATCTCCGGTCTCTTTTCTTTTAGTTGGATCTGTTATTTAAGTGGGTCTTCAGAATATCTATTTCTTCTACCTGGGACATAAGTTTCTAAACAATCAGACAAGTATTTTGGGGCTAGGTTATAGAGTGATTTGTATACAAAAATGAAGTAACTTAAAAATAATTCGTTGTCTAATAGGGAGCCAGTGTAAATTATGTAAAGGGGTTCAGGAGGTGTATCACGACGGACTTCAAATATAAGACGGGCAGCCCAATTCTGGAGGTGCTGGAGACGATTGATGGTATTGAAGAAGGAAGACAATTACAGAAATCAAGACGAGAAAGGATAAGGGAGCGTATGGCATGGTTAGCAGTTGACTGATCATTAAACCTACGAATTCTAGTTATGTTCCTCAAATGATATGTAACAATACAACAAACAGTGCAAATATGATAATTCATAGTCATATGTTTATCAAAATATACTCCTAGGTTCTTAATTTTTTTCTGAAGGATTAATACGAAGATCACCAATTTCTAGTTGAATATCAGGCAATTTCTTCGAATTGTGTGGGGAGGTAGCTATGAAAAATTCAGTTTTTGTTTTTGTTTACAGTCATCCACTGTTTGATGTCAAGTATGCATCTCTGCAGTTTATCAAGGGCATTTTCGAGGTCTCCTGCAGTTTTAGGGTCAAAATATATGTATAACTGAGTATCATCTGCGTAGAGATGATAACTAATAGCATGAAGTCTTGCTATGTCACCCACCGGAAGTGTATATACTGAATAACCTACAGGACCAATAACCGAGCCTTGTGGTAGTCCAAAGTTAGAGATTTGGGGTTTGGATAATTCACCCGATATTTCAACCTGAGAGGACTAACCACTTAGATGTGACTTAAACCACGTCAAAGCAACGGATCTAACTCCGATTCTACTGTACAAGTGTGATAAAAAAAGTATAATGATCTATAGTATCAAAAGCAGCAGATACATCAATACAACTTTGTTGGAATTAAGTGCAAACATTATATAATTTTTTACGTTAACAAGAGCGGATTCTACACAGTGTAGACACTGGAGTGTATCCATTCCAGTCATGCTAACTGGAATGGATCAAGTAAACTGTTGGATTCCATATGCTGGATTATTTGATTACAAACAACATTTTCAATGAGCTTACCAACAAAAGTTAAATTTGAAATTGGTCTATAGCTTTTTAGCTGGTTTTTATCTAAAGTAGACATTTTCAAGGATGGTTTGATGATAGCAGTGTGAGCCCCTATAGGATAAACGCCAGTAATTAGTGAACTATTGACGACACCTGTAAGTAAGGGAAGCAGATTATCAATGTTTTCTTTCAAGAGCCAAGTTGGGATGGGATCAAAACGGCAAGTAGCACTAGAGCATGACGTAATCACTTTGAGCAATTCTGATGGTGTGAGTAAAGTAAACGAAGTAAACAAAGTAATTCCCTCAACTTCTATATCCTCAAACTTTTGATCAGGAATCAAATTTAGGGAGTCAATTTCTGCTCTAATCATTTTGATTTTGTCCACAAAGAAAGAGGAAAATTGGGAGCACAGTAATTGTGCCGAATCATAAACTGGAAGATGAGCCACCTTCCTATTTAGAAGAAACTGAATGACTGTAAAAAAATCTTTAACTGAACTAGTGCTTAACTTTAAATTTTTTTAAGGTAGCCTTCTTTGGCAGACTGAACAACATCTGTTACATGATTATTTGCTTTGATGTAAAGTCTCTGATCAGACTCTTGCCTTGTTTTACGCCACTTGCGTTCCAATCTTCGACGCTCTTGGCGAGCTTCAAAAATAGACTCATTGAACCATGGCATTCGGGGTTTTACAGGCTTTGATTAAGTTTCACATATCAATCACGACTCCCCTTCTATGTGAAGCAGAGGAGCTTCGAAGAAACATATCATTTTGAAAACGGAGCTTTATAGTTATTGTGTCCTTTTAGTTTGATGCCGATGTTTCCATGCTAAAGGGTGTCCTTTTAGTTTGGTGCTGGTGTTTCCTTGATAATGGATCGTCCAAGGGGCAACGTACACATGGACATAACTAATTTAGATGACGTTAATACCTTGGTCACATTTGCACTACGGCGGCCGTACGGCGAGTCGAAAACAGGCGTTTTATTAATTTTAATTCAAACCACCTATATGTAGTTGGTACAAAAAAATGTTTAAACGGCTGTTTTCGACTCGCCGTACGGCCGCCGTAGAGCAAATGTGACCAAGTGATTAGTTGGAAATGAATAAAAGACGTTAAGTCCAATGCCGATTCCGTATTAGTTCACTTATACGGTTGGTATCCTTTTCTCTGGCACTTGTGGAGTGAGATTGGATATTTCGTTATCCATGCAACGACCCAAAAGGGGGTGATATAATTTCTCCCCTTAGAGATAAAAATTGCGTTTAATCTTTATGTGTTAACACCTAATGCGCACAGCCCTGCCATCCTACTATGTTTGGAATTCATGTATTTATGATCCGTCTGGGAGATATGAAATTATTGGATTTAATACTTTACCTCTCGTGTCAATCCAATGGTCTATGACTATAAAACAAACACTAGCCTTAATGACATTTGTCGATATTGGGTTTAGTCATGTTCCATTAATTCAAAACCCGTCTAGACCTTCACACGAACAATTTTGGTGTATTGCCTCGACTAACTCCTTTCAACCAAATTCGTCATGCTCCTTTTCATTACGTTGAATAATGAATACGAAGTGAAGAAAAAAATAATGCGTCAGTCAGATTAACGTAACCGACTCCAAACCGACCGATAATCGGTATTTGGTAATAACGTAATATATTTCGTCTGTCTGGAGTCACTTTTGCCAATGTGACTGTACCCTGAGTAGGGGGCGGATTCAGGATTCTACAAAAGGGAAAAAGATCACACAGTCGAACGTCGAAAACAGGAGGGAAATAAAAAATCGATCGCTATAGAAGAAAGATTTCATCAATCGAAGACGAATCGGTATCCCATCAATACACTCAGCGAGGCTGAGGGTGTGATTTTTTTATGTTTAATTTATTTTTATGAATTTGTTATTATAACTTTCTCAAATTTATTTTTATTTTATGATACTGTAAATGAAAATAAAGTCATGTTCAACTTGAGATTAATTTATTATAAATGTCTTTGCAGTTTTTATAATTCTCTCATAGTTGCATCTGTCTCTAGAAGATTCCGTTCAGTATTACTATTCCCTTTGTGAATATGAATTGTCAAAGAAATGTGTATAGATTGACTATAACTATAGTGGAGCGTTGTGGCCCAGTGGATTAGTCTCCGGACTTTTGAAACAGAGGGTCGTGGGTTCGAATCCCAGCCATGGCGTAATTTCCTTCAGCAAGAAACTGATCCACAATGTGCTGCACTCAACCCAGGTGAGGTAAATGGGTACCGGTAGGAAGTAATTCCTTAAAAAGCTGTGTGCGCTATGAACGCCTAGCTTAGCCGGGTAATATAGGAGCGCCTTGAGCACCTAACAAGGTGGATATGTGCGCAATATAAATACCCTATATTATTATTATAACTATTTGAATAACTAAGTTTAAATGTTTATGTATGAACTCTGAATCAATTATGTCGATGATTTCATGTTATATGTTGTTTCCACAAGTCATATACATGTATATATGCACTCTAAAAACACTGAGTAAAATTTTACCCAATATCGGGTGGAAAGGGAACATGCACGTTTGCTGGGTATTTTTTTTTACCTCATATTGGGATAATTGTATGCAATTAAGGGTAAGTTTCAACGCAGCATTGCGTAAAATGAACAAGCTATTTGGTATCTTTTTAACCAACCAACATACATGTTCCCATTTTACTCGATATTGGGTGAACCCTTTTTTAGAGTGTGAGGGAGAAATAAAATCTTATTAAAAAAAAAGGAAAGGAGAGCCCTTATCGTTCACCAATAACTTTCAATGTAATTCCCTATGTACGAAATAATTCAAATATTCATTACTTTTGTAGACCCAACATGCCAATTGTGGGAAGTTATATTAGAAAGAATATCTACACGTATAGTAAACTCAGTTAAAAATTGGAATCAAATGTAGTTTTTGAGACCCGTTTGATTGCACAGATTGTGCAGTGCACTTTCACTTTAGGGTCTCGTAGTAGGCACACAATCTTAGCTATCAAGTCAAGCAAAAATTATTCCGTGATCGTTGTGGAAGAAATAATTTGTTCTTTATTTGATTGTTTGCCCTTTCATTGAAGTCCTATTGATAATTATTATACATAAATCATGATTTTCTTTTCTCATGTCAGATTGGAAATGACCATGAAAACAGTCTCCGATTGCATTTTGTAATAATTGCAATTGGAAATAACTTTCCCTCTCTCTCTTTCTCTTTCGTTAGACAATAGTAGTTTTCTTTCCTCTAAGCGGTTTTCCGACTTATTTACGTCACATTTAACCTATACTAAGAGCATACATACTCGGTACAACCACGCCAACTTGCTATAAAACGCGGTCTACCATTTCGTCTTTGTGGCCTCCCCCTTTTTTAAAAAGTCTTTTGATCTATGGGTCTACATCATACGCATTACGAGAAATGAATCAGCGCGCGTGCCTCCTATTTTTAAAATGAAATGAGACAGACCTGAGAAAGAAGACTGCCCTTGCTTCTGGATTCGGAACAGAATTGTTATTCCAGAAACAATAATTTCGGCAAGGGGAAATGAATTCCGTAGAAGCAGAATTTAATTGAGTCATTAATCTTTCACCATCCCATTTCAAAGCAGACAGAGCATAAACGATACCTGAATGTAGTAACTCCGGGAAGAGCGAACAATTAGCATTGTACAGATCAGGACGACGACTGAAATATGCATAAAGTTGCCCTGAACCCTCATCGAAAGTGCACGCTATATATGAACTAGGTGATTATTACATCCGGACAATCAGATATTACAAAAAGGGAAGGAAGAGCAAGGGGATATCATTAAAAATGATGTAGGACAAGGGTGTATAATCAATGCGAAAGAAAAAAAAGAAGAAGAGAGGAACAACTACAATGAAGTAAAACATACAGTAGTATGTTTTTGTTGGATGCATGTATGTTATTCACGTTGGATCCAAGTTATTTTTGTTGGAAATAGAAAGGGTGGGGTGTGGAAGAAAATGCAAATAGAGATAGCAAATAAAGGGGTCAATAGAGAATGTCAGAAAGGGTGAGAGAAAAAAAAATGAGAAGGATAAGTCAATTTAACGCGAGCGTGAATGTGTGTGCACGTGCGTGAAGACATGTAGGTGTGGGTGTGGGTTTGAGAGATGGTGAGAAAGAGAGAGAGAAAGCGTTAGTGAGTGTGAGAGGGGAGATATGGAACAAGCGATTATGCTTTCCTATACCTGTTGCCAAACACGGAACACATTGATAAAGATGCCGAAAAGAGAGAAAAAGAGGGAAAGATCTGAAGTACGTACATCATAAAAACCTAAACATTTGGGCGCACGCAAAAGCACCACTTTCTTTGGGCGTTAAAATCACATCATCTGGAACAAACTCGAAACACGATTTCTTCTGGAGTAGTAATATACCCTCAAGTTTCATTCATTAGTTACACGTTTCCCTAATGAGATATGTAGTTTTTCCTCTAATCATTTGAAAAAAAACCTTTTCAATGATTTGAGAGCACTTAAAGAAGTGTGAATGACATAGGCACCGAAGGCTTATTGAAAATTTGAAAATTGAAATCAAGGTACTTAATTCCGAAGCCTTTCAAAATGGATCAAGAGGATCTACAGTGACATAGAAAGCGTAGTAGGCTCAAAGGAGCCATAAACATATAGCCTTTGGGGTTCACTAATTTGAGGCAATGGGACAATACTTTTAATCAACTACAATTGAAAGGCCATCGGTTAGCTTCTAGTGCGGTAGAGTTTAGATCTATCTTGTCTTATCTTATCGTCTTGTATTGATTCTAGTGGAGAGCTTTCCAGTTAAGATCAGGACTCTGATCTGACTTTATTTGTTTGGAATAGGGTTATCAACGCCACATAAATTAGCTGTATATACGAGAAAACACCGAAACGTCGTCAAATTATACGAAAAATGAATGTTTCCAAAAAGAGATTATGTCTTTGAATTAAATAAAATCTACAAGATTAAACAAAGGTTGATACCAAGTTGGATTCATTTTTTTCCGGGGGGGGGGGGGTGGGTTGCAACTGTTTCCTTAACGGGCTTTGGGCATAAATATACTCTCGAATCTTTAAGTACAATTTTTCTAAAGCTATTTTGATTAGAAAAAAATGCTTGCAGAACTAAAATAGTATCCCGAATAAAAAGTCATTTTTATCGTCATCGTTTATCTTTCACATCTCGATGAGCTAAACATTTCTTATATTTTTAATCCATGACTATATGTCAACTACCTTTGTAAAAGGTGATGAATAAGTGTCCTTCATGACTGTCGTGAATATATATACACTTTTATCAAAATAAATTTCAATATGTCATTTCGACTTACATTTTGGTTCAATATTAATGGAGCATAGCATGTTGCAAAGCATTTTAAAACGTCGTAATAATAAACAAAATGTCAAAATACATTATTCAAGCCCAATGTACTAAGAGCTTTTATGCAGCATGTCACAACTTTCACCTTAAAAGGCTTAGTTTCCCGTATTAGTCCACCCTAGTTGCTTCAGAATATATTTTCTTCATCAATTAACCTATGCACACTGTACTATATGTAGTACAATCAAATGGGATATCTACTGAAATGACGCCACAAATGTTGTTTGAATGGTAATGATGTTTTTTTGTAGAAGTCACGTGTTAGATTGTGACACATCGAAATATAGCTATTAAGTGAAAATTGCCCAATATATAGTATTGCTCAATAACGTTTTCAAAAGTTGGTATAATAACAAGGATATTATACGTTTGTATCTAAAGGAGGTTCCCAATGTCTGTAATATATATATATATATATATATTATGTATATGTTTTTCAATCTTGATATCTTCAAATGAATACGAATTTGGTTAGAAATAATATAATTTCTCGTAGCTTCTGTGTGTCCAATGGCGACGATTTGCGTAAATTGCAGGTAAATGCATTCTGCCAATTTCCTAAACTTTTTTTAAAAATATGTATGAATATCTCTTCCGGGGTTGGCTGCAGTATTTTGGCACCCAACCTATATAGGTGCTGTCTGACCCCCATCCCGCCCACACACATGCCTTTACGTGTCAAACGTGTTTATAAAAAAAAACGACCATGTTGATTTCATATATATTGTCTGAATATATTGACGAGTACTCAAACAAATTTTGAAGTTGCATATTTTTTTTGTCCTTTGCGATAGAAAAAAAACATGGAATGGGGTGATTTTTTAGGGCACATAGATTCAAAATGTTCAGTCACTTAGTTTGTGGGAAAAGGTGCCTTGTGGCTTTTATTGGAAAAGTACAAACGTTAACAGAAAAGCTAAAGGGTGATTAATGTACTCAATGTATTCTCAAAATTGAACTGTAATTTAGCAATTGACATTTGTAATACTAGTACTGGAATGAGAGCATAATTGCCATTAATGAAACTTTATTAAAACTTTTGACATGCCTTATTATTCCCAAGACTGAATACAGTCAAAGTAAAATAACAAAGGGTGTCTGCCTCCACATGAAAAAAATAAATTCACCGACATTGTAACTGTATATTAAGCATACAAAACAGTAGGTCCAAAGTTTTAACCAAAAAGGGTTTGGTCAAAATTGTAATAATTTCTTGACGGAAATATTCAACAAAATAGAATCAATTTCGAGAGTTTTTGAAATGGAACTAATTTATGGAACAATTTATTAACATAACAGTCTGCCAACAAACAAACGAGGGGAGGGGAGCAGAACATTTTTTAAATGTATGAGTATTATCGCTGTCCTGCGATGACCTTGCGTAATCCATGCAATCGATGATCAATCATCATTGGGAAACCATGATTTTCCTGTCTGTTGACTGGTGTTACCATGGTAATTGAGATATAAAAGTCGTGTTTCTTGTAATAAAGTTCATAGAAATGGTCCCTGCCGAGTCAGACACAGTAGGACCATCTGCTGCCAACCAAGGAGGTCGAGTGGAAAATATCAATATAATGTTAAACATCACGTTCCAGAAGACAAATAATTGGCTGGGTGAATATAACCTCTGATTACTTCGTAATCTTCTTCAAGGGAAACAACGATTAATTCCTCCCTGAACATGTGGAATAAGCATTGTTTAATAATACATGGTTCAGTCAAGTTGGTCCTTATTGTCAAATATGTAAAAACTTTAAATATTGTATAATTCAAACAATAAACATAGAAATAGTGAGTGATGGACATCATCGACTGACCCATTTGCATGTCACTGAGTTGTGCATATCACCGTTTTGTGAAAAATGAGCGAAACTCCAAAATGCCATAATTTTTTTTTATTTAACATCAGATTTTGATGAAACTTTCAGCATTATATTTGTTTGATTTTTTTCCATTTATTCAAATCAACATTTTTCTGAGGTGGACTTGACCTTTAAAAAATAGTCGTAAAGATATAAACAATTTAGCTGATGAGATGATATCAATAACGACAATTTCTTTATAATAATGAATACGATGATGATTATCATTATCGTCTTAATTTTTGGTCGTTATCACCATTATCAGTACTATTTTGTGATTATCATAATTATGATCATATTGATATCTATGATGATGGTGATGATGACCATGACGAATATGATGATGCTCATGATGATGATGGTAGTGTTGATAATGATGATGCTGTTGATGATTGTGATTGTGAAGACGATTATTATAATAAATATTGTAATTATATTGAATGTTATCCGGTATTATCATGCTTAGCATCAAGTTGCTCTCAAATTTAAATCAACCAGGTATAGATTTCGACTCGAACGAACATGACCTGCACATCTAATGAAGATATTAAACTACTTCATACCATGGATAGTGGTTAGGATGATGTCGACGATAATGATGATGGTCGTCATTATCATTATGATTGTCATGATCAATTTATCAAATCAAAATCAACTTGGAATTGAATTTTTCTCGAGCAGTCAACGAGTTGTACAGAGTGATTCAGAAAAAAGTTCCATCAGTTTGAAGTTGTCTTTTCTGAAGTATGGAATTTAATCATTGACCTATTGACTTGTCCTGGTAGAGTTCTCGCATATTTTGGTATCATTTTCATATGGATCTTTGCATGCTGATTACGAGACAATCTCCAGTAGGTGGTAAAATCTCAGTTGCGCCAAGTCGCTGGGTGAAGAATGAAGGCAGGAAGATAACTACCAAACCTTCCACACGCATACACACACACACACCTATACACCCACCCATACACACCCACAAACACATCACACTTCACCTATCCCAAGCACACTACCGCCACCCACACATCCACCAACACCCACACACACTTGTGTTAGACTCATCATAAGTAACTGCTTCCAAATCAGGCAAGCCATTTTGAATGTTGTTACAACAATCATAACAATGGGACAGGTGTCCATCATTGATCATTAAAATACATAGCCGTAAAGGTAAGGAGACATAGAGGAATTTCTCCAGAGGGAACGTGAACACTGCTGTATGAAGCGTTAAAAAAACATTTCTGTTGATGGGTGTACACTGTATGTGTGAATGCGTGTATGCGAGAGAGGTAATACATGTATGTAACGTGTGAGGGTGTAGCTATGTGTGCGCCTTTTGTGTAGAATACTGGGTAGGTGTTTTTCTGCATGTACACAATTACTTTTTTACACTTTGATCTGTTCATCACCCAGCAACTTGGCGCAACTGAGATTCTACCACCTTCATAGTATTGTCTCGCAGTCAGTCATGCATGCACAGATCCGTATGAAAATACATGTAATTCCAAAATATGCGACGATAAGGACTCTATCAGGGCATATCAATGACTCAATGATTAAATATTTATACTTCTGACAAGACAACTACAAGCTGGCACCTTTCCCCACTCTGTTAATCTAATGTAGATATGAAACAACTTCTGATCATGGAAAACGGCTAGTGTGATGATAATGCAGATGGTAATGATGATGATAATGTTAATGATGGTGAAGATGATGCTAATGGCTATAAAGATGATGACGATGATGATAAAGATTACGATATTATCAGTTGTACGTGTCATAATACCAATACAAACTTACATTACAATACTGTATTAATACAAAATGAGAAAATGACATTACCCCCAAAATGATGGAACGGAACGAAGTAATGTTAATGATTTCACTTGCTTACTACTTTAGAAAAAAAAATGGGTTCGGGGGTTATTATTGTATTTGAAATGCTCTTCCCGACTTTAACTCGCACCCCAGCATTGTGACATTATACCAGTGATAATTGATACATTGATAATGTTTCTATACCCAGTACAAGAGACCAATGCCCCACCCGATTTCTTTTCCCCTCTTTCGTATTATAGTTGGCATGTTTTGTTAACCACCCCACCATTGCTCACTAGGCGACTGTAAAACAGAATATGAAACGGGCAAGGACGATGTAGGGAAAGAGAGCGAGATGGAATAATATCACAACTTGCACTTGAATTGGATACAGAAAATGAGCAAACGCATAAAAACTTAAGGAATACTATATATATATTAGAGGAAAAGGATGCGAATTTGAAAGAAGAAAAAGTTATGAAGATAAAGTTATGATATTGTTAAACATGCATACACCACTGAATAATACAATCCTATTTAACCGATTTTAAGGTGAATAGCTTCTCACGGCCACACTTTTTTTTCAGCATCACGAGCGACAAAAATGAAAGGCAATTAGTTTGGCATTTTTCGAATTGCCTCGAAGAAAAATATATCGCATATCGAAATCTGTCAATATACCAAAGGCTACTTTTGTTCATAACTCTAAATTACACGTGTATGGACAACAGACACTTCTTGGTTCTACTCATATTGTATATATCTGAATATCTACTCGTCTTAGGGATACAATCTGACCTGTACCACCAGGGTTTCGGACACTGCTAGATCAGTGACATCTGCTTTTCTACCGATCTTTGAAAACAGGATCGTTTTTTTCACTAACTATGATGTGTGAACAACAACAACAACATAAAACGATTAAAGTATGTTGTGACTCTTGTCCAATCAGCAGGGCGAATACATGTACATACTGTTCATGATCACAATCTAGATTTTCCTTTTAGCTTATCACTTCTTATCGAGGTTTAAGTTTTTTTTTACTAAACCCATAGTTCACGGCAGGCCCATCGGAACCACTACCGGCCGTACGTGATTTACCGTTCAAAGCTCACCCAAATGGATGTTCTTTAGAATGTGAATTCAAAAGAATTTGGCATTGTTAGACCTCACGAGATCACTACATTGAGTTTAAACCTCTATTAGTCAAAATCCATGAAAATTTTATCAAATTTCGCAATATAGTTAATATGGACACTCTATTTGTATTGCTATTTGTTTGCTCTTCAAAGTCTAACATCACTGTCGATTCTTTAAGAAAAGGTGTGAAAAATAACAAAAACCCCGACAAATTTTCTCAAAAATGAAAAATTTCATTAACAAACTTGAAAAGTACAATAGATGCTGCATTTTATTCAAAAACCATGTCATTTTCACCAAATTTCGCAAAGTTGTAGAGAAAGGTAAATCCAAGAGGCGCAAGCATTAAAAAATAGCGGTGTCATGTGCATGTTTTTAAACTATCAACACTTTTTTAAAGCAAATGTGCTTTTTAAAACACACAAAAAAACCGCGCCAAATGCTTGTATCTTTGTGAAGAAAAATTCAAATTAACAACCACCCTTGCCCGTATTCCACTCGGTATTCATGGAAAAAATAAAAAGGCTAATTATTTTCAAGTCAATTTAAACCAAACCAGCCATCCATAGGCCTTTTCATCTAAGTTATATCCAATAATATTGGTTTACGCCTGTGCTCGACTGCTCGTATTATTATTATTATTATTTTGTAAGATACGCATGTTCATGAATTTCAAATCATCTTTCAACTTTGTTGCGACGGGCCAGGGGCCCGTTTCATAAAGAGTTACAACTGTTGTAACTTTGCCATTATGGCAACTACCATGACAACAGGGCTCAGCAGCCAATCAAAATCAAGGTTACCATGGAATTTGCCACGGTATTGACATTAGGTTCTGGTCAGTTGCCAACCGTAATTTCTTGTTTGTATTGTTTAAGCCTGTAAATTCGCGCAAACATGGCGACGCTTGCCCATGCGCAGAAGGTATGTGAAGTACGTAAGCGGCAAGAAAAGTTTCAGGATTGAAGTACAAACATTGCATTTCAACAGACCCATGCCAATATATTATGAAACATTGCATTAGCATATACTTCTGATATTGGGCATTAGTACTTATTTTAAGATACATTAACAGGACCTAATTGCACAAGCTTAATTTACTTGTACATATGCCTTAGTAAGGAGCGCTTATAAATGCTTCGAAAGACACATTATTAAAACCAATTAACTAACACCCACAAACATGGAAGGAAAAGACAAGCACTAGTACCAACTGTTAAATCTAACAAACGATGTTTATTAAGCAAAATACTCAAACGATTTTAATACTCCACAACGCCTTTCCTAGGTGAATCTATATCTCAAACACTGCAATTAATAGCAAAATCGAATGACGAGAGCTGTACAGGGGAGGGTGGAATCCCTCTCCCTTAGCCTGGCGGAAATCATCGGACATCGATGGATAGCGCCACCACCACACTAAACTTAACCAACAACCTTAATTGTGTGGCTTTCAATCCAGGGTGTTTCGTAAAACCGTTCGTAAAGTTATGCATGACTTTACGAGACACTAAAACATGCTCTTATGAGCAGAATCATCTACAAATATGGATATTGCCTAAATAGTACCAAAGGGCCAGTCGTGCGGCAAGTCATGTGAAGTTTATAAGAACAGCATTTGGAAACGTCCTCAGAGCTCATAACGTATGGTCATCGGCAACAGTCTATAAACCTTAGGCCATCGTGGATGTACATGACCTACTTTCATTTATGAATAAAACCAACCTTGACTATCCTAATCTCCAAATTACAGAGAAACGTCAATTACCACAATTACAGAATTGGGTAAGACGGACAACATTAAAGCGCGTGCGCCCTTTAGACCCTTCCGCGGCAACCTCATCCCCAGGTCCTCAGCCGTGTACTTTTTCGTCTTGTCATGCGTGCGTAGCCCCGACCTTATGATGCGATCCCATTGATTTCGCTTCGTCATACGTCTATATTATCATCCATATTATGTTTGACCTGAATTTTGCAGCCAATAACAGGGCTAAATAAATACACTTTGGCGGGAAATCGTGCAGAAAACAAATAAAGTGTTGGCGCGATACACATATCGTATTTCTGAACTGGAGGAAATGTCATGTTTTCAGCTGGACATGTAGGAGGGACTATTGCACTGTCCGTGAAATTATCTGATAAATACCTGTACACTGAGACCGGGTATTAAATTTGAGTTTACCCTCAGCTTGCGAATTCTGGATTTTTCATTAAAGACATCCATACACTACAAACCTCCGGGGTTGGTTCCTCTTGTTTCTTCTTCTTCTTCTTTTTTTTTTTGGGGGGGGGGGGGGAGGGGGTGTAATGGTATCGTCATTTTGCGGACATGCATCTTCTTCAGAAAAAAATGCATTAGAAGCGAATAAGAAGTATTATATTTGTACGTAAACGATTAAATTAGCCTTGGAATGACATTAGTAACATTTTGTTTTATTAATGCGTAGTGTAAAAAAAGCCTGGTAATCGCAAGAAACACACATAGTTATTCAGACTTCCCTCAATTATAATCACAGACATATGGAGTGTTTCAAGAAACTCGCAATCGCTGCTAAGCAATTTTAGTTCTCCAAATTAATCATGACTTGTAATTAATTACAACTTTGTGATTGATCACTGGTCTAATTGTTGTATCAACAAGCATGGATTGATTTGCGAGAGTTAAAACTGATCTATCACTTATAATTTGCAACTGAAATTTGCAATTAATGGCAAATATCTTATTGAAACAAGAGTTCATCATGTCCACAGAAGGCTGGTTTTGCAATAAGGTGAGGAGAAGAAGTCTTTGACGGCGTCTTATGACTCAATGGCCCGTATTCTGAAGTCGGGTTTAATTTAAACTCAGGTTTAAAGTTGTGGTTTAAGTATGGATAGCCACTTGTTACATAAATCACTAACAGTAGAAATATCAAACTTCAGCTCATTTGGCTCGCAAATCATTCATAACTGTCTAGGAAGTATAAATAGATTATTGTCTTCCCCATCGATGAACCACAACTTTAAACCTGAGTTTAAGTTAAACCCGACTTCAGAATACGGGCCAATGTAGGTACTGTAGTATGGATTTTCCTTCAAGTCATTAATATTCGTAACGATTTATGAGTTTTGTGAATAACCAATTAGCGGAACCCTATCCATCATACCTCAACTGGTCCAAGACGTCCTCGTTACAATTATGCAAAATCCTACACTTAATGTTTAGATACTAGCAATCGTAAAAGGTCGCATAGCAAGGCTACAGCCACACCAACGAAATCGGCTAAGACTGATCAAAGCTATTAAGTTATTTCAAATGGCATATCATCTGCCTGTTCCGACCAGTTCTGGTAATGTGCCCGTACCGCATAAGAGTTATATAAATACATTATTCTTGACAAAACAAATATTCTATCTGCGAAAGCATTGATATAATTCGCTTTATTCTATTTTAATACACACTTTCCACATCGACGCACAGTTGTCAGCAGAACGAATAACCTGTATACTTGTGTATACTTGAATACTGTAATATGATATGGAGCAATCGATTTTAATTGATCCAGGTAAGGTTTGGACACCTGCCGTGTTAAAGGAATCTCACCTGTTCTACTTCCTTTCTTGGAATAAATGTTCATTTTTTGGTTTGTCTAGTGTGTCCTTTACTTTCAGATGCATATCATTCGAAACTCATAAGATATGGCCTATTGTCGAAGTAGTAGAACTAGCTCGGCTCAAAGAGAAGACTTCTCTACAAATCTTCACCAACAAGATCAAGGCGTACATGAGGAAACACCCTTTCAAAGCCCTTTCAAATCAGGCACACCCAAACCGCACAACCCACACACACGTTTCCGCTTGCACGTGACTCGCGCACGCATAATGCATATGCGCACAAATTGATTATTTGTGCGCAGACAAAATTGGAAATTAGAAGGAATTACTTTCCCTTAAGAACTAAATCAGAAAATTGTTTAGTGAATTTGATAAAGAAGTAACCGAAATCGCGTCTATTTTGTATATACTTGACGCATATTCTTGAAGCTGCACTTTTCCTAATTACACTCCTTTCAAAATGTTAGCATTTCCATTCAATATTTCAAAATGATGAAGTTCATCGGTTGCTGATTGATGTTTTCCATTGTAGTTATGTTTTTTCGAGTCTTCCACCTTTTATATTCTGATATCACGTTACTTTCCGCGTCAGTGATGCTGGGAGTCGATCCTAACAAGAAACCCCCACAAGGGCCCTGTCTTACAGAGAGTTGTGATTGATCTGATGAAGCTTTTCTATATAGAAATCCATTCGTGTCATAATTTTCCTTCAGGAAATGTGCACAATGTCCTTTGTAAACAAAGAGGAGCATACTGAATCGCCAAGAAAACGATCAAAACGGAATTGGTTTCACTTTTGGTTTGGGGGTATGTTTTAATAGAGGTGCCGTCTTACAGAGAAGAAAATTTGATCCGATCAACCACAACTATGGAAAGCCAACATCGTCTACATATAAAATGCAATTTTTTTATTTTTTTTTATTTTTTTGATATGATGAATTTTCATATTTATTAAAATACATCATATCTTTAAAAAAAACCTGTTGAATAAACATGCGTTTTATATGTAGACGATGTTAGCTTTCAATAGTTGTGGTTGATCGGATCAATCGTAACTCTTTGTAAGATGGCGCCTCTATAAAAACATAACCCCGAACCAAAAGTGGAACAAATTGCGTGTATATTATCTCAATGATAGACGTCGCTCCTGCGGTGTCATAACCGACAACCGAGATCACCTAAATGCAATTAGCTGAGGGGAAGAGCTTTATATTACGGTAATGCATAGGGGACATGCATGTTCGAATCGTCAGTAACCCCGACATGATTGATAACAGCATTCCTAGACTTTTTCAAAAAGAATGCACATTGATATTGGGGGTTAATACTGACTTTCAGATAATGATTGATAAAGTTTGGTGTGTATGGGTATATATATAGATATCTTAACCAAATATTTCCGTGTAGCGTCTTGGTCTAGTCTTAATGACTCTCGTCTTTCAATCTGAGGGACGCAGATTCGATTCCTAGCAATGGCGTGTTTTCCTTCAGCAAGATGTTTATCCACATTGTGCGGCACTCAACCCAGGTGAGGTGAATGGGTACCTGGTAGGAAATTATTCCTTGAAACGCAGCTTGCGTAACAGCTGCTCTGCTGAAGCCGGATTGATTATAAATTATGTAATACTGTACAGCACTTAGAGATTTCTGATAAAGTAAGATTTATGCGCTACATTTATAGCAAGTATAATTACCAATATTGTAATATAAGGAGACGCAGTAAGAAAGAGAAACGGAAAGAGGATAACAGGGGGTGAATGAAAGAGATAAAATATTAGCTACCGATTTCCGTACAAGGTGATCTCTTCTTGCTTCACTGTTCTACTGAGACCTAACTGCCTATTAATAGTGCCTCCAGGGTCGGCGCTAGAGTCGGACAGGGGCGGCTGACTTTCGAAGAATAAAAAAAAAGGAAGCGGGGAAAAGGGGTGAAAGAAGAGTATTGAGAGAGAGGTCGTGTTGTAATTATCATCCCTGTAATTCAAATGAGAGAAAAAATTACGCAACCTATAGCTCGTTTTGCCCCCAACCCCCACCCTTTCCGGTATCAAAATACTCGGTCACCACATGTGGGTGCCACTCTCTAGAGCTTTTTTCAACGTGGTATCGCATCTAGCCCCGACGGCTGTAACAACCATGGTGACTTGTAAAAAGCCCCTGCATGTGATTAAAACACAGAATTACGTCAGATTTTTTGGGCCAAAATGTACTGCCACCGAATGCGCAATACGGTCGGGAAAGTTCTTACGGTTGTTACCCCTCCAGCAACGTCATTCCAGGTTTCTCGTATGCTTTAAAGCCATGGGCTGTTAGACAGATCATCCTATGATCTCCTGGTAAACTCCAGTAATGAGAATGGAGATCAAGATACAAACCACTCCAAATCCCAACTGGAATGACTTACAACCGGCCTACTTCCCGATGCCTTGTGGCTTGTAAAATATCTCGGGAAAATGTCCTGGATTTTCCTAGCTTCTACTCTAGCTAGCAAGTATTCTTGAAAAGTAACAAGATGAAATCCTGTGCATTTTTTTAAAAGTTAAAGTTACACCAATTTTCATTTCTGGGTTCTACCAATTAGCGTTCCCATCGACCAAACATGCCCTTCGTGGCAGCAGCATGTGGCTTCACCTATAAGTTGTTCTTCACTGCCGTCCTTCCGCCTTTGTTTGACTTGTTCCCCATTCGGGAGAGATGTCATGACGACAAACTCAAACGAGACTTGTATAAAGGGCCACAGAACAGCTGAACATGCCCAACCCCATTTGAGATCAGAATACTTTGTGATTACTAACCAAAATAGACATTTCTTATTCCATCAAGGCGCGTGCGCGAAGAATATTTAGAAAACACGACTGTGGTGAACCAGTGGTTACTCGGCTTTGAAATGCCCCAACAACAACATAATGATGTGTTTCAATAACGTTAATTTTACCCAAACCAAATGTTGATCATTTCAAGCACATCTCAAGCTAAGTTAATGGCATTACTGTTGTTTTATCCTTACATTGCGCTATGATATATTTCCTCATTATTTTTAAAAGTCAGTAGCGTCAACAGCAAACATTTTGAGGGGGTCAAACATGATGTATCGGGCAAAATTTTTCTTTAAAAAGTGTTGAGTAAGTGTATCGAGCGAGCACAACTTAAAAAAAAACTTTTTAATGCAAAAAAAATGTTTCATGTAATATTCAGAAAAGTGTATCTTGTTTTACCCATTTCCCTTTTCATTCCTCTCATTTTTTTTCTTGGTCAATAAACGTTTTATTTTGGGGGGAAGGGGCATGGCCTCTAACCCCCCCCCCCATCAATTATACGCCAGTGGATAAAGTGGTTGGAAGTTGTTATAAAGATTAAAAAGTCAAATGAAATGTAATATTTGACGGAAAAAACACAGTTACAGTTTATAACAATTTATAGTTAAAGTATTGAAAATAGAGCATAGATCTAGACTTAATTGATTTCAAAGCCCGAAACCTTTTCTTTCCTGTCGTTAATAAAACCGCTTCAGCGAAGCCTTGGCAACATTTTGTGCATGCAGAAATGGAAGCTCACTGAGACACGTGAACGCCTTTTTGAGATAACAACCTGTAATGATATTCTTCCTACGCTCTCATTATCTAGACTATTCAGTGATCATAGCCACCTGTCAATCCAGTTTACATTCTTCAGGGCAAGGTGCCCCCTTCCCTTCATCCCTTCGGAGAATACCTTGTCGGTAAATTGATTTAATTTGAGATATGTCAACTGTTAACGCAGACCTCTTGTACCCCTAAAGCTTACAGTTGTAAGAAATACCCCGGTTGACGCTCAATGCGTATGTGATGCTCTCAGCATGCAAATTGGTAGTGAACGAAGACTGATTAAAAAATATTTACTTCAAAGAAAAGCAATCATTCGTTTTACAGCTACAAAACATGTTGGAGACCAGTATATTGCTTTGATAAATATATATGTCTCTATCCACAAGCTTTAGAAGAAAAAAACGAGCAGTTCTAATCTGGTCATATTAGCATACCTGGTCGTGTTGAAAATACCAAGCATGATTATGATGGTTGCGGTAAGCGATCATGGGGAATTTATAACCATATTTTCATGTTATAATGAATACCACATTTTTTAAAAGAAATATAAAAGTCTGAACATTCCAAAACCTCACTCCTTCCTTCCTTTTACAGTAGCCTTACTGGAGAAAGGACGATCGAATAAAATAGTGTCTATTTTTTTCCATACGAACTAAACCCCAAACTTATTTCACATCTAATTTAGATCAATATATCCGTTTAAGGCATCCTTTTATTTCAGTTCAACATCTTTTACTTCCTTCTTTACAATTTGATACTGATTTTATATTTTAATTCAAGTCGATTAACTTTTATAAAGAAGGAGACGAATTGGAAACTGGTAAATAGTGTAGGCGAGGGTGTGCGAGAGAGAGAGGGGGGGGGGAGACGTGGGTCCCGTAACACAAATGTTAGCGATTGATCGTACGCTTGATTTTCACGATTGATTGTACATTGTAGTCAATGCAATCAATCGTAGAAAAATGTTCTACGGTCTTTGCTAAGCTTTGTGTCATGGGCCCTGGGTAGGTTGGTAGAGAGGGGAGGGGGGGGGAGTGTGAGAGAAGACATTTATCAAAATTCACTTCGAATTACATCGGAAACAATGACAATCCCCCCAAAAATGAAAGTCGGCTACGAAGAGTATACTGCATGTAAGCGTACATTATATTCATAATTTGACACTTGTGTCAATAAATCATTCATATACATTTTTTTTTGCTTTTCAAGTAATGCAGCAACCTTAGGGAAACCTCCAAACGTGTTAAAACAAAAGGAAGTGGTAATGCAAACACAACACCATTAAGGGAATCGTCATGGAATTCTTGTTAAAGGTAGGTCCATGTCCGAACCTTTTTTCGTATATCATTTCCTCGCAATGTCTGAACTTGGCACAACAATACACATTCTATACAAAAAATAATATGCCATGGTTGCTTTTGGGATGCATCTCCTCTCACTAGCTTTGTAAGAATGTTACTAAATTATATTTAAAATAAGAATGAAATTTTATTCGTAAGTTTTCGTAAGTGAATGACATATGTAATTCTGAACTCGGTTGTGTTTGGATTGAATTTAAGATCGTCGTAAAATTAAGATTTCCTTGGATGTAGCGCCAAAATGAAACAAATTAGAATACGCTGTTCTTACCGATACTGCCCGCCTCAATCTTATAAAACAAAATCGGTTCTTGGTTGACATGTATATGAACTAGTGAACACCTTATCTCGATATGCAAGTCTATTTTAAACTTTAAATGAGTGTTAGAGAATAGTAAATTTATTAACTAAAACCATACCCTAGTCTTAAATTATAAAATTACGAGGGACCCGTTAGCTTAAGTTTCATTGAAAAAAAAGATTTGGGAGCTTTCTAGAAGATGGACTTCAGCAATAATGGTTCACAATTTGCTATCTGCCCTAAGCATGTCCGGTTGCAAGAAAGAATTGGTTTTAACGCATCTAAAAAAAGAAAGAAGCGCAGGTCCTAAATATACATGTACGACTGCCTCGAAGACAAGTTGCGATTGATATGCGGAGTTGCAATTGATCACAATTCTTTCTGCTACGGGCTCCTGAAGAAGGATCAACAACCAATCAAGGACATCTGGGGGGCGTTTCATGAAAGGACTTGTCGGATAAAACGTCCATTTTATCCGACAGTTAACATAGGAACAGTGCCTCTCAGCCAATCAAAATCATGGAAAGATGTCAGATCTGACAACTTGTCGGATGAAAATATTGATGAAACGCTCCCCAGGTTCTGAAATGATTTGACGATGGGAGGAAAATATCACTAACCAAAACACCGCCAAAAATAGAAACGCCATGTTTAGAAAATGGCCATTATAAATAGAAGCATACTGCTATAGCGGTGCAATTCATTGATGAAATACAGTCTTGTGAACCTGGTCAACGATACGTTTTCATTTTGCAACCTTATGGAGCCTTTGACGACGCAAGTGGGGAAAATAAGTTTCGTATTTACGGTCACTGATATGTTTTTTACAATATCACGAAGAAGGTGATGATAACCAGATTCATTTTCCCCGACATTTCTTCAGTTCACAGTCAAAGAATGCAATATCATATTTAAAATCTCTAAATGCTTTTCGCGATTGATATTGCCCTGACGATTCTTTGAACTGTTAAAGTACTAAAAACCAGTCGTCAAATTAATCGCATTTCATCAAGCTCTTAGACCATGATTACTAGAAGCTAGTAAACTGGGATTTTAAATGATCATTCAATTTGTTAACAGTGTATACATACAATCATGAACTGCCGCCTTCGACCAGTTCGATAAGAAAACGATTCTTCGCCCACTCACTGCTAGCCAGTGTTTTATGGAGTTTTCTCAGGTACCCTTTAAAAAGGACGTGTCGTTTATCAGAAGGAGATCAGAATACCAATGAATGGAAGGGAGACACCATGCAATTTTCTTCAGGAAGTTGTGGTATCAGTTGTGGTGTAAGGATAACACCTTCTGAATACTTGAACTAGAATAAACGGAAAGGGCGGCAGTCGAGTTGTAGTTTCATGCTCTCTAGAGTGCCCGGATCTAGATCTTACGAGCCTGACAATGGTTACACTAAAACAGTTTACTTTCAGTGAAAGCTCCCCCTGTTATTCCCTCGCTTCATTCAAAGTGCCGGATAAGACGATGCTCTTTTGAACGTACAATCACGGAATATCGCTAATTTAACTGTAATGCGGTCTCGTGGAAAATACCATAATAGCCGTAAAAGTACGAGTATGTTTATCTTCACTGCGCATGCTCGACTTGTGTCCGTTTGAAGTATAATTGCATGAAAACGACAACTTTCACAATAACATCAGAAAGCGGTCACTAAAAAACAAAAAACATGTGAAACCACTGCAGCGATGAAAATGATGAGATTCCAGTCCTTTAGATAAAAACATAACATATTGTCATTGGTATATTCCGAGCAATATGATAAAAATCAATGGCTTTCAGATAGGCCCTTTGGGACCTCTTCAATGAAATATAACTTTTTTACATTTGAAATGTCCACACAAGAGAAGTATTGAAACAACACCACTTTGGAATCAAACCGATGCTGTTTCAATACCAATTGGTGTTGTATTAGCACCTTTCTGGTGTTAGACCAAAACGAAACTGGTGTTGTTTAACACTTCTCTGGTGTGGACATGTATAGATTCCGAGCTGGTGTTAAATCAACACCGGAGTTTTTGCATGATCATAATACTCAATTTAGATCATTGATCCTAAAAACCGCCATATTTTTTTTTATTCATGAGCCTTCACAATTTTTATAATTGCGCACTCTTTTAGGCGAAGTTGATAGATCATATTATCATGGTTGACTATTGCCTTTAAATCCAGAATAGTTGTCTGTAAAAGATATGACTACAGAGTTGAAATCATTCAATCACTCCCAAAGATAAGGTTACGATTCGAAGGTTGACTCATGTCATTAAGACGAATGTATATCACGTGATAGAGACGATTAAATCGTGCTTGGTATTTGGTTTTCGAGCAAATTTGATGAATTGGCGGGAAAGGTTCAGTCGCTTTGCTACAATTCTGAACATCTATCCGGCGAAGCAGTCTGGATTTGATAGCTAGGATGTGGCAGTATGTCTTATTAACTGCTGCGGAGTTTTTCTTTTGAAGGTAACATTGAATTCAACAACCAAAGCCCTTAATACTTACCCGCCAGAGTTTATCTGTCTCGTATCATTTGTAGTCTTAGTTCTACAAAGTTTAACATGCTTAGGCATGCAATCTTATACCATGTATACCGCGCGCAGTGCGTGGGCAGGGAAACGATTCGTTTTGTAAAGATTAATTGTCAACGAACATATCTAACCAATTCTTTTCTTTGACATGACTTTTTAGAAGATTCAGTGTTAATTCAATTGAATCCATGTCCGGAATACGAAATTCTGTTCTAACTTGGTGAGAAGTGAGTAACTTTTTACTCAATGATGGACTAAGACAATATATCGGATATTAGTATTTTTCCTGGGTAAATTTTCACACAACATCGCGAACACTTCATCTCGTGTTTGGCGTCGTTTCCCCCAACAAGCATTGCTATTCCCTCTGTAACCAGAGTTGGGTAAATACAGTTTGACAGTCTAGGTGTTGCACCGTGTACCCAAGTAATTAGCACCTACTCCATCCATTAAATGCCACTGATTGGCCAGGAGTTTTCTCGAGTACATACGTCATCAGTGTGCTCCGTGTTTGTTGCATCCATCATCATTCGCCTATTTCGCCAGTACTGTCACTTCAGACCTCTCGCGTCGTAGATCCCCCTACTCCTTTACCCTGTAACCATGGAGCTACCATGGCTCAGCCATTACATCTCATAATTACAAAGCAAGTACCTCGAGTACCAACTCCATATTTATATGTCTTCTGTACCTCCCGCCAGTTAAACGATTGCTTGTTCCAATTACCTCCAGCTCGAAAAGAAAAGTCTTGCGTTCTAAGGGTGATGAATAGTGCGAAGGAATTCAATTTAAGGGCAAATGATGACGGGAAAACCTTCCGTTTAGCATGTGACAGCGTATGAAACGCTACGGTGTCAATTCAGAGACTGAAAAGCACGAAGATTAATGATTGATCGAGAGTCTTTTTACAATAAATGCCTCAAACCTCATTTCCGTTTACACTATGCCTCTGAGTTGCAATCGATAAAATAAATCAAGTGAGCTGTGTTTTAAAATAATTTTAGGTTGTTGCAATAGCTGTGGCTTTTAGTCGCTGTATTATTATACCAAATTCGAGTAATAGTGCAAAATACTAATAGGTAACAAGCATAGTATGCAATTTCAAACGGTGTACTCTTGGTATGCACATTTACTGCATATAGCTGAATTCAATTGATAGTAAAAATTACGAATATTAGTTATGCAGCCTTTCAAACAAAACATTCCGGATATACATATATATGTGGAGCGTCTTGGCCCAGTGGATTAGTTTCCGGACTTTGAAACAGAGGGTCGTGGGTTCAAATCCCAGCCATGGCGTAATTTCCTACAGCAAGGAATTCATCCACAGTGCGCTGCACTCGACCCAGGTGAGGTAAATGGGTACCGGCAGGAAGTAATTCCTCAGAAAGCTGTGTGCACCTGAATAGGTAGCCTAGCTTAGCCGGGTAATAATAATAGCAGGGCCCACTGGGAGAACAGTTTTCAGAACTGAAGTGGCTACCCTTGGTAAATATACCGTTATTATTATCATTATTATTATTATTATTATTATCATTATTATATGAAAAAAATGAACTTCCGATACGATTTCATTTAGTCTCGTTTTTAGGTATTTTTTTTTGTATGATCAAGAAGGAAAGATATCTTGCATGTATATAGTAACCTTAATTCATCATGACAATGGTCATGAACGCAGATATAAAAGGAAAAAATCTTGCTTATATAATTTTCCTTTTTTTATCATATTTTTTTTATATATTTGTAAACGTTTGATCTGGTTTTCTTTTATATGTAATGATAAATAAATAAAAGACTGAAAACCATCAGAGCTGGTAAAACATTTTAAAAAATAATTAAAAAATCAGTGCCTAAGAATGAAGGGGCTTGCTATTATCGTCTGCGTTTGCAGAACGGGGATGGCCGCACCATTTCGAGAAAACCGGGAAAGCTTTTCTCCAAAGGCTGGGTTGAGGGAGGGGAGTCAAATTAAAGCACGTATCGAGTCAACCGGGGGAGCTTTTCACGAAAGGCCGTGTTTAGCAGTTTTCTGAACCAGTCGTTTTTATGAAAATTATTCATCAAATAATACCAATAACATGATATCAATAGATTATTGGCAGTGGGGTACAGATGGGGTGGGGGGGGGCTTGGATGCGCTTCCCCCAAAAAAAATTATGACCAAGAAATATAAAGAAAAGGAAAGAAATGAAAAGAGAAAAGGTTGAAATATGATATCATTTTCCAAATATTTTTATGTCAAAATCTGATACAAAATTGGATTTTTGTAATGAAAATGTCGAAATTTTTGCTTGCTCACTCACAACTTCTATTAAGTTTTGCCTGATACGACATATCTGGCCCCCTCAATTTCTTTGTCTCATTATCCCACTGATTATTAGGAAAAGAAGAGGAGAGCTTGCAATTCTTCGTGATTTTGAATAAAATTGCATAATTAATGAATTAATGAAGCAATTCTAGAACCCCCAACAATACCACAAAGCCATATAGAACAATTTAATTATTAGGAGAAATAGCGTATTCTATTCTGAATTAATTTGCACTTGCATACAAATGTGGGCCACAGATATAACGCATCGGGCAAAATTTATTTTTGTTGCAAAGAAAAAATCCAATTATGACGTAATATTTAGAAAATAATATCATATTTCACCCTTTTCTCCTTGCTTTTCTTTTTATTTCTTGGTCGTTACTTTTTTGGGGGGTCGAGGGGCAAGCGCCCCCAAGTCCCCATCCCCATCTGTACGCCGAATTACTTTGAAACTGGCTCTCCATTGCAAGCTGATGGTAGTAGTATAATAATTTGCATGTACGGCAACCCGCTCGACGCGCAGGCATTGCCGAGACTATTGAAATTAAATAAGCCTAAAATGGAAATGCACAAAATGTATTTTTTCTTCTTCCCTTCTTCACTTACAGACACACACACACAAGTGGTACAAGGGACTACTCAGCACAGCCTTTCGTGAAAAGTTTCCCCGGTTGTCTCGAAAAGGTGCTTTAACTTGCTCCTCTCCTGGCCCTCAACCCGCCCTTTCGAGAAAAGCTCCCCTGTTTTCTCGAAAGGGTGCAGCCACCCCCCCCCCCCTTGGCGAACGCGGATGATAGTCACAGGCCAACTTGAAAGTGGTGCAATTGGTTTTGTCGACGTTTTGATTTTTTTCTAGGATAATGGATGATTTGTATTCACGTGCTCCCTGTTTCGATAGGTCACCACAGTTTTTAACAGATTTTCGGTGGAAGTAATAAATAGGTTCGTTTCTTGAGTATGCCAAATTTATCCCAAGGCAATTATTTCTTTAGGTAGCAGTTGATATGGACATGTAAGAAAAAGATTTAAAAAGTAAGGCTATCGCTCGATTTTCATTATACACCTATATAGCCAGTTCCACATTAATATCTACATCTAAGTTGTTGACTCATTAAAATAATTTCGAGGCTGAGTAAATTATGTATTTGTGCAAAATTTGAGGCGGTTTCATGATTATGGTCTTCAAATTTTACCAAAGAATTAGTCATAATTATTGATTGTACGAGTTCATTGCGTATTCATAATAACTGCAATGCGACACTGATGGGTTTGATTGTGCGGGTGGGCATGTGTGATGTGTGTGTGTGAGGATGTGCGCGCGTGTAAAGCGTTTATCCGCCGAGTCACCCTCATAATCCCTTATGCCTAATGTAAGTATAATGGAGAAGGGCTGATTTCTTTCAATTAAGGCATATAGGTCTGTGGTGTTCATATTAACCAGGCCTGCTGGATATCTCAAGCATACGTCAAATCAAATCAAAGTTCATCACTCGCACCCCATTTAATTAATACTCTACTTCAGACTGCCCCCTTTCCGCTGGTCATTTCAGCAAAGATAATTTGGGAAGGTCGGTAGTTATGAGCGGGTCAACTGTAAAACAACATGTCATTGATTGGGCAGAAAAGGTAATCTCTCAAAGATTTATTTTACAATTTTTTTTTTAAACTTCCTTATATACCTTAAATATTTAATATAACAAGTGATGACAGAAATTAAGGAAATAGCAAAACGGGAAAAGGAAGAATATGCCATGAAAGTTTTCAGCACACGTTGTTTTTGGCAATTCTGTTTTGTCGAGAATCGATATCCTACTCGTTTCTATTTGGTAAGATCTAAGCAATAAATAGACAATCGTGCATAGGATAACAATAATAAAAAATTGTAAGTTACACTACCTTCCGACTTAAAACAATTATTTTATTTAACATTGGGATGTTATCATCATGATAACCAACCCACCCTTGTGCGTTCCCTTTCCCCCACGCTGGAGGTACGACACACTCACGCCACCGTGTTCATGCCGAGACACACGTACGCACACATACCCATGCACTCTCAGACAAGGCAGAACATTGACAAACATGTGCTCATACCAAAACATTTCTGTAGACCATACACACGTGAGGGGTGTTGCGAGAAATATTTGCAATCAATTGCGAACTTCACTTGAAGATTGGCATGTGATTCATCAATTTCAAAGCAAACCAATTCGTAAATGTTGGTGAAAGAAATAAGCAACGAATCAAAAACAAATTGAATAGATATTGATTTTGCGACCTTAAATTGACTTTCAATTGTTTGAAAATTCCTTGCCACGCTCTTCCATGTCTTGTAGAATATTAATATGATTAACGAATGGATGACGTTATTTGTCTCAAACAATCTACGGAGACTGTTGTCCTGACACGTCATGACCATTTTGACTTTTGATTATTCAGTAAGTTGGTAAGATGTCTTGCAAAGATAGAATAAAGCGGCATTTTAATTTCTCCCAATCACCAAAAAAAGGGTTAGTAAAACAAATAATTATGCGCTTAATACGTATAGCGAATTATCTGGATTATTGGACAGTACAAGACCTTAATCCAATATTTACAAAAAAGTCAAGAGTGTTGAATTCAATTATTGGTTATCCGAGTAAATGCAGATGGTAGATCCATTTCATAATATACCCTTTGCAAGTGGACATAACCTACTAAGCCAGGCACAGTAGCATTCAAATAGTTTTATACACGTAATAAATGATCTGTTAACCAAGAACCAGATAAGACACTTTTCATCAAGAAATTTGGATGAGAACATTGAAACAGCGTCATGTGAAACATAATGGTCATTTTGAGATTCCATTAAAGGATCCCGCCCTTCGGCACTCATTTGTAATTCTCTCTCGGGAATGTTTGACAGTAGTGATTTAAACAAAAGAGGGGAACTTCTCTACTAATCACAATAATCAGGATACATTCAAACTTCCATCAGTGCTTGGGTACTCCTCATGTTCATTTTTAAAAGATTCATACTTCAAAATAAATATTTTTTTCTGTATTGTCTGAGTGTATAAAACCTTCAGACATTGCAGCGTAAATTGAACGATTCTTCATTCCGCTGTGATTCAAGTAAGCATGGGGAATCATGTTTCCCTTTCGCTTTTCTCTCTCACACTCTATATCTTCCGCCGTTCATATTATTTTCTTTTAAAAAAATCTATAGGCCTACGAAATAATGAATCTTGAATCAAAATAACTGGTCACCTTGACTCCTCCAGCAGTGATGATTACAATTACAATATCCACTGTCGTAACCACCATCGTGTTAATACTCGCGTGGGGCGTTGTGGCCCAGTGGTTTAGTCTCCGGACTTTGAAACATAGGGTCAAGGCTTCAAATCCCAGCCATGGCGTAGTTTCCTTCAGCAATAAATTAATCCACATTGTGCTGCACTCAACCCAGGTGAGGTTAATCGGTACCTGGCAGGAATTTATTCCTTGAAATGCCGAGCGCGTGAAAGCTGCTTGAGCTACAGCCGGGGTAATAATATCCAAGTCCTTTGGAAGCGCATAAAGACGTTATTTATAATGTGGTATGCGCTTTACAAGAACTTACTATCATTATTATTATTATCAATAGTCATCTACGTAACAAAAACAACATAAATGCAAATGACAATACAATGGAACACCTTAAACGCTCAATGCTTAATAGCTACCTATCATATATTCCTCCACAAATTCTCCACATCGAGAATAATATGAAACATTTCTAAATTACAAAATTTCTTGCGTGAACATTGACATCGAAGTTATATTTAGATTGCATCGCCAACTGGTCTCTGTGACTCACAAAGCAGAAACAGGTTAAAAGGTCTGGTCCTTCCTTGCCTATTAGCTGATATGTTGAGCAATGTTTTATATACGACATGCATTAATGTATGAAACTGAAATACGATGCTTTTTGATATATTGTGCTTTCTATTAAGTAACAGCATGATACTGACACAAGGACACTTGGGGTGCACTGCATGAATAACAGTTCGGATGTAATGTCATGAGAAAAAAGTGCATTAAACCACCCTTCACTTCGAACACAAACAGAGAAAAGAAAGTAAAGGTAGAGTATTAATCCCAAGCACTACACGAATGTGCATGAATGAGATATCGTTTGAAAAATAAATTAGAAACTTAGAGTTGATTTAAGGGTAATTATTTCTGCTGCTGTGTTTAAGCACTTTTTTCGACGAGTAAATTAAGTAACGAACATTTAGATTTTTTTTCTATGATAACTTTCACAATTTTTAAATCGTCCGTCGATAACTATGGAAATCACGTCCAACTTTGTCCGAATATGCATCTTGAAATAATAGCAATCTGATTGGTTTTGATCGCGATTACGAGGTGAATGTTCAGAGGTCATATAGGTCATTATATACATGAAAATATACCCGAAAACATATCTTTCTCTTTATAAACAAAGAACTGTTTGAGGTATCAATTTCTTGACTCATGTATATATTTATGATTGTCAGTCTGATTGTAATTAGCAGTCACATGGTCAAAGGTTAAAGGTAAAAATGTAGAATGTCAGTGCGTAACAGCGGAAGCATATATTTCGAACGCACGTAGTCGGAAGTTCACCTAGTTTATAATTTAAGTCATTAACTATCTTCTTAAGTTTTTTTTTTACTTAAAGGACAAGTCCACCCCAACAAAAAGTTGATTTGAATAAAAAGAGAACAATCCAACAAACATAACACTGAATATTTCATCAAAATCGGATGTAAAATATTAAAGAAAGTTATGACATTTTAAAGTTTCGCTTAATTTCACAAAACAGTTATATGCACATCCTGGCTGGTATGCAAATGAGGAGACTATGACGTCATCCACTCACTATTTCTGTTGTATTTTATTATATAAAATATGAAATATTATAATTTTCTCCCCATTGAAAGTGATACAACGATTAATTCCTCCCTGAACATGTGGAATTAGCATTGTTTACTACTATATGGTTCAGTCAAGTTAATCCTTATTTATTGTCAAATCTATAAAAATGAAATGTTGTATAATTCAAACAATAAAAAACAAAAGAAATAGTGAGTGATGGACATCATCGACTGACTTACCTAGTTGTGCATGTCACTGTTTTGTGAAAAATAAGCGAAACTTTGAAATGTCATAACTTTCTTATTTTACATCCGATTTTGATGAAATTTTCAACACTGTGCTAGTTTGATTTTTCTCTATTTATTCAAGTCAGCTTTTTCCTGGGGTGGACTTGACTTTTAAACATTGTGACCATGGACGCCGGAGCAGAGGATTATCATTTGCGTTTTTTGGGGGACGCAACAATAGATCCCCCACTTCCTTAAACAAAGGATAAGCATCTGCTCCGCTGCCCATGATTATGACATAAACTGAAGGAAAAGAAAACATCAAAAAGGGGTAAACAGGCACACATAATAAAACAAATTGAAGTAATCTTTTTACTCCAATGTGGTTCTTTTCTCAGACGAAACAAATATATACGAAAAGGGGTGGATACCTTCGGGAAAATAAAGAATCACTGTCCGTCAAAATAAAAATAGAGAGGAAAAGCATACATAATCTTTGACGCCTCTGCGACCTTTCAAAATTGGCAGGATAGTGTCTTATGAAAATAACAGGCTTTTATAGTGAACCTGAAAGGTGGAAGGGAATTCATGAATTAGAGTCGATTTCTGTGAGCGAATCTCCCCGGGACAATTGATTTAATAATAGGCGGACCAGGGCATGAACCAAGCTCGAGTTTATTAACAGCTCACATCGCACAAAGTGCTCATATCAGGCCAACATTATGATATACTGAGAATGCAATAAGCAGTCATTTTGTTAAGAAAAACGAATATGATGAAAACAAAATCACACCACGTTTATCGGCTATCCATTAGGGCGTGCGGAATTTGTGGTACGGGAAATGTAATTACTTCCTGATTTGTTATTATTGCTCTTAATTTATCCCTCTCTAACGATAGGAAAAGAAAAGTAAAATGCATCGCATCTGATTACTATTTATGTTCGCTGGTATCATTTCCATTTATATGTATTTTTTTGGAAATTATTTACTTGACTGATGTGACCTAAATATTACTTGATGGTATGTGTAATTAAGAACGATGGAAATAACAACCTCGATGATAACGAATGTTTATCATTTTCACAGTATTGACAGACAACCTTGAAACGACTTTGAATCATTGTCACCCCCTTTACACTGTTGCCAATATTCATTTGATTGAACTATAAACTTATGGAGGCTAATTAGTTTTCCTTTATCATTTCCAGCTTTTCATTATCTTGTTGATCAATATATTATAAATACATCCCTTTTACGTAAAGGCCGAGTTACACCGGAACCGAATAGGCTGCGAATCCATCCGAATACACGTATTCGGGTGGTTTTGGGAGTATTCTGTTCTCCCTCTGCGATTGCGAGAAAATGCAGGAAGGATTCGGGAACATTCGAATCCACCGAAACCATGAGACCGGGCTTGACTAGAATTGGTCGGAATTTATTTGGAGGAAATTCGGTTATGGTGTAACCCTGGCTTAAGTCGGAATCAGAAAGTGTTAAGTTAGATATTTTCGTGGCTAATCGACGTAGTCCTGCTACCTGTTTACCGAAACGATTGCCAAAGTCTGGGATGTGACAATAATGCAAATCTGCCTGTTTGGCTACCAGGTAACATTCAATACGATCTATCTGTCCAGAAACATGTGCATATTTATTTATACCCTCACTCCTGACTTTGAATGAATTTTGTTTTCCCCATTTCACCCCGAAGTCTTTTATTCTTTAAGCGCTCAGCAAAGGGGGAAAAGCGAGGCGGAATACATGGAATAATGAAGACGTCGTTTTCCTTCTCCAGCCATTTCCTCTTCCGTCATATCTTAATTAAACTGCCTCTTACAAGACAGCCTAATATCTCGTCATCGCTTCCTTTCCTTTCAGTTCGCGCCTTTCGGGAGGCAGATAGCATCAATGGGGGTCGCGAGTGAGTCCCTCCTCGCTTTGATTTCTTCGTTTAAAGTGGTAAATGATTGGCCCGAAGCTGCCAAAATGGACATGCATTTTAACAATTCATGACTTACCGATGTCAGAAATGAAGGGTGCCGTATAGCAACGGTAAAAGCAATAAAACACTTTGAATTTTAAGTGAAAGGGACTAAACTTTTCGTATTCCCTTGTGCAAAAATAGGTAACTCCGGTTCCACACTCGATATATAATGGCTACAAAATAATGCCTCAACTTCCCTGTTTATGGTGCCTAGCCGATCTCTGAATCTAGATTTCAGTCTTAAAGATTCGAATTTAAATCAGTTGTGATTATGAAAATTAACCCTTTAGATTTAAATGAAAATTCTACAGTTTATCTTGTCACTGTAACAAGAGAAATTATACTCATTCCCGGTAATTAAGAATGTTCAATATGTTCAGAAAAAAACCTTTGAGCCTTCTTCGAGAACTAATTTGTTTGTTTTAAAAACAGTAACATTTTACCAGGTCGTAATCTGACTGACATTCTAACCCACGCAAGGCAGCGATTCAACCTTAAAATATATCCGATTAACTTTTGCCCTATATGATTGCCATTTTATGTTCAGTCATATCGTGTTTGCATTTTTTTTCATCATTTTTTTTAGGTAACCTTAAAGGACAAGTCCACCCCAACAAAAAATTGATTTGAATAAAAAGAGAAAAATCCTACAAGCATAACACTGAAAATTTTGCTTAATTATACATAATAGTTATATGCACATCCCGGCCGGTATGCAAATGAGGGAACTGATGACATCACTCACTCACTTTTTCTTTTGTATTTTTTTAAGAGAATATGAAATATTCTAATTTTCTCCTCATTGTCCTATGAAAGTTTTATTTCTCACTGAACATGTGGAATTACCATTGTTTAACATTATATGGTTCAGTCGAGTTGGTCCTTATTGTCAAATCTATAAAAGAATGAAATAGTGTATAATTCAAACAATAAAAAACTAAAGAAATAGTGAGTGAGGGACATCATCGATTCTCTCATTTACATGTGACTAAATTGTGCATATAACTTTTTTGTGAAAAATAAGCGAAACTTTAAAATGTCATAACTCTCTCATTTTGCATCCGTTTTTAATGAAATTTTCAGCGTTATGCTAGTCTGATTTTTCTCTTTTGATTCAAATCAACATTTTAATGAGATGGTCTTGACCTTTAAGTCAGAATGAAGGTAACTGCATTTTGTTTACCAGCAAATGACCTTTTTTAAAGCTGTGTTTATCCATAACATCTTTGCATGCTTAATACGAATATAACTGAAAAAGATGATTTGATATGATTACATATCACCAAACTGTTCGTGGCATTGATTGCAAAACGAACACTGACGTCACCATGCCAAAAACAAGGCTCATCTTGGTAATAATAAAGACAAACATGCCCGCGATAAAAAAAAAATCGGCCAACTGGTAAATATCCGAAACTAATCGATGTTCAGTCTAAAATCGAGATATGAATCGAATTAAGATATCAATTGGTATTCATGAGCCAGTGACTTAACGCCAGGGGATGTAATTTGAAGGAGCTCAGACTGTAATGGGATTAAAAGTATCTCTTTGGGGCACGTTCTTAAAGTGAAAAAAAAAGTGTATAAGGACTGACAGCTCACTCATCACACCTGCTTCCCGTTCGCATCATTCGCATGGATATGTTTTCCGTCGAGAAGATGAAAAGAAATATGGCGTTGGAAATCTTCCGAGAGTCGATGTTTGATACCACGTGGGCCCCGTAACACCAATGTTAGCGATTAAACGATGATGTGAAAGAACAATTCTGATTGGTTCCTAGTAAGTCTGCAAGCAAACGCGCATGTAACGATGATTTTGAGAGGCCATTTCATTCAGCGATTAATCGCTAAACTTTGTGTTACGGGGCCCTGATCTTCTTCATTTTCATACCAGTTTCCATCTTTTCTTACTTCGCTTCACTTTGACTGTCTCTTATCAATCCGATTCTCACATATCCATTACCCTAATACTCCAAATCTCATTCATCAGTGGACACTACCCTCATCCTCATGTGCGCTCAAACGCTCAATCTCTACCTGCTTTCGTTCTTAATTTTCTCTTTCTCTAACCATAAGGCATTTACAAATATTTTAAACACGTGAAACATCAAACTAATCACAGACATGAAACGTGGAAAATATCAACACGTAAGTATACTTAAACATTATATTGATTCATCTATTCATTCAGTATTTTTCACCGCAGATTATTATGTTAGATTAATATATGGAGGAAGTAAATCATTTTGCTTCTAAGTTTGCTTTTCTAGATTTGGGTGAATCAAAGGCAAAGCCAACTTGGATATCACGAGCTTCAGTCTGGGGACCGGCTTTACAAAGAATGGCTTTTGACACAACTTGTTTTTTAGCCAATCAGATGCCCTCTTTCGTAATTTGTACATGCTCTTCGAGATGTATTTAAACGCAACTCTCTGCAACTGGCACCAGATCGGTGTTTCAGAAAGCTGACACATGTTGTAATGGCTTAGACACTATACACAGGTTTGATTACCTGCATCTCTCCTACCCCATTTTCCATCTCGTCTGAATGAATTTGCTATAAAGCTAATCAATATAAGAAGACAAAAATGCTTTCAGATACTTGTTTAAGATTCGAATCTAAAAAGCTTGGATTTCAACAACACCGAAATGTAACGTAGGATCTGAAATAGCACCTGAGAATAAGTTAGCAGTCATGCAAGCAGCGGGTAAAGTCGTTCAAAACTTTTAACAGCTTCCCGAAACACCACCTTGAACTCATCAAACTCTTGAGTGTCCAAAGAAATCCTGCATCATAATTTCTATCAATTTATCGAGTGGCCAAATGATGAACCCCCTAACCAGAAAGGGAGTGCGCTTGTTGACTGAGGCACAAAGAACAGAGGTCCGTGGTCCAAAGCCGACCAATGTCGTAATAATAACAAATAATGGTAATAGTATATATCATATATGAGGAGCCGATTATCTAGTTGCCTAATCAGTGGCGAATTATTAAACGTGCTTTAGCTCCTGCTGCTAAGCATGCTTTATGGCACCCGGTGCACACACGCGCATCCACCCACATAAAACTCACGCACAATCCCACATACACATACACAGAAATGTCGGAAATCGCCGAGTACATGCATGCCCCCTCCGAGCCCGAAGAAGGTTGACGCTATCTGACCTGGTGGGTGTTTCATAAAGCTGTTCGTAAGTTAAGAACGACTTTAAGAACGACTGGTGATCCTTTCAAGTGGCAAATGGTATATTCATTGGCGATGTTTAGCGCGTAAGGAAGGTTCACCAGTTGTTCTTAAAGTCGCTCTTAACTTACGAACAGCTTTATGAAACGGCCCCCAGTCCTTCAACAGGAGGTTCACTCTACTGATGGTGACAGCCGAATATTTTTTTTTCTTCGCGAGGTGAAAATTGTGCAATAAGTGAGCAACGTGACTTATTGACTGTGAGTTCTACTCATCCATTGGAGCAATAAGGTGGCCGTGACCCACCTCCACGACTTCATCACCATCATAACCTAACACAAAATTAATTACAGCCGTTCCTACTGGCGTTTTCCCACATTCTTCAGAAGACAGACAGAAAATATAGTTATACTAAAGGAGTCCAAAGGAAAAACAAGTCAGAAGAATAAGATCGGAAATAATTACTCAGACGGCAACAGCAAATTTGTCCACGAAATTGAATAAATGTAATTGCATTTGATAAGTGAAAATTAATTCATGTTTCACAAGTTTTGTATAAACAAGCACGGCGGTTTTTCTTTATGCAGAGACAAAATGGTCATTGGCATAATGCTTGCATGTGCATAGACACGTCCAATGATTTACTTTTACCATTCTTATATTATTTTTTATACTCTTTTTAGATATTTCACCATGGTAGGCACCATTGCACGAAATTTGAAGAAAAAAGAATAGGCATACTTTAAATGATTCCTTTGCCGGGTAAAATTGGAAACGTTGACGTGCATAGTTTGAGAATAGGGATGAAATCTTCGAATTTGATCTTGTTCTTTATTTCATATTGCCTTGACCTTCCTGACAGAGATAATGCAAGTGAGGGAATTCGGTTTCATTCAAATTCATCGCATACAGAATGGCAACCCCCCCCTCCCTTGTCCATAAAACAAGGCTCAAAGATGAAACAGATTATCTAGCAAGAAAGTCCACCAAACCCGATGGTGTCTACACGTAAGTATGAAAGGGGACCCGCTTAGAACATTGATAACCCGATGATAAATGGAACTCTTGGGGACCAGTTGTACTATCCTTCACACCACGATGTGGCAATGGTGTAGCATGGATTCCCTCACAGCAGGAGAAAGTAGTCGAAGGGCGTGCAACGGTCTCGTACAATTAAAGAAGTGCGTGTGAGCAAAGCGACCGAGTCGTGGATGCGTAGGAGTTCATATATGCCACCTTTCACTTTAGGTTCGTTTACTATTCGACTGGCATGACTGGGGATAGTACAAAATAATGACCGGGTAGTGTACACCACGAGATGTGGCTATCCATGCGAGACTCATTAAAGTAGTGACCCCGACACCACACAATGCTGTACACCAATTAATAGCAATGTTTGAATTACTCTGTGTCGAATATTTCACACTGTAGGTTTCAAGATTAAAGTCAAACAATTTTTATGACCATAAATGTGTTCGTTCTTCTGAATCTATGTAACCAATGTTGATTATTCATTACTCTACTCTTCCTGGACACTTTTAGTAACAAGGCCTCCTATGAACAATTTCAAGATCCTATGCCTCCATAATAAATGAATAAAAAGAGACGAACTCTTGTCTATATTATAAACAATACTATTTGCAGCTTAATACCAATTGATAGTTGAATACTGGATATATTATTGCGTTATATATATCTTTATGATCCGTGATACAACTCAAATCATTCGACAAAACAGTATCTAATATATAAATAGCGCCTTATCTTTTTTTTCTTATTCATGCACATCAATTTGAT
Source organism: Lytechinus pictus (assembly GCF_037042905.1). Lineage (NCBI taxonomy): Eukaryota > Metazoa > Echinodermata > Echinoidea > Temnopleuroida > Toxopneustidae > Lytechinus > Lytechinus pictus. The sequence goes on from NC_087256.1 coordinate 24,012,655, forward strand.
ATATTTGTTCGGTTACGATCTCTGACATTTCAGGATATATATGTAAGAGAATAGAGAAAACACGTCTTCCTAAGATCGACCCAAAACGGAGTTTTCTCTTTCAGCATGAATTCATGGATGACGGGCTCAATTTTCATAGATTCTGATTGAATTACGAATGACATTTTAAAAGGAGGCCGAAACAATTTTATATTCTGGAAAGTAAATAATTCAAACGCACTTGACCAGGACAGACAAAGTTTCCATTAAAAGTCCGAAATGGACTAAGGGGGAAATGGATTTTGTTCACGTGAGTACGGTATTATATTTTCTTGCCCATTTAAAACTGGCGTTCATGTATCTGGTTTAATGCATTCATTTCCTCGTGTAGTTTGTTAGTTTCCTTTTATTATTTTCTTCATTGGATATTCGTAATTGGATGCAATTCTGTCTAGTCTACGACCCCGTGAAAGAGTACATTAAGGAACTGAACATATTAGAGATTTTGTGTGATATCATGTTTCAATAAAAATATAATGAAATGATGGTATCAGATACCCGGTAAACAGTTTTGAATGCCTCAACTCTATTATGATTTTTACTTAGAAAAAAAAAACACTCTGAATTTTCAATAATTCAGGAAAGCAAATCACGTTGCTGCTGAAAGCAGTGTATTTTATTATTTTCCAAATCAATTCTATAGTCTCGATGGCAATTTTCTATTTAGATATTTTGACTAAATCATGGTCTTACAAGAATCCCAAAACAAAGTGTTTTTTTTTTGTCCTTTTTGTCCTTTTTACATAATGAAATTCAATCAATCGCATTAAATCGAATATAGCTTCGAGTCCTTAAATAAAACCGAAATTTAATGAAGGAAAGCCACATACATAGGAACCATCCTTTTTTTTCAATTTTGTCTCAAATAATATTGAAAATGTAATCCATATTGCTATCAATATCGCTATTAAAATTTTGTTTAAACATTTCATTTCTTCCCCTTCCCGTCAGCTACTATAACAACTTAATGAAAAAATATAATACCCTAACAGTCATTTCGACTTTATGGTGCTCGATGTAAATAATTTTTTGTCCATTAATTAAAATGCAACCGTTCTTCTATTCGGTTTCCCCCTATGCAATATCCCTTAGAATACGTTCTGACTAACTTTTCTATGCGAGCACGAGTTCACCTTTTATAAATTTTAAGAAATCCTAAATGTGCTTTTCATGATTCCCGCCTTTTAAGATATTTGTATACGTGACTTGTGTTTCAATTTCGTCCAACCTTAGCCGTGTTCAGTAACATGAGCCAGAAAACCCTTTATTTCGTGTTATTGTCTCCTGTAGTCCGTATGGCTAGATACATGCATGGTGAAAATTAACGGTAACAAAATTCAAGGAGAAAGGAGATGGAAGAAATACTAATTTTATTACGAAATGATAAGCAATCCAAATTCCGAACACTATGTAATATCTATATCAAATCAAGCATTTATCTATTGTATTCAGTAAAACAAATGAAAAAGCATTTCCGGAAATGGTTTTGACGAACAAGTTTCAATATCATACCAAACATCTAGCATTTACTTCGATACGGATATACTTGTTATCCCAAAATACTTGCCTTCGGGTGCTGATCGATGCGGATCGTTAAGAATGTGTGTCAAATATATTGATCATTCCCGCAAAGGGATAGATGACCGATAATTGAAGAGTTTACATGCAAAAGGAACTAAATCGACTTTTGTTCATTCTTCATAAATCAGCATATTTTATTTCAACCAAATCTATGTTTCCTTCCAGGAAGTTCTTACACTATGTTCAAGAGTCGTCATTATCGGTGACGAAAATGACAATAACAAAAATCCTGGAGATGTCTCTTATTTCATGTGATTCTTTTATATTTATCGTTCTTATGGATTTACATGTAGTCCCTTTTGCATGACAACTAATTTCAAATTATTGCTATGTCAGGTAAAACTTAAACATGTAACTAGTAAACAAACCTGTAAACCATTTCAACATCTAAGCTGACAATAGGAAGGGTTGGGGGAAGAGAGAAGAACTATTGTATTAATGTTAAACCTTCTGTAGATCTATTACCCCTCTGGAGTTTTCATGCAAAATGAACTAAATACAAAAAAATATATTAAAATTCATATCAAATAAAAGGAATCTGCAGGATTTTTTAAATGTCAATTTTATAACGTTAATTTAAGTTTTTTTTTTCAACATAGGAACATAACTTCCTGAATGAAGTGTTGAAAATAAAAAATGGAATGTTGGTGAAAGAAAAAAAAGGAAAATTATTTAAGAAGATTGAGCAAAGATGGATTTAGTCCCTTTTGCATGTAAAGTGTTTCGGATTTAGTCCCTTTTGCATGAAAACGTAAATTTCATGTCCATTTTTTTAATTTAACTTCTATAAAATTTTGGGAGGTGAAAGACTATAGTTAGTGTGATGCACATAGTGAATGTCCATTTAAACATGCAGAAAAATGCCAAATGATAAAAAAAATGGATTTAGTTCCTTTTGCATGTTAGTTCTTCAACAATCTATCACTTCTAGTGGTCCGATACTAATGATGATATGAGCTGTATTTCAAAATGCTTCTGGAAGTGCGTTCAAAATTGAATTTGAATGCATAAGTTTGCAATATAATTTTCAGTAATTTATGTTGTAAAACATTTGTTCTCTTCTGATTGTTATATAATGAGATCTTGAGCCATCACGCAAATAGTAAATACTGGCTATCTTGTGGAATACAAGTAAAACCTTACAATATAAACTCAACAGAACATTTCGCCAAGTTGTTCCAACTTCCCATACTTCCGGTGTGCCGATTCGGAAGTCTTCTGCTTCCAGTTTCGACCAAACCGCTCACAGCAGGAAACATTTCAAATTGGGTGGGAATTTGGATGCAAAGAATATCTCGACAAGATCAGGAAGAAGAAAGTTGGGGCGCCCTAGGACACCTTATCGCAATCATGACTGTTTTATCAGTCTTCTATTCAAATACAGCAACAGGACCAAGAGAGATGTAGAATGTTCGATGCTTCCGTACATGTGCAGTAAATGGTGATTTACTATCTAGTCCTAGCAGAATAGGTAAGAAAATAAAGTGCCCGTGCACATACTGTATTTGTTAGTTGGTAGATACCCCGATCTTCCAATCTTGCTGAGAAGGGTAGCGCGCACGCACGAGCAGACCAAGTCCACATTAAATACGGTTTCTTTAGGCTAATCATGGACCTTTTTTGGTCTAAGGTAAATCTTTTAGATTATTAATATTAGTATTATTATCATTATCATTATTCATATTATTGATATTATTATTATTACTTAATTAAATGGGTTAGGATATAACTTGATGCCGTCATCACTTTCATTTGCGTATAAGAAAAACAGGCGATTCGTAATGACGTTGATATTTGTCGGTCAAACCCAATTCGCATGAAATGCAAATGTGTCTTTTATTATCGACCGTCTCCTGATAGAGGCCGCCCTTCGATGGTTCCTTATCGTGGCATCACCTGTTCAATTCACATGGAGCACCACATCAACGGAATGTGTCGAAGGTACGGGAAAGAAGGACCAATTTTTCGACGAAGTAATAACAAAACATAAATTGGAGTTACCAATTAAACGATTTTTTTTCATTATTATTACACATCATCTTACTGGAATAAACCATAGATGAGATATGGTATTGTTTTAAAAAGCGAGGCAAATGAATATTAAAAGATTCAAAATTCTATGGATTTGAATGCAGGTGTCAAAGCAACTTTGAGTTACATCAGTTATGTCACATTCTCACACTAGTTTGCCAAAGAGCGAAGGGAACCTGGTGCACTCTTAAAAATGTTGGGCAACATACGGTCCACACAACAATTGGTTAAAACTTTATCCAATTCTGGGTAGTTTTACACCAATAATGTGTGCTTTGGGTGAAAACTACACATTATTGGTGTAAAACTACCCAGAGTTGGATAAAGTTTTAACCAATTGTTGTGTGGACCGTATGTTGCCCAACATTTTTAAGAGTGTGGGTGTTTCATAAAGTTGTTCGTAAGTTAAGAATGACTGGTAATCCTTTCTTGTGATAAATGGTATTCGATATACACAAAAATGTTCATTGGCGATGGTTAAGGGAGTAAGAAAGGATAACTTAAAGAAGCTCTTAACTTACAAACAGCTTTATCAAACGGCCCATAAAATATTACTGCTTTATATAACTGCCAAGTATGATTTAAAACTAATGTTTGTATTTATTAAGATTTGCATTTACCAGTGTACTAATAATAAAGCACATGTCCCTATGGTCGAACACCCGCTCTGTAATAATCTCTGGGGTGGTAGGATAAGGGGCAGTCCAACTATATATATTTAGTTTACCGCATCGACCTACAATCAAATATCATCCCCAATCAAAGAATTCGATCAATTCACTTTGCTTCCAATCTTTATTTCAGTCCTATTAAAAAAATGATACAAAGTAATATAAATCATAAATCGCATCAGTGGCCTCCAAAAATCAAAACAAGAAGACAATTTTGTGTTGCTATTTGAATATATGAAAGTGTTATGTTTAAAGAGATATATTTTCATCACTGTTGCTGTTATCAATGCAATGTTTATTACATTTAGTAAATATGTTTTGCCCCTGCCACAAACTATGATTGATGTAGTTCTTTTTATGTTATACATGTATGGTTGAATAACTTGAAATTTAAAATTGAATTGAAATCGGAAAGAATACCAGACACGCAGATTGCAGATTTTACAGGTATATTAATTATGTTTTCCCCGAGGCCCTTGCCACATTTGAATTACACATGATTATTCGAATTTGAAGATTCGTGGAGTTGAAGATACCTGAGATAAGACAAGATATTTCCACTACTTTTCCATCGTCAAATAAATTCAAATCAAAATCTATCAAGGCCTTCTTATTATACCGTTTTATACCGTACTTGCAAGATATATGATCATAAAAGCTAGACGTAATCATTTTTTTCACCTTGGATTCTTTTAATATTGTTCTTCTATTAATGCAATTTCCTGCGTGAATACGGATGTTAAAATAATAACAAAAGCTACATCTTGTTGGCTATTTCGATGGCTAATTACTCGATCACCGATAAGTAAGGGTTTGTGGCGATGTTTTTTATAATCATTAAACTACCTTTTCCAGTGGCGCAATGAGCCAACAAATTTAAGGGGGCTAGAAAAAATGGCGAATCGCGTAAAATCAATCAAAAGTTGGAAGCGAGTGAAGAGAGCGAGATTTTGATATATTATTCAGAAAATTATACCACATTTTCCCCTTCTCTCTTTACTACTTCCCTTTTCTCTTTTTCCCTTGGTCGTGAAAAATTTGCCCCCCCCCTTCTGTACGTCAGTATTAACACTCCTGTTGCTTGAAAAAAAAAACCTTGTTGATGATTTCAGTAATTCACAAACGGTCACTAATTAACTCACCTGAAAATCCTCCAAATTTATGGAATCGAATCTTTGTGAAGCTGATTCTACCGTTGAACCATCTGCATCCCTCTTTCCTGGAAAATATCTACTTCTGCCCTTCAATGAGAATGTATTGTGTGCATGGCAAGACACCACAGCCAGGAGAAGCACTGACAAAATTACTAAAGATCGCACTGACATGCTGGTGTCCATGTTGAGATGTAAGTTGAGTTTGCCTCTATTCGGCGATGAAGAACAGAAAAAAAAAGAAGCGAACACAAAGTTCCTCACAAGAAATCCGACTACCAACTTGCTTCCGTGGTGTTTTTTGGTTAGTTTTTGACGAGAAAAGTTCTGATTCTGTCTCGCATCTATGTGCCGGCCGAACCGTTGGTGGGTTTAAAAAGGAAAAACTATATGTAGATTTGATCTCTAGATCATGTACGGCTTGATTCAGTATTTCAGACAATCAAGAAGAAGAATGTTCAATATTTTTGTTATTACTTGAAGAATGTGTCTGTCTGCGTTGCGAGCTCACTGGTGGCTATGTATTGTAACTGGACATTGGTGGGTGAAAGAGGCGAGAAACAAATGATGAAAGGAGGAGGGAGATGATGCGACGCCGTGTGGTAGTGATGGTGGTAGTTTAGAGGGCGCGCGTTCTGCGTAGTTGAGCACGCACGCAGCATTACAAAAAGAGAACATCTCTTATTCCTGTCGTTTTGCCAACTATCGGGCCAATGTGATCTTTTAAACTAAAATGGTACTTCAAGGAGAAAAGAGTATAAACTTTATTCACTTTACTATCTAAAAAGCCTGAAAACAAGAATTCTACAGCTCTGCTATGGTTTCATATGACCAGGAATTTATTGATGAAACTAGTTTTCCTTTTTAACGAATATATTCATCATAATTAGCATAATCGGCATGACTACCTAATTAACACACACATCCCCACACACAAATATATATATATATATATATATATAATTTGTTGTCAATTATTATCTAGAATCCTGAGAAAAATTTATAATATATTGCTTCTAAGGTTTTCTTTGACGAGGATTTCATTTATGACACTATTTTCCCGTGTAATGAGTGTACTTTTCAAAGTTAACATAATCAACATGAGCTAATAAACATATAGGCCAACGTGCAATCTATGTCTGTGCCACTGTATTATTACAGAAAGACTGAAAACATAAATAATACAGCTCTTATAAGGTTTTCAATGACGAGAAATTCATTTGTGACACAAGTTTTCCTTTAAACAAAGTTTATTCATCATAATTAGCATAATGAATAAAGGGGAAGTAGTGGGAGTAGTAGTAGTAGAAGAAGTAGAAGTGATATTAGTAGTAGTAAAAGTAGTAGTAGTAGTAATATAATTATTTGTTCATTTATCCTGGCTAACTGCTATTTTTGCTATGACACCAATTCAAGATGTTTATTTTTCAATCTCTAAGGATTTGAATTTAAATCCTTGGAGATTTGTAGAAATACATGGTATACTTGGCCAGTGCATATAAAACCCGACCAACCATTTTGTTATTTTACTTTCATCATAAACGCTACAAAAAAAAATCGTTGATGTGAATGACTGTTTCCAAACGTTGCAACGTCATGTATTATTGATGGTAGATTTACCATTCAATGTAAGGTTTACGCAACATGGCCCCTATCATACTGGTGGACTGCTATGATATGGATCGGTCCCCCTGTCTTGTTCTGAGTTGAGACAGGACCTGGACCCCCCCCCCCCCCCAAAAAAAAAAAAAAAAAAAAAAAAAAAAAAAAAAAACGTCATAAGTGTTTCTTCGCGATTGCAACGTGGACGTATTTTACAACGTAGTAAATCTATTGACAGTGGGCGTCAAATCACAGTGGAGAGTTGAGCGGTATTTGTCGAAAGTCGGTGAACCGGGACAACAGAACTTCCCAAGATTCGGGGCTGACGAAAAATTGCAATTATGTCGTTTGTCAGGGACGACACTGCTGTTTGGATTCATCGATTTTCGACAAAGACTGATTTGTGATGAAGGGCTTTTAACAATAGATTTCTACATTCTAGAAAGCGTCTGGGTAGTGGTTACCAAAACTCCTTAATGATATGGAGAACGGAGGGCAAGATAAAACGAGCATAATCTAGTTAAAAAAAACAATTATAATCTACCAATAAATTATTATAAAGCACCTTTCTGATTTATAAGGTACCACCACACTGGACTTAAACTCCTGTATGTTGTCTTTTATAATGTTTAATTGTAGAATTATTTTCGATTGAAGGTGAATACATCTGATTAGAGCCGTTTCTTTTTTTCCCTAAGAAAGAGACTTCTTTTTTTTTTATTGAGTAGGATAGGATGCGTCCTGGGAATTCGATATTCCTGTGCTCTGGTCAATAACTTTAGCAGATTGCATCACGTAAGTTCATCAGAGGATCGTTGTACCTCATTAACTACAAGCTGATGACCATGATAAAGAATTACGAGAGAGAGACAAAGCTCTGGAGAAAGAGACAGAGGGGTCAACAAAGAACGAGAGAGATAGGGGGGAAGATGGGGTGCAAACCCACTCTCCCCCCTCCCTCTTTAAAAAAAAAATCCTTGTTTATGGAGATGGAAAGAAGGGACAGAAAGAGGAAGGAAGGAAGAAAATAAACTTTTGTTTACATTGATTCGTTTCATTTTATCTCTTCATTTCTTGAGCTGGCACAAACAATCTGAAATAATAGGTTTATCTAGGGATGTGCTTTCGGGTGCAAATTTGTCATGAAGAGTCACCTTGTTACTGTTTTATTATTTTTGATTAAAGTGCCCCCCCCAAAAAAAAAAAAAAAAAAAGAGAGAGAGAGATTCAGTATGGTTAATTAGTTTTACGCCTTTTCCCCTTCACACAGCGTGGAAAACAACATTATTGCGCACACTGTTTTCCGCGAGCCTTACACAAATTGACGTACAAGTGATCAATATCTTTGAAATGTATTTCTGTGCGACATATTTATGTGGATAAACTTTCTAGACTCCTCGTGATTGAATCCATCCTGTATATATCAATTATTGTTGCTAAACTAGGCAAGCATTGCCAAGAAATCACTGACACATTTTCCCGAATAACGCCGGGGGGGGGGGGTAAATACCACAATTTCAATCACCTTTTTTCTTCTTCTTTTAAAGTTCAGCCCACCATGTTGGATCGTGTGAAAAATACATGTAGAAACACTTATAATACGTCAGAGTAAATACTGATTTCATGAACAATGGAAATGCTATATGTCAGGGCGTCGATTAGGGATAGCATTAACACAATCGGACAACTGGAATTACAATATTGATTGGCGAATCAAATCTTGGCGAAAATTAAAGCACAGTCGATACGCATTTGTCACCATATCTGTCTATAAATGACCACGATCAACCAAACAGGCACGATCATGTTACGATAAAATTGTTTCTTAGTGCGAAAGCAAAACAGAGTTGTAAACTCACGGGAACCATTTTTTTTTTTGAAAGAAGAATAGGATCAAACTTTTGGAATGATTCCTTAAAAAGCATTAAAGCAAATCTTCGTGTCGTTGCAAGAACGCCCTTGCCACCATACTTTTGCGCATCGCATGCGTGCAAAAACAGCTCAGCACACAGCGAATTCCGTAAGGGCATTTCTTCACCGATGCGGTGCGCCATAATGTTTTGCTAAGCATACTAAGGGCGTTCTTGCACCGACACGATGTAACGATGTAGCTAATCTTTAATCAAAGCAGAGTCTAGCCAGGGATTTACGCTTCCTCTACGGCTGGACATTTGGTGATCAATCTTTATACTCTATGTGTCTATATATTTGCATGTGTGTTATTTGATGTTACCTCTTTCTGTTTCTTTATTGTTTAATTCATTCCGTTTCTTTTCCTTTTTTTTTCTTGTTCTCATTTTACATGGATGGATGGCAAATGATAATTATGATATATCAATCTTTAACGGTTTAGTATTTACCTCTCCTTATATATTAAGAAACAGTAACATGATCCGAACATTTTTAAGGCAGTCATGGCTAGATTTCTTAAAAGTTACGAGCGAATGAAGCGATTGAGTAAACATTTGAACCTTTTAATACAAAAATCTATTTTTTTTCTACTTTTTCTTCAATTTTGACATAATATTCAGAAATTGCTATCATATTTCCCTCTTTTCCCTTTCCTTTTCTTTCTGCTTCTCTTTAGTTTATTTTTATTATTCATTTATAAATTAATGTATGTATTTATTTAGTTGCTTATTTACGTTTTAGATGTTTCTTTTTAAATAATGAGGATGAGATTAGAGTGGAAAATAATATGCATTTACAAATTGGAACCTTTCTCCACTTCGGTGTATGCTCCAGTATTACCTTCTACCTTTCGTTAAAGTTGATAGGCAATAAATAATACCGGAGTTCCTCGAAACGGTCACAATCCTAACTTCGTGGATAGCATGCACAGTGTAGTGCTATAAAATTGACGTGTCTTTCGTTGAAATGTCAATAAATTTAGAGTAACAACGACCTCGTGAAACCTTCCCCTCATTCAATCAATTAAGAAGGTGATTGCCGGTAGAACTGGCAAAGTGGCGAAATTGTAGGTACGGTTGTTAAAATTTCGCCATTCTGTGTGCTTCAACAGCCTTCTTGCCATTGGCACATAGACGAAGCTAATGCTATCGTCAGACCAACGAAACCCTCTTCAAATCGACTGATCTTATGACATTGTGATTGGGGTCTAGGTGGCTATCACACTTGTGACTGCGGCACAGAGAATCTGTGAATGAATTGGTTATTGATTGAGGTAACTCGCAGGATACATTTCTGCAGATTAAGATGTAATATGCTTCACTGTATTCAATGGAAATTAACGAGTTTCCTGCCTTCCAGGCTGTTTCAAGTTTATCAATGTTATTTTGTTAGATTTTGATTCGAGCAAGTCAAACCTGCAGGCATCAGTCGTGCTTCCACTCTGTAACCAGTGTCATAACATTCACTTATCTCGACCTTATATTCTCCAACAAAAGTATCTCTCAATCTGCCCCTTACTCCCTATAAACATCAGTATGGGAGAGATTCATAATCACGATAATTGTCTTCATGCAAGGCATTTTATTCAAGATCTTGGCCTGAATCTTTATCTGGTTTAGTTTATTTAACATGTGGAACATGGTTAAGAAAAGCCCGGGGAGATCAGAATGTGCGTACGGAAGCGTGGGTGTGAGGGTGTGTGTGAATGGTGTGTTCATGTGAGTTTTTGGTTGTAATAAAACAAAACAAAAACTCCCTGCAATGACTGTGGCTATCTGGGTCGAGATCGTAACGACAAATCACATTCATTCGCGTAATGAATCGGAAATTTTGAGAAGGCCAGGTATGGCGTATGGGACCAAATTCCTAAATTGCTGCGAGCGAGTGCAGCGAGCCCAAACTTTTGCATTTTAACACATAAATCTAATTTTGTGATATGTTTTGAAATGATATTCAGAAATGACATCATATTTCACCCAGCTTCCTTTTCTTTCTTTTTCTCATTTTGTCTTGGTCGTGAAAGTTTGGGGGACCCATGCCCCCGGCCCCCTACCCCCCTCAATCTGCAGGCCAGTTATCACATTGGTTGGGTAGCCTCTGCATCGACACGTTTTTTAAAGTTGTTTTGCTTGACTGTCTTTTCCTCTCATTGTTGCTTCTTTTTCTTGGTCCAAATCCTTTTATTAAGAGTTTGGTCTAGATTATCTGCGACACATTATTTTTTTTCAATTTCGCTTTTCAAAATCTAAAGTATCTTCCAATAAAACCGTCAAGAACATTACCCTCATAGGACTTAAAAGTCGAAATCGTGTGGTTCGTCTTGATTTCATGATTATAGTTGTTCCCATTGGTGTAACGATCAATACTTTTGAGGGACAAAGAGAGTGTATATACAGAGCATAATTATATTAGAAGTTAACCACGGAGTACATTGCTTAAGTTGAGTGCCAGTTGTAACGATTTTAAAATGATTCCTTACAGAATCAAACAAAATATCCATCCAAGTGTCTGTAAGTAGACAATATATTGTCTACTCAGTTGTTAACTAATATTTATACTTATAATTACCAACAATATATATTAGTTTCATTTAGAAATTAGATTATTTGAATAAAGTTATGCTTGGATACTTGAATCTATAGATTTTAATAGTTACTGCGGATGATAAAAAACATTTCGATTTGCTGGGTGTAACCAGGATCTTCGGCATGAAATCTAGATTATCGATTGCAACCAAATTTCGGTTAATGCCTGTCTGGAAAGTATTACATTCTCTATCTAAAAATGTTATTATCTTCTTAGTAGGGATAACATATCTCGTATCATCACCGCCCACTCCATTTCGTAAAGAAAAATATTGTAAAAAAATGTTATTTGTTTCTTCCCTTTATATCGCATAGTGAAATCAATGGTGATTACTAAAAGGTCATCACAAAATTATGTGTTCTGTTCCCTCAATTGTTTTGCCATTTGTTCCTTTAGATTTATAAGTGTCATATTTGTTAGCAAATAGAGCGCGGATTCTTTTTCATTCACTTAATCATCTTTTCATACTGAATGCAGACGTGTTTTATATCACGTCATATATACTGCCCTTTCACACGGTGAAAAAAAATCGTAATTCGTATGATGATTCCAGTGAAAAAAAAGGCTAATGACGAATTTTTAGCAGGTGTGAAACGAAACTAGAACATGGTTAGAATCAAGAACGCTAATCACAATAACGAATTCAAATTCTACTCCGGAGTTGAAGTCTGGTTAAGTTTCACTCAAATTACAATACGAATTCTGCGTGTAAAAGGCTTGACCTCCAACATTCTTTTTTTTTTTTTTTTTGGGGGGGGGGGAGGCGGAGCTAACGTGATCTTTCAAACACTTCCGTAGATAATACAATTGTCATGCATTCATCGTAGTTTGTATTTGCGATGCAGCGCTTTGATTAACAAGTCACCAAGGTCACATACGGCCTTTGGTCGGGAATTCGAATTCAAATCACAGGTTTCGAGTGAGCGTGTGAAATGTGCGATGATTCTAAAGACGAATTGCAATCATCATTACTATGATTATTCAATATTCACGTGTGGAAAGGCCCTAACTCCTGATCAAGCGGTCGTGTATTCGAATCCCACTGTGGCATAGCGTCCTTTAGCAACGCCTTAATCCACGTTTTGCCACTCTCCACCCAGGTGCTAAAATGGACACCCGGTAGGACGCGAAAGCTTTTGTAGTATACCTAGCAGCTGGGTTTGACAACTTTTGTTGGATTACTCCCTTGGGAGTGGAGAAAGTCCATAAAATGTGTACGGGCATACCAGGACGGGAATGATATACGATTTAGAAACGTCATTCCAGTAAATTTCCTCACTATTCTTCGATTTAGGACATACCGCAGTAGTCAAAACAAAGTTATACGACGAAACCATGTTTTCATATTTGTTTTTGGCTGTCTGCAATATTAGCTAAACATTACAAAGTGACATAAATTACAAATTGGTACACATCATGTTGAAATGAACCGTGAAATCGGGAAAAAGAGATATGTATGATAAAAAAAGATTAGTTGAAATATGAATTAATGGCACTTAGAAAAGCAAAATGTTTCTTCATATCTTTACTATTTTAGTCACGACGTCAAAATATATCTTGTTTATGAGAGTGATAATGAGAAATGATACTGCGTACCCATGAGTTAGTCTTCAGGTACAGACCATGTTTTTCGATATTTGCATTGTGCACATACAATTCAGAGTGTGAAGTCGTGGGACCAGCCGCCCTTTCACTCGGTAAAAAAATCGTAATTTGAATGATGATTCCAGTGAAAAATGGACTAATGACGAATATTTAGCTCGTGTGAAAACAAATTAGAACACGATTGGAATCACGAACGCTAATCACAGTCACGATTAAAATAGCAATCATTACAATGATGATTCAAGATTCACATGTGAAAAGGCCCTAAATTCCCTAAAAAAGGACTGTGGCTGCCTCTACCAAATTTGAAACAGGCAGATAGTTTGGAGTCTAGTCTTCACTCTAGACATGGTTTAATTGGTTAAAATGTCAATTTTGAGTCTGTCCCTTAGAGGACAAGTCCACCCCAGAAAAATATTGATTTTAATCAATAGAGAAAAATCAGACAAGCATAACGCTGAAAATTTCATTAAAAACGGATGTAAAATAAGAAAGTTACGACAATTTAAAGTTTCGCGTATTTTTCACAAAACAGTTATGTGCACAACTCAGTGACATTGTAAATGAGAGAGTCAATGATGTCATTCACTCATTATTTCTTTTGTTTATTATTGTTTGAATTATACAATATTTCATTTTTTTACAGATTTGACAATAAGGACCAACTTGACTGAACCATAAAATGTTAAAACAATGGCAATACAACATGTTCAGGGAGGAATAAAACTTTGTTTCACAAGGAAAACTAGAATATTTCATATTTCACATAACAAAATACAAAATAAATAGTGAGTGGGCGATATCATCGGTCCCCTCATTTGCATACCGACCAGAATGTGAATATAACTGTTTTGTGAAATAAAGCGAAACTTAAGAATGTCATAACTTTCTTCTTTTACATCCAATTTTGATGAAATTTTCAGTGTTATGCTTGTTGGATTTTTTCTTTTTTTATTAAAAAAAAACTTTTTGTTGGGGTGGACTTGTCCTTTAGGTTTTCCTGGGATACCTTGTTTAGAAATATGGCTTCGCCCATTGTCTATCTCCCATAGACATTGAAATAGGTGAGTTGCTAATCTCTATCTCATCTGCCAAAGAAAAGGCTTATTTCAGAATCGTCTTATGCCAATTCGTCCAATTGCCAACTCGTCTACTATCATTTGGTCTATCATCAGTTCGTCTACTCACCACATGGTCTACTTTCATTTAGTCTAATGCCATTCCGTCTAATAATCAGTTGGTCCGATGGCCATTTAGTCCATACACCTTTGGTCTAATTAAACTAAAGGGCTATTCCATAAAATGATAAACCTTTTTGAACATCCGACCCCCATTTTTCCCCAAGTCTTACTTCACTCCATAAACTGACCAAGTCATTGTCCTTTGAAAACATTGCAGACTGTCCAAAGAACCACAAATCAGAGACAGAAAATTCAATGAAGGTCCAAAATATAGGGGGTCGGACGAACATATTTTATGGAAATGCCCTAAAGTGTTAATTGTGCAACATAAATGAACAGAAAATGGGTATTAGACCAGTTATTAGACGAAATGGTCATTAGACGAAGTGATGCTTGGACCAATTGGTTATTGGACCAAATGATTGTTAGACGAAATGTTGATGAACGGAATGGCATTAGACTAAATGAAGGTAGACCATGTGGTGAGTGGACGAGTTGGCAGTGGGCAAATTTGTAATTTCCCCCCAAAAAAGAGCGCATTCTTGAAAGTACAGTGTGTCAAGATTGATACTTCAGATCCATGTGCCAGGGGAGGTGGCCGAGCGGTTTAAGGCGCCTGACTACGTCATGAAGGTCTGGGGTTCGATTGCCTGCAAAGCCCTTGAGTAAGGTAGGCCCACTTTATCTATCCTGCTCTTTTATCTAGCATCAAATAAATGAAAAGGGATGTATTGATACTAATGTCTGCATGTATTATTATTTGTTCTAATGTTGAACATGTACAATAAAGCACATTGGACGCTCAAAGAAATGGCCTGCTTTCGACATCTGGTACATATCTATCAAAATACCATATTAATCGTGTTAGTGGTTTTCTAGCTGTATAATATCACATGTCAACATCATCGATGAAAACTTGTCAACAGGCGCGAACAAAAAAGAAAAGAAAGATGAGCACATGCGGCGTCTCTCTCCCGCGTTCAAAATGTGCTGGAAGACGATCAGATTGCAAGGTCGTAGTCAATTGATAGAATGCTAAGTTGAATATTAACTGGAGACATCGATGCCGCATTTCCCCCAATAAATTGTTACAGGGAAAGGGTAATCGAATCGCTTGCGTGAAAACAACACCTGGCCGAGTAGCAGCGTACCCCCTGGAGCAGCGGTGCGGGGACAAAACAAAGTTGGGGTGAGACTTATTTAAAGGAGCCACCTGGAAAGAATAGGGGGGGGGGGGGCTAGACAGGCCGAGGAGATTACGGATGAGAGATTCATTAAAACAACTGATTGCTGTTTGAAATAGTAAAAAAAAAAGATTAATATAATGTACTATATAATCATGCATATTTTTTTCAACGCAGGTAAAGTGGCAAGTTTCTGAGCGAGCTCATGATGATTTTTTTATCTTTCAGAAATAAAAAAAGACAATAATAAAATAATAAGAGATGTATGACTTTTCTTAATGTAACCATGAACGTACTTTGGAGAAACCTGTGGAAAAGAACCATCTTCGGAGAACCCATACAGTCAGAGATTAAAGAAGCCATATTAACCAGTAACCACCATGCGATTTTTTTAATTGGCATGCGAGCTTATAATTACCAGAAATATAAATGATTGTATACAGTGTATCACACGCAATATTCATATTTATTAAATTAACGGTCGCTATTTTCAAAACTATGTACATGCATTCAGATGAAACTTGTTTAAAAAAAAACATACTGTTTTATTCTAATTTTGGTTATCTAAAATAATGGGTGCAAATTTAAAAAAATCAGAATGAACAGCGTTTCTGAGTTCGTATCCCGTTTTTTCTTTATCTGAACAAATTGTTCACAATGACGAAAATATTATTATAAACAAACGGACAAATCACAACCACTCCTGAAAGAAAAAAATGTTAGTCATTACGAGCCATTAAGAAAATAAATTTGTGAGTTTTATATTACCTAACATATGGGGCAGCTTTCTTTATCTATAATGGATTTCCTTTAAAATGGGTAATCCCAATAACATTCACCAGCTATTTATATAGTTTATCGTCACCCCTTCCTATAGTAATGATTATATTTTCCTTTTAATCATTTTTTTCTGGCTTTCCCGATCATTTCCTTGTCAGTATCTTTCATCTTCTAATGAATTACATATTAGCCTATTCATGCATCCCCTTAAACAATGATACTAATGATAATAATAAGGATAATAATAATGATATAATGTGACTTATAAAACGCCATATCCACTTTTTAGAGTGTTCAATACAAGGCGCATGAGGAGCTAAGAGTTCAATAAAAGAGTTTTGAGAAGATTGTTAAAAGTTTCCACAGACTTGAGGTACATTTTATATGTCTTCAGGAAGGCTATTCCATAAAGTGGGGCATGCATAGGAAAATGATCTTTATTCCCAATTTTTTTAAACGTTTGGAATAACAAGGTAGCCAGAAGTGGATGAGCGCCCAAAAAAAACATGGTATGTAGTAATTGAGAAAGGGAAGACTGTATTGAAGCGCTCATCCATGGATGCTTTGAAAAGCAAGCAACAAAATCTTAAAGATAATCCGAATTTTGACAGGGAGCCAATGCAGCGAATTCAAGGTGGGAGCGATATGAGAGCGTTTATTTAACAAAGTGACGATGCGAGCCGCTGCATTCTGAAGCTTATATAACTGAACCTGGAGTAGATGTTTCAATTTTATCATCTTACTATTACACGGTGCTTTAGCCCATTTCCTATCTTTATGTATTTCGATTATTACATGTAGATTTTCGTTCAAGGCAAAATATTGCAACAACGGCGTTTTCAGAAAGTATAAAAACGGATAATCTGAAAGTAATTCATTAGAATGTGTTTAATATATGAATTTTCTTTCATCATCATTCTATGAGAACATAGAGAGAAAATGAAGAATAACCATTATGCAAAAAATCGGGAATATATGAAGAGCTTGATTCCAAAAGGGGCTAAATCCACTTTTGACGAAATTGATTTTTTTATACAAATATATGTATCTTAGACGTGGGATTCAAATGAGACATATAGCATTTGAAAAATCTTTTGGCAAAGTTGGCAAAAATTGATTGCAAATTTGAGTTTTGTTCCCAAAGGAGCTGAATCCAAAACAATTTTGTTCCAAATGGAGCTAAATCCTGTATACGATTATTTAAAATTTGTTATTTTTCCTATCTTACTTTAAGTTATGCATTCAATTTTTTCAGGTACATGTTGTGGATACAAGTTTACACCATCAGTGCAAACGTTGCTGAAAATAACAGAATTTTACAATTTTTATGAATATTTTTGGATTTAGCTCCTTTTGGAATTAGATATCGAAAAGTCACTGTCCTTAGAAAAGATGACAAATTAACATATTCATTTTCTTTTAGTAATTTTCAATGGATAAACATCAGAAAGATGTTAAAAGTACTCTGCTTACCATATACATGTATATGTGTTTCGTGTTCGTTCAGTTTCCAATATCAAACATATTTAAATTGGCAAAAATTGACATTTTACTATGGTTTTGTTCCAAAAGGAGCTAAATCCATGAAAAATAAAATTTCGAAAATTCTTTGAAAAATGATAATGAATGCTAGATTTTTGAAATCGTGATTTAATTAATCCAAGGTGATAATTATATCAAAATAAAACAGCTGTGGCTAAGGAAAAGTGGTGAATTAAAAAACCTTGATTTACAGATAAATACCAAAAGTGGATTAAGCTCATTTTGGAACAAAACTCTTCATATATTACGGGTAAATGAGACTTTTAAAAAATGGAACATGTCAGGCGACAGGCGGATATCAAACGATTTCGCACGTCGAAATAATGTCTGTTCGGTTACAGCCTCCTGACCGTGCGCCCACCCTGCATTGTGAGATGGGATATCTAGGGCGCCGCGATGGTGGGAGATAACATAAACTGGACGCCACAGAGAAAGATGGTGATTCAATAAAAATTACCATTACATGTATAAAGGCTATACGTCTAAGAGATGTGTTTGTCGTGTTTTCCGATGTAGCCGCTGAATGGGTCCGGAGGCCGGCGGTCCAAAACGCCTAGCTGATGAGTACTGCCAGTACCAAACTGCATGCTAGTCGATCGGGCCCACCTGATCCAATGACTGGTTTAAATAATGGCCGATACGAAAGGAGAGCCGTCGTTTGGTTCCACATGAAATCGTCAAAATTTTCGAAGGTAGTAAGTGTGATTATTTACTTTGATAAATTTTCAATGTAATTTAAATATCATCATAGAACTGATGAATTCTATAATTCTGTTTAAAAATGTTTTAGAAATTAGGTATTCAGCCTTGCGCGTATGCACTGCAATTGCCGTAGGCTAACGCTCTAACGCCATCCATCCATGCGCTAATAACTGTTAATAAAAACCTCTGTTATTTATTTATTTGTTTAGATATTTGGTGAAATAGCGGGACGTGCATTTTTCCGTTAATCAAATGCCGATTATTATATCCATAGTCTTGAAATATTTTTGTCAATTTTACTTGAATCAAAATTTCAGTCCAAAGTCGGATCATTTTTTGTTTATCCACATTGTTTGCGCAGGCCCACGTATAGCGATTTGCGTCGTGAATGGAGTGATGTTGGGTCGATCAAACATAATTAATTAGGCCTAAGAGAGAGGAGGAAGGGTCTGTGTGGTTGGGGGAGGGTGGGTGGGAAAGGGGAGGGAGAGATAGAGATGGTGAGTGCTTTGATTGAGAGATGTTTCAAAATATAGAAAGTGACAGAAAAGGGTTAATTCGTTCTGATTTTGCCAAAAAATCTAACAAATAAACAAAATAACAATTTATAAAGTTTGATGTCATTCTTCATCATGGTTGTAGAATATAATTTAGTTTATCTGATGTGCAAACTTTTCGAATTTTATTTCAAAATTCTTTCACACAACTTAAATTTTGATTAATTTTATTTGATTTATTTCATGTGTTTTCTTGTCTCGTTTTTCTTTTCTTCTTATAAAGGAGGGAGTTGAAAAATATGAGAGTGAGGACCCGGGGGTACGGGGTAGCTACATGTATGACGTTGCATGGCGCGGCCCCTGCAGTGGCAAATCCAGATTTTCATGAGGCCAGACACTTCAAGTGCCACCGACAGCTGCCTCGTCAAGGGGAAGGGGGTCAATTATTTTAAACACCTTTTTTATCATTGTGTCCTCGAGGGAAGGGGTCAATTATTTTTATACGCATTTAAATTTTATTTAGGGGGGTCTGCCATTAGGCACGTTTTTAAAAGGGGCTTAATGTAACATAGATTATCTGATTTAACACATTAAAAATATAAAATGAAATAATGCTTAACTAATACACATAACTAATAATTAATTATTAATTAATAATAAGGATAAAAACCATATTGATATCTCTTTCGACCCCTCTCTTTTTGTTCTTTTACCCCCTCTTCCCCCCTCCTCTCTCCCCCTCTCCCTCCCTATCCGTTTCGTTTCTATTCGTTTCTTGCCAATGCGACATCTACATGTTAGATAAACCGGGGTAATACCAACCGGGGTAATATCAACCGGAGTACCTTAAACGCATCTAAATTGTACAATGTAAGTCCCGAATTATCATTATCTTAATAATTACCATGAATCAAATCAATATTTTATCATAATTAGTATTATGTTTACCGCCATTATTGTCGCATTCATCGTCATTGATTTAATTGTTCTTATTCTTATGTTCTTCATTTTAGATATAGATTTATTTATTTCCGTTCAACAAAATAAACATAAATAATCGAAACAATAGTACATATTCAAAACAATTATAAAGTTCAATTACATTTTAAAACAAAAATAATATAAATTAACTGAACGGAGGAACTTGCCAAGGAAAGCAATGCTTGTATAAAAGGCAAGTCCGTAAACTTAGTTTGAATACTAAGTTTTCCTCTTCTTCTTCTTCTTCTTTTTATTCGTCTTCCTTTTCGTCTTCTTCCTTGTCATTCTTACCACTACTATTATCTGTTATATTGTTATTTCCTGGCTCATAAGTTGAAGTTTTCACCCGCATTTATCCCTTCAAACATTCTTCTCTTTTCTCTTCCGAAAAATTACAAATCCATTCATTTTCCCCATTTGATTCAGTTATTTTCGGGTGGGTGGGGTATACTTTGCAAAACATACGACCTGAATTATTCAATAGAGGGGGCGCACTCAATGATTCGCGGCTGAATTGATTGACTTCATCAATGAACTTTTCTGTTAAGATCAACCAATAACCCTACCCTACCTCAGGGTGAGATCAGTGGTTGGTCTTAACGGGGAAATTCAACTTGAAGAAAGGTTTATTGTTAAAAAAAATAGCAGAATAGATAATGAAATGAAATGTTATAAAATGTAGGTGAAAAATAGAGAAAAAATTAAAACAGAAATGTATCATAAGTTTAGATTCTGTGACAAGCAGCTGCCTCGCATAATATATATAACAGACAAATATGTATATATATTTCAGGAGCGGATGATAAATAATTTGTCTTTTGATATAAGGTAATACAAAGCATTTTCATTTTCCTTTTTTTTTTTTGGGGGGGGGGTGTCATTTCATTCATTTTCACTACCCGGTACGAAAAAGCTGCTAGCATACATGTATGTCACAGAAACTAGACATTCCAGTAACTTTTAAAAATTTTGGTAGAGTTTCCCTCAAATTGTCACTATTATTTGTTTTCTGCTATCTTAAGAATAAACTATTCGTCAGGTTGAACTTCCCATTTAAAGAAATATCCTTTTTTAATCATCCCATAGCTTCTTTATCGAGAAACCAAGAAAAAAACATCCTCCCGTTAAATACGCAACGAATTGTCATTGCCTTTTAAATAATCAGCTGTTTTGATAATATTTGCATACCATAAATAGCTACAGAGACTTTGAAATAGAAAGAATGTGGACAGTGTAATATCCCCTAAGAACTAAATGTTTGGTAGTGATTCTGCTGTTTAGACAAAACGCCGTTAAACCAAAGAAAAAATAATAATCGGATGGAATATATATTATATATATCTAAAAAAGTATATTTCATGATGGATCTTTAAAGAAATACGTATTCATAGAGGCGCGATAGCTCAGTCGGTAGAGCGGGGGTTTCGGATTCCGGTGACCCGAGTTCGATTCCCAAGTGGTGCGCTAGTGCCCTTTGGTAAGGCATTTATCCTCATTACCAGGTCCCTCGGATATGACCTTAAGCTGTTGGTCCCCTGGTTGCTTGCTCACAGGCATTCGTGCTTTATTAGCAGTCAGGTAAAAAAACCTCGGTATAATCCCCTCAAAGATGTAGCTCGTACGCACCCTAAAGTACGCATTCACACACCCACAGTTATGCGCGCGCACACACACCCTAACAAATCTTCTCCCTCGTTAAAAATGAAAGCCCCTTTTTTGGAATGCTCACACACTCAACAAAGACATTGGGTGGAGTTTGATAAGGAATTTTCCGATATTGTGAATAACGCCACCTCGTGTCCACTGTGAACATAATTTTTCACAGTGGCGTACAGTACAGACCATGAAAACAGAGAGAAGAGTGAAATATGATATCATTTTCTGAATGTTGTGTCAAAATCTTTCACACAATTTGATTTTTGTAATAAAAATGTCGAACTCTTTGCTCGCTTGTTTCGCTAGCTCGTAACTTAAAAAAAAATGCCCGATACGCCATATCTTGCCCCCTAACTTTTTTGTTGCCTCATTACGTCCTTGCCTGTTCATACCATGATAATTATGACAGGGAATTGTTTGGCTCTTGCCCCCCTTGCCACCGAACCTGTTATGCCCTTGTTGTCAATAACATATTAAAGGCATGTATTCCCCTCATACACGCTTGCTAAAACATCCTAGGGTGTCAGTCCCTTCGGGGTATTTTACCCTGACAAAAAGTGTATTGTTAAAATAGCAGACATAAGATTTTACAAAATATATATTTTTGAACGTCTGAGGTAAATTCCAGGAGAAAAAAAGAGAAGGAACACTAAAAAATAGACTGTAAAAGATCTTCTAATAAAATATTCTTATAAACTTTTTGAAGACCTTGCTTTGGATTTGAAATTCAGGTCAATGAAAGAAGAACATATAATTTTTTTATACATAATTTTTAAATATCAATTATATAAATAGTCATGATTCAATTATTAACCAATTAAAGTAATTTTACATAAATTACTGAATTTTTTATAAATGCATCCAAGAAAAATTATTTTTTCCTATTGGAGGGATTTTTTTTTATTACCTGACATCATAACTCGGGAGAAACTCATTTGGTGAGACATATTGTATAGGTAGGTTAAATAGGGATGAAAAGAT
Source organism: Lytechinus pictus (assembly GCF_037042905.1). Taxonomy (NCBI): domain Eukaryota; kingdom Metazoa; phylum Echinodermata; class Echinoidea; order Temnopleuroida; family Toxopneustidae; genus Lytechinus; species Lytechinus pictus. The sequence goes on from NC_087256.1 coordinate 24,035,336, forward strand.
CATTTCGGAACCGATCTTGTATATCAGTAAAAATAGTCATGTGCAAAAAGAGGTTTCTAAACACGACGTGTTCTCATGAGCACACGTCATAAATAAAACTTAAGGACGTTCCTCAGTTGAAATGAAATCAATGCCGTTTCCACCAAATTTTGCACAGAGGTACTTCACCGCCTAAATATTCCAAATATGCAAAAAATAACATGGGTTCATGTGCTTTATTTTTTGCTATCGAGCTTTGAAGTTCACCCAATTTGAAGTTCTTGAAAAATGCGCATTCACAAGGTTTTGACATTTTTAAACATCATAGGGATCACTGCGTTGGGTTTAAAAATCTATGTAAACTTCACAAATTTCACAATTTAATTCAGAACTGTACTTGAGATGGCTATTCAATTCACATTGCTATTCGATTGCCCTTTTAAGGCCAGCAGCACTTTCACTTCGTTGAAATGTTGCAAAAAGGAACACAAAAACTTATCTATTTTTTTGATAAATTTCTGTAACAAATTTGTGAAGTACAATATATGCTGCACTATTTTCAAAACCCATGCCATTTTTATCAAAATGTACATATTTGTAGAGGATGGTATACTTAAGAGGAATAAAGATAATAGGGGTTCGTGAACTTAACTATCAGCACTTTTTATTATTGGAGGAAATGTGCTTTTTAAAACACCAAAATCGCCCCAAACGCTTTGTATCCATGTAGGGAAGTATCTCAAACTGCTCTACCGTTTATTCAAACTCAATGTCATATTAGTCATACTTTGCATTGATGCAGAGCAAAGTATTCTGAAATTGCAGAGGTATTAAAACAATGGTTTTATGGATAATTCAGCTAATTAGCTTCATACAATAACACATTATTTGTCATTATAATGCAGATCAAGGGGAACAATTACATTTCGTCAAAGCGCATAGCGTACAATATGCGCATATCATGATGAGCACAAACTTGACTATGGAACGTCCTTAAAGCGAAAATTATATAATTTGCTTTTAGAAATGTTAAGTACTGTAAGTAATGATCCAAAAGTGCCGGCAAATGGATTTTGATGCATGCTCACCCATGTGTGATATGAATGATAAATGAAAAAAAATTTTGCAGAGAAATTCACCAAAGAGTTCATCTCATGCGTGTGTCATCATCACTCCTGTCTAATCTTTTTTTTTGATGAAAATCGTGTTGTTCAAAAGTTATGGCAAGTTTTGAAAGGAAAATTTTAATGTTATTTGAATGTATTTTTGTATAGTAGACCCATTTTTCGCATTCTGTGGTAGATGTAGACCAATTCGGCTTTGGGTGCTGTTGTCTATGGTATTTTCTATCTGAGAAGTTACAGGTATTACAACTAAAGTTAATGAATGCATTGACCTTCGTTCTTTATTTGTACTGTTTACTGTATTGTATTTATGTCATCAGGCGTACCCCACTATAAGCCTTTGCTTGTAGGGTATACGCCTTCTTATAAATAAATTGTATTGACAGTGTAGTACTAGTATATTCCATTGTCACGTCATATAGACACATGTGCATATTCCTTAACGAAAACGTTCCTGAACAAAAGTACTAACTTACGAAGTACCCGCAGAAGCAATTGGAATGTAATTACTTCACAAGTGAAAAAAACCTTGGTATAATCATGGATCATACTACAGTGGCAAAGTTGAGGGTTAATCTTTAACAAAGATCAGTTAGTCATACTAGTAGCTATGCGTCACTAAGATTCTGTAGGAGTTTCTGATAAGCCTCAGTAACCTGTTGTCGATGTATTTTAATTCAAATAAAACAACTCAGAGAGTGTATTATACTAGAGACATGGCTGATTAAATGGGATCAAAGTCCCGGTGTAGAGCGCCGTTTCAAAGCAGACGACCTCCTCACGACCTGGACATCCCTCAACAACGTTTGCGCGCGTGCGCACACGTTGGGAAGAGCAGAACTCGTCAAAATGCGATGCATAGCGAGAGGATGCATTTTATGCATTGGATAGACGAACAAACGGCGCCTGGTGTGTGAATAACTCGCATTCTGTCTTGTGGGGTCAGTATCAATGAACTTCGACACTTGACGAGCACGGTCAACTCCATTGTAGTCATACTTCTCCCGCGCCTTCTTCAGACCTCCACACCGGCCTTACTACACAGTGGTTTCTCCGTGCAAGTGTATTCCCAAGAGCAATCGGTGTATATATTTTTACACACACACGTACACACAGAGAGAAAATGATGCCGCGCCAGCATCTGCGTGAGAATACATTGCTAAGAAGATGATCGTACCGTGTCCAACATCATCTCCCAGCGTCCTTTGAAAAATAGATGGAGCGCAAATCTCGGTTTATTGCGTGAATATTGTGCTTTTGCTGCAGTCAAGGATCTTGAATTAACCACGCTTGGCAGAGCTAAGCCCGATGAGGACCCCTTAACGGCTGGTAAGTAGAGTGAGCTTGTTGATCTACTTTGTGTGTTGTTTAAACCATCTACACATAATGACCATATCGTAGATGGGATGCCGTGTTGCTTATTATATCATTTTTGCAGATGTATTTTTAGACAGAGTGCGATGCGTATTGATCGGTTCAATTTCTGATTGAATTCGATTTAGCATTCGTACTACATTTAATTGCACAAAATCCTTCTGCCCGTCTCCCTTAATTAACAACCCGTGCAATAAATACATCTAGCTTTGAGCGCGGAAGCTATCCGTGTGTATGATGTGTGAATCTTTCGAGAAGTCACTATGTAAATGACATGGAGATTATATTGCCTGCGTAGTAAAGTGTGCAAAGCACAGGTGATATAAGGTGATATTCAATGATAATCAATAACCAGATAATATCAAACGCAATTTAGGCTCATATATATTGTATTTTATTATGAAACTTACGTTTCGATTTTTCGGTTTGTGTCGTACGTGAATATTGTTATTTACGTCCTTACAGTTAAAACTGCAAATGTAATTAATGCAAATAATTGTGTATGGAGTCCCATTGTAAGTTTTGCGCTTATGTATTTGCCCACTAGCGTATCCAGCATGTATGGGCCCATGTACAAGCAAAATTCACGGTTACTATTGATATTGTCAATGCTTTGTAGGATCTGATACTGGATACGCGCCTCCCGGTTGCCCCCTAACACTTGACAGGAGCGAGTGCAACGACAGAAGTAATATTTTGAACGGACAGTGAAGCATTATTCATTTGACCCCAAGAAAATATGTTTGAAAACCTGAAAACCCATATATAACGTGGGACTTCCAACCTAAGATTATATAGAACGGGTCATTGAATAGAACAGGTGTGTTGCTATGTGAGTTCATGAATTGTCTTTTGTAAGACACAATACCCCCCCCCCCCCTTATACACCCAAAACAATACCTTCATTCAATGTTGGTAATGCAATAGAAATATTATAAACAACAAATTTCATCGCATGCTTTTTTATGTGTTCTTTACAACCTGGAAACTTGCGAGAGAGTTGACAGGCATAGCAACAAACATTGTATGCATAATAGATTCCAAATATTGAACTTCGATTATTGCTAACAAGCATAACGAGCGAAAGGAATAGCTTGTTACTGGGTTGCCAAGAAAGAAATATGCATACAGATTTGAAACACTACTGAAAAAAATCAACGCAAATCTTGATATCAACCAAATTAACAAAATTTCGGATAAAGCCTTTGATTCTTTCCTGAATACACAGCAAAGTCATGTTTATTTTACGGCGAAAGCAATTCTTGCAAATTATCAAAATGGTTTTTATTTCAACCCCAGCATATGATATAACACCGTATACACCAGTAGGTTTAATTCATGAGATGTATTTCTATGAGCATGATATGTGTATTTTACAATAGTAAATCTAATGAATTAAATGTCGGATCAACATGATACAAGGGAAGATTATAATTTGGTTTTCACATAGTTGCATTTTATGACCAGTCATTGATGGCCGATAATAGACCAGTTCGTAGTTACTTCATGGACAATTTTGGTCAAATGACCTTTCATTTATTTCATTATGATAGGCAGATTTCAAAGCAAGATATTACGTAAGCATGCCTTACATAGCAGGATGAAGAAATTGAATAGACCAGGTGACTAGAATAGCACTTCAATGAACACTTTATGAAGGTATTTGTTGCATTCCTACTTTGAATGCATATCATAGCATGTTGCACAATGTACTTGGCAAACTGTAAAATACCAGTCGTTCGTAGACGCATTGTTGTTGTTTTTGGATGTAAGTGAAAAACACAATTCAAAAGAATGTATGAATAATCAAGACATCAAAGTTGGTGCTTATCTCATTAGATTTTAAACCACCATGTCATTTTAGTACAAATGACCTTCCTCTGATCATGCGCAGAATATTTTGATCATGTGCAGAAAGGAACTACGAACTAGCTTATTATCATCAAATGCAATAATGCTTATTTCCAGACTTATCTGTAATTAGTGAAACGTAACGTGCAATTCTTTAATGATCCTGACTTTTTTTTTGCTTTTTCTGGGAGTATATATAAAACTATACATATATGAATATAAATATATAATGTATGTGTAAATATATACATATTATATACCCTTTCAGTCGTTTGCACTCACCTTTATTGTTGACGTTGTTACACTTACATGAGGGACATGAGGTCCCATCCGCAAATCTCCATGGTTACCACCCCTCGGTAGTCGCCTCTTGGTTCTTGGAAAGCACGGCCATTTTTATCATGGACCTATAAGAGATGGACACTCATCGATTAGTTAATGAATTCACCAACATGTGACTGTCATTTTGCACTGAATAACATTCTCTTCATATTTGTCTTCTTTGGTCGTACTGTGTTCCGCCGTCAATTAGGCAATGAGTTGAAAGAAGCAGTATCTGATTAGACATTGATGTTGCACAACCTGTATGCGCAAAAGATGATACATCACTTAAATCTTGGAAAATCGATGTGCAGATCTGGTTTACATTTGGCCATCTTGGTTCCATTGGGAAAATGTGTGCATATTTTCAGCTAGAGGCAATATTGTGATTGTCTATTATTTATAATCCCATTTTTCCAATTTTCCTCCTACTATTCCAGAGATACATGGCTCGCATCGTGTAGACAGTGCGTGCGGAAGTGTGCGGATCAAATCACATTTTATGTCACAAAATTGTCTGCTTTTCAATTTTGCTGCTTCAAATCTACAGCGTCTTGATGGAAAGCATTTTCTAACACAGGTCATCAACGAGCAAGACCAAAACCAGGAAAGCCGTACTTTTGTACATAATCAGATACGCCTTGGTAGTCGCTATTGTCAAAAAACATGTATGTTCTCATTAAAATGCACATAATCACTAGGCGGATCTCGTTCGATCAAAGAAATGATAGCGTTGAATGTCCATCTCTAACATGTCCATGTTTTTAATGTAGTTGTGTTCTTGCTCGATAATCACTGCGAGTGATATGTTTAGTTAAATCCATTTCATAACCTGTATAATAGCAACTACCCCCGGGGCTCCTTCTAGGAACACTTCAGTCAGTTTGGGGGAAACTAAAGCGTCTGAAGCATGTCAAAGCACTATATTAGTGTTGGATACCACGCTGCGTTCAACGCAAGACTTAGGGAGGGAGGGAGGGGGGGGTGCAAGGTTTTGCCATTTCTAATTCGTGTGGACTCTGCATGTGACTGAACCCCCTTGATGTGTCGAGGCACTTAACTATGAATGCATGAATGAACGTTAGCACTGCCAAGGCGATTGCTATAGACACTCAAGCAGTGGACAAAAAGAGAAAAATCGGTCAATTCTCAAGTTGCCGTGACATTTCAACATTCAACGCTGAATCAAACAGCCAAATGTCAAAATTACGAACATAATCATGGTGGAATCATTCATCCTCCATATGTTTGCCTTGTTGTATTTGGATTCTTTCCTCTGTTCGGTGTTCCAATAAACATCAAGCCCGTGACCCAAAAATATATTCATGAAATGAAAAAATCTATTTGAATTGACATACTATATATTTAAAATATGTTAAGAAATATCTATCAGCACCTTTTTTTTTTGGGGGGGGGTCTCTTTTATTTCCTTGGATGAAATTTCTACACGATAATATTCCTCGAATATGTTTTGTTTTATCTCCTCTCCTCTCCTTCATAAAACTTAACCCCCTCCCCTACGATCTCTCTCTCTCTCTTTCTCTCCCTCTGTTTATAAGGTTTATGCGTATATGTTTTGTTATTTACCATAATTCATGGCTAAAATGTATTTTTTATTGATTTGTAGTTCTTCAATTTCTCTCTTGATTATACAATGGAACTGATAAAATTATTGCATCTATCCAATTCAACATGTTAAAAGATTAATTGAGGTCCATAAAACATTCGTAAAATCAAGTTCGAACAGAAAGTAACTTGATTTTTTTTTTATTATGATGGCCCGGGGAAGATCACGCAGTGAAGAAGAGGGTTAGATATTAGATGGCTCGCCCAAATACCCACCCATACTTAAGCAAAATACTCAGCTGTTAAGCGGTGAAAATGCATAAAGCTTACATTGCTGTATTTAGTAGTCTATAAACTTTCGATTGGTATATGATGTCATTTTCATTTTTGGGTCCGCTCTGGGTCTCAAAAAAAATTCATCAACCAAAGGATCGATGGCTTTATACTATTCGATGAATGACTTACCAAATCCTACTAGTGAATAGAACCGGGAATAGTAGGACCATAATATAGACCAGTTCGTAGTTACTTCATGGACAATTTTGGTCAAATGACCTTTCATTTCTTTCATTAAGATTTCAAAGCAAGATATTACGTATGCATGCATGCCTTACATAGCGGGATGAAGAAATTGAATAGAGAATAGCACATCAATGAACACTCTATGAAGGTATCTGTTGCATTTCTACTTTGAATGCATATTAGAGGATGTTGTACAATGTACATGGACTTGGCAAACTGTGAAATATACCAGTCATTTGTGGACTTATTGTTTTATGTGGATGTGAATGAAAAACACAATTCAAAAGAATATATGAATAATCAAGACATCGAAGTTGGTGCTTATCTCATTAAATTTTAAACCGCCATGTCACTTTAGTACAAATTACCTTCCTCTGATCATGCGCATAATATTCTGACCATGCGCAGAGTGGAACTACGAACTGGCTTATTATAATATTAATATTGATAATATAGGATTTGTATAGCGCACATATCCACCTTGCCAAGCGCTCAATGCGCTCCTATAATACCCCGGCTAAGCTAGTCTACCGATTCCGGTGCACATAACTTTTTGAGGAAGTACTTCCTGTCGTCACCCATTTACCTCACGTGGGTTGGGTGCAGTACAATGTGGGTGAATTTCTTGCTGAAGGAAAACCACCATGGTTTGAAATCGAACACACGTCGCTATCAACGTTGATCCTAAGCAGCAACCCGATATACATACCTCTTACAAGCATATCTTTTTGGAACCGTTATGCAAAAATGACTCTGACGCCATCTCTTCGTTCTGATTTTGGCAAACCATCAGCCTAAACGGTTACACTTCGTAATTCCAAAGGTTCGTAATTCCGAAGGTTCTTTATTCCGAAGGTTCGTAATTTCGAAACACGTAAATTGCCTTTACCTCGATGTTCGTTAATCCGAAAACTAAAAAGGGTTCGTTAATCCGAACATTTGTGGCGTAATTCCGAAGGTTCGGTAATCCGATAACGAAATAAGGTTCGATGTTCCGAAGGTTCGTTAATCCGAAAACGAAATAATGTTCGTTGTTCCGAAGGTTCGTTAATCCGAAAACGAAATAAGGTTCGTTGTTCCGAAGGTTCGTTAATCCGAAAACGAAATAAGGTTCGTTGTTCCGAAGGTTCGTTAATCTGGAAACGAAATAAGATTCGTTATTCCGAAGGTTCGTTAATCCGAACACGAAATAAGGTTCTTTATTCCGAAGGTTCGTTAATCCGAATCCATGAGATTATCATCTGCGTGAAGTCATTGTGTGTTTTATAGTAATTAAGTAGAGAAAAGCCTTTTTGAAATGACTTCTGGAAAACAATTTCAAGACAATTTTGGAAAACAATTTCAAAGCTGAAGCTGTAAAACGCGTTTTGGGGGTCAATTATGCACCTTATTACTATTAAAGGGCATCCTTGTGAGATGTTGCGAGCGAATCACGAGCTCAAATTTTATGTAGGCCTAATAAGACATCATACTAATAATGATAATAATAATATTGGTATTATTTACCCAGGGAAACCACTTCAGTTCAGAAAACTGTTCTCCCAGCGGGCCCTGCTATTATTACCCCGGCTTTAGCTGGCTGCCTAGGCGCCCAAAGGAAGGTATTTTTTCCTACCGGGTACCCATTCACCTCACCTGGGTTGAGTGCAGCACAATGTGGATAAATTTCTTGCTGAAGGAAATTACGCCATGGCTGGTATTCGAACATATAACCCTCTGTTTCATAGTCAGAAGACTAATCCACTGGGCCACAACGCCGAGCATTTTTTTTAATTATGAAAAAATGAGTAACAGTGTTAACACCAGGCGTAACGATCAATACATTTTTATTATCATTTATATTCTTTATTACCATTTTTATTATGATCCTCGTTTGGATTATTATGATCATCATTAGTATTTTCATTTTTATAACCAGCAGAAGCTCTCATTAAAAATGACATCCCCTCCAATACAAATCCTATTATCTGGAGGTTACTCGCACGCGACCAACACACTTAACCCCCTCACACTTAATCCCCTGCATCCTTAAACCGTTTGCTTAGGCAGCAATTGCTCAGATAAAATCGAAATTAAGCCTATGCTTGATCCGGGCGCCTATTCTTAATGCAATACATGCTCCGGCCACAACACACATAAGTATCATCGTTCGTTATAACTATTATTGCATAATATCATGTTATCTTGTAATGACAACAGCGTTCTTGTTACCGAAAATGAATTGATTTCATTTTCGAAAATACGAACCTTATTTCGTTTTCGGACTAACGAAACTTCGGATTAACGAACCTTCGGAATTACGAACCTCATTTCGTTTTCGGACTAACGAACCTTCGGAATTACGAACCTTCGGAAATACGAACCTTCGGAATAACGAACCTTCGGAATATTCGAACCTTCGGAATAACGAAGCTTCGGAATTACGAATGTATGCGGCCTAAACGCCTCTTTAAGGTTGACTATTTATGGGAATAATCAATGTTTGTCTGCAGATAAAAATTGGGTATACCATAAAACTTGTCGTAAAGATATCTTAATCAAGATTAGACATAATAAATTGAGTTTATGCAGAAGAACATGCATTGCACACGTATTTTTACAGGGACACTAGAATAACTATCCTACAATTCTCGCAATTTTGATGTGAATGACGCTTTTTAAAAAGAATAGGCCTACTGAACATTTTCACTAGAAATTAGTTATTTACACCATAATCTTTAATTGTACACATACAAAGAATTCATAATGTTTGTGTGAGTTTAAACAAGCGTGCATCAAACAGGTATGACTATTTACGTCTTGGACCGACCTTTTAACGTCACCATCCGAAAGACGTGACCATGGCTCGAACGTCGAACCTCTGCATTACTTTGATACCCCCCCCCCCCATACGCAGCTTCGATTACAGCCGCAGGCCACAACACCCAAATAGCATATTCCTTCCTTTATATAAATCGCCGTAAGAAAAAAAAAGAAACTGTAGTTTTAAGTTTTGCAAGTTTTATGTAAGTATGCGTTTCAGGAAGCTGATGATGTGAAGCATACTATTTCATTGTGTAAACGAACATGAAATCATCAATTTATAAAGATTTGTTCAATTTTAATGAGTCAAACAAAATTTTAGATCATATAAGAATATAAATGAAATCGTTGATTTATCTTTATATACAATACAGAACTTGGAAATAGTGAGCACGTGACGTCATCAATTTCTCCGCTATATGCATACCCTTCAAGATGTGCCTATCAAGATTTGGCACAAATAAAACATGATGCACACATTCAATTGTCGTTTTTGTCTCACCTGCATAGCAGAGTGAGACTATAGGCGCCGCTTTTCCGACGGCGGCGGCGACGGCGGCGGCGACGGCTGCGGCGGCGGCGGCGGCGACGGCGGCGTCAACACCAAATCTTAACCTGAGGTTAAGTTTTTGAAATGACAGCATAACTTAGAAAGTATATGGACCTAGTTCATTAAAATTGGCCATAAGGTTAATCAAGTATTACTGAACATCCTGCCTGAGTTTCATGTCACATGACCAAGGTCAAAGGTCATTTAGGGTCAATGAACTTAGACCATGTTGGGGGAATCAACATCAAAATCTTAACCTAAGGTTAAGTTTTTGAAATGTCATCATAACTTAGAAAATATATGGACCTAGTTCATGAAACTTATACATAAGGTTAATCAAGTATCACTGAACATCCTGCATGAGTTTCACATCACATGACCAAGGTCAAAGGTCATTTAGGGTCAATGAACTTTGGCCGAATTGGGGGTATCTGTTGAATTACCATCATAACTTTGAAAGTTTATGGATCTGATTCATGAAACGTGGACATAATAGTAATCAAGTATTACTGAACATCCTGTGCAAGTTTCAGGTCATATGATCAAGGTCAAAGGTCATTTAGGGTCAATGAACTTTGGCCAAATTGGGGTATTTGTTGAATTACAGCCATAAATTTGAAAGTGTGTTGGTCTAGTTCATAAAACTTGGACATAATAGTAATCAAGTATCACTGAACATCCTGTGCGAGTTTCAGGTCACATGATCAAGGTCAAAGGTCATGTAAGGTCAAAGAACTTTGGCCTCGTTGGGGGTATTTGTTGAATTGCCATCATATCTCTATAAGTGTATTGGTCTAGTTCATAAAACGTGGAAATAAGAGTAACCAAGTATCACTGAACATCTTGTGCGAGTTATAGTAGTTTTCAAAAATCAGCACTGCTGCTATATTGAATCGCGTGATGCAGGTGAGACGGCCAGAGGCATTCCACTTGTTCTATGAAAACATGTATTGTATGAAAAAAAAGAGAAGGGAGGTTCTGATAATATCGGGGACACATGATAAACCATGACCACTATGACCAAGAGCAAATGTTTGTCCAACAATTCATTGAATTTGATTTGAACGACCCTCCCAATGATAGGGTTAAGATTAAGACTGACAAAAACATTTACCTTTGGCATGTTTGGTTCAAGAGTATCTTCCCTTCTTTTTTTTTTACATTTTGATTTTATGTCATGCTAGCTTGTACTTAATTGGTGTTAATTCGGTGTACATGGAGTGCCAGAGTGGACTACATCAGCCCTTTTAATCTGGTGTCCGATTTACCCAGGGGCGGATCAAGGATTTTCCAAAACCGGGCACATGTTCCCCAGAAAAATTTGACAAGCCAAAAAAGGGGTTGTCACCAAAAAATGAAGGTCCTTTTGTCCAACGTAAACTTTGACAAGCCAAAAAAAAAATGTCCTCACTTGTGTATGAACGACACATTCCCATTTGAAATATTTGCCGTGACTCTCAAAAGGGGGGCACACTGTCTTGTGGGCTATGAACGCCATATTTACATCAAAAATATTGACTGTGGATCTCAAAAGGGCCGGATTTGCCACTCGATGCGCCACTGGTTTTAACACCCCATATTTTTCGACAGTACATGTACAATTATTACAGCACGATTCGATTCCAATGGAACTTTTTAGTGAAATCAATGATTAACTTAGCATGCGCCGGTTCACTCTTTCAATAACTTTATTAGTTTGTTTGGGTTTGATGAATAAGATTATTCGTCATGCACTTTTTTCATAATGCTTTCCATCTTTTGGTCTTTAGTCTAGAGGTTGTTCTCACGCGTTACATCTCCAAAACTAACTGCCCGAACATTTCATTTTTTCAAGGTTTTATTATCGTAGAAATCTTGCAAATCCAATACAAAATTAGCCAATTTTGTTACGATTAAACGCCTGGAAGATTGCTGTTAAAGGAGTACTCCGGGCTGAAAATAATTATATGTAAATAACCAAATTATTGAATTTTAAAATTAAGCAATTAAAAAAAATAGTTGTATGCACGTTTTCATGAATTTTCATTAGGTGGGTTGATGATGTCATCCCCACTTGTCTTTTTCTTACTTTGAAAATGATAACATTATTTATTTCATATTTTCACGCCTGTGTGTACATGTATATGTTGTGTCTCCCTTATATATAATAAATAAGTTGCAGCAATGACTATCTCATGCGTTAAATCACTTGTCAATCCATTTTTGGGGGGGAAGGGGGGTTGGGGTAGTAATTGGAATACAAAATGTGAAAAAATCCAGGTGATAAAATGCAAAAGAACAAGTGGGGATATGCCATCACAAGTTTGCTTATCGAATATTCATGAAGAAATGAATCGAACTGTTTCACCGAAATAATGCAAATCTTTAGAATGACTTAACTTTGTTAATCATTGTCCGAGTTTGATCAAATTTTCAGTGTTTTGCTTGTCTGATTTTATCTTTATCTGTTCAAAAAATAGTATTATTAGCCTGGAGTACCCCATTATGTGTATCTTAGTATCTCCGGGAAGGGGGAGGGGGCGGGGTGGGAGTACCTCTCGAACCCAAACACCCTGATTGTACTAGACTGCCTTTTAATCTTTATATTTTGGTTTTATGTCGCTCTCTGCAAACATTTTGTTTGACCATGCATCATTATTTAAAGAGATAACATTGGCCACCAGCCTTCAAAGAACATGGATCAAAATAACAAAGCAAAGCATTTTATTGGAGAGCATGTTAACCTTTTTATGACTTAATTTGATAGGTGGCAACTTTGTCTCACTTCTCAAATAGTACGTAGTTAACCAGCAATATTATCTCGCTTATGTTCTTCTATGACAGTTTTGTTATTCATCGCCGGTGGTTTTCGCAACCACTGAGCAGACATTTTCCCGGGATGTTGAAAATATATTGAAAATGCACGTCAAATCACAGTAAACAGCTTAAAGGTCATTGTCGAAAATTGGTGAACCTGGGCAGAAGATCGTCCTAAGATTCGGAGCTGACGAAAATTGCAAAAATGTCGTCTGCTCAGGAGTCCAGGACGACACTGCTGTTTTGATTCACCTATTTTCGACAAAGGCTGCTTTCTGATGAAAGGCTTTTGAGTTTTGACAATAGATTTTCAACTTTTTAGAAAGCGTCTGGGTAGTGGTTGCGGAAACTCCCTATTGTCATGAAAGCAAACACCAAGAAAGACCGGTATCTGCACCTCCCTTACTCGCCCCTGTCATTGTGAGAGCATGATTGATTGGATTAAAATAGATTTTTAGAACGGCCAAATAACAACAAAAATTGCTTTACATCTTGCCATTTCGAGTAGTGTATTGCGACACGATTACATGAATAATTGTACAATTTGATAATATTTCTTTCATGAACCTTCGCGAATTCTTAAGACTGCATGTTTTCTTTAAATTGGCAGGCTGTTCTATTGTTTTGCATAATAAGTAACATATTATTTTTAAAGCAGCGTGTCACATTTATATTTATTTTCTTTGAACATACAACTTCAAGGTTACGACTCACAATTCTGTACTTCGGATTGAAGATCCAAATAGAAAATATTGATCGATTCACACATGAATGACAATATATTATAATCGTCCACACTTCGTCTTGACATTCCTATGCGTGAGATATCTTATGACAACTGTAGCATTCCTTCATCGTTGTGTTTACACAGTGACATCTTAACGATGGTAATTCATGGATCAAGGTTCAATAATCGTTAGCCTTCCAGCCGTTGTCCTCTAAGTTCACGCTCATATTAGGATGGTGTGTCACACGGCCGTACGCAGATTCTTTTCCTGGGGAGGGGGCAATACGCGTAAAATATTCGAAGAAACTCGAAAGCGAGGGAGCGAAGCGATGAAGTTTTTCATGGGGGTGCTTTTGCATTTTCTAAATGATGAAATCGGAGGATTTTTTGTAAACACGTTTAGGTAATTTTGTGAAAATTTACAGGTAAAAAAAATGTCAGTTCTTGATATTTCTATGGGAGGGCATGCAAAACTATTGAACTTCATTGTTATAATGAGTACATGTGTGTTTACAAACTTTCGTTTTTATGGAATGAAAGTCTTTGAATTGATCATCGTTATGGATATTTTCATTCATGCATGTACAGGTCAAGCAAATTTATTTTAAAAAAAATGATTAAGGTCAAGTCCACCCAGGCAAGAAGAACAACAGTTGATTTGAATAACTCGTTAAGAATTAAACAAGTATTATGCTGAATATTTTCATTAAAAAATCGGGTCAAACTAAATTTTGATATTTATTAACAAAACAGATGTATGTACCACTCAGTGATATGGAAATGGGAGAGTAGATGTCCCTCACTCATATCTTTTCTTTTTTTATTGTATGATTTTTTTATAAAATGTTTTATTTTTTCACTGATGCGACAATAAGGACCCTCTGGTGAAATGGCACTCGGTTCCACATTATATTGATAATACATATGAAATAATAGTAATAAAGTTAAGACTAATTGATATTATTTGATACATGATCCAAAGTATTTTATTTGGCGCAACCCATTCGGCACGTGTTTCGACAGATAAAATCCATATGAAAAATTCCTCCATTGAACTTGTACTCGGTTGTCTACAAGATTCAACATTTCATTTGTATTTCCTCTGAAACGAAAACAATTATATCGATTTGCTCAAATGACCAACCAGAATGATATGCATAACTGAACACACTTCATAATATTGACTATTAAATCTAAAGATATTTACCTACCTTGGATTTTGTATATTATTTATTGGTTGCTGTTGAGATTTGAATACAAGTGAATCGTACGTAGAATTTCTGTTCCGTTTTACGTTGCTCCTGCAGACAAAAAAAAGAACTGAAAACAAAAAAAAGAAATATTCAAATGCAGGTAAGAACGCAATCGGATATTTGCAAACGGTATAATTAGGCTTGCCTGAGGCCGTTTGCCAAGAACGAAGCAGTGATTTTCGCCTATATTTTACATTCGTAATTTGACATTAATTATACGATCTTTCGTAGCAGATGGAATGAAATGGATTTCATTTTATGCCCCATGCCTGCGGGTGACACTGTACAAAATGTGTGAGAACGAATTTTCTTGATGGTCGTGGAATTTTGTTGCTTGCTGGTCTTGACTATACAGTAGGTGAAACGTCCTGGACTTGATTCAATTATTCCAATATCGTTTTGTACTGTGTCACGTATTGACTTAAATAATTCGAGACGTCTCAAATCATCATTCAGGCTCGTATAAATTGTTTGTTGTTGTTGTTGCACTATGATGATTGATTCCAGTAAAGATTGAACTTG
The DNA here is from genome assembly GCF_037042905.1 of Lytechinus pictus. Classification (NCBI taxonomy): domain Eukaryota; kingdom Metazoa; phylum Echinodermata; class Echinoidea; order Temnopleuroida; family Toxopneustidae; genus Lytechinus; species Lytechinus pictus. The sequence continues at coordinate 24,050,723 of NC_087256.1, forward strand.
TATACCAGGGGCGTATAGTTGGAACAGGGAAGACGACCGTCCCGTCGAGTGATTACATGAACAGAACAGAAGAGAATGAATGAGAGACTGAGTTGTATTTTTTAATAATAATAATAATAAAATAGGGTATTTATATTGCGCACATATCCACCTTGTTATGTGTTCAAGGCGCTCCTATATTACCCGGCTAAGCTAGGCGTTCATAGCGCACACAGCTTTTTAAGGAATTACTTCCTACCGGTACCCATTTACCTCACCTGGGTTGAGTGCAGCACATTGTGGATCAGTTTCTTGCAGAAGGAAATTACGCCATGGCTGGGATTCGAACCCACGACCCTCTGTTTCAAAGTCCGAAGACTAATCCACTGGGCCACAACGCTCCACAAATATGGCAAAAATATTTCTATCTATGAGACAAAATCGCTTTTTATTGCCTTATTGGCCGAACAAACATACTCTGGCATTTTGGTCTACATGTCATCGATCCCCCCACGTCCTTAATTTTTACGTTTATTACTGTTTTTTAATTACTAATCGCTATTCTTGTTCATTGCCATAGACTTCGTCGGGTTCACTATCATATGGAGAAAGTATAAGGCCTATCATTTTTCTTGAGTTTGCCAATTGGACTACATTACTAACGTAGCCCATCGGGTAAAATTAATGGCAACTTATACAGCAATTGTCTTGTATATACGACCACATATACGTGCTAAACCAGGTAATTGAAACAAAGTGGAATACACCATTTGTGTCAACTTATATTTGTCTTTTCCCGAATGGTGACTAAATGAAATTTTGAAGATATCGATGAAAATTCATCGGGGCTAAGGCTGATGAAATTTGTAAACCAAACGAACCAAACAAATCCTTATGGATTAAACACAGTCACACTGTGAAATGTCCCAATAGAGGCATCAGTGGAAATTTTGATGTTTCATGCAGTCTTCACCCGCTCACAGTGTGAGCGTTGTTTGTTCCCCGTAAACGGAAGACACATAAATGACTATTCAATAGTAAAAAAAACCCTACCACTTTTAAGACAAATGAAAATAAAACTGACTTTGGATGGTTTCTGATTGGTGAATATTGATGGATTTTGTTCCTTCTTCTACTTAACTCCCAAGTGCCCATGCGAGTCCGGCTGATGTTTACAATGTCGTTTCATTTATACTGTAACTTATTCATGTTATTCTTATTCATTTCAACAGATGATACTGCTCATTGGAACATACCGAGATACGTTGACGTCACAAGTAATGTCTCTGTTCTTCACCATTGACGTCACATTCAACCCTGTTCAATTATAACCTCGTGTGGCATTGATGGACGCTATCGAAGGCCTACATCAGGAGGACATTGGTATTTCAAACGTTTTATGTCAAGTCTAAAGAAATTGCGTACCTTCAAGGAGACGGAGTGACTGCAAGGATTTGTCAACAACCTTTGCCATTGAACGCAATTCTGAATGGATATAAAATGATACATACTTGCATGGAACATTAACTTGACAGGCTTGATGCAGAAGAGGCAGCGTGAACAGTTATCGGTGTTCTAAAACATCGTCGAAACCTCAATGTTTCAGCATACCCAACAAGCTTGGACAACCTCCACGAGATAATAAACTTGAAGAAATTTCACAGTTTCAGTCAGCCTCAGGGTTTGGCCTGGACCAACCATGTCGTGTAACCTTTCCAGCATGCGAATGAACTCTTTAGAGTCTATCTGGTACTGTAACTTGGCTGTAGTCATCACGATGTTCTTGGTATTTGATGGTAACCGCAGATACAGACACTATGATTCGCTTAAATGGCCAGAAGGAGAGCGACCCACCCCTGAGTTAAGGTAATGAACAACACGGATCGTTGAGATTTCTGCCAAGTTTTTCTTTCTTCTCTCCTCCCTATTTCTTCTATCTTCTCCTCATCCTCCTCCTCCCCATCACCGTCTTCCTCTTCTTCTTCTCATCCTTCTCATTTTATTTGTCTTCTTCATTTTCTCCTTGTATTCCTGTTCTTTTATTCCTTCTTTCCCTTCTGCCATTGCTACTACTTCACCTCCTCTTACCAATGCTTACCACGACTGCGAATTCTACATCAACTAGTTTTTCCACTGCTTTGAATATTTCCGTATTTACAATTTAGATTTATTTAGTTATTAATTTATTCCTACGTACTTAAACAGGTTCACACAATCAGATATATAATCACCGTTTTGCATCTTGGTCCAGGGTCCCGTTACATAAATGTTACAATTATTGTAACTTTGCCATTCAATGGTAATTTGTATGGAATCCGTGATTTTGATTGGCTGATGAGTATCGTTACAATGGTAGTTACCATTGGACGGCAAGGTTACCATTATAACAACGTTTATGCAACGGGCTCCTGGTATACAAAAATCAAAGTAAAATTGTCATTACAACAAGGTATCGTTCACATCAAAACAGGGTAAGACAAAAATAACAATTAAAAAAATTAATAAAGGACTATAAAGTAAAATTTATGAATCTAATGGATTGACACTGGATCCCACAAACATTATAGGCATATCCATCGGAACGTGTTAAGACAAATATTAATTTCCACTACCAATTAGCCTGTTGAAATAATTATTAGATCACCTCATTAAATCAAAGGCTTGATGATTTTTTTTTACTATGCTTTGAAAAAAAATCCAACTACAAACTGACGAATCCTCTACCTGCCATACTCTAAACATTACAGCAATCCATATTGAAATACGACCGAATCTTAATTCGTTCACTCTCGGTTTTCCAACCCTATGAAGGTTGTACCTTTGTCTGATCATCATGGCCGCACTCCTGATCACCGCCTTCATACCTACCCAATACTTCAAGGTCGGGAACCACGCCAACGACCAGTCCAAACTCGGAGCTGCCAAACGGAAGCGGAAGAAAAAGAAACCCGACGAGACTAAGACTCCTAAGGATTGTCAACAAGGTGATGCCAGAGGGGACGAGGAGTCCATCGCCCACATCATCCGAGTGGCCGTCCAGACTGTGCGGTCATGTCGGAAACATCTAGGACCCATAGGGGCGACTATCCATATCACATCGGCGTTCTGTCTTCTCCTCCCTGTCATCTTTCTCCAAGCCAGGGCGATACAATCCGGTCTTCTACCACCAGGTTTGCAGCACGTTCCATTCAATAAAGCAGCAGTTAACACCTTATATTAATTAAAGTCTGGATCCGGGCCCCGTCTTACAAAGGTCTGCGATCGATCCGATCAACCACAGCCATTGAAATCCAGCAACGTCAACGTCTAGAATGCATGTTTGTTCAAAATATCTACTGGATATGATGTCTTCACACATTCATCGTTTTCCTGAAAATTGGGCGTGCTTCTATATGTTAACAAAAGACATTGTGCAATTTTTTTTTAGACCAAAAAAATGACATTGATGGATTTTCATATCGTTGAGGTTGATTGGATCACTCGTAACTCTTCATGAGATGGGGCCCTGGTAGGTGCTAAATAAAGGTGTTCTCAAGTTACGAACGATTCTACTCCTGACTGGTGACCCTTTCTTTTGCTAAATGATGTGTCTCTCTGTAGCTGACAGAGCACCTAAGAACATGTTCCGGTCGTGGGTAAAGTCGTGCATCACTCAACGAACTGCTTTAAGAAACACCAAACTGTTCTGATAGTGGCTGTTATTCTAATACGGAATATGGTGGTCCAGTGAAGACCATGATTTTAAAGAGAATGGACGATGTACACTATTCAAAGAAACGAAAACGTTTTCTTTGCCAGTGCAGAAAAGACTCTATTTTATTCTTCCTTAAAGTGATTTGTGAGTCTAGTCTTTTCTCATTCCTCAGTGAGAAATTTGCATTATTAATTTTAAAATTATCATCACCCTAGTTATAGGTACATATTTTTGTAAGATTTCATTAAAGATATGTCAGTCTAAAGACTTAAATTTTCCTTATATCTCTTTCTCGCTCTATGTCTTTGCATCAATCTGTGTTTCATGTAGGGTGACAAGACATTTGCCCCTGCGACATTTACACCGGTCCTAATATCTCAAAGGGCATATGATTAGAGTAAGAATTGTAATGACGTTTTTATTTTCAGAATAATGTAAAGATAAGGATTGTGGTTTGCTTAGTTTTGAAGGTTAGGTTTATGTCTGGCTTAACGTGCAGATTTTCAATCGGAGCAATTGGAACCTTTTGTAGATCTCTCGGTGTGTTTAGGAAGTGCACTTTTGAAATGTTATGACTTATGATTAGTTTTTAAATGCGTTCTTTCTTTTCAGAAATGATCTGGAAATCGGAGGTTGGGGAAATATTTCTCGTCGAGGACTCCACAAACATCACCTACCTAAGAATGCATGCATTCGTCGCCCCATCTATCGAATATCAATCCATCTTACCCACTGAATCGACTCCGTCAGCAGAGCACCAGTCTGACCCGGTCTCAACTCTTGATGACTCGTTCAGCACAGTCGTAGTGACAATCAACTACCTCAATTACGTGGTGCCACTCTTCATCTACGCCATCCGTTACGCGGACGTATTTTGGGAGTGTCATAAAGGTTTCGCGCTTTTGATTTCCATACAACTGATGATGAATGCGGTACAATATGCATTAGGTTTTATCGGCATGTCACTACTATATAAACTACACGGGTTCGGTTGGGAGAAGTACAACATTGGCGCGAAACCAGTGTTTTCGTCGGGACCCTCATTAATTCCAGCATACTTAATCAACAATATCACGGTATTCGTAGCAGCGGCCATTTTGTATTTGTACGGGTTCGGTCGCCTGAAGCATAATCAACTGAGGAGGACTAGAAACAGCGACGATGTCCCGATAGAGACCTTATTCGTTCTCAAATATAATGGGTTTCTGCCACAAATTGCCGCCATGGGTGCGCTTGTTGTCTTCATTTCTTGCAAGACTCCATTCATACTGGAATACATGAGCGTTTATCGGCTTTCCGGGGACCAGAGAATGCTTTGCTGCGTTGTGTTTGATAGTTTATACATCGTGGTGTGGTTCGTACTCTGGGTATTCCTGACGATCAAGAGACACTGGGCTTTCCGCCACGTCCACCACATTCACGACTACGGACTCTACGACAGGGGAATACCTTTGCAGTTGACAGAGGGCGTTGAACCATTTCCCCGTCAAGACAAGTCTCTCACGGAAACCCAGCTCACCGGTACTGCGAAACCGAGTGATCCAGAAGAATGCCAATGCAAGAAGAAGAAATCAACCTTCCCAAACGGATACCTCCAAATGAAATACACACAGAATGGAGAACTTGTCGACAAGTACACGAAAGTCAGTGACGTTGAAACACCCGTCGACGAGGTCCATCTGCCGCCTGTAGATCGTCCTACGGTAGTCGATCCGAACGTGCCCGATGAAACAGACGTTAATATATTTTCGAATCCATTGTCTACGGCATAGCAAACGGTGATGCATATTTTAAATGCTTGATTGTTGCAAATATATGCATCTGTTATTTGATTATAATTTTAAAGAAAAATCAAACAGGTGCTAATTAGTTATTAGCGATTGGCAGAGCTGTCAAGTATACCAATTTTCCGTGTTTAATACCGAAAATGAGAAGAATACTGATGGTTTCATGCAAAATATTGATTTTTAAAGTTCCAGTTTTATGTGTATTACTCACCAAAATATTGATTTTCCGCTTTTAAGATACTGAAATCTTCTTGTTCAGGTTGGCAGCTCTGGATTGAACCCTGCGTGATTTGTTAAGACGTAATGCTCTCAATATCCAATTTTCTGAATTACTGTGACGTAAAAAATTGATCCGCAAAGTTGTTAATCCAGGTTTTACGTGTTTAAATTCATGCTAGGGCCTTACGTGAATCTTGAATCATCATTGTAATGATGATTGCTATTGTAATCGTGACTGTGATTAGCGTTCGTGATTCTAATCATGTTCTAGTTTGGTTTCACTCGTGCTAAATATTCGTCATTAGCCTTATTTTGTACTGGAATCATCATTCAAATTACGATTTTTTTACCGTGTGAAAGGGCGGAATATAGCGCAGCCGAGAGTAAAGTACGGCCATCATTCCTCTAAAAAATAACGAGCGTCTCTTATATTATAATTGATTAAACGGGGGATTAAAGGTTTTAAATTATATCAAAGAAATTCTCCTATTCGAATGGACAATCAATGAATGAGCGACTAACTTCCCTTTCACGCGGTAAAAACAAATCGCAATTTTCATTTCCATTGAAAAATAAGGCGAATTATGAATTTTTAGCACGTGTGAAACCAAACTAGAATCACGAACGCAAATCACAATCACGAATTCAAATTCTACTCCGAATGTGAATTCCAGTTAAGTTTCACTCAGATTACGGTACGAATTGCCCCTGTGACAGGACCGATGATTCTAAAAACGAATTGCAATCATTAAAATGGTGATTCAAGATTCACGTGTGAAAAGGCCCTAAGTTTATCCACGTTTGAGTGCAGTTTACCCAACGATGGAAATATTTACCCATTTTATGAACGAATGAAAACTTATTAGTCAGCAACTAGAGGACTGATAGCTTGACTCTTGAGGTCATCCGTGGAGGATTTGGTGCCTTACCAAAGGACATTATTGTGCATTGACTTGGAAATAATATCTTTAGAATCTCCTGAAGTTCAATTATCTCAACTCGTTGATTGTCATGAACATGATGAAGAAACCCTTTTGTTTATCTCATTTCTAGGGGCGGCGGAACGTACTGTCGTTTGGAGGGTGGGCAAAGCCAAAAAAGGGTACTTATATCAAAATTGGCATTTATGTGCAAAAGGATATTTTCACCATGAGATAATCATTTGTGTGTTTTGTAGCAAAAAAAAATTTAAGTGATTTTTGATTGACAAGATGTATAATATTTTGGTTTATATTTCCGCGAGCGAGCGGTTTGGAAAAAAAAATCAAATCTGAAGTTGAAAAGTTCGCATTTTGGTAAATTATGGCGCTGGTTACTGTTAAAAAGGCATCCTTGTGAGATGTTGCGAGCGTGAATCACAAGCTCAAACTTTTGGACATTTCATGTAATAAGACATGAAAGGTAAACATTTCGAGCTGTTTTTTAATCATGAAAAATATGTGTATCTATCTTTAAAAAGAACAATGCAAACGCGAAGCGCGAGCTGAAAATTTTAGGATAATGACCTGAAATTAACCTCTGAAAGACTGCAATTAATGACTCATGAATAGGGGAAATATCTCACCAATCGAATAATGCGAATACTAAGCGCGAGCTGAAGATGTGTGGTATTCTAACCTGAAATCTGGACATTCTAAGAATATTTTGTAACCAGGAACTGAATGAGTACCTTACTAAACAATACATGATGCGAGCGCGAAGCGCAAGCCAAAAAATTGTGATTTTCTAACCTAGAATGTATTATGTTTTACTTCAAAAAGGGTACTTCATTTTGAAAAAGGACACATTTCATTTTGAAAAAAGGGCATTTTCCATTCTGAAAAAAGGGCATTTTCCATGTTGAAAAAAGGGTATTTTCCATTTGGAAAAAAATGTTTTTTTTTCTTACAGGGAATTCTGTTCGGTTGCGCCGCCCCTGCTCATTTCCTACTTCAATGGATTACTTTCGGACATAATTCATGTTTTTCGATGTTAGCTTCCCTCGATCCCCTCAGTTTCATCGCTCAGATGGAGATTTTTAGTTTAGTTCAGTGGGGAAATATTTTCCCCAAGCATGTGGAGTAGTGAAAGATGCAACCGCACAATTTCGCCATACGCCCCCATGCGATCACAAACAAAAAAACGATATATTTTGTCAAATTCGTCACACCGAGTTTGAACAAAAAAAATTATACTAGAGCGTCTGTTTTGAAATTATGAGTCACGTGTTCCTGATATGATATGCTCAAATGGGGTGAGTCAAAGGGATGGTGTGCTGTGTCGATTGTTACCCCTCCACTCCCGTAGACGCCATTTAAAACGTCATCTTTCGGGGCCTTATCCTGTTGCTATCAGCGATCTTTTCCTTTTTCTTGAAACATAATTACAAGTCAAATCCACCCCCCAAAAAATGTTGATTCGAATAAACAGAGAAAATTAAACCAGCATAACGCTGAAAACTTCATCAAAATCAGGTGTGAAATAAGAAAGTTATGACATTTCAACGTTTCGCTTATTTTTCACAAGCCAGTGATATGCACAATCCAGTGACATGCAAACGGGACAGTCGATGGTGTCCTTCACTCACTATTTCTTTTGCTTTTTATTGTTTGAATTATACAATATTTATTCTTTTTACTTACGTATTTGACAATAACCACCAACTTGACTGAACCATATACTATCAAACAGTGCTGATTCCACAGGTTCAGGGAGTAATCAATCGTTGTGTTACTTGCCAATGAGGAGAAAATTAGAATATTTTATATAATGAAATACAAAAGAAATAGTGAGTGGATGACGTAATCGGTCTCCTCATTTGCATACCAACCAGGATGTGCATATAACTGTTTTGTGAAATTTAGAAAAACTTTAAAATTTATTTTACAACCGATTTCGATGAAATTTTCAGTGTTATATGCTTGTTGGATTTTCTCTTTATATTTGAATCAACTTGTTGTTAGGATGGACTTTTCCTCTCCCACCATGCTTTCCCCACAGAATAAAATATCAGGGCATAGCACCCCCCCCCCCCTTCTCTCTCTCTCTCTATCTCTCTCTCTGTGAAAACAATCCTTTTGACATTCATTAACTATGATAAGGATCTACATTAATTGTATTGCTCATGATTTTAGAGCAGCCCTAATGTCAAAGCCGAATATCATATTTTTTATATTTACCTTCTTGCATTATGTTATATTGATACATATTGATGTGATTACATTTATGGTGCCGAATGCATACTATCATTGTTGGATATATTGTATATTTAGTATAACATCCGAATCTATATTTTGTGTGGATATATAGCAAAACTTTGTATATTTGCAAATATACTATTATTTATCACGATATGTTATGGTTAATGAAAAAAGAAGAATCATATCACGAAATATAGTTTGACTTGAAAATGTCATTAAAATTAACAAATTTTCTATGTGTGTCTATAGATGTAAAAGTATCTGGAAGCTTGATAGAGTGATATCGAATGTGATTTTTCCGAATAGCAATGTGTCCGAAATCACTTTCCATAACACAAAACAGGGGGGGGGGATACAGGAATGAAATTAAAGTTTTAAAGAGAGTGTGTGTGTGAGAGAGAGAGGAGAAAGTGTGTGTGTGTGTGCATGAGAGAGAGAGAGGAGAAAGTGCATGTGTGTGTGTATGAGAGAGAGAGGGGAGAAAGTGTGTGTGTATATGAGAGAGGGGGAGGAGAGAGTGTGGAGGGCCCGACTGGAGACACATTCACATACATCAACAATTTTAGGGCAAATAGCATCGATTTCGCAGACGCTCTTTGGAACGTTGGGAATCTATTGAAAATGCCCGCCAAATCACAATGGACAGATTAGAGGTCATTGTCGAAAGTTGGTGGACCGGGAGAGTACATCGTCTTTAAGTTTCAGACCGGACGAATAAGTGCAAATAGTCTTTTGTCCATGATCCAGGTTGACACCACTGTTTTGATTCACCGATTTACAACAAAGACTGCTTTGTTATGAGTGGCTTTTGACAAAATATTATCAGAGTTGTAGAAAGCGTCTGCGCGCGAAGTGATTGCTAAAATGTCCTATTTTCTAAGGGAAGAAACACACACAAACATCACACACACCTGTACGGGCACACACTCTACACTCACAATCGCACGCGAAGCCGACCGATATCAATGACCCAATGCGCAGATTCAACATCGGTTTTATCAGAAACTTTATATATTGGATGGCAAAACAATAAGGCACATAATATACATTGTTCTATATCGACTAGCGATTAGAATGAATGCTAACGCTGACAATATAATCTTTTTACAACATTGTTCTATATCGACTAGCGAATAGATTGCTAAACTGACAATGTTCTAGACGTCTTCCTAGCTTCGCTAGATGTAATAATGGTACCAAAGTGAAGGCAACATTTGATATAAACAGTAAATCTACAACTATTATGTACAGAATGACACATTTTTAAATTTCATTTATCCTTACATTCGTTTTAAAAGAGAGCATTATTGCATTTCGTGTTAAAAACCGAACGCCCATGAAAATGATTGTTTAATTAAAAAAAAGATTAACCGAGAAATTTAGTGAGTCAAACAGAGTATTTAATTGTACCAGCTTATCAAATTGGTATTACGTAGCTCTGCTGTCGTTGAGATTTCATATCAGTTAAGTGACCAAGTGCAGAATTCTGATCTGCCTTTTCTGAAAATTCGAAGAGCAAAAGATATAAACAATTCGCATTCTTTTTTCATAAATGTGGAAAAAGAAAATATGAACATATAATAGAAAAGAAACAAAAATAAAGGTAGAGCGTTAATAAAAATGGAAAACAAATAAAATAATACATGCAAAAAGAACGAATTCGAAAAACGTGTTTTAAATTTTTAACACATGTAAAAATATCAAAAGTGTATAGCACAGTGTGTCACCATGGTCGGGAACAGCATTTGATATTTTAATTGACCCATTGATTCACAAAAACGTTTGTAGATGGACTTAAATCGTATCATTCCTACTGTACTGATAACAACAACATTCTGTTTCAAGTTTTGTTATATAAATTGTAACGTACATTATATAATCTTTTCTTGGAATAAGAAAGCTATGTGAATTCGATTATATACTTGTCTCTATGGTGGCGGGTTTGAACTGGAGCTTTATAGGTAAGCACGTCACGCCATCCGTGCCCAACATGCTTCGCAAACCCTAGATGGCATTCATTAGAAGAAATTTTTGATATTATTATTAAGCTGATATTTTCGACTTTACTTCATCTCCCTTGAACCTCACTGGAATACATAAGAACTGGCCATAGTAAAGAGCACATTAATAGTGGACGATGAATATATATCGGAGCACAGAGAACATCATTCTAAAAAAATACATCTTACAACGAAGTGGGTGTCAACACAATCATGACAATATCACAAAAGCGCAAAATTTTGACTCCCTATATGTTGGTTGACAGAGCGTGAATATAGAAAACACGTGAATAAATATACTTGCTATTTCTACTGTAATGCCTCATCAAATTAACATGGTACTCGACTAGGAGTTAATTTCCTTTTAAACAATCAACAGGACGGCTTCACTACACACAATAATAAATAATGAGTAGGTAACTAATTCATGTAAGACAGAATTACTCTGATAAATATAAAATATATACATCTCGTATGAATATAAAAATAAATTGATACGAGACCCTTTGTTCAACAGTGGTACTGTATATTCAATTGAGAAGCTATTCCATCAAAGAATTTCGTCAGATATTTGAATGATCATAGTGGCAATGAGATAAATGTAAGCAAATTCAGATTTATTACATACTATCAAAACGAAATAACTTCTTAAGCGATCATGGCTCACTAGTTCTCATCGTATGCAATAACTCAAAAAAGTCATTTCTTTTCATTTCGTCTCAAAAGAGATTTTATAAGAAAAAGAATCAATTTTTTTCATTAAAAAATGTTTTCAACGAAAGAAGTTCGAGGTCCAGAATGACATTGAAAATTGCAAATCCAATTAGCACCGAATGAAACAAGGAGATAATGATTATGACCTTGCTTCAGTAAAGTCAACTTCGTGATAGAAGACAACTAGCCATCGCCACGACTGCGATCCTGTCATCATCCTCTAGATCGTCTTCGTCGTCGTCGTCGCCATACTCCTTTTATTCTTTAAACTTTACCGAGTAGGTAGCAAGTTCTTTTGGGGAATATCCTCAGCCGACATGATAAAATGATGATCTTTTCAGCTTGTTTAATGCCTTGGTTAGGTCATGGATGAAATCTTTGGGGTGAACAACGAGGGGAAGATCGAGGTCTTTCGTTGCCAAGTATTGCATCATCTGCATTCCCAGAAACAGATAAAAGAGGAATAAAAGGTAATGGGAATTAGTTCATATGTTAAAACCACTGTAGATTACTATATTATGGTAAAGCGAGGTAAACGCTGTAAAATATTTATATCATAAAATGTATTACTTTAGCATATCATCGGGACAATGTCAGCTCGGCATTTGGAAATCTTCCATTGTGTCACGTGCAAGGTTGAACTCAGCCCACAGACTGCCCAACTATCTGTTCACGTCTTCAAATATTAAAAAGCAGTGGACGAAAGCTGTTAAATCAACTGAAAGGCAATGTCGCCATCTTGCGATGGTGTTACAAAAGCTAGTCAGTCCGAAGCGAGGCGAGACAAAACGTGTAATGGAACAATAGTTCCCAATAGTCATGATAGGCACAAAGTTTAATCACCCGAATCGTCTATTATTTACCTCTTCGTGGTTTCATACGGTGACAACATGAAAAAGGGGAAGTTGTCAACAGAAATTGCGAAATCCCGAACCCCCTCGCATTAAACAAAGATTGTGTTATTCAAACACGGGCCTGGATCGGGGAATCAACTGAGTTTAAATGCAATTTTCCCTGGTTTGTCCCCAAATCTGTTTGATGACTCTTTTGTGCGAGTGTTTCGACAGCAAGGGCCTTGTATTTACAGCTTATCGTGCTTCAATTATTTCCAATCACCTGTACATATTGCACCGTCAGTGTGAAGGCAGGGGGGGGTCTGGTGTTTACGCGAACTACTCTACCCCACCCCCCCCCCCTCGATCTTCTTGAGAAAGGCAAATAAAATATGCCACCCATTTTTTTTTTTGTAAGGGGGGTAGATTTTATTATATCAGTCAAATGTCGAATGCTGATAATAACATCATTGTAAGAGTAATGATCATGGTAATAATATCAAATAATATTTTTTTAAAGAAGTTGAAGAAGAAGAGTGAGAAGGTGAGATAAGAATAAAAAGACCATTATCCATGGTTCATCACAATAATGATATATTTTGAAGGTTAGTGACAATTCATGAAAGGTTTGAGGAACACCAGAAACGGAAAAATAGAAACCATTCATATACCAGCCTTTTAACAAAGCAAGGGGGAAATCCGAACTGATTTGGTCGATAAATGAGATTGGATCTGCCGTGAACCCACTTTCTAGCGCAAATTCATAATTAATCATTCGCAATGAAACCGAGTCTATGTGCCTTTTAGCAAATATATTCATAATATAATAATCAATGGACTTCTTTACATTATTTGATAATACAATAGTGTAATAAACTGTTACTTTCTTTGAATGTAAAGAAACACATTACAACTGAAGGAAAAAAATGAATAAAAAGAAGAATGGAAGAAAATACAAATAAATTGGGAATGAATTGAATATCCACCCCCCAAAAAAAAAAAAAAATAAGGGCTTAATTCCAAATCTGTGCTTTTGAGTTTTCAAGCCAAATATCAATTGATTTTTGTTTTCATCTGGTTATTTCTTTATGTTCATAATAGAGTTTGATTTTTTATTATTTTTAATATTTTGTTCATTTATTTCATTTTATTATTTTTATTCATTTATTATCATCTTTTTGAGGGATCATTGGTTTTTGCTCTACCTCATCTCTAGGGCAGTTGAGTCGAATCGGTTTGCTCGCAGCCTCTGTAATAATCCAGTCACACGTTTTCTTCGAGAAGGCGCTCGACTCGGATTTCTCTGTCAGACCCGATTCTTTCACCGGACCAGACCTCACGTGGGTTATCTGCTCAAAGAGAAACAAAAAGTTGAAAAGAAAGTGTTTACTCAAATCGAAATCTCTATTTTCATTATACCCTTACATTTCTGTAGTTCCATAGTAGTCGTGTTTGGCAATTGACTTTCATTCTGTTATCATGGTTATATCCAGAGGTTGAGATTGAGGGGTGGGGTAACGACTCGGATCGGACAACCTTTAACACCATTCTCGGGGGGGAAATGTGATCCTCTACAGCATGTTACGTGCGATTTTGTATTTTGTATTTTGTGTTTTTTAATTAATTTCTCTTCTAATAGCAGCATACATTGTAAAAACTGGCGTGTTAAAGTACACCCTTTAAATTGAGCATAACACTGAATGTGGTGTAACAATATACACAAAATGTGGTGTAACACTCAAGATGTTGAACCTAATAATGAAGAATTAACACCGGATAAAACCTGGCGTGTTCTTGGTCCACCACAATAATACACCAATCAACAATGATTTCTTATTTTCTCTCTCCCTTTTTGCGATTATTACACACTGTGATTTTAATACAATATCCATTTGGTGATTTACTTCTTCCTTTGTATACACTTTCCTAAAATATTGTATCTTTCCTCTAAAGCCAGGTGCCTCTCTTTGACATCTATATCCATTTCAATACGAATTACATAGAGCTTATTTTTTTCAGTTATCTCTCACCTCGTTCCCTTTGCATTCGATACCCCATAGCGTCTCTTCGTGTATTCGTGTACAGTTTAAGATCTTCGCGAAGGGCAGACGATTCACATGCAATACGATCTGTAAAACAGACAATTCAAAAGCAGTGTGAACTAAATATTTTTTCAATTGATTTTTAATTAATCAATTTCTAAGTAATAACTACCGACTCATTTCATATTAATTGATTGATTGATGGGACTGTTTCATGACAAGTTGTACTTCTTCGACAGTTTCCGTAGTAACAGTCAGAGGCCAGAGCTTCTGAGCCAATCAAAATCAAGGATTTCACTAAAATTGCCAGCGCTTACAACTCTCACGAAACACTTCCCCTGTTCAACTGTGTAATCATTCATTTCATTTTTTTTTCGATCAAACCATTCATCTAGGATTACATTCAAATCCATCGAAAATTATCGAGACCATAAACTTATTCCTTTATAGGAATGCATCCATTTACGTATTCATCTCTTTATTCAGCTGAAGACCTTACCTTGGTTTTGGATGATGTCTTGATGAATGTATTTGCCCACTCGGACTGAGAAACGACTTGCTCGTTGACTTGGACGAGTTGATCACCAACGTGGAGCTTACCAAAAATGTCCCTTTTCCACCCTGCGACACTGCAAATAGATGGGAAGAAACAATTCTTGATCTTCATTTCGACAAAGTCCTACATTTCTAAGTTAGAGTTATAGAAGATGATAGGTTATCAACATTGAAGATGCGATTGCAACCACAGTCTGTAAACTATCTAGGACAATTACAAAAGCGGTTGTGTCTAGTGGCACAACTACGTGTAGTACTACGTGTGGGTAAAAACAGTAGAACACATTTGCCCAAAATGAAACAAGATATGGAACAATATTGTGATCATGGGCAGTATTCATACAAGTAGCAGAAGTAGATACTTCGTGTAATAGTAGCAGAAGTGGTACATGTAGAAGCGGTGTCAGATAACAGAAAAAAGACAAGAGGAAGAAGAAAAGGAGGAAGAGGAGACGAAGTATTAGTTGTAATATTTATAGTAATATTGATAGTAATAGAGGTAGTAGTTGTAGCAGCAGCGCTAAAATGAGGGGGGAGAGGATGGGAAGTAGTGTACAGTTACAGATGGCAACACGACATTTGCCCTGGGTTTTATTTTCGCTCAGATATAGGGCTAGGGTTATGGTTGCAATGGGGAATTATGTTAGGTTTAGGGTTGGGTTTAAGAATGGGAATAGTGTTAAATCCACGGTTGAAGTCGGTCATTCCAGTTGTGTGTGGAATTTATAGCGGAGCAATAATGTCGCCAGAGCAAATGTCATGGAGCCGTTATAGATTGCCATTATTGTAGTAATAATGGTAAAAATTAAACTAGTAATCATTGCTGCACTCACATGACTTTTCCTGTAATGTCAACCAGAGCAACCGAATCAACCAAATCCGCTTTATCGATCTCGACTTCGATTTCGCCTCTCGTCTGCTGAGCCAACAATGCTCTGGTAAATGAGAAAAAAAGGGATGAGTCAATTTTCGTTCTAAAATCTAGCGAATGAAGAATGGAATACGGTGAAGACTAACGAGGAAGATCGATTAAGGTCGATTAAGAATTTGCATTGTTATTGGATTTTTTTTTTAAATAATCGGTCATTGTACGATTTCCTAAGGAGACTTTTCCTACTCTTTAATATCCATCTCTATTATTTCTGTCATCTGCAAATCCTTGCTAGCTTGTACATCTTTATAATACTTATTCTTATTTTTTTTTATCGATGGTGAAAATTTTATTATCATTTTTGGTTTACTTAAGAATTAATCGGCACTGTACAATGTCAACTTAAACTTACTCGATATCCGTGTAGGGTTTTATGTCCTCGTGAATCGGTACTCGACTTGATCTTAAATAGTTGCTTCCGTCGGGAAAATCGTGGACATCTATACCGCCGATTGGCATGCTTTCAGCTCTCCTGCGCGCACCCTCAACGACATGGAGGTGGTATTCCATATCGCTGACGGAAGCTGACACCGACATCTTCCTTGGCGGAAACACCGGTGGCCTGGCGGGAACACGAGGACTGGCTAGAGGACTTGACGATGTCGGAAGACGTCCATGACGCCTTAGGTTAACGTACGTATGGACACTGCCATCGTCGTTCAAAATCTGTTGCAGTTCCTGTGAGTCCCCCATACCCAGTGACTCGACCAGCCTCTTCCTGATATCCCCGGAGTCTCTATCACTCTCTTCTGGTATTGAGCTGTCTAGCGATGATGAACTGTGTTTCGATTTCCTCAGATGTCTCGCAGGGAAGACGTGGTCGTCAGTATCATGATCATTGCCGTTGTGTGCGCTGGTATGACGCGGTGATGAAGATGGGGATAGGACATCGTACGAGGATTCAGGCCTGCTGTCGTCGTTGCCGTTACGATGTAAAGTTGTCTCGTAAAACCCACTCTCCGTTGACTCGCGTGACGCAACCATCTCTTCATAGGTACCTGTATAAAATCGTCATCAACATAAAAATGTATATTAATAAGACTGCTTCATTTGGTGGACATTAATATTTCCAAAATTGGAATGCTTCAATCTTCAATTCTAAAGTGCGATTGTTCTGTTACGTAAATGTACCTTTTCCTCCTTCATCAGTTAATGGTTACGTTTTCAATAATGTGTGCAACTTATTTATTTTCATTTATTTTTTTTTCAATATAAAGGAGCGATTTGTAAAGTTAATAAAAATTTGGATGATACCATAATGGGAATCTCTGTATACAGTAGTTAAACATTTAAGTCTTAAAAGAAAGAAGAGTAAACATATTGTAATACACAAAATCGCATCAGAGTTCTTTTGATAAATAAAATAGTAAACGACGACAATCCATCGCGTTTTATTAGTGGTTTTTGTATTACCATCTTTATTTTTGCAGAAAATCGATTGCCTCCTGGACACTTGTCTTCCGGTGCGTTCTCGTAACGTCGGCGATGGCAGGGGCGATGTGTTGTGGTCGTCGTCATCGACATCGAATGACATGGTAGTTGGGAGGTGACGATGACTGGGTTCGTCGCCCATTTCCTCGCTAGAAACGCTCGATGACGATGAACGCTCGGAGTCGCGGGTCGATGTTATGAAGGATGTCGAGACACCGCTATCACGTTCCTAACCAATCAAGATGTCGTGGAAAGGAATCAAAATTGAAAAAAAATACTCCAGATTTTATATACTACTATTTTGACCGTGCTTAAAAGACAATATCTGCTGTCATTGAGTTCGTCAAACACACATTCACCGAGTAGACATGTACAACAGAATGAGGAGAGCTATTAATGTTAAATGAATTAAGTTTGGATCCTGTTTGCGTTACAATTCTCGTTTGAACGAGCTCGCGTCAAGGAAGAATGATTTCAAGCGGAAGACGTTGGGTAAAATGTCATCTTCAATAGAATGGCGGAATAACTACACATATTTCATGGATTTTTTTTCTTCATTAATTATGTCCATTTTTGTTGTCATTCCACCCCAGATTCACTTGAGGCCATTATTTTTTATTGAACTTGTTCCTATTTTGATTCTTTGACAATGCAATCATCCCTGAGGGGAAAATGGTGTACGATTTGAAATAAATACATTATCACGGTCTGTGATTCACAATTAACATACGTGAAATTGCAGGAAACTGCAATGACAATTCATTGAAATGCTAAAAATTTGAAGAATTTTTTTTCTTTTTTGCAAACAAAACAATGAACTCCAATGACGAAATCTTTGTATGACCTTTATAAGGACCAAAAGGGAACAACATTAAACAAGAAAAAAGCCTAAACTTAAATATTTAATGGGATATAATCAATGGGTCCAATTTGTTCTGGTTTTCACATTTTTCTTGTATGTCAGCAATTTGAATGATTTCGAAACCAAGCCAAAAATTATTTCAAAATTAATGATCGATTTGTAAAATAAATAAAATAAAAATAATGGCATATACTAAATGGTGACTTTGGTGTTCAAAATTAAAGACTATATATTATGTTGTAAAATACACTAAAATGATTTAACAGAGAATATCAATATTGAGTAAAACCACATCAACGGGTTTTACTCACATTCCGCTTTTTTCTGATTTCCTGATTAGGAAAATCCAGCATCATTTCATGTTTGTACTCTGGTCCTTATTCTGAAGTCGGGTTTAAATTAAACTCGGGTTTAAAGCTGTAATTTAGGTATGGAAAGCCGATTGTGACATAATTCACTGACAGTAGATATTTCAGCTCATTTGACTCTAAAATCTCTCTCAATTTTCTAGGAAGTATGAATATAAGATAATTGTCGTCACCATTGAAGAATCAGAAAGGATGACAGCAAACATATTAAGAAACATACAATGCGATACAAATTTTGACACTTATGGCTTCCCATAATTTTAGCACAGAGTTAGACCATGGTCTAAATTAAACCTGACTTCTGAATACGGGCGTCTGTTTTTGTCTCTCCATCTCTCTCTCCCTCTCCCATGTTTGTTCTCCCTTTCCACCTCCTTGCATTCAATTTGACTCTTTATCCATCTATCATATTCATGCTCTTGACTATTGTCAAAGATTGTCATCAATTGGGGATAACTTACCAGATTTGACGAATCCGGTGACTTTTGCTCTGGAGTTTTTCTGGGTCGTCTTCTGATCGACCTGGTGTCACTAGCAAACTTCATGAAGGCACTTTGCCATGATTCAAGTGCTTCCCTAGGAAATGCAAACATAAATGCCATTAAAGGGGAATCCAACCCAAATAAAAACTTGTTTATATAAGGAAAAGAAAAATCAGACAAGTTGATAGGTGAAAGTTTGAACAATATTGGATAAACAACAAGAAAGTTATGAATTTTTAGAAGTTGTAAATATTGGTAATCACTATACTCATGGAGACTTCATATTGGCCGCATATGGGATGTCATAGTGATGTAAGGCAAGGATTACTCTTTCATGTACTTCAATACATATTATGGCTAAAATGTCATTTTTTCTAAAAGTTTTATTTCAAATTATATTTTTCTTTCATGAGGACATAAAACAATATACTATTTGGGTTATATTTAGATTACTGCCCCAGGGGAATGGGTACTTAGGAGAAAGCCACAAATCCCTGATAATAAAGTACATGGCCTATGGGAAAGTTGTCCTTGCCCCTTGTCATAATTTACTTACCCAGTTGCCAATTTGAAATCGACATAGTATTAGTGATCTCAATTTTAAAGCATCTATAACTTTCTTATTGCTTGTCCGATTTCTTTCAAACTTTCACCATTCTGTTCAGTTTATTTTTCTCCTTCCCAGCACAACATTTTATGGCTAAGGCTGGATTCCCCTTTAAAGTCAATACAGTGCTCATTGAGATATGTCAATTAGTTAGGACCTGGACCTACTAATAGTTTCATGGTTTGGATAATGGTCCTGATTAGAAATAGAAGGTAATAAACGATGATTGCAAATAGAACGACGTCCTAGGTAAGTTGAGGAAGCCAGATACCACTAAGTTTTATTTCGATGTTTAATTATTAACAATAGCCCCCCCCCCTCCCCTCCCACCTAGATTATTAGGATAATTTGTTTGTTTGTCCTTTTTTATATATTTTTTTAAATATATACCTATTTGGAATGTTTGAACCTTCGAAACTATAAGCAGATAATTAAAGTGAAATGTATCCACTAACTGAATATAGGTGTACTTTATTATATTGCAGGTTGGAATGTTCGTCAGGGGCCGTTGCAGAAAGAGTTGCGATCAAACGCAACTCAATAATTCTTGCGCAACTAGATTTTCAGCCAATGAAGCACCCGTATTCGGGACTTGCTCTTGATATTTTGACTTGCGATTAAACGCAACTCTTTCTGCAACAGGCCCCCAGAGCGTAATGTGGAGCATGGTAGAGAGGTAGAAACGAGAAAAAGTAAACTATAGCCACATGCAGAAAAGGAGAAAGAGAGAATTAGGGGAATTAAAGGATGAAGTCTCGTAAGGGAATATGAACATCCGAAACAATGTAAAGGACATCATCTCACTTGTTATCTGGACGGAAGAATTTGGGATGCGATCCGCTGACGATGACGAGAACATTCTCCACCTTCTTTCGCATCTTCATCTCAATCTTATCTACCCTGAGTGACGTCATCAAACGTATCGTATCAACCGGCGCAGAGGAAATTTTCCTTTGACGACCCAACGTCGACGTCTTCGTGTTTGTCGATGACGATGACGACCTCCTGAATGATTTCTCATCTTTGTAGCCGTTGAGGATGAGATTGCCCTCTCCAAAGTACTGAAGGGTCCAGAATCTGCGATGTTTCTTCTGTATGATCATGAGAGGAATAAGCATTTTTTGTATTGATATACATTGGCGTAAAAAAAAGCAGACAGATTGATTGTAGGATGGTTAGAAAGGGAACAGGAGCAAAACGTGAAGAAGAAATAAATTGAATTATAGAAAAAAATAATGATAACAAAAGATAAAAGTATTTAAAGAAAAGGAACGATTTACATGAAGGAGGAGGAAAAGAAGAAGCAGAAGAAGAGGAAGAAGATGAGGAGGAAGAAGAGGAAAAAGAAGAACATGAAAAAGGAGGAGACGGGAGGATGAGAAGAAGAATAAGAGGAGAAGGGGGAGGGGAAGAAGAAAAGGAAGGAAAGCATGAGGAAGAGGAGATACAAAGAGTGAAAAGAAGGAGATGATAATGATTTTAAAAAAAGATAAGATCGAAACGAAAAAAGGAATAACACCTAGAGAAAATAGTATTACACTTAATAATAATATATATCAGGACTAGTACGTGAGGTACATGTATGTTAACGCAATTCTTCAAATAGGTTCCGATAAATATGATAACATATTTCAACTTCTCTTTCACTTCATGAAAAAACGAAACATATAAAAACTTCAATATTTCCAATGTCCCATAATATCACTAAGATCTCCTATCATCACATTTGATAACTCCTTTGACGGAAGAGCATTATCAAAGATTAGACGTGAGGCAAAAGCAAGACAAAAAAAAATAAGTTAGTTTAGTTCCCGGAGCACGGTAAACCCAACCCCCATTTTCATAATTGGTTCCCCAAACATGTTGCTTGTGTCAATATATGTGTAGCTTCCTCTTAAGTATATATATTTGCATTTCCATTTCGGGAAGTTTGCTTTAGTTTTATATCTGATTGTGTTGATGCTTATCACTTTGCAAAATTATTATGCAAGGGACTGCATTATTTGACATGTTTGATAAAAGTGGTGATACAAGGATATCATGTCTTGTTGGGTTTTTTTTTATAAATGATATGATTTTGTAATAAAGATAATAATAATAATATGATAATATGGTTTTAGTAAAAAAAAATAACCTGTTTGAAAGTATTGAAAATTATAATTGATTTTTTAGCTTACATGTGGAATTCTTGACGTTTTGAATATATTTGTTTTTTTATTACAATGCCGAATAAAATAATACTTCAAATAATAGTAAAAATTATTTTGGGAATATCGCAATTCAGGCACCAAATCAAGCTCTTAACATTTTGTTTTATTTTTAGAATATGCAGTTAGTAAAAATGTCATATTTGAAAGTGCTACAAACTATTGATTTTTGTTTAGCTTCGATGTTTGAAATTTTAAAAATATATATTGTTTTTCTGTGTCTCTTTAGTAACGAAATAGTATAATATAGAAGTACGGTAGGCAAAGAGAGAGAGAGAGAGAGAGAGAGAGAAAGAAAGAAAGAAAGAAAGAAAGAAAGAAAGAAAGAAAGAAAGAAAGAAAGAAAGAAAGAAAGAAAGAAAGAAAGAAAGAAAGAAAGAAAGAAAGAAAGAAAGAAAGAGATAGTACGAGTGCGCAACAACACAAAATATCGCATTGTTGAATATTGAGAATAAATTTACGACTTAGGTTTGCTGATTATAGTACTAATTTGAAACTAAGATATATGTTATCAAAGTGAACAAAAATCACATTTCAATCACGACCTCAACATTTCAATGGATTTAATTCTTATTATACTACGAATATCCAAAAGGATTCATAGAGGGTTCTATACTTGTCCCTTGCCAGTTGTTAAGGTTCTTTTTAAAACCATTAAGGTTCTTGGCCATGTAAAAAAAAACCTTTTGGGAACCTTATTTCTCGAGGGCTCCAATTCGCCCCTTTTTTTCTCAGAGCGTTAAGTATATGGTATCATGTCAGATGTCAATTACCACTCATCATAAACCAGACACTAAAAAGAAGTCAATTATAAAAATGATATATTAATTGTTTTATGTTTATATCCGGTTGGATACCTCGATCCGGATGGATTGCAAGTTTTGATTTCAGTTTTGGAAACCAAGAGGTGATTAAATCTTCACCACCTGGATAGTAAATGGGATCCCTAAAGAAAATTATAACTTTCCCTTCTTTATCTTTGTGAAACCTATCTTACCTCAAGATTCATAAATCAAGGTATAAATCATGTACAAAAAATGAATCGAAAATCCAATAAAATAATCGTCACAGTCATTAGCTAAACGTGATCTACTCTCGCTGACACCGGCAGTTAACGCAATTTTTGTAAAATGTTCAATTATAGACATGGTTATTATCATTATCGTCGTTACAGCCTTGTTTTATTGGGCTTTAAAACTAAAACAAAGATAATATATGAAGTCGTTATCCAATCGATTTGTTAATCATGTTCTTCGAAACTTTTTCGATACGTGAAATTAAGGTCCATTAAAGACTATTAATTCCCCTCTCTGCAGGTGCCATGGAAAAAGGTGTGATCAGTCCACGCTGACCATGCTAGCGCCGCCTAAACAGTCATACCCATTTCAGAGTTGGACTTAAATTATTGACGATTACAGATTTGAATTTAAAGTTTGTTTATTTTAAACATTTGTTTTAAATGTTTAGACTACTACTGTGCGATTCACATACCAAACAGCATTGTTTGAATTATTTTTAACAGTGTACCTCTTCATTGAAGATTTTAAAAAGGTGAATAACGATTAAAAGTCAATAAAAATATATAATGTCCAAATTTATCTTTTTTTTCCATTACATTATATCCACATATTTTTGTTTTACTTGAATTATTAATTACACATATCTCTTTGTTTACGTGTTAGATCATTTTGTTTTCTTATAACGAATTCCGAAAATTTGATACTTAAACTGTCAAATACTTCCTAAATCAAATCTAGAGTTCAAATTTGACAAATTGGCATCTTTGAAACAGATACCTTTATATTGTCCTATAATGACAATAATTTCAATAAAAAATGACAGTTGAAGAGATTGTTTGCAAAGGGGTTAGATCCACTTTTAATTAGACCATTCTAAATAAAACCATCATGTTGGTTTTATCCTCCCATATTGCAATATTCTAATGCGAAACTAAGTTGTCATGATATACTACCCTCTCATGTGAACATAAAATTAGGTATAAAAAAGAAATTGCCGATCTTCATATCTTTTTAAATATTTTTCCCCCAAAATTACCTTTGTGGATCTAGCCCCTTTTGCAAACAAACTAAAATGGATCTAACCCCTAGTGAAAAAAAGTGATTTTTCATTGCCATGTTTGTTCACTCTTTCATGGGAATTTCAACTTTTCTTTGGTATCATCTTAAAGAGCTACTAAAAATATATATATTGATACAAGAAAATCAAATATGGTGAAAAATTGATGTAACCCCTTTTGCAATTGATCTCCAATTCTTAAAATGTGTGTATGTATTTTCATACGTTATTGATTAAAAAAAATGTAATTAATTATGACAAAACTTTATATTAAAAACAATATGTATATCAGCGTGATAATACATAAACGACAAAGTATAATTATAGCAAAAAAATATGCCTTTTCAATACAAGTTATGAATTATTTACAATAAATAATCGAAGACAGCAAGGTAAGAGTACCATGGACCATAGCACATGATATCAATCGCTTGACATGCTTTAAGCATGTTACGAGTTAAGTTAAATTGCATTTTGCAGTAAATCTTACGAGAATTACAGAATTTATCTATGTACAACCCTACTGAAAAGAACATAACGTCCTACAGTAAGTACCACAGTGTGTTCACAGTGTGGATCACAATGCGAAATCACCGTCACACTTGAAAATTTGAGCATTTCAATGTGTAGTCTACCATGATGGACACGCTGTGAACGGTAAAGGTGTCCACAGTGTGAAAATATATCTACACTGGGAATAATATTTTCACACATAGTCCACTATGTGAACACACTGTGATGACACTCTGTGACAGTGTTCTGTCCATTATCTGCCTAACGTAAAAAAACACACTCCGATTTTTTACCTGGAAATTAACGGTGAACCCTCCCTGCACGTTGATTTCGTCTCCAGGTGTAAGATACCCGCTGTGTTGAATACTACCGGGCTCCATGCCGAGTGTGGTCGGGGTAGTGTCGGCCGATTTTCAGTCAAGATAGCGCTGTGTTTCGAGCTGGTCAGATCTGCGTGCGAGTGAAGTAAAGGCTAGTCAGTTAAATGAAACATACACGGGCTGCACTGCGCGGGGGCAAGTAAAAAGAGGAAGTTAAGCGTTGAAATGCATGTACTCAATTATAATTGATGTGGTTTTGTTTGACCTGTCCCTGTAACGTAGGTCATATGTTTGTAAATACAAACACTTCAGACTGAAATGCAAACAAGCATCTATTGTTTGGCACGGTGGGAGGCCACAATAAATTACATTATACAAAAAATAATGTTTCATCTGTTCTACATTTTGAACATTTATAAGTTAAAATGCAAACAGCAGGCCCGCAGCTACATTGTTTGACAGTCGGAGGCCACGTTAAATTACATTAAATAAAACATGTTTTTACAAGTTCAACATATTGAACATTTATCATGTCATAAACTTTAAAAATATTTTTTAGCAAGCCTAATTTTGGCACAGTGCCTGTTCCTCAGACCCAGTATTGAAATTTAAAAAAATGTTTGTTGATAAAGAGGAAGACATGTAGGAAAATATAATATTTTGTACAAGGAATTGGTAATACCCCTCCCCCCCCCCCAAAAAAAAAAAAAGAATAAATGAAATAAAGTAATAAATGAAAAAATAAATAGATAAATATAGATAAGTCGTATGGATCATTTCTCTTCGCTAGCTTTTCTCCTCCTATACGTGCGACACCCCCACCCCTCTCACTCACAAACACACACAATCCCTCGCGTACCTCCCTCCTCCTCACACACTCCCTCAGATACACGCACACACACACCCTCACGCACATACACCATTATCCACTTCCATTTATCAGTGATATATTTTTACGTCTTCTCCCCCGACATCTCTAGTATGTTCCCATTAACACACTCACACACCCTCTCAACACATAACGCTCACCAACATAAATTACACAAAATTACATAATTAATATGTTATCAATACAATGATTCCGACCCCCCCCCCCCCCAACCCTTGTAAATTTACAAATTTTCTTCCATTTGTATATAGTGCGACCAGGCAACACAAAACCCAGCAATGAGTCGCCATGGGAAAGGTTCTCTGTATAAATAGCCAAAATAGTACTTTGGTTTCCAAAAGTTAAAAAAGGGATTATCTGAAAAAATATATAATTTCTTTCTTTGTGCTGCCAAAGTTTGAAGATGTGAAGGTGAATAAAATCTAATATAAAACAGTTACGTTGACATCATTTTTGTTCTGGAGTGCTTGAAGGTCTTGCACTGTAAAAACTCCGGTGTTGATTTAACACCAGCCCGGAATCTATATTTGTCCACACCAGAGAAGTGTTAAACAACACCAGTTTCGTTTTGGTCTAACACGAGAAAGGTGTCTATACAACACCAATTAGTATTAAAACAGCATCGGTTTGATTCCAAACTGTTGTTGTTTCAATACTTCTCTGGTGTGGACATATATATATTCCGTGCTGGTGTTAAATCAACACTGGGGTTTTTGCAGTGTGTAAATATCACCGAAATTACACAGTGTGTACCTCTCATGTTGGAGTGAAGCCCGAGCCTCACATGTTTTCTCTTTATTCTATTTACGTTTTCACTTAATTCATTCCGCATTCAATCAAGTACATATTATTATTTGGGGCTAGCTTATATAATTATAATCGTACACTGTAAAAAAAAAATTGGGTAAAATTTAAACCAGCACGAGGGTAGTTATGTGTCCAACCAAGTTGGGGCATTTTTTACCCAATGCGGGAAGCATATTGTCCAATAAGGTTATAAAAAAGCAAATAAGTTAGAATGGGCCAAACTTTCATCACACTGGTTAAATAAAAATGCCCCCCTAAAAATCCCTATGGTTGGTTGGACACATAATTACCCTCATGGAGCATTTTTGCCCACTAATTTTTAGAGTGTAAGGCTTATTTCAAGCTCACTAGAAATCTCGACATTCATTTTGGGTGATTTATTGTTGCCTAAGGGGTATAGCAGATCACATATATTTTTTTCTCTTTACCCTCCCTCTCCCCTGTTCAGGGGCCGCGGAAGCGGGGGGGGGGGGGGGGGGCTTGAGTTCCCTTGCACTATTTTTTTTTCCAAAACCGTGTACACAAATGTAAAAAAACCGTTTCGTGGCCCCTGCTCAACATGATCAATATTAATGGAAACGGAGAAGGTATGGACATGTAAGGCACATTCGATAACTCTAATAAAGTCTTCAATTTTATCAGGTGTCGGGAGTTGCGACACGTCACTGAAACCAAAAATGATTGATATTATACATTCTAATCATGTCTTATCTTAAATCATTTTCAATAGCGATGGATGCTGCATTATTTATAGACACAGATTTGATATTTTGTGTGTCTTTGGTTTCGATCCCGGTCGGTGTAGAAGCATTCTGAAAATATCTGTGTCTTTGTTAAGTATGATCGTTTCCTTCCGGTCTTTACATAATTTTATCTATTCAAACGTGGCTTTATATTTTCTCTCTCTTTTATCTATCTGGACTATATATAACGGTCGAAGATGTTTCTATACGTCAGGTGTTTCTATTTATTCTTTATCACATGACACAATTAGTATTGTCTTAGTGAATATCATCGATTTCATTGTACTTCATTCTATATCTATACATATAACCGTCGAAAGGAAAGTTCAAAGCATAAAACGATAAAGATACATGTCATCTTAATTAATCTAATGAAAAAAACTGTATCTGCAATAAACAGGAATAACGACAAGTCGACAACGGCAACGCATAGATTAGCCTCAAAGTAAGCCATTGACCCTATACTACACAATATCACTACTTCTATCTACTACTGTTACACACGCCGTTGATCGTGGACAGGTTCAAAAAGTGGCATAATGCGTTAAAAAAAATTGAGGGACAGATATGGCGTTTGGGGCAAATCTGCATATTGCGAGCGAGCAAAAATTGTGAACTTTGATGAACACAAAATCTAAGTTTTCGATAAAGTTTAACATAATATTAAAATAGATCACATTTCACAATTTTTTCTGTCCTTTTTTTTCTTCAATTTTCGGATGTTTTTGAAATACTTTGGTTTTCTCCCCATTATTCTAATAAAATTATATCATGAAATAGTCCTTAAGGAAAGTTGATCTACATGAGTAAATTTACATAGGGAAAAGGAGATAATATTCTCAACTTTTTCTCACGTTCTGCGACCAGCACAGCTCCATGCTGGTTTATACTTATAGCCATAGAAATTTGCCTTTACGTCTGTACTTCGATTTATGGGCGACCATGCGACACCCAAATATCATCCAACCATAATAACCGTATCATCACGTGTGTTATTTCATGGCTAAGTAACCGAAACAAGTCAAATAATTTACCGAAATCTTTTCAAGTGACTCGTTTCTTCTTCTTTTTTTCCTTCTTCTTTTCCTTTTTTTCTTTAGCGCATTCATTGTGACCCGCGGCATCGATTTGTATACCTGGCTCGGTTATACATTATTATCGTTTAAAAACAAAACGTGAAAATGAAACTTTGTGGAGTGATGACTGAGTAAGTAAATAAAGAAACCAAAAGTGATTAAGTACCCCCCCCCCCCAGCCGAAAATGGGGGTAACCCAAATTTGTTAGAAAAAAAACATATTGATCGAGTGGGGTTTGATTTACTGCAAGCCCCCATTCCCACCCCCATTTAAAAGCAATATCAACAAGCACTGTTGTTATGGCACATTTTGGTAAATTACAAAAATGTGCAGTAACAAACCCATGTGTTTAAGTCGTCAATATGTGAAAGGTGCCATTTGTATCATCTGGTGAAAATTGATATAAATATCCAGCTATTTTATTATCATTGTTTGTTATTATTATCATCATCATCACCATCACCGTTATCACATCTTTCATATGAACTATTTTTGAGTCAATTAATGTATTAACCAACGAATTTAAAAACATAGATCCTGTAAAGGCAAAATATAGAACATTTCTTTACAAACATGACAAATGTCAAGGATTATTTGGCCTTGATGTTGCCTTGGCCTTATTTATGTTGAACTGGACAATGCCAAGGTAGTCCAAACCAACGATATACAAGCTTGCCAAAATATTATACTGGCATTGACCCATGAGTTGAGACAAAAGATTACCTGAGATAGGGAGCGAGACACATGAGTTGACATGTTTATTTCGAAGTTGTCATAAAAAAGACCAATGTTTGTCTGCATACAAGATATGGAGAGGTTTCGGGTTTATAACAGACAAACTTTGATGACTGTTCGCTTTTCGTGTCTCCCCCTTCCATCCCCCCTCTCGATATCTTCGATATCTCCTTCTTCTCATTCTCCCCCTCCTCCTCCTTCTTTTTCTTCCTTTTTCTACTTTTTCTTCTTCTTCTTCCTTCTTCTTTTTCTTCTTCTTTTTCTTCTTTTTCTCCTTCTTTTTTTTTTCTTCTTCTTGTTCTTCTTCTCCTTCTTCTTCTTCTTCTTTTACTTTTTCTTCTTTTTTCTTCTTCTTCTTCTTTTTCTTCTTTTTCTTCCGGGTGTTCTACAGACCTCTGGGTAGATTATTTTCGTAATGTGTTCAGTCCTGAGAAGCTGGTGTGCCTCTGCTTACTGTTGATGCCATGATACTGTCCCTTTTGATTGCGATCATGGTCCTACTAAAGTAGGATCCATGATCGCTTAGAAACATTTGATTAGGACTATGGAACTGGTAGTAGGCCTTTACATCGCATAGCATGCTTCAAAGTAACACGTGAATTACGTCAATATATGCATAGGTGAATAAATTATGTGAAATAAGAATAACTTACCTTAAGTTTAACACTGGCCTGATGGCGACGACTACACGATTAAACAACCGCGCGATACGAATGATGTGACTTCTGCTGCTGTAGGGCCCACTTCGATGTATGAAGATGTATAAAGCAGGTTATAAACTAGAAATCACTGGAAGATTTTCACGCTGTATTTGGATTTTCCCCTTTATAAGCAATGGAAAACTGAAAACTGATTGAATGTAATTATTGTGAGGACTTTGATTGCACTGCTCATTGCGGGGCTCATTGTTGAAACCCACTCAGTTATACCAGGGACGCCCCATTCATAATACGTAGAGGGGGCGGGGCTTGTTGACCCAAAACTGAACCTATCGCATTGGTGTCGTATCGAGTCGTTCGCGAAGGTGAATAGTTATGGTTTCGGTTGAGATAAAACGTTATATTTTAATGAATACATGTGAAATGAAATAATATCACTGGCATTGCCTAACGTTACAATTTAAACATATATCAGGCTGCCCATGGAGTGAAGATGGAAATTATCGTATCACATTTTTATCTTTATTGAAGCAGCGACTTAAAGTAGACTAACCATAACACGTAATTTGCTGAAGGTGACGCAATGTGGGACTTTCCCGAAAATACCCAATTGCTTTATTGTGCCTCCCAAGTGACTGCTCCCAACCCGCAACTCTTGAGACTTCATCGTTGTTCTTCCCCAAATCCACAGGTTGTGAAATCGAGGGTACCAAAATGGAGTAAGGGAATTTCCGTTCCCTTCTTTGTTGGTTCTCTCTGTATCTTTATCTCCCTGATTTATTATTGATAAATAGTGATTGGTTGGACGTGACGACTGGCAGGCCTACGTCGGGTATGGTGTCAGAACTTTTGATACGCAAATCTTTATTAAGATGAAAATGAAAAGGAAATCATCCGTCGTGAATTCAAGTTTTAGTGATCTCATTGTCAATCAGTCATACCTTTATCCTTGTCCGTTTTCTTTTCCCCAAAACGTTCAATTCTACCTCTTTTTTATTCATTCCTGTTTTTTTATTAATTAAAGTTCTTCTATGAAACACATCCTTTTATTTCCAGCGTTGAGTTCCGATTTGAAAAAAGCCTGCGTATCATAAAGAGAGAGTGATATATTCTGACAAATACAAACTCCTTTTTGAGGAATTGATTATATAAACTGTCACTATTATGAGTCCAATATTGAAACGATGCAATGATAAGCCAAATACAGGTGTAATTCAGATCAGTCAATCTTTACGCGATTACGTAAGTCTTTATAGTGTTTGTTAAATTGATAACCTTTCATTTGTTCGCTTGCTTGCGCAGTGATATTTGTATTCCTTATCTGCTTAGTGCCTTATAATACTATCAAGAATTTTCATCATCCCTGGTTGTTATTTCACACGAAACTTTAAAAATGATATACACCCAACATGATGGCCATACGTGGTCTTTTCGCTCACTTTGATTTGATTTGATTTGATTTATTTATTTCCGTTTCACAATTGTACATAATATGATAAACATAACATAACAAGGTCGAAAATACTACAAGACAAAATATAATATATATAACATAATCATAGATTTAAGGAACACAATTCAGTAAATAAAGATATCTCAAACTACTTTCTTTTACTATCTTTTTTATTTTTATTTGTTTGTTTATTCCCGTCTTGTAATATAACATCCTTGCATATCCAAATGCGGATGCTTTCTATCAATATACTGTGTATATCGCCCCTTTTGTGGTATGGTTCTAAAATGTTTTATAAGGGAGCGATCGAATCTATTTCTGGGGGCCTGTTGATCTCCTTATTTTATTGATTTTCAACATGTTCAACTATAGCTCCTTGTTTTATTGATTTTCAACAATGTCCCCGACGGCTTTTCTCTGATACAATTTGCTGGTGAATAATCACAAAAATCCGTTAAACTAAACTGTTACCAAGCCTCAATGGAATATCTACATCGTATTAATACTGTTATGATAGTTCCGTCATTGGCTTCTAACTGTCTAAAGACAGACTATTTGCTTTCTGACCCCCCAGGTACCTATACCGTTCTAGACTGGTGAACTCAAGGATTGCCTTCTTATTTTTCTTTTGACATCTGTATTTATGTTGTAATCACCATGATTCACTGTTTCTTTCTTCCTTCTTATTCTCCGTTGCCTTTACATGCTCTGTATAAGGGGGGACCGGGGCTTGGGGCTCAACCCTTTTTTCATGTACAATAACGTAAAAGTGGTCATCTGTTTGTTCAGCCCCGCCCCCCTCCCCACCACTTTCAAAAATATTCCGCCACCCCTTTCAACTACAGAAGTTGCAACAAGAAAAAGGTAAATGTGAATAGTAAAATGGAACATCGTTCTTATCAGAAATTACCATACCCCCAAAAAATACGATTCAATAAATATAACTTTTACTGTCCTTCTTTCCTTTCACTGATAAATTATTAAAATTGGAACAAGGTGTAGGCCTATAACCCCTCACCCCCCCCCCCTTTCGCCATTGCCTGCAAACATCGATGTCCAAATCCTGTATAAACTGCAGATGTGAGAGCTAGGAATATTTATGTTACTATTTTTGAAAGGCAGTCGGTAATGACTTGGCTAATCCATATTCCATAATGCAATGATTATCAACACTCGAATAACATGGGTTTGAAATGAATGCATACTGACAAGAATCAAATTATCGATTTAATTTGGATGAAAGAAAAATCTTAAATTTCAACGGATTCGAATCATATCCCTTTTAAGATATCAAAATTAAGCATAAATACTCAAATTGAATCAAAATTTGGATTGGTTCCTAAAACTAAATCCATCGAGTGTATCAGGATGAAATGTTATAAAATGATGCCGGTATACCTATACGTTATTTTAACGAAATATAAAAGAAATAAAAGGGCAATGAATCCAATCCCTTTAATAAGACAACTGGAACCAAAATCTAAAATAAAAATATCTATTGAAAAACTGTTGAAAATGACAACAAATGACGTAAAGAAACGACAAGGGAAATCCCCTTTTTGACAGTGATATCATTGTAAACAAAGCTGATGATGTCGGTCTGCGGTGTGGGTTTTATCTGAAAGGTTTGTTGACTCATGCATGGTTAGGTCCATGCATGATCACTCTTGCCATGAATGTAGAGCAGACAGGAGAGAGAGAGAGGGAGAGAGCGGGAAGGCAGAGGGAGGGATGCACTGCAAAAACTCCGGTGTTGATTTAACACCAGCCGGGAGTCTATATATGTCCACACCAGAGAAGTATTAAAAAACACCAGTTTGGAATCAAACCGATGTTGTATTAAAACTAATTGGTGTTGTATAAACACCTATCTGGTCTTAGACTAATACCAAACCGGTGTTGTTTAACACTTATCTGGGGCCTGTTGCATAAAACTTTTTACCTGTGAAAACTCTGGTAAAAACTGAAAACTATAAGGTTAGTCTGATTTCTGCCATTGACTTTAACACAGGCCAAAACTCCGGTAAAAACAACCTGAGTTTTTTCAGGTAAAAAGTTTTATGCAACGGGCCCCTGGTGTGGACATATATAGATTCCGGGCTGGTGTTAAATCAACACCGGAGTTTTGCGGGAGAGTACATAAAGGGGGTGGGTAGGAGAGGGAGAGAGTGAGAGAGAGATAGAATGAGGGAGAGAGCTAAAGGATTGATAAAAGCTTACAAATCGATTTTTTGAAAATTGAAAGAATAAAAATTAACCAAACTCCTTACTTATCACAGCAATAAGATAATATATAAATATAGATAACGATATTGATGTCAATTTTAATCAATGAAAAACATAAAAGGTGAAATAATTCTATTGAAATATATTATCTGCAAATCGATTTGAAGAGCTGTTTCCCACTGGTTTTGGAAGCAATGCATTACACCAATGTCAACATAATTATCTGCTTGAATCGCATTTTTGAATTAAAAGAATCATTACTTTTGATAAATAGTTTCTGCTTCAGTTAAACCACCCCCGATCAAATGAGATTTTTCTTTAAAGGAAACGTGTTTTTTTTTCTTTTGTAAACATAGCCAGATAACCTTTTTGACGGTCCTTCACAACAAAACAGACAATGTCATTTTTTTTGGGGGGGTAGGGCATTCTGCAATGTTTTCACAGTGTTTCTATTTGCACAATAATGCTTTGACTTGAATAGTCACCCATAAAGACATTGTTATAATCACGTGACTGGGAAGAATGTGCATTTTTCTTACTTAAAGTGCCAATGAAGTCAATTATTATATTTGCATTCATTCAGGGCAAACATAATATGGGAAAAGATATGTCAGATATGGAGATAGGTCTTTAGGAGTACAGGATTGACCTTTCTCCCCAAATCGCGAATAACTGAAACCATAAAAGCTGGTTTAACGATCATAAATTATGCTTTACAGTTTCGATATTTTCGAAGTTTTATTAATTGTTCACGTTAACGTGCCACAAACTCTTATCCGTGCATCCACTGGAGCATGTTGTAGTGCCACGAACACATTTTCGTGCAATGGTCACACAGCTATTGTTATGCCTATTGCATTTTGAGGAGTGCATTGCATGCATGAGTGATTCCATTGTTTAGTGCAGCTTATGGTCAAGAGGTTTAATATTATTGTCTCCGGAGTGATTCCCCTTTTTTTATAAAGATAACAATTAAATATAGACTCCTTGAAAAACAAATGACACTCGCTGATTACAGTGAACGGCACATTAAGATACCTGAACATTGAGTAATAATATTTAGGGCTACGTCATCACTAAATATGATATTTTTAATTGCCAATAGTCATAAAACTAAACTAAATTTTCCGTATGCATTGTTACGCCTATTTGTAGGTCTACAACATTTTGCATAATTATTATCATTACCGATCAATACGATGGACCAACCATTTTTTTTTTAAGCAAGTGGTTTTGCTTTATTGATAAATCGAATTACATATTCCAACTCCGCAGAAGATTTTAAAGTAAAACTAAAGACTTATTTGTATAATCATGCATACGTATATAATGTGATGTTGTTATGTCTCTCTCTCTCTCTCTCTTTCCCTTTCACCTGTGCGCCTTTAGCATTTAGATTAAACGGATTTGGTGCCTTTAAAATCGCATTTAATATCATCATTATTAATAATATTGAAATCAAGAAAAAGAAAAAGAAAATGTAAAAGAGCGATATGAGAAGTCTCCAAATTCATACAGTCATAACAGTATTTTTCATTACTTTTTTTAAATATACAATTCAGTTGCAAACCTGACAATCAGATTTCCATTTAGGCCAATGAGAGTGGCCCGAATAAGATTTCCGGCAAAATATTCCATCCAGGTCAAAGGTCATATTGACCATACCTGAACAAAATACAGTGATGCGTTTTATAATGTTTCAATGATTTAATAAGTCAACTGCTTGACAGGAAAATACAATACCAAACAATAAACTAAAATTTGCAAATTTATATGGATATTATAGATGTTTCCCGATTTTTGAAGGCCAGTGTATAAGTGCAAACTATTTGAATGTAGGGGGCCAGCTATGGTAAGCAAAATGATGGTAAGATAGAATAGCAGCCGTGGGAAGCCATTTTCTCAGTTTACGCTCCCTTTTATTTTCATTTAAACCTTAAGGTTATATTCTTTTACATTCAAGTATACAAATCATTTTGCAGTGATACACTAACGATTAATGTACAAATGTGATTATTTCCGTGGACGAAATCGGAATGGTAAAATTACTGAGGGGGATCAATTAGTCAAAGCAATCATTTTATTGATTGACAAACAAAAGTCTAACCTACGCTTGAATTCCACGCCAAAAAACATGTGAGCTAATTTCCTGTATATTAAATCATTCTTGTTTATTAGGCAATAATGTATATTATGATGTCACTGAGACAACCATAATCATGTATAATATGTATTTGTGCTGTATAGATTTAAAAATTGATTTCCCAACCGAAACAGTTTTATTTCTCAAATTTTCATCTTATTAAACTATAGCACAATCTGCTTTGAACGAGGCATGCAATGTGAAATTTCAACCAAATTTATTAATGTTACACACCAGTAGCAATATTTTCGATAGATATAAAACAATAGTATTTTTAATCATATAGTAAGTAAGTACAATTGGTGCTGAATACAAAGCAGGCAGTTTGAGTATACCCAAGTTCTGGATAAGATATTATACCAATTGCGAATACAATAATGCGAGCTAGCAAAGCGAGTCTTAAAATCTACATCTAATGTTAACATGATAATATTTAATGTAATGTATTCCCTTTGAAAAAAAGAGGAGAGCGGAGAAATGATAACTCAATTCTCAATAAGTCAACTGCTTGACAGGAAAATACAATACCAAACAATAAACTAAAATTTGCAAATTTATATGGATATCATAGATGTTTCCCGATTTAGTGAAGGCCAGTGTATATAAAGTGCAAACTATTTGAATGTAGGGGCCAGCTATGGTAAGCAAAATGATGGTAAGATAGAATAGCTGCCGTGGTAAGCCATTTTCTCAGTTTACGCTCCCTTTTATCATGTTTATTTTCATTTGAACATTAAGGTTATATTCTTTTACATTCAAGTATACAAATCAGTTTGCAGTGATACACTAACGATTAATGTACAAATGTGATTATTACCGTGGACGAAATCGGAATGGTAGAATTACTGAGGGGGATCAATTAGTCAAAGCAATCATTTTATTGATTGACAAACAAAAGTCTAACCACCGCATGAATTCCACGCCAAAAAACATGTGAGCTCATATCTTGTTTATTAAATCATTTTTGTTTATTAAGCAATAATGTATATTATGATGTCACTGAGACAACCATAATCATGTATAATACATTTATGTCTGTGCTGTAAAGATTAAAATTGATTTCCCAACCGAAACAGTTTTATTTCTCAAATTTCCATCTAATTAAACTATAGCACAATCTGCTTTGAACGGGGCATGCAATGTGAAATTTCAACCAAATTAATTTATGTTACACACCAGTAGCAATATTTTCGATAGATATAAAACAGTAGTATATTAAATCATAGTATGTAAGTACAATTGGTGTTGAATACAAAGCAGGCAGTTTGAGTATACCCAAGTTCTGGATAAGATATTATACCAATTGCGAATACAAGAATGCGAGCTAGCAAAGCGAGTCTTAAAATCTACATCTAATGTTAACATGATAATATTTAATGTAATGTATTCCCTTTGAAAAAAGAGGACAGCGGATAAATGATAACTCAATTCGTCTTCAAATTTCCTTCTTATATTCACTATTTCACTAATTCAATATCAATTTAATAAATATTATTATAGGCGACTTAGTGTTTGGTACTTAGACTCCCAAAATATTTTGTTGTAGCGTTCCTTGAACGGCAGGGTGAGGGGGTCGACTTTCCAACGCCAAACCAAAGTTCATCACCGCAATGGATCGCTGATTTAACGCCCGACACCGCTCAAGCAATCCCGTGTCCGCTCGTGAAACGCTAACAACCGCTCCACCAAAGTTTGTGCAACGTTTAATCACCGCCCGGGCAAAGCTGGCGAAGCAGCGGTGGCCCAGCGTTCAATATTTCTGCGTTGGCCTAGCGGACCCAAGCGTCCTCGAACGTGCGTCTAGCGGCGTGCCAAACTTTGGCTGGGCGTTGTTGGAGCGGTGGTGAACTTTGCCGGAGCGGAAAATTGCCCGCTCCTCATCGCTCGCAATATTTTGTGCAGCTCAAAACTTTCGGAGCGGTAGGAGGGACCATCAGCGGTGGCCGAGCGTATACGACGTTGCCTTATTGGGGACTAACTTCTGTTAAACGGTGGTGAGTGGTAGAGAGCGGCGATTATTTTTTTTCACCGCTTCAGGAATGCTCCAGAAAAGTTCTGGCGATGTGACCAGAACAAAAAAAAGGGTAAAAATCAACCAGATTCCTGGTCGATCTAAATCAATAATGTGGTTCATTCTGACCATCTTTCTTGGTCGGACAAATATTAACCAAGAGAATGGTCATTTTGACCAATAAATTTTTAGAGATTAGAAATGAATATCAAAATATATGTATTTCATTTTAGATATTTAAACATTGAAATTAAAAATCCGATTTCGGATTTTATCCAAACTACTATGAATTATAAATTATTCTGAATACAGTAAAATGGGTAGAGTAAGCGAAGGGTGGAGGAATAAAAACGGTCTAGCTCAAAGATGGATTTAATACATCGGCAAAGATACAGGGGTGGATCTAGGATATCATGAATTGTAGCTGTCGCTTGTTATAAAAGTTTTGGCGCTATGT
The DNA here is from genome assembly GCF_037042905.1 of Lytechinus pictus. Lineage (NCBI taxonomy): Eukaryota > Metazoa > Echinodermata > Echinoidea > Temnopleuroida > Toxopneustidae > Lytechinus > Lytechinus pictus. Next base: position 24,088,722 of record NC_087256.1, read on the forward strand.
CGGGTTTTCGGAGTTAGCGAAGGAGACGGGCATGTGCTCACATTGCCCCGTTCTGTGTCCGCGCAATAAGATATCAATTTAGTCAGATGAATAAATGGCCGCGGACTATCGAAAAATAGAATACCCATACACAAGCGCGCGCGAACCCACACACACACCCACCCAAACTTATAAAACCACATCACCAGTCTTTTATACACAATAACGATAATTATTAGCTTGATCATGCTATGATAGTTCTGTGTATGCCAACACATACGCCGATTCAGAATGCAATGTGTACATGAACATACTGACATGACATTTGGATTATTATACGAGTACTTGATATGTTATACCCTGCTCCTGAACACGGTGTTTTATGACAAATTTGATGTAAGCTTTGGCATGCCCTTTAATACAACACCGCCGCCCACAGGTACCGTGAACAGCAAACATGGTATATTTGACAAAGGCATTGAACAAGAACGAGTACAATATATCATATTATATTCGCTCGATCATTCAATAGTGACTATGCTTCATAAAACTTCCTCATTGCAGGGAAAATTCGAGGGGGGAAATCATTTTCTTCTCATTTTCATCAGAATGACGTAGCGAGTAACAACCTCATTGCAAAGAGCGCTCGAAACTAGAATTATACTTCGTTACTCCAGCTTTTTTGTTTCAGCGGCAACTTCCTATAGAAAGGTGGCATTTGTTTATGACTTTCGTGTCCACGTGCATTCTTATTGTGAATTTGTGTGGAAATTCAGTTAGTATTATTACTGTCTTGGATAGAGAAGGAGTTGTTCTTCTAAGACCCATCTCGGTCGCTGAACTAAAAGTAAGTCAAAATTCAATTGCATTATACCTGAGGATCTGATAAAGTAAATGCAGTATCCTTTATCAATTATAGGAATGCGATTAGAAAAGCGGTGTGGTTTGTGAAATGTTAGGGTGTGAGTGAGAGAGAAGGGGGGGAGGGGCAGAAAGAGTGTGAGAGAGCAGGAGAGATGGAGAGAGGTGGAGAAAGGCAGAGAGGCAGATATATATAGAGAGAGAGAGAGAGTGAGAGAAATGTAGGATGCTGTATAAGATGAGTCAAGCATGTGATGAGATGAGAAGTGACCTTCAAGATATACACTCTAAAAAACGAAGTGCTAATTCAGCTCATAAAGAGCGTGTATAGTGACTGCACTTCGGAGTGCTGATTTTTTAGTTCAAATTTGAACGAGAAAATCAGCACTCCGAAGTGCAGTCACTATACACGCTCCTTAAGAGCTAAATTAGCACTCCAGTTTTTAGAGTGTTCAAAGGGCAGGGGGGTCAGAGAAAGAGACACGGGAGATAAAGTGTTGAGTAGAAAGAAACACAGAAACAGAAAGGAGAGAGGGGAAACTGGCGTGGTGTAGTGGTTCTCACTCTCGCGGGGTCGCATGTTCGAATCCAACCTCGGTCCTGTGGCAAGGGGTCATTCCGTTCGCCACTCTTGGTGGTGAAGTTAAGATCGATAATTGTGGAAGGATGTTGTCTAAGCAGCGCAGTCTAGCGGTGGGATTCGAACCAACGGCCTTCTGGTACAGGGAAATGGTATTAAAAACCACCGATGATGGCGATGACGATCATGCTTGTGACGACGATGGTCACTACACTAAACATTGAAGTTTAAAGCATAATGCTATAAAGGGATGCTCCAGGCTGAATATATTTATATCTAAATAAACAGAGTAAAATTCACAGAGCAACATACTGAAAATTGCACCAAAAGCAGATAAGAAATAGCGAAGTTATTGAATTTCAAAGTTTAGCAATATATTGTGAAAACATACGCACGTCGTCGTGAATATTCATTTGATGATGTCCCATCCCCACTTTCCTTTGTCTTATGTAATTAAATGAAATCATAATTGTTTCATTTTTCCACACACGTGTGAATGATATGTCTCCCTTGTAATGAAATAAATTGCAACAATAAATGTGTAATGCACTTAATCAGTTGTTATTCCAATATTTCTGTTTCTTAAAGGAACAAAATAAATAGACTTAATTTCATATAATGCAATACAAAAGAACAAGTGAGGATGTGGTATCATCAGTTTGCTCATTGAATGTTCATGATGACATGTCTAGAACTGTTTTACCGGAACAATGCAAATCTTTAAAATACCACATATTTTTTATTCTTTGACTGAATTTGATCACATTTTCAGTGTTGTGTTTGTCTGATATTTCTTAATCTGTTCAAATAATATTATTTTCAGCCTGGATTACCCCTTTAAAGTTATATTAACGATTTACTCCAATTTCGATCATCATGGCTAGTCACTTTGGAAAGGATGGACTTTGGGGATGAATAACCTTTTTATGGGGGAAGAGCAGGAAATATATCGAACAATGTTTACCTGAAAATATTTATATAAGCAAACCAGAAAACAATTCCTTGATTGCAATTAACCCCATGTTAGCTGATAATGAACAGTTTCCTTGATATATCTGCAAATTGGCCCAGATGGGCAGTGGGGTATGTAACCAAAATATATAACATCCGGGGCAAATAAAGCAAATGCTAAAATTGCCCCCCCCCCCTCCCTCCACCCTGTAACATCTAAATCAGTGGGCAAGCACCCGCCCCCATCCACTGACGCCGGATTCAACGCATTCCAACTTTTGAAACTTGTTTCAACCGTTGAGCCCGCCATATGCGAGCTGCATTTAGTCTATGGAAAACATGTGTTATAACGAAATCATTCAGCCTCCAACTGAAAGGAGGTCTCCTAAATTTTCTTCTTTTTATCGTTTTGCCCCCTTTTAAATGCCTGATTTAACAGGGTACCGCCTCTGATTATAGTTAGTTATGAATGACAATAACAATGATGTATGATGATGTTGACGATGATAATAATAATGATAATAATCATAAGTAATATAATTATTGTATTAATAATGACAACAATGATAAAAATAATGATAATAATGATAATAATGACAATAATAACAACAATAATAATGATAAAAAAATAATAATAAAGATAATGATCACAATAACAATTGTAATAGTAATTACAACAATAATAATGATAATAGTGATAATAATAACAATAATAATGATAAAAATAATAATAATGATAACAATAATAATTGTAATAATAATAACAATAATAATAATGATACTACTACTACTACTACTACTACTTCTACTATACTACTACTACTACTACTACTACTACTACTACTACTACTACTACTACTACTACTACTACTACTACTACTATTATACCAGTACTACTACTACTACTACTACTACAAAATAATAATAATAATAACCACAATAATATATAGAGGTAGGGAAGAGCAAGAAAGGTGGATGGAAAGGACCAGTACAGTTCTTCCGGATTTGATATTAATGTGCATGTAGGGAGAAGATAGATCAAAATAAGTAAATAAATATTGCACAAAAATATGAATAAATAGATATTAATACATTCTGTCAGTTAAGAAAATGTATACATACATACTGTATTTTGGCGCATTTGGATTTTTTTAAAGATAAATAGCGCTATACACATTATGTTCATCATCATCGTAAATTCCCCGCAAATTAAAATATTATATCAATCGCAGTTCTCGGTACTGACACTTATAATTCTGGTCGAAATAGAAAGTAAAATAATAAATCGCACGTTGACTCCGGATGGATATTGGGTCTATTAATCAGTGTGATAGCTTTTAATTTGTTTAACTCGTTTCAAGACCTAATTGTTGCTACATTGAATAATTACTAACTCATATAACGATTAATTTTATTCCATTTAGGATTTTATAGATTAATGTTGTATTAATTAGTAGTTGGAGCGTGTTTTGATTCGACATCCACTCTTAACAGGTGTTAATAATCACGATTTCAATATGCAGAAAATACTGCACCTTTCTTTTTTTAATATGTTATTTTATTTTTCATTAAAAAAATAAAATATATTTTTTGTAGTTTCAGAATTTCGTCATTTTTTTTTACTTTTTAGGTAGCAGAACATTTTTATCGTCAGTTTTCTGGTCAAAAAATGAATTGTTCTAGATTGTTTTGTGTGTGTGTCAACTTTTTAGCCCTCCAAAGACCTTTTATTGAGTCAAATAATCTCAAAATATACACAAGCAATCATTATTGCACAATCAATAAATATCTGGATATCTTGATAGTTTGAATATGAACCGGTGAAAATTAAAAGATAAATATGTGAAAGACTCACATATGCATGGATACTCAAGGGTACCACGCCGACTGGTCTGCCCCCGCAGCCCATGGGCTGAGGTTTATTTCGTTGGCGGTTGGCTTTCTAGGAGTAGAAAAAAAGGAAAATCTAGAGAAATCGAGAGCAAAATCTGAAAACAGACTAATAATTAAAAACAATATTGTATCTTGTCGTTATTTTGAAATTTATTGTGACAAATAACATGAAGATATTAGCGAGGATTTGTTGAAGGTCCAAATAAATAAGTATTATGCTAACTGTTGTTTTCGAGTTTTAATATTGAAGAGGTATTGTTCAGCTATAAGGAATGCACGCATTAGACATGTTAGAATGATTGATTTTACAATCTTGAACACTAGCATAGGGATCTATCTTATTAATTGCCGTTTTAGTGTTGTAAAAATCCAAATGATTGAAAAAAAATTGTTGATAAAAAAATCACTTCGGTACATTTGAAATGAATACAGTTAAGATTGTGTATAATCTAAAAAAAATAAGCATTTACAGATCAAATAATGAAACAATAAATAATATCTCAGAAAAAAGCAACATTCAGGAAATATTGTTCACCTGTACCAGTAATCAAATTCTACACTTTACAAAATAAAAACTCATTTCATTTTTACGTAGAAATATGTTGGTAGACAAATAAAAAAAAACAAATCTACAAATTGTTGCGCTAAAACTTAATGATATCTAGTGGTTTTTTTTTTACAATGACAAAATAAAGGCACTTGAGAAGAGTTCAGACGTCGAAGATATGTTTCGAAAAGTAAAACGATTGGCGTGACTGATATGCTTTGTTTGCCTTCCGATACTTCTACTTGTGCGAGGATTCTTCTAAGTTTTTGTCATTTTTTTATCCATAATGATTATCAATAATTTAGAAAGCAGTGGTTACTGATAAATACCAAAGTATCGATGAATATCACCCCTACTACTACCAACATTTGGTCTACTTCCCCGTCTTTCTATTACCACAATGGCTAAATTCGTGTGATCTACTCAAAATTTGGTCTAAGTGCCATTTGGTCTAATGGTCGTTTGGTCTATCCATCACTTTCATGTAGTCGTATTTCCACAACGTCTACTTACCGCTTACCTTTCCTACTTTTATCAAATTAATATTTGGTTCATAAATCGGTCAATCTAAGCATACAGAACGCGCGGGATAAGACCAAATGGGTTATACAGACCTGCCAACCAGTACGTATTAGCTGTATTTAGTACGTTTTTGCAACCAAAATACGGCAGTACGTTTTTTTTTTTTTTTTTTAACAACGTAATTTATTGAGAAAAATCCTCTCTATATGTCTCTATTTCATAAAACGTACACAAATATGGTTATTAGATCAATGTAATTTCAGGTAACTTGTTTTTTTTTCAATCATTTTGTAAAAACCAGGGTGAGATATACACAAGTTTCAATTGTTTTTTTTTTTCATCTGCAAGAGCAGTGCGCATTTTAGCTTGCATGCAGCTTGAGCGCCGTGATGGGCGAGTGCGCCAAGCAATTTATTATGAAATACACTTTTTTGGGGAGAAATACAAAATATTTATCTCACACGGTAAAAATACAGATTTTTTTTGTCAAAATACTGATTTTGGGGGATAAGAATACTGAAAATGCAAAATACAACTTGGCAGCTCTGGTTATAAACGAAATGGGTGTGTGGTAAATGGCTATTTATCAAGGCCATCGCAAACCTTATGACTGGTCCACGGTCCCATTTTTCGCACTCTGCTCACTTTCTGAACATGTGAATGTAAAGCTATTTAACTCATTACCAGTACCCATTAAGTGTTCTGTTTCACTTCCTATTTTTAAACGAAACGTCCGTAAATTCCAAGCAAGCTGATTAATTTTTCTACTGTTTTTGTCATAGTATGTATAGGCCTTACCCCCCCCCTCCCCTCATTGTTATTTGTTTATTATGTATATATATTATTTGTATTGTGTATTTTAATCATGTATGTTATAATTGTTATTGTAAAATGTTCGAATTGTGATTGATAGCAGGGCTCCCTTGTAAAGCAGGCCTCTGGCTTGAATGGGACCACCCTGCTTTTTATAAAGAAAACATGAATAAATAAATAAAAAAATAAATGTAAATTAAAGGTACAAAGTAAATGTAAGAATACTAATATACAAAATTTGGATGACTGAAAAACCTTATTTTTTAGTAAAGGTCAAATTAGTTTCAAATCGTAGGCACTCGTACAATTGCTATGATGTCATTAGGACTAGATATTAAACCCGATTTCATTCTAATAAGGTTGAAAGCATTTAGTCACAGATTTGAACATACATGTAGGTATTCGTACGATTAGTATTACTATTACATAGTAAGACATTCCACGTCTCAATTTTAGCATCAAATGCTACTACGTTTTATTCCAAACTCGGGTCGGAGACCAATCGAAAGGTGTGCGGTGGCCTTTAGACGAAATTGTAGTAGACAAACTGGTTTTGCACAAAATGGGTTTAGACTTAATGAGATGAGAACCGATGGAAAGTAGACAAATTTTGATGTAGCCCAAAAAACAATGTTACCAATAACTTGATCACGGCGAAGATTGTCCTTCGATCTTATGATAATTGTTCCTTGTATCAAATGAACAATACAGATAACAAAAACGATATTTTTTTTTTTAGCCAAGAAGGAAGTTTGGCCAATAAATGTATATTATTATTATGGAAGGGACAGATGCGAACATGTCCCTATTGTCCCGTTATTGTGAGCAGTTCGTCCGTGAAATTGTAGCAGAATGAATGACTTTTAATGGTCTGACGTGGTGTGGGTGTACACTTTTTCATGACACAAGAAAAGTGCGAGCTAATATCATTTTCATTCGAGCAAATGATACTTTTAGGAAGGTGCATTATACGATAAGCAGAGAACGATTTGCATTAAATGAAACTAATATACAAAGAATCTTCACATTTCATGAGCAGATGAAGATAAAACCATTTGTCTTTTATTTTCGTTGATGGGGAAATGATGATTAGATGGAGTTCATTTTAAAAGTCACTTTGTCTTTATAATGATTCTGTCAATACAGTCCATGATGTACATAAAGTTGTGTAAGTACATACTTTCACAGTGTAGTCCTGGGCCCCGTCTTACAAAGAGTTACGATTGAAATAATCAATCGTAACTCTATGGAATTCCATCAGTGTCATAATTTTTATCTACAGGAAATTTGCAAAATGTTCTTTGTAAACAAAGGAGATCACACCAAATTGTCAAGAAATCAATGAATTTATGGATATACATCCATATCTAGATTTTTTTGGTAAATAAACATGCATTTTGTATGTTGACTTTGCTGGCTTTCCATAGTTGCGATTGATTGGATCAATCGCAACTCTTTGTAAGACGGGGCCCTGATACCTAAAAAATTTACACAGAATCTTCAAAGTAAAATGAGAACATGCGATACCTGCATGAACATGATGAATGTGTTCAGCACATTGTTCTCTTTTTGTTAACATGCATTGTTTTCATAACAGACGTGGTTGATCGGTTTAGTATACAGTATTTTTCGAAAAACTACGTGAGCTTCAAACAAAAGTCAAACGCGAATAATATGATCAAGCAGTGGCGTGCGGGCTAAAATTATTGACCTGAAAAGGGACCTATAAAGGACTACTTGACTCATGAAGATGATACTCAATAAATAAATAATGCGAATGCGAAGCGAGAGCTGATTATTTTTTAATCTATTTACCGAGATGATAACTGGACGTACTAAGCACATTTTGTAGCCATAAAAAGGATAGCGTCTATTTCAATAATTAATGCGAGAGCGTAGCGCGAGATGAAAATAATATTCAGCACTTTTCGTAATTATAAACATGTAAAATATGTGAATCTTGCAAAAACAAAGAATGAAAACTCGAATCGCGAGAAGAATAATGTGTGCATATTGACATTGGATATTTGAGCCCCATGTTATCCTGTTGATCAGATTTTATTTATTCATCTCACTCAACAGTTATTGTGAGCGCGAAGTGCGAGCGAAAGATTCTTTATATCATTCACTTGTCTTACTCTTCTTATATTTCCCTTTTCTCCTTTTTTGCGTCGCCAATAGGGTAGGGGGCGAGGAGCCCTGGAACCCCCTATGAAAACACCAACATGAACTCACTCCAATATATATTGGATATCTGTCTTCTTTTCATATTTTATTTTTCATACGTAATAAACAAAATATTTTTTCTAGGGACAGGAATAATTGTATTATACAGGGTTAAGTTTATTTCTATCTCAAAATAGGTGTGTGTCTTGTTACGAGCATAGAGCCTAGAGTAGGTGCAGCATTTTTTCTTTGGTGAAAGATGATGTAGATGAAATGTTATAAAATCTGGTAATCACGAAATACGATTTTGTGGCACACCATACCTATAAGAAAAAAAATATATTTTAGTTGCTTGAATACGAGGAAGCAGCGCTCGAGATAAAGAAAATAAGTTATTTTTATGATGAAGAAAATAGGTTATTTTTATGGTGAAACTTAGCATTGAAGAAAGTTAATTTTTATGGTGAAACCAAGCATTGCAAAACATGTCATGATACACAGTTATAGTCACAAAAAGTCAACCCATTATCATATAGACGTAATGTGAGTGATTGATAGTGTTGGGAGCTTACAGTGACTGGATGAGGATAATTGATGATTGATGAGAAAAATGTTGTTTTAGAGTACGTTATAGCCTGAGTAGAATGCTTGTGACTGCATTTGCTATACGAGTTTTGTTCCAGTTTTCAAAATATCGGGGAGAGCAACTGGAAGGGGTCATCGATCCCGTCTAGAGGCGGGGGGGGGGGGCAAATGCCACCTGTGCCCCCCCCCCCCCTCTGGTGCCGGCAATACCACCACAGTCCGTAAAAATATCATCACACTTGTCCAAGCACCCCAGGTGATGTAAATGGGGACAAGGCATCAATGTATTACGTGAAAGGCTTAGCGCGTAACAGCAGCTTTGCTAAAGCCAGGGTAATCCTGCTTTACTTATTTTACTGTGGTTAGAGACTTCTGAGATGTGCTAAGATATATAATACCAAGTATAATTACCATTAATAATGATTATATATGAAATTTGTTATTTATTTATTTATTTATTCATTCATTATCATTGACCAAAGCATGATTTGCGTATCTTATCCATTAAGTGATGGTAACTATTAGTCCGTTTTTGGTAGAGAGTCAAATTCCTTTTCTTTTTTTATTGCAGGTGCACAACGTGTGACAATGGCCGAAGAAACCCAAGATAAAATCCATGAGGGATATCTTATCACAGGAGAGCAAAAGGATGTTTCAGGGGGGTGCACGGTTAATTTCCAGGTAAGGAAAATAACTCACCTCACACCCCCTCCCCCGCCTCCCCGGTTTGCTTGGCGCTTAAATTAGTGACCAAAACTTTTCCGCATGGCAATTAATAGGGCATTTTAGCAATCACTTCGTAGACGCTTTATATAACGCAGATAATCTTTCGTCAAAATCCCTTCATAACAAAACAGTCTTTGTCGAAAACCAATGAGTCAAAACAGCAGCTAGTGTCGTCCTGGACTCTGGATAAACAACGTAATTTGCAATTTTTCGTCACCGCCGAATCTTAGGACGATCTGCTGTCCCGGCCAACCAACTTTCGACAATGACCTCTAATCTCTAAACCTCTAATTCTGAACGTTGCAGAGAGCGTCTGCGAAGGGGATGCTACAATACAACCTTCATCGGACGTGAAGATACCCAATTCTTAAATATCTAAGGGGAGGGGGGCAACGTAATTGATAAAAAAAAATGTGGCATGTACTGCAAGTATTTCAATATCTTGATACACGCTGATTCCCATTATACATGTAGGTCAAGTGTTTTCATGTGGGGTTTTATCTACTCGGTTTTTCTTTTCATCTTGATTCGTGCCATATAAAGACACTGTTGAATGCGACATCCATGACATCATAAATACGAGACTGAAAGGGGAAAAATCGTGTAGATCACCCCATGAACATATTCATATACAATGCTAATAAAACATTATAGAGCATCAAAGGTCGACAATGTGGAAATGAAATAAACAATTTTCTAATAATCGGGTATATCTTGTACACCATGAAAACAAGCGTGTTTTCATGCTCTAGATTTCCATGGAGAATATCACATTGATGCTAATGACAGACCGTCTGCCTGGAACCTCATATACAACTTTTTTTTTAGTAAATAAACAATTCTGCATCATCGAACTTGCTACTTAAGAGTAGCGTACTGCCTTAGTTTATACCGGATTTATGCCAAATCGATGTGAGAAAATAATACTTATTTCTAGAAAAAAAAGTGGGATTCGAACTCCGTACGTAAGCGGAAGAAAACTGTCAATATGGATATTATTTCTCGACTTTCAAGGCTTAACGAATACAATTGCGAAGTTCAACTGAAAGCTCTTCACTTTAATAGTTTCAGGTGCAATATTGTGAACTAATGATCTTGTGATATTTCATGGATCTCTCTAAGACCATGAACCTTACTCAACAAAATTCAAGTGCACCTTCCACCTCACGTAGTATAAGGTATTTGATAAAGAATGAATAAACTTGTAATATCAATATTTGTATCTTCATCTTTACCATTTAATCAACAGCAAGAATGATACAAAATGTAGTTCCGAGAACAGCCATAATCATGGTGATAATAAAATATAACCTTGCAGATCTCTAGTTGTTTTTTTTTTTTCAATTATAATGTATACAGTATTTATACATGTACGACTTCGTTCGTTTGCCAGAAAGCTAAAAGACACCATACGACTGTTTATCTTATTATCTTACGTTTGTATAAGAGAAGACTCCGTATATACGCAGCATCAGCATGTATTTCAGTTCACCTTTACTTATCTTAACTACAAACCCTGTCAAATAAAGGTGTATTTTGTATTTAAAGACATTTTGTTCCGGGTTTTAGATCTACTTGATCAAGATTAAGTTGTCAAATATCATTGTTTCTTTAATGTTAATTAATCTTGTCTTTGGTAATACGAGAGTCAATGTAGTATTATTGCGAATCATTGTATAATGTTTTTGTTAGGCCACGTAAAGAAAACAAAAGCAAAGGCATCACTTCAAAACCTCAGTTTTGCTCTCATGAAAGTCGACAAGTAAAAAGGCACACCCCCCCCCCCCCACACACACACACACACATCCAGATTGGGGTAAAATGAGAATGTTACTACCTACAAAACGATACCATTTGTCTAAACATATGACCCAAAGGCGGTAAAAAGTGCTTCCTAGATATTGAATCTGCGCCTGACTACAACAACTACTATTACTACTACTACTACTACTACTACTACTACTACTACTACTACTACAACTACTACTACTACTACTACCGCTTTTACTACTACTACTACTACTACTTCTACTACTACTACTACTACTACTACGACTACTACTACTACCATTTTTACTACTACTACTACTACTACTTTTCCTACAACTACTAGTACTACTACTACTGCTACTACAACTACTTCTACTACTGCTCCTCTACTACTACTACTACTACTACTACTACTACTACTACTACTACTACTACTACTACTGCTGCTGCTGCTGCTACGCCTACTGCTTCAACTACTACAACTATACAATTGGTGTTGCTTGTTACTGATGCTAATGTACATGTATACTACTTATATTCCACTTCTAGTAAAAAAAGATAAAGATGCTGCTGCTGCTGCTGTTGCTGGTAATTGTAACAATACTTCAGCTACTTTTGATGAAAGATGTGACCTTTGAAATACAAAAGAGAATTAGAATAAACTGAAATAACACAAATTACTGAAATAACAGGCAAATATGACGTAATTTGTCAAATTATCTCCCCCTCTCTCTTTCTCCGATCAACATTAGAAAAAGAACAAAGTCTACTTCGTTCTTTGGAAGCGTGGGGAGCATCTGTACAATCTGGAGGGGTTTTCGAGCGAAACCTCGTTCAGAGGAAAGAGAAAAAGCTCTCTCAATATTTTGGGCGGCAGGAAGAAATCTATTAGTTCTGGTAGCATCCCATCGCACATTCTGACGTCAGCGGTCAAAGTTCATTGCATGGACATGACGATTGGTAAAAAGACGAGTCACGTGATTGTTCTCGTACACGCTAAGATGCCATATTACTTCAAACCACTGAAAGAGTAAGATTTTTTTTATTATTATCATAAACATACCCAGAACACATTAAAAAAAAACGATAAAACGAACTTTGAAAGTTGTAAATATGCAAAATATATATTGTTTTAATGTGACTAGAATATGAAATTTTCAACAAGTTTATAGCATGTGATTTGCTCTCTTGTGATACACACAGCGGTGAAAAGCAAATATTTTGTTAACGGCAATTATAATAGGCATATTTAGTCTAACCCTTGCAAAATCATTTTTGGGTTAGTCAATAACACAATGAAATATGAATATAAATAAAGTTGCATGTATTATTACTATTTTTTGCATTTTTACTAAGATTCATGTTACCCGAGTCATTCGATGTTTTCCTTTTTGAATCCTTGACAGCGGAGACCTCAAGCCTTGGTTTAAAGCCTTTTCTCGCGTTGCTAGTGATATGGAAAACAGGAGGCTATCCGGTGACACAGTTATCCTTCGTCCAAAGAAAGCTGTAAGTCACATGCTATTTCATTGTATTAGTAGTAGTAGTAGTAGTAGTAGTAGTAGTAGTAGTAGTAGTAGTAGTAGTAGTAGTACTAGTACTAGTAGTAGTGTAGTAGTAGTTCCAGTAGTAGCAGTAGTAGTAGTTCCAGTAGTAGCAGTAGTAGTATAGTAGGATTAGTAATAGTAGTAGTAGTAGTAGTAGTATAGTAATAGTGGTATTAATGTTCGTCGTATATAGTTGTAGTAGTTATAGTAGTAGTAGTTGTAGTAGTAGTAGTAGTAGTAGTAGTAGTAGTAGTAGTAGTAGTAGTAGTAGAAGTAGTAGTATTAGTAGTAGTAGTAGTATAGAAGTAATAATGGTAGTAGTAGTAGTAGTTGTAGTAGTAGTAGTAATTATAGTGGTAGTAATATTAGTCGTATATTGTTGTAGTAGTAGTATAGTAGTAGTAGTAGTGGTAGAAGTAGTAGTAGTAGTAGTAGTAGTAGTAGTAGTAGTAGTAGTAGTAGTAGTAGTAGTAGTAGAAGTAGAAGTTGTTGTAGTAGTAGTAGTAATTATAGTGGTAGTAATATTAGTCGTATATAGCTGTAGTAGTTGTAGTAGTAGTAGTAGTAGTAGTAGTAGTAGTGTCATTTTGTTACTGTCATATTTTCGGAAGCCATGTCGACTTTTGTACTTGGCCCTTCGATAACGCTGGATGAAATATCTTTAAAAAATGTGTAGGGCTCAAAATATTACACAAGGACAGACTTCTAATGAAAGCATTAGCCGACGGTTTGTATCTTGTTTGTATCTCTTTAAGTCAATTTACATGTCTTCAAAAATATTCATGTAGACATACATGTAGTTTGATAATTTCGAATTCGAAGCGATTTATTTTTCAAACGATATCTTGCTTAAAGATTGGAGTTATGAGGAAACCTGTAAAACAAAGGTTAATTAACACTACATCTATGTAGATTCAAATCTGGTACAGTAATATAAACTGAACTTAGTAAAATCAAGGACAATTCAGCTGAAAAAATATCATGCTTGAGATCTCTAAAACAGATGTGCACATGTGGGATATTGTAGTATTATCATTATTACTTGGGAAAAGACCCGACATTTTTGCCAGAATACATGCCTAATTTGCTTATTTCTCAGCAATTACACAATTTCTTACTAAATCATTTGACACATGTTTATTTCATTTATGTATTTGTACATGCACACACACACATGTTGGTGGCAATTTTATTACTTTATGTACAATTCCAGTTTGAAATCGTTGCTACAACTGGCATTTGTCTTTAATTCAGGACAAAGAAAGGACGGGGAACGACAGCGGCCGTTTTTCGTCATCATCATCCTCCACGCGCTCGTCTCAGGGTTCTTCTGACGGTCGCCTAAGCGACCTCATCAATAGCTGTCCCCCCTCGCCATCGTTCATTCCAACTATCATCACTGTAGAGACCACGGAACCGGAGGATTGTGGGCAAAAGGGTGATGACGACCACCTTGCACCGTTGCCATCGGGTCAACGAGCTCGACGAGAGCTTTCCCAGTCTGTAATCTATAAAAGAAGAGTCAGAAAAGGTACATTCTCAATATTCCAACCTTACAAAATTAGTCACAATAATAAAAATAATAGCTGAAGGAAAATGATAATATTACTTTAAAAATTAAAATAATTACATGAAAAAGATTATGTAAATACATGAAGAAATGATGATGAATATATAAATAAGGGAATAAATACGAAAGTGAATAAACAAAGCAGAAAACATGTGACGATATCTGAGGAGAAGGCAAATACACTGCCTGAACTTGATGGGGGTTTAGATAACAATGATTTTGGTACTTTGTTAATTAGTGCTACATATATATAATTTTTGCATTATGAATAATGATCTGAAAGATTCAATGCAAAATAAGGACGCCATAAGGGTGTTAACTTATTAACAGCTCGGTGTCTATATCGGAAAACACAAGAGATGTGTTGAAACAGCACCGCTTCGGCGTTATAGACTAACACCAGATCAGCTTTAAACAACACTAATCAGTGTTAAACCAATGTTGGTTTGATTCTTAACTGGTGTTGTGTCAACACTTCCCTGGTGTTTTCCAATATAGATATCAGGCTGGTGTTAAATCAGTGCCTGTGTTTTTGCAGTGCGTGTGTGACTAATATTTCTCCGTATGAATATCCCGTTGTCGTATTTGTATGGTGATTTTTGTACGGAGTACATGTAGTAAGAACGAAAGGTTCTCGATTGACAATTCATCATTATTTTTTTTTCTTCTTCTGATTTCCTTGTAATAGATTCGCATGATGAAAAAACGGGAGGTTTCGTTGAAGCTGATCCAAAGGTATATGATTCATTTATTCGAAAGAGTGTCGTGATCGTTGACGATAACGAAGGAGATATACGTCCACCAATACCCCAAAAGAAAGGTCGTCGAGGATCTGTACCAAGTGAGAATTTCAGAATTTCCATTTTTGTTTCTGTTTATGGCAACTCATGTAGGAGCACGGCAGGACAGCTTTTTTGCTGGTAAACGCCAGGCTGGTATATTACCAATTACCAAATGATTACCTAGGAACCAGTTTACATCTAGGTCAATCAGGCATAGTGGGTGACCTTTACATTAGACATATATTGCTCTCGTTTTTTTTTTCTTTATCAAGGTGGAGACAGTGGCCCCCTGCTTGAACTAGAGGTTTATTTCAAAATATGATGACGGGAGTGTATTGGTGAAAGAGGAGGGATACGAGTGTGGTTGGGAGTGTTATTTTAGGTGCTAGTGTGTGGGAGTGGGTGTGTGAGGGTGCATGAGCGCGCGTATGGGTGTGTCTGGATAATTGGTGTGTGACCTATACATCTGCGGACATTTGCTTACATTTTACCCTTGAACCCGGCTGAGGGACGGCCCCAGTCCAGAGACAAATACATGCATGCCAGTTAACTCCTCATCTCATTTCAAACCTTTTAGTATTATTAATGATATTATTATTGTAATATCATTATTATTATTATTATCATTATTATTATTCTCATTATTATTATTATTATCATTATTATTATCATTGTTATAATTATTAGTATTACCATTATTATTATTATCATCATTATTATTATTATTATTATTATTATTATTATTATTATTATTGTGAATGCATGATGTATTAAAGAACTCCACTCAAGTAGTATGTGTGGAGGTAGTGAGCGTCCTCGGTTAGTGAACTATGCTCACGTTATGTCCGAAGAAAAATTAGCCCAATTGGTGGATGATATTAACAATAACAAATTTGTGTGTGAGACCGCACATATACACGTCCCCACCTTGGCGATTAACAACTAGTGAAAATTTGGCAAATTACTACATTTGCTACAAAATAAATGAGAGAGGAACGGAATAAAGCATAGTATCGAGAGGATGTACAACTATGATTTATAATTTCACTCTCCAGGTCTACCAGTGACTGATCTCACGCAGCTCTACTTGGCGAAGCGTCACTCCCCCGAGTTGGCGCGGGGTAGTACCTTTGACGCGTCCGAGTCGCCCCCTCCTCTTCCGGCCAGGCCCAATAACCTCTCTCCACCCTATTACGTCAACACTCAAAGAAGGGCGTCTGTTCCATTCACAATGAGCCCTATAAACTCTCAATATGAACAGTGTGAGAAGGTCAAAGAAGACATCAGGTCAGTACAATTATTTCAAAGGGGAAGGAGCCGTGGCCGAGTGGTCTAAGGCGCCTGACAATACACGGAAAGACCGGGGTTCGATCCCCGGCCGCGGCACCTATGCCCGTAAGCAAGGCATTTCATTGATAATGCACTTTCATCCTGCATTCAAACAAATAATCGAGAAAAAGGAGAAAAATCAAAGAAGTGTAACGCTGAAAATTCCATTATAGTCGGATATAGAATGAAAAAAAAAGAAGTTAAGACATGTTAAATTTCGCTTATTTATCACAAAACAGTGACAGCTCAGTGATATGCAAGTAAAAAGGTAGATGATATCCCTTGCTTATTGATTTTATTGCTCCAATTTAATACGATATTTCAAGTTTACATGTTTGACAATAATGACCAACTTTGAATGAACCACACATTTTTAAATCAATGGTAATTCCGCATGTCCATTGTGGAAAAAAAATTCTATCACATGACAATGAGGAGAAAATCAAAATATTTCATATCTCGTGTAATCAAATACCAATACGTGTAATTTATATTCACCACAGACAACAGAGTATCTCAGAGTTTGTCGTAATTTTAGTTATATCGTGTTGGGAGACTTAATCAATGAACTGTCCCTATTTTTTGAAAAAAAAAACCAGTCGCTTGATGTGGGAACAGTCGAAGGATATGGATGGCATCGTGATCATATTCTCCAAGGCAGAGTTACTGGACTCTTTAGTCTTATGTACCATCGAGGATGCAGTTTGGTAAGTTATTCCTTGAATTCCATATAATATATAAGTTTTTGTTCATTTCAATTTGTTCATCTTACTTTTTTTAATTTGATAAAGAGAATTGTTGACGGCTCCGTATATTAAGCTGATAGAAAAGAAGCCAAGAAGGTACCCTAATTCAAAAATATTTCCTTGCACCAAGATTATTTTTTCTTCTCGTACCTATTGATGTAAAAAAAAGAGTACGTTATGCTATTAATGACATCTATCGAGGCATGAAATGTTTATAGATATTTTTTACATGAAAACGAATGTCGAATGGTGAAAAGGAAATGGTTTGATTTTTATTCGAGGAAAATTTTTAAAAATGACGGTTCAAAATGAAACAAGGTCCATTACCCCAATCATGGTTAATATACCGTGAAACCAATAATTGTGAGAAAGCTGTCAGTGTTAGAACTCGACTGGAAATACTAGTGTGAAAACCAATCGAAGATCGCAAAATAAAACATATTAAAACACGGATACGAAATTTCATGGCCCATTCAATTCGTCATGCATGTCATGTACTTGTTTTTTGATGTGTGATGTATGGACATTCGTGTTGGGGGTTCGTTATGAAAAGAGCACATTTAAATTCCAATCGCAAGCGTTATTACATTCAATTTTTTATCAGAACGTAAATATTTTAATGTCCTTTGGCATACTCTCGACATTTCATAGTTTCATCAATCAAACAAACTAAAGAGGCTGAAACTAGAGATGGAAAACGAAAATGATCTGTTAATAAACCACTAACCAAATAAACAACATATCCAGCATTTAACATCTGAGTATTCATATTATCTTCATTTTAGATTTAAGTATTTGTATTTATCATGTCTCTCATGCCAATTGACCAGACTTTTTTAAGGCACAAGTTATACCAGGAGCAATTCTATGTATTTATAAAATAACCGGCGGTGGTATCCATTTGATGGGATTAAAAAATGGCCACAGAACGGTTTTGAAAGTGGGATCGGGCTGACCATGCAAAAACACAATTGAATTGTCATTTTTCTACGTTTTTTTGTTCACGTTTATTGGGAAAAAAATGAGGCTTCGGCTTGTAAACATAACAATATATGATCATAATTGTTGTTATGATATATTTATATCTCTGAAGTACATTTTGTTATACGAGAACTAGGAAGATCATTATAAATATAAAAAAAAACACTTTGTGTACTGTTGAATCCCTACAGGATAGCCGGCTGGAAGAAGGATCTGAACAACCAGTTGTATGGTAAGCTACATGTCGGGGATAAAGTGCGCCAGATCAATGCTCAGGTGGTGTACACGGCGGAATCGGCCATGCAATTCATCAGTACATCGGCTGGGGATGAGGTAATGACTTTGATCCAATCAAACAAATTGATTTCGTCAAGAAAAATTGGTCATATAAGGGAGTTTTGGCGCCGCGACGCACAACACTTTCGAGAACATAGACAATGTATTGTCAAATACCCTGTATGATAATGAACAACCAAGAATTCTTTGTCAAAAATTGGCGAATGGCAAAACAGCAGTTTCGTCCTGAAATCTGTACAAACGACATATATGCAGTCTCCTTCGTCAGCTCCGAAACTTAGGACGAAACTACTGTTCCGGTTCACCAATGTTTGCCAAAGACCTCCCAACTGTTCTTTGTCCTTTGATGGGCATTTTCAATACATTTACTTTATTCTTGAGTTCGTTTTGCGCCACAGTGCGAACACGTCTTATTGATAATGGCAAAAACCATTCCTCCGAGAACAGTTAAATCGAACTGCAAAGAAATGAGTGTGCCGGTTTTCGTGTTCTTGCATTTCTTTTTTATCCCGCCTTGTGACCTGCCGAAATTTATTGAACAATCGCTTGATATCTGATTATCAATTAATGAAGGGAACGAAAATCAAGGATGGACCCCCGAATCCAATAGCAATTACCCTATTTGAAAATAGACACGACCTTTCCCGCATTTCAAAAGTTTATCGTCATTATAATCTGTATCTGTTACAATCACTTTATGACTTTATGACTCGAAATGAATTTTATAATATCATGAATATATATATATATATATATATATATATATATATATATATATATATATATATATATATATATATATATATACATATATATATCCACATGGTATGGGATTGGTAGAGGTTTCCAAAAGTGCTCAATGCCGGGGCAGAGCAATATATATTTTCATACCTTGGTCACTTCGGTCCACTACCGTCGGTTTCACGATTTCGGCGATCTTCAGGCAGACTGATGGTTTGACGTCTTGGTTGTGTCTGCGTGCTGCGATGGTTCGTCACACCTGATTGGTTTTCTGGGGGTCTTTGCCGATGTCTGTGGCGGCACTATTATTTCTGACCTTTTGTTGAGGCACTCTTTGTTGTTGGTGATAATTATGTACTTTTCTTCTAGGCAGAGATTGCAGAGCCCACTCTTTCTTAGGTTAGTGTTAGACTTCTTCTCTATCCCCCACGTTAATTCGAATTTGGTGTTAGCTTCCTTTAGTTTCCATATATACTTAGAGAGCTGAGTTTCATTTTTGTATTTTTCATGCTTCATTGATTTTATGTGATTCCTGTATCTGTCCTTGAAAGTACCCCCCGCAAGACCATAATAGCATTTTTCCTCGTTATCGTGTAGGATGCTGGCTTTGTAGACGA
The DNA here is from genome assembly GCF_037042905.1 of Lytechinus pictus. Taxonomy (NCBI): domain Eukaryota; kingdom Metazoa; phylum Echinodermata; class Echinoidea; order Temnopleuroida; family Toxopneustidae; genus Lytechinus; species Lytechinus pictus. Next base: position 24,108,725 of record NC_087256.1, read on the forward strand.
GGGCCGTTTCTAAACATCTTCCTCGCAGTGGGCACTGCGTTTTTATACGGCAGTTACATTTCTGCCTCGGCTCCTCTTCTTTAGTCTTGGCTTGTTTGATTCGTGCTTGTTTCAAACAAGCCAAGACTAAAGAAGAGGAGCCGAGGCAGAAATGTAACTGCCGTATAAAAACGCAGTGCCCACTGCGAGGAAGATGTTTAGAAACGGCCCTCGTCTACAAAGCCAGCATCCTACACGATAACGAGGAAAAATGCTATTATGGTCTTGCGGGGGGTACTTTCAAGGACAGATACAGGAATCACATAAAATCAATGAAGCATGAAAAATACAAAAATGAAACTCAGCTCTCTAAGTATATATGGAAACTAAAGGAAGCTAACACCAAATTCGAATTAACGTGGGGGATTGAGGGAAGAAGTCTAACACTAACCTAAGAAAGAGTGGGCTCTGCAATCTCTGCCTAGAAGAAAAGTACATAATTATCACCAACAACAAAGAGTGCCTCAACAAAAGGTCAGAAATAATCTCAAAGTGCCGCCACAGACATCGGCAAAGACCCCCAGAAAACCAATCAGGTGTGACGAACCATCGCAGCACGCAGACACAACCAAGACGTCAAATCATCAGTCTGCCTGAAGATCGCCGAAAGCGTGAAACCGACGGTAGTGGACCGAAGTGACCAAGGTATGAAAAAAAAAAAAATATATATATATATATATATATGTATGTATATATATATATATATATAGAACATCGATTGATTCAAATTCGATTCAACATCACAAAGGTTAATTGACAATGAATTTCCACTCATAAAAAATGCAATATTAAGATTTGCAACGAATGGGGATAACATAAATACTCGATCAATATACCCCTTGAAAAGGTGTATTTGTATGTGTATGTGTAAAAATTTGTTTATCATTATCCTACAGGTAAGTGTGACGCTATATCGGTTACCTCATGCAAACGTACTGAATCTGAACAGATCGGATCCTATGATTCAATGGGGAATACAGCTGAAGTCTCACAATGAGGTAGGTCTCTGTGATTATTATCATAACTTATTCGTTTATTACAGGGTATTTTTGTATTAATTTGTTTATTAATTTTCAATGATATAAATTATGTGCTTATTGTATCCTGTTTAATTCATCGCATAACTGCTTTCACCGAGCATATTATACACCGAAATAAAACGTGTATGATGGTTCCCTGCCACACTTACTACGTCATAAAAATTTGCGTCTTAAAAATTTGCCATGCGCAGCAAGCATATCTAATGCATATACCTTCTTCAAAATTAGTCATGATGGGTAGGCAATTATAATTTCACATGTCCAAATAATATAATGATCCACTTTTGGGCCTTGTAATGCGTATGTATAAGCTGGTTGCTTGATATTTTGCGGAATTGATTTGAAAAAAAAATCAAATCACAAATCAATACGACGCTCTTATCCATAATTTTAACGAGAAATTTAAATTTTATCTTGCAGATAAAATCACTGACTGATGGCCCTGCGGTTACAGAAGGCCTGACTCCGAAAGCTAAAGGTGCCTTATCGAACAAGCCTTGTGACTGGGTCATCACAGAGATTAGTCACCAACGCGTTCCGCTTGTCAAGAGCGCAAAGAATCAGGTACAAGCATTTAACATCAGAGGAAGGTTTCATTTTAAAAACGAAATCCCCAACAATGAAAATCCATAATTATTTTATTGTTCGAAATAGAAAGCTGAGAATAGAAATAATCCGACAATCATTTTGCCCAATTGATCGTGGGCCCGGCAGCCACTGTGCAGCGCCAGATCGATGAGGCTCTTGTCCCTTAAATGTTTAACGACAAAGTAGCACCACGTTCTAAAAATATTGGGTAAAAATGCCACTGAGGGTAATTATGTGTCCAACCAACATGGGGCATTTCTTTTGGGATTTTTTATTTATCCAGTGTGATGAAAATTTAGCCCATTTATAAGTAATTGCTGCTTTTTTTTTTTTTACTGGAAAATATGCTTCCCTCATTGGGTAAAATACTGCCTCAAATTGGTTGGTTAAAACTTTACCCAATATTTTTACAGTACAGGGTTAGCAGCAACTCTTATTACGTCTTTTGGTCTAATGCGGCCGACCGGGCTTTGAACTCCCGACCTCCCGGTTGCGAGACGGACGCTCTACCAACTGAGCCAACACAACAGTCCGACCTGTATTATAACATTTATTGATTTTGATTGGCTAAAAAGCACTCCTGTAACTGTCGGGCAAAGCGGACGTTGTAGATAAAACATCCGACTGTTCCGACAGGTCCTTCCATAAAAGTTTCTTGACATGAAGCTGATTGCTCTGATTGCTTTCGACCGAGAGTTTTGCCGTACAAATTTTGAGGAAAATTCAGCTTCCCTATATTATGTTCGCTTATTTCAAAGACATCATGTTTTGTGGGCATGTACTTTTACAAGATATGAGGTGTGTAGCTGCGGAAATTTTACAGAAGTAAACACTTTAAACATAGATCTCATTCTCACCACCAGAGCGAATACTTTGATATCGACTTATTATCAAATTATTTTCAAACTCGATTTTCTGGATAATATTGAGCCTGTGGGACATTAACCGAATATCTCCAGGAATGTTCCATTTGAAATGATTATCATGAACATTGTTAATATCAAATCATATTCATACAAAAAAATTCGGCTCTAAACGATGTGAGAATATTAAATGCTGATCAATCAATATGTTATTCATACTCTTAAGATCAACCTTTTTTTATCATTCAATGAAATTAACCATCCCTCTGTTTGATTTCGTTTTTTTTTTATTTATTGTAGGACTTTGTGAAAGCGGAGCTCGAGGCAAATCACAAAGAAATCCCGATGGTCGTCCAGCCTCACGATTTGGTCAAGAAACTTATCGAAGCCATCGAGAAGAAGAGAAGCTCCCAGTTCACCTGAAATTTTCATCCACGTCCGCTGGTCTTTGATGTAATCGTCTTGGTCGAGGGCTCGGGAATCCTCGGCGTTCATCATTCCGCTTTTATTGCTTTTGGCATCCATCTGCATTTCTGATGCCGAGCTACTTTTTGCAGTTTACGCGTGAAATCGCCATTTTGAAGGAGAACATCTCCGCATTTGCTTATTGTATTTGCGTACGTATGGCACCGATTCAAAGACAGGCTTACGTACGCATGCCTGGTGTTGCTACATCCGTAATCAACTGCATTTTAAGCATGTGGTCTGAGGGACTTTGTTTAAGACAGTCATGACTTTGGGTACATGTTGACGACCATTGTTTATTTCTTGTCATACACACAAAGGTGTGTTAATGGATTGCATTGCTAACGCACAGATATGAATTTAAATTTATATATCACAGTATATGTATGGAAACCTAAGTGTGATAATACTAACAAGCAAGCTGAAACTGAATGCAAATATTTCAGTCATTCTAAATATATAGTTTTTTCAAGCACTTGGCTTATCCAAACAAAAATATGGGAACCTAAGTGAAATATTACGAACGAGCAAACTGAAACCGAATGCAAATAATTTATTCATTCATAATATGCAATATTTTCAGGCATTTGGGCTTATCCAAACATAAATTTTCTCAATTGAATATTAATTATATATAAATAAAACTTTATTATATAGCAATGCTAACAAAAAGTTGTATATGAGTATGTTACTGTAGCTATAAATAAAGTCAAATTAGAGGAATAAATAATATCAGGTATCGCGACTGGTGATGGCATTGTAAAGATTTCGTCTACATGCGCAAAACAATATTATAAGATTAAACTATTGTAAACTATTTATAACAGGGTTATTGAACACCTTCAATGGGAATCATGTTTAAGAATTGAAAATGACAGAGACATAAATATTTGCTTTGTAATTTTTTTTTCAGCATCAACCACATGGGACAGTGCATTTCTGAAATATTCTTTTTCTCTCCTCATTTATTAAATATTTGTTTTAAATTAAATCAATAACGATTATTTGTATGGCATTGGTATATCTATTTTTAGCATACTATTTTATTTTCATGTTTTTAGGCTTCAGCCTTTAGAAATAGAGCAACCGTGCCATAGAATTGCCTTAAGTAATTTATGTAAATTAGTAAATTATGGTTATTGTTAGCATTATATATTCATGCCAAATTAATTATTTAAGCCAGTATCCCAGTAGTCTGATATTTATGTACAAGTGTGTATATTTCGCTGCCAATATGAAACATATTGATCCGTATTATATTGCTAATTCTCATTTATAATAAAAATATGCTATAATAATAATGTATAAAATGCTCTTAATATCATTGCATTTGTCAAATATTGAGATTTAGAAGGATGCGGCCTTTTCATGGGTCAACTTTATTTGCTCGAGTTTGTCTGAATGGAATAACTGGCAGAAAGATGCAAGGTATAGTGGAGGCAAAAAGAAAAGCCTTTGCTGTTCACGGCTCCTCATGCAAGAAATATTTTTTACGATACAATAATTCTATACATGTAAACCACAATAAACCGAATAAAATGAAATCTCCTATTGTCGAGGTAATACTGTTTATGGACCTTTTCGAATGGGAAGGATGAATGCGTAATGATTGCTAAGCCTTCCATATTACATAGATGAGACAATATGAGGCTTAATTTCATGCTCAAGGACTAACGTGCTTGTGTATGTATTCTGCCGGTTCAAAGCGTTATAGTCTAGGACTTTATTGACCTGGTGGGTGTTTCATAAAGCTGTTCGTAAGTTAAGAGCGACTTTAAGAACGACTGGTGATCCTTTCTTGTGGTAAATGGTATTGAATTGGCGATTGTTTAGCGCGTATAAGAAGGGTTCACCAGTCGTTCTTAAAGTCGCTCTTAACTTAAGAACAGCTTTATGAAATGGCCTCCCGGACTATATATGTTATCTTCATTTGGAAATTACGTTCAGTTATTTTTATATCTTATCATACCTTTGTAAATCCTTAAGATGAAAATTTATTCTCATGTGACCTTGTTTTCGAACTAAGTATAAAAATAAAAACAAAATAATACTGACGGAAAAATTGACTTGCTTGACGAGCAGTAATTATTTAATTCCAATAAATCCTCGCGTCCCAATGAAGCTAACGGGAAAATCTTATTGGTGCACGTAAGAACAAAAATGAGCCTATTATTCATAAGTTACTTACTATCTTGGTTGATTTTTATGCGTTTATATTTTAAATTTTGATTCCGGTCATTCAGCTCAATCAGGCAACATTACATACGTATTCTGTATCACAGATTATTCAAGTTAGTGAATGAATAGCCGGTGTATGAAGAGAATCGACCTTGTTTGTCTAGGTAACTGTTTTGAAATAAAGTATTTTTAACACGCTCGTATCATATAATTTCGTATATTCAAGTTAATGTATGATTGATTGATAACGAGTTTGCAGTAGTATCGTTTATCAACATGTCCTAATTCCTATATTGTACACGCGGGGGAGAAAAGCAGTGTGAATTGTTGCGCTACTTTATGCCGAAAAACAGCATAAAAGGGTAGTCGAATAGTCTGTACATCAAATAAATGCTATCAGTTGAAGATCTATTTTGATCGTGTATCATGTGTATTGCGACATCAAGCATCTATAGTTGTCATTTTGACGCAATCTTGAATCCTTATTCCCCCATATTCTGTAATAATAATAATTAAAAAAAACATATTTTGCAATGCTATTTAAGTGTGGAAATATCATGACAATACAACACCGACTACGTCATTTGATTGCGATGAATATTGGGAAGGTAATAAATTCACTATTCCTTCTTCAGATAAAATAATATGAAAAAAATCCATATTTCATCGTTCGAAATAGACATGAAATGAAATACTCCGAAAATTTGCTTTACCCAAATGATCGTTGGCCCGGCAGCCGCTGTGCAGCGCCAGATCGACGAGGCTCTATCCCTTTAATCGTTGAACGCCAAACAAGGTAGCAGCAACTCCCATCTTTTAACGTCTTTTGGTCTGACGCGGCCGGGGTTTGAACCCCCGACCTCCCGGTTGTGAGACGGACGCTCTACCAACTGGACCAACACACGGGTTATTATGTATATATTTCCTATAAAAACATTTGATTTGAACAATGGATCTAAAAATCATGTTATAAACAGGGTTGGTTTTTTATACACTTGCACAAAAAATAATGAATTTGCTCTATAAAAATGATAAGTAGCTTGTTAAAAAAGTGTGGTACTAATACAAATCTTAAATACAGTGGATATGATGATTTTAGGGCATAAAACTCTTATTTTTTGGAACTTATGTAAATGTGTATATTATATGTTTTAGTATAATTACGTTGCAATCAGGAATTAATTGATATGAGACATTTTGCATTATTGGTGTATATTTGACGACATATTAATCAACTACGATTGTTACAAAAGATGTAATCGAAGTGCTGGTTCACATTAAAAATGCTGATATTTTGATATCATCTTGTTCATTTAATTTTATTTAAGTCTTTCTAATGAATAACGACCACGAAACTGAATTTGACCCAGATCTTCAAGGTATTTACAGTATGTATGTATTGATATCTAAGAACATTTCTCTTGAAATATTTAAGCATAATTGAGATTAAAGAAATAACTCAATTTGATTGATTGATTGATGAATCTGTCAGATTAAAATCTTTTTAGATTTCTAATCAAAGAAGTCTAGTGTGTATATCCAATGATACCAGTTAGCATGTTATACAATATTCTTTAAATAACATGTAGGTCCTGCTTTAGTCATTTTACACCTTTACAATTTTGAAAATAAATTAGAAAATATTCTAGATTTCAGAAATAGAAATACTTAACTATCACCATGGGCGGAAATCCCAGGGGGGGACAGGAGTCCCCCTACTATTTTTGGTCTTTTATGATGGATAAAAATATATCATTCACAATTGAAATAATGCATGTATTTTTTACTAAATGACCTTACATATTGGGTGAAACCCCCCTTTTTTTTTGCTCGTCAATTTTTTGGGGGGTGTAAAATGACCTTACAGTTTGGTTGGTAATCTTTTTTTTTCGATTGTCATTTTTTTTAGGGGGGGTTCAAATGACCTTAAATTTTGGGTGATAATCTCCTTTTTTTTCATTGTCAAAGTTTCCATCCCCTGGTCCCCCCTACCCTAGCGGACACTGAGATTTCCGCCCATGACTATCACCCCACCCTCCCCTCCCCCCTCTCACTCTCTCTCCATCCCCTCTCTCCACTTCTCTCTCTCTCTCAATCGCTCAATTTCAATTTTGCGAGGATTCACACGAATATATTTTTATTTTCGCGTTGGGCTTTTTTATATTTAAACAAAAGCGCAGTGAACATTGTGAGAGATACAGAAAAAGTGCGCCATCTCTAGTCCTATAAAATATTATACAGATATTGCCTACCTAGAGTTTGAATATAACATTTCCTCTCCCCGACGGAGTTATATTTTTCCCAAGAGATTATATTTTGCCCGAAGCGCGCAGCGCTGAGGGAAAATATTCTCCCGAGGGAAAAATTTAGCTTCGGAGGGGAGTTGAAATTTTATTTATTACAACGATAGAGCAGGCAATATCTGTTATATTATATAGTCTATGTGGATTCGCCATCAGAGATTGCCTTCATCAACCGGCTCCAACCAGAAATTCTTGCTACAGCTCTGTTTCGTCTACGTCATAATAGAAAAAAATGGAATGTACATCAAGCGCGTTCTTCATGCAATTGACGCGTTAACACTAGCGCGTACATCAAATAAACTACCAGATTACGCAACTTGTAAGCAGCAAGTGACGTCACCTTAGTAAATATAACGCCGCAATTGACAATACAACGCAGTTATATTCACTGAGGTGACGTCAAAACCTAGAATATAACAAATGCGATCCTCGCAGCCATGGTCATGTGATGGCGTATTGACCTATCACTGATTCGAATCTACATAACCTATGTAATATAAACCTATTGACTAAAGTCAGAAGGATAAGAACTGTATCGGGGTGATATAAAGCTGCACCTCACTTAATAAGAATATAAATATATATATCCTTGAAAGAAAAATGATTTTAATTCATTTTATTTCATGAATAGGGGAATCTAATACCCTGTAGATGCACTTTTCACCAGAAACGCGTTTTTTTTTGTTGAAAATGCGAATCGCCATCGGCATTTCAAGTAACAATTCTTCTGATTTAATGAATATGAATATTAAAAAAAAGTTTGTGGACAGTTTTTATGTCATCTTCCTGCCTATTTTCAGCATGATTTTAAGAAATGTTGATATGTAAATTAATTGATGTGGTTTGAACTATAAAACGAGTTTATACCGTTACTGGTGTGAAACATGAACATGACAATTGCCGGTGCATTGTATAATCTGGGGCATAAATAAGTTGGATACCATCTATACCCATTTCTATTATGAAATTGGCCTTTCGTAACTGATCGCGACATTTTTTGAACCATTCAAAATATTTCTACGATCGATGCGATTGCCACGACTGATCTGATACGATCTGACATGATCACTTCGATTACTCCAAGATTAAGATCTCCGTTTCAGTCGTGTCGCAAATCGTGAGAGTGGAAACTACGTATTACAAGTATTTCACAAATCTGCGTAAAAGGGTAATTTGCTGTCATATACCAGTAGGGAATTTCCCTTAGATCTTGCGTAATTTTAGCAATACCTTGTCACATGCCAACTGACCTCGATTTGGAATTTTTAATGAGAAGAATTAGACTAGAATACCAATGTAAACTTTGCTAACAAATAGAGGCTAGTTTTTAATCTTAGGTCACACTAGCGCGATCTGATCGAATCCTATAATTATCTTTCGGTTGTAGGATCGTTGCGTTGGCTTCGTTCTGGTTTCGCGGTGGGACTGGGTTATACATTCGAAATGAAAAAAAAAAAAAAATTCCATAGTCACTGCGCAGTATGCATACATTGTGGCATGGTTAGAATATTAACCACGATGATAAAAATATTGATTTTCTTTTGTTATGTGTGGAACAAATTTTAGTAGATTTTATTTTTGTTCTGGAATGTAAATATTTACGACAGTAATTACGTCACATTACTGATAAAATGATAGTAATTATTGTCATTATCATTATTATCATTATTATCATTATCAGTAGTATTATTATCATTAGTAGTAGTAGTAGTAGTAGTAGTAGTAGTACTACTACTACTACTACTATTATTATTATTATTATAATTATTATTAGTATTATTATTTTTTTTTCTCGTTATTATTGTTGTTGTTATTGTTATCATTATTATTCCTACATGTATGTTCAGGTTTAAGTCCGCATATCTTCCTTGAATCACTTTGCTCTTGTTATTATTACTATTATTGTCATCATCATTTTTTATCATCGATGTTTAATCATTATTAGTATTATTATTATCTTCGTCGTCGTCTACATCATCATAACATCATTACCATTATCATTGTTATACTGTCAGTTATATTGTTATTATGTTTTAAACATGTACTTGAATGATGCCGTAATAATGATGCAAATGGTAATAACAAGGTATTGAGACTCCATCACCAGTATTATCATCATCGTCGTCGTCATCATCGCCATCGTCGTCATTATATTTATCATTACCATTACCACTCCCAACCCTTACCAACACCAAACTTCGCAATGTTTTAGATACACCGGTAATGGTAATGGTATTATGATGACGATGAAGACGACGACGATGATAATAATAATACTAATAATAATATGTCAATAATAATGATGATAATAATATTAATAATGATAAGAGCAAAGTGATCCAAGGAAAATATGCGGACTTAATAATGAACTGCACGGTAACTTCCCTTCTCAGAGAACTATATGACCTTAACCCTAATTCTCCTGGGGGGGGGCCATTATGGCCTCCCCTCGACAATTTTCGCGATATATCTGCTGCGCAAAATTTTTTGACCTCGCCGCTCACAGACTTTTTACTTTAAAGTCTCGCACAAATTTTGAGACCAAATTTGTGACGCCCGGGTACGCGGTTACGACATTACGCAACATTATGTAAGTGCATGTCTGACCCAAAATTGCTCATAAACGTGATTTCATGTACAAATCCAATGCAAATTGTGTATTTGGCCAAAATTCATAAATGTATCATTATTTATACTTTTAATGATTAAACTTAATTAATTTTGCCTTGTTTATGATCAGAATTAAGTCTGGAATGATTTCCATCGAAAAAACAATAAAAAACAAAAAGTAAAAAAACAAAGAAATACATAAGAAATTAAAAAAACAATAAAATACATAAGAAATCGGTCTTGGTACCAGAATTTTTTTCATTCACAATTGTTAGGAATGCTATAAAGAATATTTTCACCAAAAAATAGCATTCTAGGAGCTTTATTTAGTGAATCAGAGCAAAAAGTATGATTTCATGAATAAATTAGCATAATTAATTCATATAAAATAAAAATATATGAATTCAGTGAAATTTACCAATGCAACTGCGTAGATTACGTCATTCTCTACCATCATGCAAATTTACGTTGTGATCGCGCAATCCACGGCTGAGATCTTAAGGGGGGGCAATAATGCCCCCCCCCCCCCGGGAATGACAAGAATCAAAATACCCCGGGAGATTGAGGGTTAACCATGTTAACGTAAATTTAAAATACGGTTTCTTTACACCCCATTAGCCTTTATTGAAAAAATAACTGTTATCAATTTATTTTGAAGTCCCCGTCACCTTTAAAATGACTTCCTCTTTTTCAAATGGGTTTTATAAGAATAAGGAACAACTTAACTGAAATTGAACTAAATTGTAGCTATCTGGGCCTCGTCTTTCTAAGAGTTAAGAGTAATCCGATCAACCTCAACCATGTGGCAATCCATCATTGTCATAAAATTTTCCTAAAGGAAATTTGCACTTTGATATTTGTAAACAACGAGAACCACACTGTTTTTTTAGAGAAAATTATTGATTCATGATTAGACTACATATCTAGTAAATATTTGAGAAAAAACATGCAGTCTAGAGGCCGGCGTTGCTGGCTTTCCATAGCTGTGGTTGATCGGATCAATCACAATTCTTTGTAAGACGGAGCCCTGGTGTACAGTAATTATTAGGAGCTCTCCTTTTTTTTTTCAGAACTGCGTCTGTCGTCACATTTGGCATACAAGAAACGAAATAAGAAAACTATAATGTTGCTCAGTCAGGGGTGCTTAAATGGATTCCTGCCAGAATTCTCTGCTGGAAAAAACAGAGTGTTCCACAGTGTGTTCATAGCGTGGAACAGAGTGTTAAATCACCTTCACATCCGTGAAGTTTGAGCATATCAACAATGAGCACACAGTGTGAAACTACCCTCATCAATCAAGTTTGAGCATTTTAACCGTGGGCATCTCATTTCACACAGTTCACTATATGAACACACTGTGAATATTCACACAGTAGAGGTGTACACAGTGTGAAACTACCCTCACAAATCAAATTCGAGCATTTTTTTTACAGTGTAATTCACATTTTCTCGCAGTCCACTATCTTAATACACTTTGATCACACAAACACACTGTGGGCGTGTCCACAGTGTGAAATCACCCTCACAGTGTACGTGTTTAGCATTTTAACAGTGTGAATCATATTTTTGCACAGTGCACTGTATTACCACACTGGAGTTTCACACAACCTACGTGTCCGTCTACAGTGTGGAATCGCACTCACAATATTACATAAGAGTATTTTAACAGAATGACAGTTCACATTGCCCACTGTGTGAACATACTGTGGAGGTATTCCATTTTGTCTGAGCTGCGTTGGTCAGCACGTACCCCCTCAGTGTCTTTTCATTTATAATTCAGCATACAAATTATAGTGTTGCTCAGTGAGAGATGCTGAGATGGATTTCTGCCAGAATTTCTCTGCTGGAAAGAACACAGGATTACACAGTGTGTTCACAGCGTCACACACAATATGAAATCACACCCAAAGAAAGAAAGGTTTGATTTTAACAGTGTGAATCACAGTTTTGCAGTCTACTATATGAACACACTGTGAACAGTTACACTGTAGAGGTGTCCACAGTGTGAAACTACCCTCGCAATTCAAATTTGACCAAATAAACAGTGCACTTTATTACTACACTGTGGACTTTCACAGTATCGACTTTTCATTAGTGTGAAATCACACATACACACTGTAAGGCTTGACAGTGCGAATCACATTTTTAATACAGTCTTCTATATTAACACACTTGTGATCAATCACGTAGTAGAGGTTTGAGTTTGAAATTATATGCCCTGACATTGTCAAATTTGAGCATTTGAATTTACGGTGTGAATTACAGTTTTACACAGATCACTAAATTTACTACCTCATCACAAACTGTGGAAATGTTCTCAGTGTGAAATCACCCTCACACTGTAAGTTTGTTGTGGTTTTTGCATTTTAACAGTGTGGATCTCATTTTAACACAGTCCACTGTGTGAGCACACACTATGGATACTCGCACTCTACGTGTAAGTCCACAGTGTGAAATCACACTCCTGTTATTCAATTTGAACATTTTAAAGGTGTGAAATCACTCCCACGCTGTAAGGTCTGAGCATTTTCACAGTGTAAATTACATTTTCTTGCAGTGCACTATATTACCACCTGGTGGACTTCCATACCATCAACGTGTCCACAGTTCATAGTGTGAAAGCACGCTCACACTGTAAAGTTTGAGCATTTAACATTTTGAATCTCATTCCACACAGTCCACTTTGTGAACACACTGTGACCACTCACACCATCGACGAGTCCACCGTGTGAATTCACCCTCCGACTGTTTAAGTTTAGCCTTTTAACAGTGTGAATGAATTTCCACATTGCCCATTGTGGGTACACACTGTGGAGGTATACACATAGTGAAATCATCTTCACGCGTTAAAGCTTGGAACATTTTAATAGTGGAAATTATATCCTCATGATGCTGGTAATCCACTGTGTCAATACACTGTGAACACACTGTGAATACACTGTGTCACACTGTGTTCTTTCAAGTAGGGAAGACGCAAGGGGCCGTTTCATAAAGCTGTATGTAAGTTAAGAGCGACTTTAAGAACGACTGGTGATCCTTTCTTACGCGCTTAACCCTCACCAATGAATATATCATTTACCACAAGAAAGGATCACCGGTCGTTCTTAAAGTCACCCTTAACTTACGAACAGCTTTATGAAATGGCCGCCGGGTCCATGGGAACGATTTGGGTGTTGATGTAAATTTGAAAAGAAAAGAAAGTAGAGTTCACGACAAAAATTAAGGGCATTTTTGTTACATTTTCATTTTTTTCATAATCTTCAAGAATACCTTGGGGTGCTCCCTATGGAGAACAATGCACGCACCACCCCAAGGAATTTTTGGGGTGCTTCACCCCCAGCACCCCCGCTTCCCAGGGCCATGGAAGACGCGGTACAGATGTCTGTTACGGTGCTTTATATTAGTCAATATTAATGACAGAATCTCATCAAAGTTTGACGGGAATGCAGAAGTGTCTCCCACAAAACTGGGCACTGCGAAGGGATTGCAACATAAGCATTAGCCATCTATCAGCGGAACTTTGCAAACAGAGTAAAAGGGTTCATATAAAGGCCCACCTTGAAGAATGAATCATGCCCCTCGAGTGGTGAGGATGAAGAGTAGGTCCCAAGACTAAACTGATAAACGTATAATACTGTGTTCATGACATATGTCCAGTTGCTTTGTCATTGACCAAACGTTTTCAAAAACACTCGACAAAATGATGATTCATTTCATAGCAATTCGTTGTATGAAAAAAAAAAAAGCAGTGGTCGATAAGCCAGTGGTATAAGAATCGTATTTGGATGCATCATTCCCAAAGGGATTTTTTTTTTACTAATTTGCGTCAAAACACCCGAAAAGGAACAAAACAGGGGAAAATTGAGGGTAACCTTTGCTCACCCCTCAGTGCACACGCGAAAAGCCCCAGGTTTATTTAACATATCGCATGGGCTGATTCAACAATTCGACTACCTCTGTATTTCATGATACCATTCTTTATACTCTCAATCGCAACCACTGGAATCTGTCAAGCATTCATGCTAAAATGAGGAACAACGATCTACAAAATTCTGCAATCCCTTCACGACTATGACGTGACCAAGTATCGAGTTGAGCGTTTCTACTGCATGTATTCCTGTGATAAAATGAACGCAGGTCTGCCCGACTGTCAAAAGATTCGTACTGCGTTTTTAGTCCATTCCTCCCGTGTTAATTATTTCATATATTTGCCTTGATCATGGGCGAAACTGAGAATCCTGAAAACGAAGGGCAAGGTGGAATAATACTCCACAGGGGATACCTAATCCAAGGTGAAAACCAGACGGTTGAGGGAGGATTGACCCTAGTTTTTCCAGTAAGTATGCATGTTTCGCAGCCCATTTTTATTATTCATTAGATTTGATAAACAGATTTGTAAAAATAAAATAATAATAATTTGATTACTCAGTTATGGTGCTGATACCAGTGTGTTTTGACAAAGTTTTCAAAGTTTACCGATTTAAAAATGCTCAATTAAATTTGGTAGTAATAGTTACTAGTATTATACATAATCGTCGTTATTATATTGTCATAATTTGGGTATTATTAGTACTAATAATCGATCTTGTTGCCGCAGTTGTAGTATATAGTAGTAGTACCTCTTGTTGCTGTTGCTGTAGAAGAAATTGTGGTAGTAGCAGTAATAGTAGCATAATTAATAGTAATAGCTGTAGTAACATAAGTAAACGTAGTATTAGTAGAAATAGTAGTAGTAGAGGTAATGGTGGTTGTATAGTAGTAGAAGTAGACGCAGAAGTAGTAGTAGTAGTAGTAGTAGTAGTAGTAGTAGTAGTAGTAGTAGTAGTAGAAGTTGTAGAAGTAGTAGTAGTTGTTAGTAGTAGTGGTAGTAGTATGAGGAGGAGAAGGAGGAGGAGTAGCGGTGATTTCATTCAAGTCGTAAGAATAGGACTAGTAGTTGTAGTAATAGTACTTCAAGTAGCAGTAAAAGAAGCAGTACAAGTAGTGGTAATAGTAGTAGTAGTAGTTGTAGCAGTAGTAGCAGTAGTAGCAGTAGTAGCAGTAGTAGTAGTAGTAGTAGTAGTAGTAGTAGTAGTAGTAGTAGTAGTAGTAGTAGTGGTAGTGGTAGTGGTAGTAGCAGTAGTAGTAATAATAGTAGTAGTAATAGTAGTGGTAGTGGTAGTAGTAGTAGTAGTAGTAGTAGTAGTAGTAGTAGTAGTAGTAGTAGTAGTAGTGGTGGTAGTAGCAGCAGCAGCAGTAGTAGTAGTAGTAGTAGTAGTAGTAGTGGTAGTAGTAGTAGTAGTAGTAGTAGTAGTAGTAGTAGTAGTGGTATTAGTAGTAGTAGTAGTAGTAGTAGTAGTAGTAGTAGTAGTAGTAGTAGTAGTAGTAGTAGGAGGAGGAGGAGGAGGAGGAGGAGTAGCGGTGATTTCATTCTAGTCGTAAAAATAGTACTAGTAGTTGTAGTAATAGTACTACAAGTAGCTGTAAAAGTAGCAGTAAAAGTAGTGGTAAAAGTAGTGGTAATAGTAGTAGTAGTAGTAGTAGTAGTAGCAGTAGTAGTAGTAGCAGTAGTAGTAGCAGTAATAGCAGTAGTAGCAGCAGCAGTAGTAGTAGTAGTAGTAGTAGTAGTAGTAGTAGTAGTAGTAGTAGTAGTAGTAGTGGTGGTGGCAGTAGTAGTAGTAGTAGTAGTAGTAGTAGTGGTAGTGGTAGGAGGAGGAGGAGGAAGAGGAGGAGGGGTGATTTCATTCTAGTCGTAAAAAAGTACTAGTAGTTGTATAAGCAGTTGCAGTAATAGTACTGCAAATAGCTGTAAAAGTAGTGGTAATAATAGTAGTAGTAGTAATCAGGGGCGTCGATCAATTTTTCAGATTGGGGGGGGGGGGGCAAAATCATGAATGAACGTTCCAAATGCGCTCGATCAAACAAAGCGAACAAACTCACCCACACACACACCCCTAAACATGTGACTCATGAGAAAGAGACACATATCTCACCAACAATTTTTTTTGTAAACTGACATTGAAACAGGAAAATGGTACTTGTTTAGGAATGTTTGTACTAACTCATGAGGAGGATAGATACATGTATCTCACTACACAGATCATGCGAGTGCCGAGAGCGAGCTGAAATTATTTATATTCTGACCTGAAAGCTTGATATTCTATGCATTTTTGTTACCAATGATTAAGATGGGTATCTAAAAGAACAATGGATGCGAGTGCGAAGCGCGAGCTGAAATTTTTGATAATTCGATCTGAAAAAAAAATTGACAGTTTAATGGACGTTTTTGATAAAGAACAAGATATATATCCAACAAAAGATTATTGCAAAACAAAGCGGGAGTTCTTTTGAGGATTATTTAA
This sequence comes from Lytechinus pictus, assembly GCF_037042905.1. NCBI lineage: Eukaryota > Metazoa > Echinodermata > Echinoidea > Temnopleuroida > Toxopneustidae > Lytechinus > Lytechinus pictus. The sequence continues at coordinate 24,125,152 of NC_087256.1, forward strand.
TCATGAAAAGTATGGGTTTTTCCTACAGAAATGATGCGAGCGCGAAGCGTGAGCTAAATTTTGTTATATTCCAATCTGAAAAGCGGGCGTTTTGATCACGATTTTAAATAAAGAACGAGTTGGTATCTCAATTTCGCTTGCTGATTTCCGTGTAACATTACAATCTTATTTTATCTTTGCACATGCGGAATTATGGGGGGGGGGGGCAAAACGATATGTTTGCCCCCCAATATTTTTATTGGTGGGGCTATAGCCCCCAACGCCCCCCCCCCTGCATCGACGCCTCTGGTAGTAGAAGTAGTAGTAGTAGTAGTAGTAGTAGTAGTAGTAGTAGTAGTAGGAGTAGTGATTCCATCCATACTTATTAATGTGTATATCAACGTGTATTAATGTTTTCTTTTTTATGTTTTTCTTTTCAGAAAAATGGAAAGCGTTACGCAGTTCTACAAAACACTGGTCCGCTCCAGTTCTGCCTCAGTCTGTACAAAGACGAGAAAAGCTTCATGAAGAAAGAGAAGAAGAGTTCAAAGTTCACTGAGCTGCATTTTACAGCTAATATCAAGATCCATTCCTTGGAGATGATGATGGGACGGTCGAGAAAACCCCAAAATATTTTCATCATTGTCCACGGAGGTATGCCTCGATACTTCAAACCGTCTAACGGGTAAGTAAAGTATGATACAATAATTTGTATCTTCATTGTCACTCTCCACCCAGGTGCAGTAAATGGGTAAATTTTGTCACTGCTTTTAATAGTTTAGATTGTGTTGTAATTGTTTTTTTATTATGTTTTCGCACAATTTCATGGATTTAAACAAGACGAGTTTCCATTTTATAGCCAAATAAATAATCATACGTACTTATACTTCTTAATAAGATATGTAATTGTGGTTTGCAATATGTATAGCTATTGTTCTCTTATAATGATATTTGGTTAATTGGTAATTTTCCTCTGCCAAGGATAACAACAAAGTTAGCAAAACCATGTATTTGCTAACTTCGAAGGGAGAAAATAAATAGTTTCGCTCGGTAATTTCTGGGGGGTTTTTTATATTGATATTTGGTCATTGTTGGAGGTAGTTCTTTATCAAGTTTTTTCATTTTATTTGATTGGAGACCTTTAGAGCCAGTTTAAAAATGTATCGTCATCAAAAACGTCTCCAAAAATTAAACGAAAATTCTGATTTCATCCCCACAGAAATTTTGGCTTTTCGTATAATTCTTTTTTAAAGCTAAATTCTTTGTGCATTGGGTTCTTCGCGAATCTTTTTTTTTGCTGAAATATCAATTTTGATATTTATTCAATAATCTGTCAGTAATACGTATTTTGTTTTATTTTTGTATTTGTGTAGGCCATATACGTTTTCCCGATCCAATCCGTAAGTTTATTTGTCAAATAGTCTGTGTGTAGAGAGAGAATATTAGTCTGTCCTCGCTTTTCAATTTGTAGTTCAGCCATTTTGATACTGCACATTCTATTTTCCTTCATGTTTTTTGTAAACACAAAGCTTTCATTTTGACATTCTGTAGTTATTCACACATTATACATTTTTAATCCATCGATGACATCACATAGGTCTTTGACTGACTGGAAGAAAACATTACATTTATTTCAAATTGGCGTATTTGAACACGTGCGCAATTAACAGTCTAATATCTTATGACTTTTAGAGTAAACCACTCTTGATGTGGAAGAGGTTCATCTCGGTGATGGATTGAGTAGAATAAATAATCAGTTGTCTCACAAAAAAACGTTTGATCCATCATGAGACAACTGATTGTTTCTTCTACTTAAACCACTCTTGTTCGGGGAGTTAAGATGTATGTCCAGGTTTCCCTAATCAATCTGCCATAATATTTTTTTATAAATGCACTCATTTCCATTGTTTCTAACTTCCAAATGGATGTCTATTGTATTAATAAATTTGATATTACTTATTTTTATAACAATTTTTATCCGAATCTCACTAAAGTTGTCCTAATCTCTTAGTATCGGTTTTGTTTGGGATACTTGTCATAATCCACTTTATTTGTTATGATTTTGTAAAGATTCATCTGTGTATAATTTAGTATTTTGTTTTATCTTGTCCGGGGCTTTGCCAAAAAATAGATCAGGCGATAACAGTCATTATTCGATATCAATAAAGAAGATAATATCTATAGAAGTTGTCCGTGTAAGTTGTCGCCACTGGAGATGCCCAGAATATCGAGAATCAACATTAGGGCATTTTCACGGTAACTGACATTACACGCCACAATGTTTTCACACCTTCCATTGTGTGTATCTCTAAAACAACAAATGATGGGAGCTTGCTTTTGATAGAGTGAATAAAGTGAACCTTGCTGTATACTCTGATACTAAGTTTTTCTATGTAACCACATTTTTTTACGCATCAGCAAGCAAAAATGTGTCAGTAACTGACATTACGCAAAAGGACATGCAATTTCAGGGTGTTCATTAAAATTAAAATATCTCATGTCCCTGAGTAGATAGAGAACTAATTTGAATATGTAAATATACCTCCGTTACTAGGTTAAGATGTGTCAAAATATTAAACAATTCGTTTTTGTCTTTTGGGGACTATGATAATTTTTCCACAACCATGCTGGTAACTGACATTACACTTAATTTGCCATAGAGATAACACATGGAAGTCAAATGTGTGGAATAATTGCATTGTATCTTCTGTGCAGGGCTTCACATAAAAGTGAGCTTGATGTGGAAGTATACCCGAGTTTTTAGGAACATTTCAATGAAAAAACTTTTTATTTTTCTTAATTCCTTTCTTTGATTTGAACATTTTTATCATTACTTGTCGGTAACTGACAATACACATTAACATTTACCAGTGCTACATGATTTTCAAAGGCATAATTTTTTTGGTACTTATATGTAAGGCTTTTTAAAATCATAAAAATTTCATAATACTTCACATTTTTTATTATCAAAAGATAAGAAATGTACGTTTTACTTACTCGGGGGGGGGGGGGGTGGGATCATAGCAGCTACCTGTTTTCCTATAGTAATTTAGTATTGCATTGACTGTACACATGGATTTTTCTGACTATACACCCATAATATATTCATCAGTTTTATATTGACTTTTTAAACCTTTTCCTTCTCCAACCTCCCCCTCCCCTCAAATAAGGCAAAATGAATAAGGGTCTCCTCCCCCAATCTACATGTACCCCTCCCCCGAATCTCATGCAGCCATGTAGTTTTATTGATTTGATTTTATTGATATCAACAAAAAATAAACTCCTGCTTCTAAACTGAAAATGAACTATTTGTAAATTAGAAAAAAAACACCACCGTTTTAGTAGATCCATGCAACATTGATCAGAACTGTCAAATTTCACTTTTCATCTATACTTGTAAACCAAAAACAAAATTGTATCACACATCCACACTACTAACAGTTATAAAATCCAGGAATTTACTTTTAGCGAGGCAATGCTCAAAAGAATCCTAGAAACTAAAAAAGGGACCCTGGAAATCCCCTTCATCACAATGTTAAGCTTAAAAAATGTTGCAGATTTAGGCAATAGGTTGGGAAAAGTACCCCCTATCCCCCCTCCCCGAAAACCAAACAAAAAAATTGTCTGATACAAACAATTAGGTAACTTGGTAAGTGCATGTACAAAACTGATTCAGCCCCCCTTTATGATCTCGGCCGTCGATCGCGCGATCGCAACGAAAATTGGCACGTGCATTACCCATGGCATTATCTACAAAACTATAAAATCAAATTCTGCAAAAAATCTCATTGCTGATTAATTATGCTAATTTATGCGTAAAATCATAAGTTTGATCTAATTAATAAAATAATGACCCTAAAATGCTAATTTTTGTTTCACATACTCTAGATAGGCATCTAATCAAATTTATTTTTCAAAAATTTCAAAATCACATTTATTTTCTTATGTATTCTATTGTTTTCTAAATTTCTTATGTATTTCTTTGTTTTTTTACTTTTAGTTTTTTATTGTTTTTTCAATGGAAATTGTCAGGGACTTTATTTTGGCCCTATACAAGATAAAATTAATTGATTTTAGCAGTAAAAGGAAAAATAATGATACATTTTATGAATTTTGGCTGAAAACACTATTTGCATTGGATTTGTAATTTTGGGTCTGCATGCACTTAAAAAATGTTGCGTAATTTCGGAACCGTGTACCCGGGGGTCACAATTTTGGTCTCAAAAGTTGCTCGAGACTTGAAGGTAAAAGTCAGCGAGCGACACCGTCAAAAACATTCGAGCAGTGGATTTATCGCGAAAAATGTCGAGGGGGGGGGGGCTGAATCAGCCCCTCCCCCCAGTCTTCTTAGGGTTAAATAACAAGTACCGGTATACAATATTTCTTCACCATAAAATTGACCACATATTTGCATTTCAATATTGGTAACCAACGTTTTATCATGGTAACTGACATTACATCTCGGTAACTGACATTACATTTTCCACTTGGTAACTGACATTACATATATTTAATGGTACCCTATGGCTTCATTGTTAATTGGTAATCTTTAATTTTGGTGTATAAGGGAGGGGTGTTTCCTAGAGAGGAAATCTACCAAGTTTCATATAATATATCCTCTTTTCCAGGAAATGAGAAAAAAAAGTTAATGTTTTCGGTAACTGACATTACATACCATATCACATACTTCATCAATGTTTTTTTATCAGATGAATGAATTACTGGTGTTTCTTTCTGTGGGATTTTAAAAAGTGTTATAATAGCAAGCTAAATCACAGGCGAAAACATCATGATCAAACCTGTTCTTTAAAAATCTGTCAAAACAAAATATGTATCAATATACTATTTTCAACACTAATTTGTATCCATACTTTGGCAGCCATTTTGAAAAAAAATATTGCTGCCAGAGTCGGAAAAAAAATTTGTCTCAGAAATTTCAGGTCTTGTTTTATTAAAAAACATAAAGCATTTGACATGAATATCAACTTGATTTTTTTGCCTCTGTGTCCATCTGTGGTGAAAATGCCCATTAGAGCTTATCATGTCCGAAATAACGTATATAATTTACCATTTCTAGTTAATTAAACAAATCCGGGCGCATCTTTTTTTTCTCCCTAGAGCGGTTTCCACACGATTTTTTCGTGTTACTATACTAGAAGCGACCCTTGCAATCGCCTAGAGCGATTATAAAACTTCTTGTGAAGCCCCCCCCCCCCCACCCCGACCACCGGACAGTCGGCCTCATTTTTACAGATCAGTCGTAGTATCTTCTTACACAAATAGGCATAATCAGTTGGCATACGTCATTCATCACATACTTAGTTGTAATCGTTATAGTATAGTGCCATTTTGTAACATTTTAGTGATAGTGTAATAACAAATTTAAATAAACTATAGAAGCTGATTTTTCCTCTAGGAAGTTCACAGCAACAACGCACGACCACTGTGGTACAAAAATAGAAATTATTTCATTTGCTTGAATTGAGAAGTTTGTCGTGTAAAAATATTGTTTCCGCATTATGTTTTGGTGGTGAGGTTTTGAGATGGATCCCCCCCTTTAGATACTCTTATAGCTTTATTTTCATTCATTTTTTCTGCTCTCTCTCTCCTTCAATACTTAGCACTAAACTGAGAACCCCCCCCCCCCCCTCGAGCACCAACCCTGCAAGATGTTAGACATGACCATGACTAGTATTATAAAGATATCGTATCAAGAAGTTTATTATTTCACCTATGTGTCATTATCATTACATTTATAGTGAAATCCGTACCTCATTTACATGTTGTCCTATGATTCATAAAAAATTATGTATATCGAACATCATTGGGTAAAACAGCATTGTGCATCAACCATAATACCATTCATAAATTATGTCTGAAAATTGCAATACAATCAGACCTCGTGATCTGAACTTCATATATGCAATCGAGTTAATCATAAAAAAATATAGTTGCGATTATGCCTCACACAATTCATTCAGTGTTAGTTGTGTGCGAAACCAAATAACCAAGGTCTATAAAGCTGGTGTTCCCAACCGAATGGATATTGTTTTACTCGTAACCATTATTTGATAGCGTGAAAGTAAAATTAGTTCTTATCATATGAAGTATTCAGCGTTAATGTGTTGCAACTTGTCAATGTAAAACGATTCCTTATTTCAATCTGAGCTATATCTACATTACTAAAATGAAACCAAACCATAATTTACATTCGTAGAGTAGAAAATGTAGACTTGCAAATTTCACATAATACTATAATAACATGCATTTATCAGAAACAGTATTTCATTTACACTTCATATTATGAAGAAAACCAACTAAAACACAAATGTATATTTATTCATCAAGAATCATTTAGAGTGATGATAAGTAGAATACATGATTAGTCAAGGGAAGCTACTCGCAAGTGACTTCATAATAATAATAATAATAATAATATCATGAAAAGCATTTTTGAGGCGCCGATTATCAACGTCATGAAATTAAATACTTCAATAAAAATTACTACTTTGTCATTTACATGTATATTGATTTTCGCCTAACCTGCTACGATGCGCTTTCATTTTCAGTTTTTCATTAAAACAATCTTGGCATCAGAGTGAATTCCCTATTAGTAGATTTTTTTTAAATTCTTAATATGATTTTTAATATGATTTTATTCTTCATTTAATAATTTATTATATTTTTCACAGTGTTGAAATGATGGAATGGGTGAAAGGCTTTCAGAAGGTAGCTAATGCTATAGCTCGACGTCCTACAATAACCCGAGAGGAAAGGGCAAGCACCGATGGTGATGATGATACACAGGTTACGAGCAGGTCAAATAAACCGGTAAATGTACTTAAACAGTGATGTAAAAACGATTTAGAATGGCGTGTTCGATCACTTTATATCATTTTTTGTGATTGAATATAAAATATATTGTATTGAATAAATGTAGAGATAATTTTATTTTACGACTGTATGATAATGTTGTTGCACTATATAGACTTCTGGTACTACTACTTCTATTATTACCATGATTACTACTACTACTACCATTACTAGTACACTGTAAAAAATGAAGTGCTAATTAACATTTACAGTGCTTGTATAGTGACTGCACTACGAGTGCTGATTTTCTAGTTCAAATTTAAACTAGAAAACCAGCACCTCATTTTTTATATTGTACTACTACTACTACTACTACTACTACTACTACTACAACGACTACTACTACTACTACTACTACTACTACTACTACAACGACTACTACTAATACTACTGCTGCCATTACTATACTACTACTACTACTACTACTACTGCCATTAATACTACTACTACTACTACTACTACTACTACTACTACTACTACTACTACTACTACTACTACTAGGTCTACTACTACTACTATCACTCAGTTCTACCAGCATTAGCCTAAGGCGCATTCCCATCGCTTACAGTACACTTTTTCAACTTTTATAATCTGCTGCCACCTCCATTTTTTACCATCTCAATTATCATATCATGTTCCCTAGAAGCGCCCTGATCAAGATAGCGGCATCGAGATCACATCGCCGAGCACTCCCCGAGGCTCGGCCTTGTCAACCGACCAGGGCGACAAGGAAGAAGAGGGCAGGAGCACCGAGGATGATGCGCCAGTCAACATCTTACCGGAAGCCATCGAGATGGACATCCCGGAAGAAGAATTCGAGGATGATAATGATGGAGGTGGTACTGACGGGGGAGATGATGTCGCCGATGGTGGCACCAACGGTGGAGCGGGGGGAAGCGGCGATATCGCCGCTGAAGATGGGCCATGTCGACGGTCACGAATGGTCTTGAATCATGGTAAGATTGATGCTAATATAGCACCTGTGATCTGTCTTACAAAGATTTGTGATTGATGCAATCAATCTCACCTATATGGAAATCCGTCATTGTCATAATTTTTCTGACTGGAATTTGTCCTCTGTATGCAAAAATTGGACGCACGCTGAATCGTCAAGACAACGATGAAAGTATGATATCCATCATAATCTAGTAAAAAAAAAACATGCATTTTAGATATTGGCGTTGCTGGCCTTTCATAGTTGTGGTTGATCAGATCAATCACACCTATTTGTAATACAGGGCCCCGTTGTGCATCTAAAGATTGATTCAAACAGAGTCTAATAAACTCTTTGTAGAAATAACAAAACAGGTAGAGATTATGTAATTGTTGAAAGATTTAGAAAGTCGTTTCTAAAGGAAAAGACATACATCATCACATATTTAACTTTTGATAATTTTCCTTCTAATTTTGCGTGCTACTTTTTTTCTGATATTTTGTATACAATCTTCTCTTTTTATCAATATGCAGTACTCTCGTTCATTCCTTAGACCCCCTTCCTCTCCCCCTCTCCCCCCCCCCCCTCTCTCTCTCTCTCTCTCTCTACTCTCTCTCATTCATCCTCTTTCTTTCCAGTCTTGATCACATTCCTGAGTTTGTTCCGTAATTATAATAATTGTGTTATATTATGATTTATTTTTTTATGATGTCTCCTGTTGACATTATTTTCTTTAATTCTTACCTGTTTATATCAAAATTTTGTTCCAATCTTTCTTACTTTGAGGAGCCCACAATATACAAGCTTCGCTTTCTCGTGGGATCCTCCCGTTTTTCGTAAATTATGAATCATATAATGTTGTGTATTTTCTTTTATTATAGCATGTCTATTTTCAATTGATTTAGTAACCTTGGTATATTGTGTATGACATTGTCATGTTGCGATTGTATGTACTTGTACTAGTGATAACAATAATATAGGTATATTTACTCAGGGAGGCCACTTCAGTTCTGAAAACTGTTCTCCCAGCAGCCCCTGCTATTGGTATTACTTGGTTTGTATTTTGTTGAAAATGAAATAAAAGTAAGCAATGGCTTTCCAGCCGGTTTTCGGGACCTTTTCCAAGCAATAGAAATACTCTACCCTTATCTGTGTTCGCGGTGTTGGTGGTTTCCGATTGGATCATTTTCAACATAGATTCCATAAAATTCATACGTCTATCGTTTTCTTGAAAATTTAGTGTGCTTCTTTTTGTTTACAAAGGACATTGTGCAAATTTCCAAAAGAAGAAAATATGACATCGATGGATTTCCATATACTTGAGGTTGATCGAGTCAATCGTAGACCTGATTTCGATCTATTGATGTTGAAAATTTAACTTTATTTTAAAGACTTTGAAAATCATGAAAATCATTGATTGCTGCAACAACATGAACTTAGCTTTATTTTTTTTTTCATTGAAAATTTGATTGTGCATTATTAAGGAGAATGAAACCTTTGGAACAAGATAGCCTGTGTGAAAACAGAAGAATCAAAGAAACAGATCAACGAAAGTTTGAGAAAAATCGGACAAATAATGAGAAAGTTATGAGCATTTGAATATTGCGATCACTAATGCTATGGAGATCCTCAAATTGGCAATGCGACAAAGATTTGTGATGTCACTTGTGAACAACTCTCCCCATTACTTTAGTATATATTTCACTTAAATTGCCTCTTTTTATCACATCTATCAGTAGATCATGTGTTCTTTCTATGAGAGGGCATGTAATACAGAATTTTAAAGAAAACATCATGGATAAAGAGTTTGTATCATAAGAAAAAGCAAAAAGAGACATTTTGAGGGTATTTTATAGTCCATCAAAGGGAAAATTGTTCACATGTGACATCATACATCCTTGTCGCATTGCCAATTGGAGGATTTCCATAGCATTAGTGATTGCCATATTCAAATGCTCATAACTTTCTAATTATTTGTCCGATTTTTCTCAAACTTTCTTTGTTCTTATTCTTTGATTTTTCTGTTTCGACACAAGCCTTCTTGTTTCAAAGGTTTCATTCCCCTTTAAATGTCTTGAAATAACAAAGTATACTGTGTGTTTTTTTAAAGATAATATTCACCAGTTTATTTTCATATTACTGAGTACCTTTGCCTTACCTCATCATCTGTAGCCTACATAAAAGCCGATTACCCTTACTCATACTTGTAGTATTCGCCTCATATGATTTCAATGAAATTCCATCACTGCCGTTTTAGGGGAAGTTTCGTTCTTTGAATAACAGTACAAAGGGATGTTAATGAGCAAGTATTTTATTATGTTCTCCATACGATTAAGTAAGGCTTTCACAATAATGTCATGAAAGACAAGCTGGAGCGTATTGTGATATAGACAATTATGGTTTCCTCTTTGTTATGAAGTAATAGTAATTATTTCCGTTAAAGAAAAGAAGTAAGAATCGTCCCATTGATGTTGATAGCATTCAATTGAATTTGAATTTAAAGCCAACAAATCATTGAAATAATGGATGAACAATACATGTTTTCAAACTGCATTCAATATTTTATTTTTTATTATCTATTATCTTATTGACAATTACTAGATCGCTATGAAGAGCAGTTTATCAAAAGCACACCAAGCGATATCCCAAAGTCATCCGTCCTAAAATCCAGGCAAATCTTCGAACCGATCAAGGAAGAACAAGATAGGCCAAAACCGGAACCCAAACCGCGAACTTTGAAAACCGTCGAAGAAATCCGAAAGAACATCGTCACAATGAGATTATCCACGTGGCCGAGCCGACCCGACACTGAGGGGAAAGATCCGGCTAAGGATCCGGACTATCAAAAGTTCGTCGTCAAAACGGAAAGGATACCGAGTGAACCGGAAGTGGTTGCCATTGAGTTGGGAAATTTCCCGCATCTCCCACCGAAATCAAGTGGTTCTATCGCTAAATGGAAGACGTTAGACCGAGCAAAAGGTAATTTCTTTATGTCCAGGCTTTATGTTAAACAGTTTTATTTCGAGCTTTCATTAATATTACCCGCTATAACACTTTTACATCTTAGCATGTTCTTATATGGAGTTTGTGCGCATATGGCATGTTAAGGGATACCCCAGAGTGAAAATTGTGTGTGTGTGTTTTTTTTTTCAGGGGTATACTCAAAATCAAGAAAAGTATTATGTTTTTTTCAAAATTGGATACTAAATAATAGAGTTATGATACTCAAAAGTTTAGCATTATTATTTTTTCGTATTCTATTTTCAAATCATGCCTATTCGTTTATTATTTCCCAAGGGTTTGAAATTAATATGTTTGAGCACCAATTTATCACGTTTACTTTTTGAGATAATCATTGCTAAAAGTGATACATATTCAAATATGTTCTATAGAACAGATGAAATAATTTGATTTTACATAAAGTGAGTACAATATATCATTGAAGATTCATGACGGCATATTGCCGAAAATCAAAATTGAACCATTTCATTACTAAGATCATATAATATTTTTCCAGTCTTTTGCTATTTCTGTTTATAATCTAAACTGTATATATATTCCACTAAAGGAGATTTAAAGGGTTTGGAGCCATATGTTGCAAACGTGTTGGGCACTGTAATGTCATGGAAACGACATGTTATGGTGATAAACCAGGTCAACATTTTGTTGTGTGAACTACTTTCTCAGTTTCTGTCCAATGCTCACCAGACTTTGCACACACAGTGTGAAAATGGTCAATATTTGTTTTTCGAAAGTTTTGTCAAAATTTGTGGGGCCATCAGCGTCAGCAAATAATATACTTTTTAAATGAAATCTGCCGACAATATCTTATTAAGACATGAGACGAGAAGAATCATGCGAATAATGGATAACAATTACAGATCGGCTTCTAAGTTTTGTCAAAGAATCCGAGTCCATCTTTGATGATGGACAGCGCTTGAAAATAAGTTAAGACCCTATTTGTCAGACTTTCCAGGAGAGCCGATGTAAAATGAATATAATTCAAAACTGAAAAAAATGATGACTTACTCCTAGGACAATGATTTAGACTCGTCACTGACGCAACTTTGTTCTCTTTATCTTGCCAGACATTGAGAAGCAACTGCGGGGCAAACCGCCTATAGGTGTGGGTAGGCCTTCTCCTTCTCGTGCTAGTTTGCAAGATAAGAAATTGAAGCGAGCTCGACCAATGCGGGATAGTTCCCTTCATAATGACGACGATGAGGAGGAAGATGACGTGGAGGAAGAAGCATTGACATCATCCAACCAAGATCCTGAGAGCGAACCTCCGTACGATCGACTTTCGAAATATCGACGGGATAAAAATCAGAATGAAGGGAGTGTCGAAGGTCAGGAGGGAAACGAAGGGGGTGTCGAGGAGGTCAATGATGAGGACAAACGATCATCGGGTGAATCTCTTCCTGATGAAGAGAGAAAGAGACTTTATACTGATGGTGTCTCGATGAGAAGACGACCTCTCCCACAGCCTAATAAAGAGACAGATTGGAAAAATGTTGGGTAAGTTTGTTGTTGTCTTTTCGGATGCTGGGTAGACCGAAAAAAAAATTGCGGAGAACTGTAGAGAAGGGGAGAAACACCAATGGATGGAAGAGTTTGAATGGGGCCAAGGGATGGGCTAAAAACTGACAAACATGGAAGCAAAGCGTGGAGGCACGAATGAGGAAAGTAGAGGTAACAGCCAAACCATATATAAAACCATAAATCTAGCTACTAAAGCGGGTCTATACTTCAACCCTGCTTCTCCAAATATTGTATTTGGAGATTATGGTATCGTATTCGGGTGGTCCTTTTGACTACCGATCGATGTTTGACATTTGACCCGGAAGGAGAAGGGCCTCAAGACGACGGCATGAACACATTCGTAGTTATAATTCGGTTGGTATGTCTTGTCAGTATAGCATAATATCTCCGTTTGTGTTTTAGTCGAAGCAGGTCGCCAAAGGGTCTGAAGTTGATGTCCTTAAATATATTTTATGTTTTAATCTATAAAAATAGTTACCTCCTTCTTCTCCCCCACCCTCTCTCTCTCGCACACACACACACACACACACACACACACATACCCCAAACCCACTCACTCTCTTCCTCTGTGTGTGTCCCTCTCCATGTGTCTCCATATGTTTCTCATTCTTGCTGTGTTTTTTTTGTTTCATAGGAACATGGTGTATGAACAATCTTGCCGATCTTGTAACATTAGTGTGGCTAAGAGCGACATCACAAACGCATTAGTTCTGGTCAAAGTTCAAGAGGAAGTGATGTAAGTACTATTGATTGAAGTAAAGATTTTAAAATTATTTTAAAGACGAACCATAAAATGGCGTTTTTTACACTTTGTAAATGCAACATGTCGATTCCGCTATCAAATTGTCAGACCACACTGACTAGTGTGTTTTTAATGTAACAAAAATAATTTGCATAAAATACAAGTTGCCCTGCATTCAGAAAGCCTGAATAACAGACTTGGAATTTTTTTAAGCATTTCACAAAAATAAGGCACATCCAGTAGTTTTCACATAATTTAACGAAACGTTCTGTCATTTAAATGAAAATCAACTCTATATGTTACTTTGGTCAGGAATCTGATAGTTTGATATTCATACTGATGGCTTGTTAGAATCATTAGACGATTGGATTATTATATTTTATTGTTCAATATTTTTTGTATAAATAGTATTCTATTTTGTAGGAGGTTATTATTCATCCGCACCCCCCCCCCCTCCGGTCTTTCATGTTTTGTCGATATATTATCACCAAGTCATGAAGTGAAGATTCACCGATTTTCCTATTAAGATTAAAAGGGAATCCAGCCTTGGCCATTAAATTGTGTGTTGGGAAGGAGAAAAATAAATTAAACAGAGTGGTGAAAGTTTGAAAGAAATCGGACAAGCAATAAGAAAGTTATAGCTGCTTTAAAATTTAGATCACTAATACTATGTAGATTTCAAATTGGCAACTGGGTAGGTAAATTATGACAAGGGGCAAGGACAACTTTCCCATAGGCCATGTACTTTATTATCAGTGATTTGTGGTTTTCTCTTAAGTACCCATTCCCATGGGGCAGTAATCTAAATATAACCCAGGTAGTATATTGGTTTATGTCCTCATGAAAGAAAATATAATTTGAAATAAAACTTTTGGAAAAAATTACATTTTAGCCATAATATGGATTGGAGTACATGGAGTAGTCCTTGCCTTACATCACTATGCCATCCCATATGTGGCCAATTTGAAGTCTCTATGGGTATAGTGATTACCAATATTTACAACTTTTAAAAATTCATAACTTTCTTGTTGTTTGTCCAATATTTTTCAAACTTTCACCTATCAACTTGTCTGATTTTTCTTTTTCTTATAAAAACAAGTTTTTATTTGGGTTGGATTCCCCTTTAACAAAGAAACAATTTTTTTTCAATAAAACTATGTTTCGTGAATACTTTCAGGATTGCTGGCTGGAAGAAAGACGTATCGGATAAACTACACGGCAAGCTGCACGTTGGTGACGTCATATTACAAGCCAATGACAGTATCATCAAAGACGCCGGTCCAGATTTCATCAACATGCTCATAAACTCATCTGCCAAAAATGAAGTAAGTAATAGATTTGGAGATTTTAGGAACATTGGCGTAGTCACTCAAAATTTTGAGACGGCATAGCATGATGCAGTGGGCAAAATTCATAAAAAGTCGCGAGCGAGCAAGCGAGCGAAAGGTTTGGCCTTTTTGAAATGTTCAAAAGGGTACAATATTTTCCTTTTTTACCTTTAGCCCCCTCCCGTCCCCATTACGTGCCCGTGGTTGGAAACATCAGTTTGATATTATCCGTAATGTGACGACAAACAATGGCAAGCAGTAACCATGGTAACCAGGAAGCTTAATACACATTACCTTATAGATGGAGTGTAAAAGTTAAGCACCGATTTGGGTTCGATATTTATTTGGTTATGTATTTGGTGCCGAAAAGCCGGTTAGTGTGCAACCGACGTCTGAAATTGATATTCCATTGAATTATCTCTTTCATTATGCAGCATATAGTAAGAGTAATATTATTTGTTTCTATATCGGAACAGATACTTTTAGTGATAAGACGTCTGCCCTATGCCTCCATAAAAGAACTGAATAAGACTGACGAACAGACTAGTTGGGGTCTTGAAACGCACAAAAATGAGGTAGGATTCGAGCTTCTTTCTACGTTTTATAGGTTTGTTTGATTCTTTAATAACGAATACACATGCTATCGTTCGCCTAATTTAAAATGCTATATGGATATGATAATCTGAACGAAACATTTTATCCTATGTTCGATGGTTTATAAACATGATAAATTATGTTTTCATTTTTGTCTCGTTAATGATTAGACGTAGGTCTAGCTACTATTTCATTTTCCAAGGACATCTTTCGAGGAAAATAACGGATTCTATGTCCCAGCTATCATAATTGTAATTGAATTGTATACTTAAAATTATCTACGAAAGTTGGTGATACATCATTTCTCTACTGGTCGGGTTTAATGTTATAATATTTTATGACTTGTGCAAAACGCCGTCTTGACCTTGTGTGTGTGTGTTGGGACTGGGCTGTTATTCATGTCCTATCCGTTTATTGCAATTATTTACAAATAATCTTTCTATTTTCCTCTATTTCAGATAAGAGGTGTGAGCGGCCCAGCCCTGGAGGGAGGTATAGCGCCGAAGACATCGGCTGTGCTAAGCAGCAAACAGTGCGAATGGGTCGTCACTGAACTTGCACACCAACGAATTCCTTTAGTCAAGTGCGCACAAGACGAGGTAAGTTAAAGATACTTACCCTACTCGGTTTTTTTTTTCTTCAAAGTATCAATAATACTTATAGAGTCATAGATGAAAAATTATGGATCAAGTAAATTAATGTGATCCATAATCGAGTCATTGTAATAGAAACTGGTAATATCATTCGGAATGTCAGTTTTAGATTCGGTATTAGCTTGTCAAATTTGACTAAATGTGACTGATGTATGTTTACCCTAATGCATCATCTATTTGTCATCATGGTCAATCTCTTATTTGTTTAGGCCATACTGCTTTTCCAATAATAAAATGACCCGGATAGTCAGTCACTACTAAACCATAATCCGGGATAAATAGATCCAAAGGAGTGCGGCCTCATCTAGCTATTAAACATCAGGGGCCCGTTTTGATAAAGACTTTTACGAAAGACAGTTATGATAACTTTCCCATTACGGAAACTGTCGTAGAAACATTAAAATATGATCGACTACTAAGCACTGTTTCTGTGGTAATTGCCATAATCGCAGAGATACCTAATTTCCTAAGTCCTTTTTTAAACTTACCCGAGTACATGTATGCCTAAATTATTCCTTGTACCAATCCGACACAGCGCACGCAGGTGTTGTATACCTCTTGAAGATATGGGAGAGTGTTCAGACTGTAATATTCTACTATGTGCTTCATTCCTCAAGGTCAAACAAAGGCTGGAGAACCTTTCCAATGAGAACAACCTCGTCTTGATCATACAACCACGTGACCTCGTCTCAGAGTTACGAGAAGGGCTGAAACGAACTAAGCACCCTTCACAGTACGACGTGTGAGCTCCGGTTACGTGGCGATCGATCCGGTTACCCGATCATCGGGCGAGTCATTGAACAGCGTGTCCGGTTAGGCGTCTACATATTCAGTTATTTGGCTAAACTGATGGTCTTGATAGCAGTTCTTGAAAGTTACAACTTTGAATTTTGCCATCGCAATAGAAGGGTCATTTTTATTGATAATGTAACCGATAACAATACTCTTTTTTTCTTGGAAAGGATGATGGGCCTAAATGAAGAGGAAATATAGGTCCTATATTAGAATATGATAATGTGTGGATGCATAATTGAAGAATATTTACTCGAATATATGTGATGTAGTTCGGAATGCCTTAGATAACCTTTGAGGAAAAGGACGACAAATTCTACAGAACCATGACAGAACGTAGTAAAAGAGCAGGTTCAAATTCGAAATAGGAAATGTACAATGACTTGATTACACTGTATATTCATTTTATATTTATTTTATAATGTTGGTTCTTGACGCGATTGTTTTCGTTTACCGCAGATGATTTCAAATTTCCTGGTGAAATTTGCAAGTTTCTTTTGTTATTATTATTATTCTACTTCGTGTATATTGTCATTTGATTGAATTGTCAGTTAAAAAAAACCATGTAGAAACGTCATGATAGTATTTAAAGTAAAACCTGACATATTCCGAAAATACCTATTCACGTCTGGCTGTTATTAAACAGGATGAAAAGCGATGCTGCGTTTCCATATTCATAGAAATGGATTTATACTGCATTTGCAATTGCCAATTGAATTTATTCAGATTTCTATTTATTAATGTTCAGGATAATGTTTTATAGAAGAAGTCAGTTAGGAATTGGTTAATTCAAAACATAATTTATGATTCATCTGCGTGACTCTTGTCCCCATCCAAACTTGAGATTGCATTTTTTTCCCGCTATCAAACCCATAATGACGTAATGGGGATATCAGGATGAATTTCCGATGAAATAGAAGACAGCTTTTTACGTGACAAATACAAACAGTTTAAGGAGTCTTGGGAACCATCGCATTTTAATAAGGAAGATGTTTTTTTCTCACAACAACTTATAGTATAAGCTGAATGATATCAGATAAATTCATGAAGTATAAGTGTACAAATTTGGTGAAATAAATCTTAATGAAATACGCTTGAAAATACATAAAGGGAGAATAATGTGTGATAAATGACAAAAGCAAAGAAATGAATGACCAAGTATTGAAAGAAGAACCCTTTTTCATAAATTGACATGATGCATTAGATTTAAGTCGATGCAAAGTATGTATCCATATTTATAATACATGGACCCCGAGTCCATGGAGTGGTCCTGGGGATAGGATGCCAGAATGTGGATCTGAATTTGGGAGTTCAAATCCCATCGCAAGCCACTATCCATCCAACGAGGTGAAACGGGTATCTATGTTAACTCGTAGCAGAGTCTAGCTTGAATTGGAGGCATTATAATTTAATTTAATTGATCATTAAATGATCATTTACATTTGCGTATAGTTATTATCCATTAGTTTTATATGACAGGCTTGCGTCAATAGTCTGACAAGCAAAATGAAGAATTTTCAAAGCAGTTATGCATCATTTTTTTTTTTACTGTAAAAGCATGACTAGATTATATTTTAGATACATATACATAATATTAATATAAGCAGTGTTTAATATGTAATTATTTTCTTGTCTCATTATCAGATTAACCGTACATTTTGTGAGATTCTTGAATGATAATGATTCCGTGTACTTTGAACAATGATTATATGAAATATAAAAAATATGGTGAATTTGAATGTTTTAGGTCAGATAACCAACAACTAATTAGTTTATTAATAATTCTACTCGTTGATGGTTGACAGGGCTTATGGTAAGGATGAAAATTATGTGATATGAAAAAATATTTTCTTATTAAAAAGGTTTACAATAATATTTTTTTCAACAGTATTCCTGATGTTATTGTCTTTTTTTCCTCTAATTATTGTAGTCTTCATGATACTTCCATACAATTTAATGAACAGAATACAACGGTCTGTTCGGAGTTTGTAAGAATGGTTTCTTATCTCAAAACATATTTTCTTTTTGTAATAGCCTTTCTAAACAGGGACGAAAAAATGACGCTATGGTAGTGATTAAAAACATGCAGAGGTATGGTATGGAAGCTTAAAATTGCCACCAAGATGTTTAAATAATCATCTCGTCATGTTTACAATCCTTGGAAAAAGATGGTGAGATGACAAGATCTCGGATATCGTCATGTCTACATCCAGTCTGAGAGATGATTAGATGACATCATCTTGGATTTCATTATGCCTACATGCACATCCTTTTGGGGAGATGATGAAATGACAGGATCTTGGATCTCGTCATGTCTACATCCTTTAGGAGCTATGATATGATCATGGACTGATGGATCCAAGATCTTGTGATCTGATCATATTTACCACAGGATGTAGACATGACAAGATCCAATACCTTGTCATCTGATCATCTCTCCCCAAAAAAAATTTACATGACAAGATACGAGATCGTGTCATCTGATCATCTCTCCAAAAGGATGTAGACAAGAAGCGATCAAAGATCTCGTCATCTGGTCATTTTTTTAAAGGGATATAGATATAGCAAGGTGATTATCTGAACATCAGGGTGGCACTTTTAATTGTCCATACATTTGCCAATATTGCTCAAGAATGACATGTACTCTAGGATTGCCGCGTTAACGTAGAGTGTACCATGGCAAGTAAAATGGTTTAAAATATGATAAATATCAATGTTTTTAATATTTTTTCGAGCTATAATTTGCACATTTATAATAATGGGAAAAAACATCAATAGAGTCAATTACATTT
Organism: Lytechinus pictus; assembly: GCF_037042905.1. NCBI lineage: Eukaryota > Metazoa > Echinodermata > Echinoidea > Temnopleuroida > Toxopneustidae > Lytechinus > Lytechinus pictus. Next base: position 24,144,381 of record NC_087256.1, read on the forward strand.
TTTGAAATACGCACAAATGATAGACAAAGTGCATTATTAGTGAAAAATGTGTGAAACGTTCACTTGTGTAATAATAATAATGATAATGATAATAATTTTTAAAAAGTTATATGAGAGGATATAAAAACAAACAGAAGCCCCCCCCCCAAAAAAAAAAAAATAATAATAATAATAATAATGATAAATAAATGAATAAATGAAAATTGATAAATAAAAGGTGAAGGGATCACACCCATATTCATACAAATGATAAATTTTTGAAAATAAAGGGCTTGTTGAAGACATGGGAGCTTGCATGCATGCGTTGGTGAGTGAATGTTGGCGAGTGTGTTTAGTCATTTAATATTAATTATTATCAAAATACATAGAGGGTAGGGTACTCAGTAAAGTTCTTTTTTTTTATAGATATAAAAGTATATTTTTAGGGAATTTAATTCCTTCCTTATTTGCTTCAGTTTTTGGTAAATATATATGTTTTTATTTTGCATATCCTTGTTGATATAAAATGAAGATTTGTAATTTTTTGTATTTATCTGGAGTTTATGTAATTCATTTGAATGAAATCCTTAATAAAAACATGTTGAAAAAAAAAGTGTTGAAAAGGGCGTTCTTGCGTGTATGAATTGATTTTGTGGAAAGGGGGAACACATACACGCGAACTTCGCATTCGGACTGAGGACACACAGCACATCGAGGACGTCCACAGTCATGACAGTACGCTGGAAAAATTGCAAGGGTTCCACATCATTATGCTATAATTGAATAAAGAGCAGTGGCGTACCAAGAATTTTCCAAAGGGGGGGGGCAAAGTCGTCCGCCCAAAAAAAAAGTCTTCAAGTTCAAAGGAGGGGCCCACTTAGCTCGTCAGGGATCAGTTTTGACTCGTCAGGGGGGCAGAGATACGTTCCTTGCATGTGTTGTGACTCGTCAGGGGGGCAGTCTGCCCCCCTGCCCCCCCCCCCCCCTTAGGTACGCTAATGATAAAGAGGGTACATGAAAAAGGTATTCGACCACTTGGTGCTAAATTAAAATTCCATAATGATCATCAGCGTACGAGATTCCTAATTACAAGATTGGTCCACGGTTTGATATGTAGTGACATACCTTTTTGAAAGACACTTCCTCGATTTCCACTATGAACATTATTAGGCATTAGTGGTTGTGTGTATAGGTGTTTGAGAGAGAGGAGGCTGTGAGTGTTTAATAGACGGAGACAAGGAGGGAGGCTTGAGTTCTAAAAGTCACATACATATGACCATAATTGTAAAGATAATCAGTTGTTAACAGAAGGGGAATCGAGGTAGAAATGGGATCACATAGAAAAAACATGAAACATTGGATGAAAAACCAGGCTTTCCTGAATTCAACTTCTTAAAGACATTTCTCCCCAAATACTGCCATTCTTCAATGTATAAACTGTTATATTTCACTTATCAACTGATTTTTTTTTTTTACTTTCAACCTTTTAGTATAGGGAGAAACCAGAATCGCATCAAAGTGCACACCACAAGAAGAGGTCAAGTGTAAATATTTGCTTAGAAATCAATACACACTTCATCCCTTCCATGCCTATTCATGTACATTGTATAAACAACAGCACACTAATTTTCACATAAAGTCAGTGCCGGTATGGGGATTTTCAAAGTAAAAGCCCAATTGGAGAGCAAATGTTCTCAAACTGCCAAGTGCCAAATGTTGAGAGGCAGGGGCGAACAAACATGTGCACAATGCGAAATCGCATTTAATGAGCTGGTCGTAGGTAACGTTTAAAGAGGTTGGATGGGTCTGTGTGTGTGTGCGCGCAGGGGGGGGGGGTGGCCTATCTACATGTCTCCACCCCCCCCCCCCTAGGTGTCGCCACTTGCATGTATCACCATGAAATTCAAATTGGACAAGAAAAGGGGGAGACAGTATCTCATCAACAATACGTAAAATCAACACATCCTTATTGACCTTAACGCGCTGAAAATGAACGAAAAATAAGACTAATAGAGGAGGTGTGATGTGAAGGTCCGATTGCTTTCGAAGTTGTGGACGTTCCTGACAAACTAGTCACATTTCGTATATACGTGCATATCTATTGTAGAGTATAAACTGCATACATGTACATTTACTCTTTATATTCATAGAATGAGGAATTGAATGTCTGAAAATGTAGTTACCGAGATAGGACTACTATTCGTTCCGGGTGTAACAAGTTTGTTTTTACTTCATTCCATCGAACAACTCGCAGATTCAAGAAGGGTAAGAGATATTTTGAGGATCCGCAAACAGTTTATAATTCTTGTAAGTATTTCTGTTTTGGCCATCAATCACCCAGTGATTGTAAGTCAAACATTAATTTATCCCCCCCCCCCTCTTCATCTCGTTATCTATCTATCTTACTCAAACGCACTCAGATACACACACGCACATACAAAAGTTATTCTTATAATACTCATATACTTATGCATTAAATATTTTATTGATATTGTATAATGTGATTTCATATGCATGTATCAATGTGTATCATGTCCTCTTATCTGAATAGTGAGGATATTTTCTTCATTTATTATCGTTGAAAAATAATTATTAATATATCGATTGGGATTTTAATTAACAGCAAGTTTAACGTCGTCCCTAGCTGTTACTGACCCATGTTCATTGATTTTCAAATTTCTGTAAATGTCTCGAATAATTTTTTATTGTGTTGGAAAGTGTATCCTAAAATGAGGTAATACTGATTTCAAAAGATTTATGTTTGACTAACGGACATAGTTATGATATGAACTATATTGATACAAAATATTGAGACAGAAAGTACTTTTGTACCTCCACCCATTCCTCCTTGTATATTATGGTCGACACATGTGGAGTCATTATGGACTTAGCTTCAAGTCATTAGTCTCTATCGAGTTATTAATGAAACAGCCTATACTCGTGGGGCTTAGGCATATAAGCTCAGGCTATTAGTTTGATCTGCCTTAATTGTTCTAAATACAGGGGATACTAATGATACATGTAATTGATTATTTGTCATAATTTCGCTTTTGTCCTATCAATCTACGGGTCGTGTGGTCCAGTGGTTAGAGCATTGGACTCATAATCGCAAGGTCATGAGTTCGAATCCCAACTCTGCCATTGTCTCCACTTTGATAAAAAGGCACAAGTGTGATATCTGTCGTCTATTACGTCAGCCACTATGACTGATTAACCTAGACGTAAAATGTTTCCAAAGTAATTGGTTATATACCAGCTTGGCATTTACCAGCAAAAAATGCTGTCCTGCCGAGTTCCTACGGGAGTTACCACAAACAGAAACAAACAGAAATCTCCTTCTCTTTTTACTTTAAACATACGATACTGCTTTACTTATTTTAAGGGTTAACTTTGTAAAGGGGTACTCTGTTCTAAAATTTATAAGATGAACTCAATATTTTTTTATGCAATTCAACAAGCGAAACGCTGAAATAGAAAAAGATGGGACTTCCGTGTTTCGCATATGTGTTATGACTCTCTATACGAATTAATCTATACGTTTCCTTCCATTCAGGAATAGTCTCAGTATATGACCGCAATAGAATTATTTTGTCAACAAATTGTCGCACACTGCTTAAATAGCCCCCCAAATAGAATATTGATGTCCAATCCATCATGTTTACTACTGGTATTTTACCCCATCCTTTTCTGACTCTCGCCTTTGAATCAGAGGGTCGTGGGTTCGAATCCCAGCCATGGCGTGTTTTCCTTCAGCAAGAAATTTATCCGCACTGTGCTGCACTCGACCCAGGTGAGGTGAATGGATACCAGGCAGGAGTAATTCCTTGTATGCACTGAGCGTCGGTGATGGTCGCTCGAGCTAAAGCCGGGGTAATAATAGCAGCGCTCTGTATCCTCAGGCAAAAAGCGCTTTATAAATCCAGCTAGTATTATTATTATTATAAGTAACTCATCTTTGAAATATTTTTATATTACCCCAGGAACAGAAGATGGCTAATACGAAAGTGAAGAAGTGGAAGAAGCCTGATAAAGACCATAGTGGGGCAACAAGAGAGCTTAGTAAAGGTTATATGATGCTTGGGGAGGAGTGCAAAATCGAAGGTGGACTTACTTTAGATTTTAGAGTAAGTATTCGCCCATTGCTTAGCAAAATTGCACCCGACCATTCTGATCCGGGTCGGACAAATCGAATGATTGAATACATTCTGTAATCATCTTGTTTTAGATTAATATTGAGAAGCAGAAAATTTATATGATACCATACTTTGGGGGTAAGTTTTACAAGACTTTGCACGATCAAAAAATTGGAGTCTGGTATGAATTCAGGTACTGCTTCAGACGTTTTCTACTTAAGCTGATGCCGCTTAAAAATGTTTGTACCACTTTGTTTTTAGATGATTAACATTTGCTTGATCAGAAATGCTTGTTCTTGTGGTTCCAGGCGAAGAACGTATTATTCTACGTTTTGAAGGCAGTGGATCTATTCTGCTACCAGTTGGTGTCCTACAGGGACAAGAAACACTCCAAGAAGAAGGGCGCGGAACCCGTCAGGACTATTCGATATACAGGCAGGGTGCTGACTCACCAGTTTGTCATAGGCCAGACAGGCAATCAGAAAGAAGTCATATTTGTAGTCATCCATGCCCATGAGCCCACCTACTTCAAACCAGATCAGTAAGCATTTATTCACATCGGGGTAGAGTGTTGCGTTAAGCTATTCGTAACCGACGCACAGGCTACGCGCGAATCATGATAGCGCGTTGTGCTTACCAGATCATTCCTCTCGTGCTGTAAACATAAGTTAGATTGAATGTCCTCGAACCCTTATCACTTTTGGAAGAATGGTAGACTTCGCATTTTGATGCTTATTGACAAAAAAAGTTAATGTAGAAATATTAGAACTCAGATTCAGTTGAACACCACACCCCACCGTATTTTACAATTTTTGTTTATGTAAAAGCAGCTTGTGGATATAAAGACCTCACTGCGTCTGCCTACATTTTGTTCCATCGTGTCGTGATGCATTGTAATTATGTATCGTATATCATTTTTTTTTTCAATAGAAAGCAGGCTGAAAAGTGGTTTCAAGAATTCAGCCAAGTTTCTCGATATTCAAAGGAGAAGGAATTATCAAGAGGAGCCGTTGTTAACACAAAGCAACCCCCTATCAACGCTCCTGAAAGGTATACCCCGAAAACAGATCGACGGTTTGTAGGTGACTACGTCACATTGAGATCGGAACCCGGTCCAAAACAGGTGAGAAACGTACTCGATTCAAACCTTCAATAGTATTCTGACTTTTCGTTGGATCGTTAAGCTAGGGTTACACCAGAACCAAATTCTTCCGAATAAATTTGGACCGACTCTGCCTGAATACGACCTGATTCGGATGATTTCGGTGGATTCGAATGTTCCCGAATCCCTCCCGAATTGTTCGCATTCGCGGAGGGAGAGAAGAATACTCCCGTAACCACCCGAATACGTGTATTCGCAGCTGCCGGTTGTAACCCTAGCTCTATCCACGAGCAAGATTCTGGTCATAACAAAATAAAACTTAAACTAATTAAATTTTCGTGTTTCATGTAGTTCAAATGATTTGGGGTAAAATGTATTGGTAGGGGCAGCAGCAATGGTTTACATGTCAACTAGTATACGTAGCTCATCGCAGGTACATCATGATATATTTTGTCTCAGGTGTATAAAAGTTCTGTAGAATCCAGACTGATCTACTGCCAAGTGATTCTTGTTCACTCAGACACAATGGTGGATAAGGTCATGTGCATACAACGTGGGCAGAGGAATTGACTAGGTTTTGACATTAGACCCATTCAACTGTAGGCCTATTCCTGTTAACAATTGTTATGAAAAAATAAGCAAATATTCTACAATATGTGAAGATCTGCCTCATCGTCATGAGTTTCTTATACTTTGTGTTATCAGTCCCCTGAAGCTACAGGGTCAAAGTTGATGACGGGACAGGTGGCTTCGCCTTCAAGCGGGACCAAACCAACTCGAAATAAATCAGATCCGGCACTTAGTACCACGGCCAGGAAACATGGAAACGCTGCTAAAAATACCCGCATCAAGCAGAATGGCTCCATGGGACAACTACCGGAAACACGTGGTATCCAGAAACAAGAACGTCGGTCACAACAAGAAGACGGTATCTTCAACCGGAAAGGCCATCTCAACAAGCAAACGGAGAAATCTCCTTCGTCTACATCAGACCTGAGCAAGGTTTTGCGTACACAACCAAGGTCGACGAACGACGATGACGAATCATTACTTTCCATGTACGCTCCATCTGAAGTGATCTTTGATATACACCCTTGGAAATTCGATGATAATGATGGTGACGATCATGGCGAAGAAGACAGCATGTCTCCAAGGAACCCCCAAGCACGTAAACCAGTCAAACGGGGCCGAAGTCTCAGGAGGCGTCGAGGTAAGTTCTGCTATGACATAATCATGCCTATAAGATATGTTATATTGTTAAAAAGCGTTATTCAGCGGCAACCAATTGACTTAACCACAACGTATATAGAGATGAGGGGTGCTCATTTGTCAGTGAAATTCAGGAACATACAATTAGAAAATGTAAAAAAGATTAAATACTTAGGTGTCATGCTCGATCCGAGCTTGACTTGGTGCGAACATATTACTAATATCGTTTGTAAAATATCTCGGGCAATAGGTTGTGTAAGGCGGATTAAGCACATACTGTCCTTTGATATCATGAAGAAGCTGTACTTTTCTATGATTTTACCTTACATTGATTACTGTATTACATCTTGGGGAAGCAGTGCAAAAATACATTTAGATAAGATACAAAAACTTCAAAATAAATATGCCAGAATGCTTTTGAAAAAAAGGTTATGCTACATCACAAATTTCTTTGTTGCAGTCACTGAAGTGGCAATCAGTAGATCAGCGTATAAAATATCAGTATTGTGTTCTTGTATATAAAATAATTAATGATTTAGTTCCAAATTATTTAAAACCTTTAGTATGTAAACGGCCCGTGAAATACAGGACACGGTATTCTTTACGATGCCCCCTTCAGCTTCCCAAAGCTAGAATTGAACATAAAAGAAAATCTTTCGCATATGTCGGACCCAAATTATTTAATGCACTTCCTTCAAATTTACAAGTTTGTACCTCCTTGTTAGTTTTTAAAAAATTATGCAAAGCCTTTCAGACGAATTGATAAAGAGCGAAATGATATTCCATTGATTTACAATGCTATGTATGTTTAATTTGTCACTTCCCACTCTATATTTTGGTGTTAATTGTTTCTGATGTTAGATATTTTGTATTTTGTATTTTTGATGTTGTTTGTTGTTGTTGTTGTTGTTCATAGTTATCTTGACATGTAATTTAAACTGCAGGGCGCCTTTGTAAAGCAGTTTTAAGAACTGAACAGGCCTACCCTGCAGTATAAAATAAATAAAACAAAATAAATGAATAAATAAATAAATAATTTCAAGGAATCGTATGGACATTATGGGGCGGTCATGAGAATAAATAAAAATAAGATTACGAGGTAGAGAAAGAAGACAATAAGAAACCTATAACAAAGTAGATAAAGAAAAAATGAGATAAAAAGAATGAAGACAAAAATCTATAAATGTTAACAAATAATAAAACTGAAAATATAAGTCGCGGAATTAACAGTAGACATGATACTGTAATGCGTTGATAATGACCAGTTGAGACATCCAGTTACTGTGAGGATATCATTTGCTCCCGTCCTCCATAATAACGTACATGTATATGACATTATGTCTCTCTGTATATCGGCACAGAAAATGGCAAATTCGCTTGGGACCTTACTGATACAATCGATGAAATGGACACTGCCACTCCAGCAGCTCCAGTGAAAGTGCATACCGGATCGCCAAATAGTCAGCTCCAAGACACCGACAGAGTAAGGCTTGATTTGTATCTTCATCATCATTTCTGTAAAGTCCTTCGCGATGCGAGAGTCTTGTTTAGGATACAAGAACGTCTGCAAGACGTTAGGGTACAAGAAAGTATCTCTCTTATTTCGTCTTGAGCTACTTTATTGAATGACCCTTTCTATTCTCAATCTGTAATTTTTTTTTTTTCAATTTCATTTTTTTTAATTTACATTATGAAACTCATCGGGTATTTACCTATTGGATCTTCTGGTATTTATCGCCTAAATAAAATTATTGATCAACTGGACATTTATACGGAAGCAAATAATATCCACCATTTTTTAATGGGTTTTCTACTAATTTTAACATAATTACTATTTTCAGACCAAACCATCATATCTATCTACAAAACTTGGCCAGTACTGTGGTACTCCTCAGCAGCTCGTTCGAACGATTGAAGAATTAAAGGATCGTCCTCTTCTGGTTCATCTGGGGGAAAGCCGTCAGATGTATGTCTCCATGAAGTCTTCTTCTACTCAACGTGTCGTCACTACTGGAATGGGTAGTAGCTCCTTCGATATTTCAACTGGCCGAAGAAGATCAATTTCAGACCCGCTTGACCCGGAAGCGTTGGTGCAATCTCTTAGCACTCTGGGAATAGGTGCGAGATTGTCAAGCGGATGGCAAGTAGAACCGGGAAAGTTCTACAGGCAGAACGAAGGTCATGAGTCTATCTGGTCATCGGAACATGGTTCAAGCCCAGACTACGTGAGACCAACGGCTTTTGGAGACATTCTCAGTGGACATGATAGAAAGGCTCATACTATCGGAGCTTATGGTAGACCGGGGTTGGACCAAACTATGGTCCCTTCAAGGAATCATAAGGATCCTTTACCAGTTCCCATCAAAGTGGTCAGGCCTGCTCAAAGCTGGAGCCCAAAGACCCGTCCGGATTTACCTTATTCTGTCTATGACCATATGTACCATGCCTATGATGAAATCTCCAGTGTCCTGAGCAGCAGGCAGCTCATAGAGTAAGGAATGTAGGCCTATATATCTTCTTTTCAGGATATTCCAAGTAAAGAAGTAAAAAAAAAAGTCATGATGTTGCATGTGGCGAGAATCGTGTACTGTAATATGTTATGAGACCTATGCACTGATGCTTCTATGAAATTTCAATTCGATGGAATTAGGATTTGTGTATTCAAGAGATGATATCTCAAGGTTTGGACATCTAAATTTGCCACTCATGAAAAGTTGGTTTAACAGATTAATGCGTACCTGTAGAATATTTGTGATGATTGTTATATATGTGTGTTTTAATGAGTGGTGATGTCATAATAAATAACTTGTGAGACATAAAGGCTATTAACAAAATTTTCCAAATTAATAGGGCTTACACAAGATCCAAATCATGCAAATTTGTATGAAACTGCAGGCCAAATAATTTACTATCGTTATTTATGTTCTTGCAGGATGGTTACTCACGAACAAAGTACAGGACCGGTAAACGTCGAGCTGAAGAAACACGATGTAAACAACGGTGTCGTTTTCGTTGAACTAAAATCAAGAATTTGGTAAGTTTGGTAACCTACCCATTCAATCTCATGGCTACGTATGGGTCTGTGTCCCGGTACTTCACCATCAGAGACGCGGAAATAATAACTGACAAAGCTGATGATATCGATTTATTTTGTTGGAAATTTGGTGCGAAATTAAACTTGCAAAAGCATATAAACGTGATAGAAATATCAATTTTTTTTCCTAATAGTAATAGCATTTTGAATTCGCTTACAAATTCAGGAAGGAAGGAAGGAAGGAATTACAAGAAATGCATCCGACTAACGGATACAGTCTTGAACTTTTAAATAAAAGGGTTTTGGTCTTCTCTTCTTGGCCCCGTTGCATAAAAGTTACCATTTTGGTAACTTTGCCATCCAGTGGTAACTTTCATGGTGTCCTTGGTTCTGATTGGCTGTTGATCGCTGTTACCATGGTAGTTACCATTGGATGGCAAAATTACCTTATGCAACTTGCCCCTGGTGTTAAAACTTCTTCTAGATGTCCACAACAGTATTTTTTATTGCATTTGCCCCGCTTATTCTCTCGTCTTTCTCCTGCATCAGGATTGCTTCTTGGAAAAGAGAGGTGAACGGCAAAGCAAAGTTTCACAAGACGCTTCACATTGGTGACGAACTTGCATCAGTCAACGGAAAGGACGTACGTAACGTGAAACACACAGCAGAACTTATCAGCAGTTCATCTGGTGACATGGTAAGGTGTCGCAAAGGTCAAACTCAAAAGAAAAAGAAATTTAGGAGGTATTTTAATATGAGAATCGCCGATTAGAGTCCCTTATCATACACATCTTGTGATATTATGTATATTATCTTATTTGTATGACTTATTCAATCTATGTCAAAGATCATTTGAGCCTTGTGAAAAAAGGGGGAAAATTCAACTGTTTTCTGTAAATTATGTATAATCATTTTTGAAATATGCCTACCTGTATGTAACTTCCTATTTGATATAAATGGCTATTCTTATAATCATTATTATTGTTATGATTATGATTATTATTATTATCATCATCATTTTTATCATTATTCATAACTAATTCCGGATTTGTCTTTGAATGTTGAATCTATTATTGGTAACCAATAATGAAAGACGTATGCATTTGTCACGGTAGTTTGACCAGGCAGTCAAGTTGGATACAAAAGGATGATTGCCAAAACGGGTAGTATAAACTTTATATGAAAATATGAATAATAATTTAGTTTTCTCGCCAATCCGTTATAATGATATATTCCTCCATTGAATCTAAGAAAACATTCTCTCTTTTAATCCAGGTCAAATTACATATTAATCGGATGCCTCTGGCGAAGGTCGTGTACTTGACAAAATCCATTACAGATACGTGGGGCTGCGAATTCTCTAGAAATGAGGTAACACATTTTAGTAGGCCTATACATTTTATTATTTCTCCATAATTATCTGAGAGCGTTTGAAATATACATCAAATGATTATAGTACAATGCAAAGAACATTGCCACAAAATGCTAAGTCCTACGAGAAAATAAATACCTAGAATCATAGGTCTTAAATTGAAATATTAAATCAACGTTGAAATGATATATAAGTTTGTTATAAGAAATATTGCTCTTTTACATTTTGTAGTTTTTAAAATAAAAAAAAACAATAAAATGTACGAATATAGTTTAGATTCTAATCCACTTATATGTTTATTCCTGAATAAAAGATTTGCATTTCAAGGATCTTTTTTTAGCTTGAGAAAGATGGTTTCTTTTTACCCCAACAAACAGAGTTTGTATAGATATTAATTATCTTCTGTTCTCGAAGGGGGTAACATATTACTTACCTTAGGTTAAAAATGATATTTGCAAGAAAAAATACGAATTCGGCATTTGTTATAAAACAAATCAGCAAATAGTATCGTTTTTCTCTTATTTTTATTTATATTAAGCTCACGAAAATGTATACAGGACCACTCAAAGACTCTGGAATAGCTGAAACTCCGTACGGTTTGAATGGGAAGGAGACTAAGTGGGTAGTTACTGAATGCCATCATCAGCCGGTACCTATAATGACGTGTCAGAAAGATGAAGTGAGTTTTCCAATTTGTGCACCATTCTTCTTCTCCGAATCCTTAATGTTCAATTTTATTATAATCACGATATATGATTGTAGAAATAGTACAAAACGTTGTGTGAACCCAATATAACTACGCACTGAGAAATATCAAATCATATTTTTCAGTGGAAGTTCTTTTGGGCACGGCTTTTCTCACAAAGAAGCTTTTTGCAACTTCATGGGTGCAGTTGGCTTCATTTTACACCATAAGGAGTGCGGATTTGTACCCGTTTGCATGATAAAGAAAGATTCAAATTTCCACCATGTTCAATGCAAAATGTATGCATCCTTAAAAAAAGTGTGTATGTTTGCACTAAAAGTTGTTGCTATTGTGAAATTTAGGGTGCAAGTCTTTCATAGTGTGAATTCAGCTATGAAATTCTATGTCCAAGGCCGAACTTGAATGTGAGTATTGTTTGAAAAGTACGATACTGCTAAACAAACATAAAAGTTTTCCCTGTAAAATTTATAAACGGTCAGGTAAATTAAGGCCTGTTAAGGTCTCGAGACTGGCCCCGATTCCATCCCTCAAAACTAAATATGATTTTAAACTAGGAGGCCGTCATTTCATAAAACTGTTCGATAGTTGACTTTAAGAACGACTGGTGATCCTTAAGGTAAATAATATTCACCATGAAATGTTCATTGATGATGATTTACTAAACAATGAAATTTTATAAAAGTTTTATTGTTCTTAACTTACGAACAGCTTAAGTTAAGAGCTTAAGTTTGCTTTTAACTTACGAACAGCTTAATGAAACACCCACCGGGACCAACTGAATGTAGTTAATTGCAATGCGTCTATGGTAGTTGGATCACCAGCAATGTGCTCGAAAGATGACAGAGGGCGATAGTAACATCTGACACATTGTCAAAGTTCATATCAGCACGACATCTAAAATCTCTGGTTAAGCTTCTTTTGGATCAATAATGGCAACCTTCACAATAAATTTACTTTCTTGTAATCTTGTTTACTAGAAAATCATGACCATGACCATGATGACGTTTGAGATAGTCAGAAACAGTTGTATCAGAAACCATGAATCTATCATTAGAATTGATTAATGACATGTGTTTCTGTTATACTTTGTAGGTGAAAAATCGAATGTTTATGTCAAATACGGAGCTTCCTCTTGTTCTACATCCGAAGGATTTCATCGACAGCCTCGTAGCGATGCTCAAAAAAAATCAGAAGATAATCAAGCACACGTCGGACTACCTAATTTAGTAGGCCTACGATACGCAAGGTCAACGACATCGGTGATGTCGGCGATGATGACACCCCCTAGATCGCCGCTTAGGTGCTATGGTGCCCTCTCTTATCATTGTTTACCTACCTGTCCAAGCAGTTGCGTACATATGTGGGTCTTGGGGCGCTTGCCCCCCCCCCCCCCAAAAAAAAAAAAAAAAATCACAACCAAGAAAAAAGAGAAGGAAAGAGAGGAGGGTGAAATATACCATTTTCAATTTCAATTTCAAATATTTTTTTCTCAATATAATGTCGAAGTCTATCACAAAATGTTATTTTTGTAATAAAAATAATGTCGAAATTTTTGCCCGATGCTCCATATCTGGCCCCCTCAACATTTTTGGCTCATTATGCCACTGTGGTCCAAGTACTTGTACTACTGGTTTCGTATCCGGCATGCTCAGCAATCATGGAAATGTCAATTATATGTATGAGACAAATATTAAGTAAGACAACTGGGATATCGACAACGATGATGACAATGATGAGAACGACGACATCGGAGCTCTCTTCTGCTCGCATCAATTACTCCAAGAGCCACTACATAAGGGACAGAAAATAAGACCGACATACCCCCCGCGACTTTCTTATGCCATAGGCTATTCTCCATACTTGTGGGATGTAAAATTAAGGAAATAGACACGATTTCTTTCTTCTCTCTTAACGATGCCGGAAACAAAAAAAAGTATTCATTAAGATTTAAGGTTCATTGAAGTAAATATTTATTTTCTTCGAACTGACTGTTTCTTCACAATTATGATATCGTATTTTTCGTTAATATATAGACGACAACAATGAAGTGTTTAATGTATTCAATTTATTCAATAATGTAATCTGTTCTAGTGGGTTTTTTTCTAAGAATAGACTATCAAAACGTGTTTACAAATGTTTATTTCATCAATGTAAGAGTAAGAATGCAAAATGCTTCAAGCGTAATATTGTGCTTGCTTGCGTGGGCGGAAATCCCAGAGGGACAGGGCGATGCGTCCCCCGTATCCAAAATAGTAGGGGGACACAATATTAAATGTCCCCTTACTATTTTGGTCTTTTACGATGGAGAAAAATACACCATTCACAATCGAAATAATACATGTATTTTGGACTAAATGACCTTACATTTTGGTTGAAAACTTTTTTTTTTGCTTGTCTACGTTTCCAGCCCCTGGTCCCCCTACCTTTGGGGACAGATTTCCGCCCATGCTTGCTTGTACCTTCGCTACTCTCCATTGCTCGTCAAATGTGCAAATGGTGGAAGTAAATGGTATATTAAATCATCTTTTTTTCCATGGACCATTATGACAATAGGCATATTTTTTTATGATTTATATCAAATTGGTATTTCCCCTTTTATTTCATGCAATTTGATTCCCCTTCAATGCCGCATGATTACATACCGACCGCGAACACGGCAGAGTTCAAGTTAAAATTAAATCAATACTGTAATCATTTTTTTTGTTTTCTTGGAGAACGAACTGTCAAAAATGTGTTTTGAAGTATTCCTTTTTGTCACTTCAAGAATATAAGACTAAAATATGAGTCAGATATAATTGTCATGATTGTGCTTGCCTGTAGAATTGGCTACTCATGCTCATGGAATGTACGAATGATGAAAAGAAATATCATTCGACATGATTACTTTATTTTGTCCTAACCAAAAGAATAGTAAAATATTCAAATATCTGAATGATTTCAAATCGGTATTTCCCCATTTTATTCCTGGCAATCTTAAACGCCAGTCAGTTAGGGAACTACATGCATTAAATAAGCCGTATGACAATATGTATTTCTTTAGACCAATTATTGAACATGTATATCAATCATGGGCGTCAATCGGTGGGGGACGGGGGGGGACGTGTCCCCCCATGATTTTTTCAGGGGGGGACACAATATCAAATGTCCCCCCATGTTTTTGTCACAAAAGAAGTGTGACCATCGGGGGGGGAGGGGAATATGTGCATACCTTCTCAAGGAAATGAGAGTTGATTCCCTTAAAAAATATAAAGAAAAAAACAACTGTCATGTAACTTTTCGATGCAATTAACGGTGGGTAAATTCGCATTCAAAAGCAGCGCATCTAGCCGTCTATGAGCCGTTCCTGTACGTACGACGCCGGGGTACACGCGAGCACCCACATGGAGACCCGCACGTGCGTGGTGGGTTTTTTTCATGCGGGTATGCACGGCATGACAGCAGCATAGGCGGATCCAGGGGGACCCGCCCCCCCCCCCCCCCCTATTGGCGGAGCAAAAAAAAAGAAAAACAAAGGGAAAGAAAGAAAAAAAAAAGAAGAAGGGAAAAGAGAGGAGAAAAAAAGAAAGGGAAACATAAAAGGAGGAAGACGAGTGAATAAGATAAGGGGAAGACTTGGAAAGTAATAATAACAAATCTTTCATGCCGGGATATAATTTTTTTGCTCGCGCTCGCATCGCCTTTTAGGTGATTTATATATCTTGCTCAATATGGAGCTTAAATATCAAATCTTGAAGTCAATATACAAAACATATTTCAGCTCGAAAATTTAACTTTCATTATTTTGTTTGATTTGCAAATTTGATTTTTTTAAAGTGTTCTGTAAAATTTTTGTTTTATGGTCTGAATATTAACATTTTCTGCTTGCGCTGCGCGCTCGCAAAATTTGATTTGTCAGGTACCTTTTATTTTCCTGTATTCCATAAAGTTATCAAAATATCCCTATTCAGGTCAGATTGTGAAAACGTATCAGCTAGCGCTGCATGCTCGCATTTTGATTGGTGAGTTATGTTTATCTCAATATTAATTCTAAAACAAACTACTTAAAATCCCCATTTGATCACATGCAGTTTATCAGAAATTTCGGTTCGCGATTTCCGCTCGCATTGATTGTTGAAATATATCAACTCATGCATCTTATTCATAATTACAAAAATGCTTTAAATGTCCAGTTTTCAGGCCATAATATTAAGATATTTAGCGCTCTCATGCTTAGGAAGAGAAATAGGAAGATAGTCATCATTTTCATATGATGACATAATGTCCCGGTCCGCTATGTCAAAACTCAAAGTAATAATAATGAAACTTATCAGCTCTTTTTAACTGTGATCCATATCCACCTCACAATTTTCCCACAAAGTGCTTGAAAAACAGAGCTTAAATTGACCCTTTTCAGAGCGGAATATCATATATTTTTAGCTCGCGCTTTGCGCTCGCTTTATTGATTTTCATGATAAGAAATGTATTTAAATTACCCTAATTCTACATGTTCAAGGTCGAGATTTGAAACACGCGTTTATTTAGATACGCAGCTTGTTCTCTATTTAAATCATTATCCAGTTTCAGATCACAATATAAAAAATTGTCTGCTCGCGCTTTGCGCTTGCATTATTAATGTAGGAAAATTTCCAATTAATCATTTTCATGATTTACAAATCATGAATAGAGTGTCCAGAATTTTTCCGCTCGCGCTTCGCGCTCGCATCAATTGTTTAGTTATATACTTATCCTTTTCACGATTACAAAAAGTGCTTAGAATTTCCATTCTTGAGGTAGAAATATCAAAATGTCCAGCTCGCGCTTCGCGCTCGCATTATTTGGTAGATAAAATATGTAACGTCATCATGGCTAACACGCAGCCGTTAACAGATCAGATCAAAGCGTATATCAAAAATAAATAAAACAATTTGTGCTCGCGCTATTTATGTAGGAAGCCGATTTCCAATTACTCATCATTTTCGTGATTTACAAAATATGAATAGAGTGTCAAATTTTTAGGTTTGAATCTCGAATTTTTCAGCTCGCGCTTCGCGCTCGCATTAATTATTTAGCTATATACTTAACCTTTTTCATTCTTCCGGTAAAAATGTCAAAATTTTCAGCTCGCGCTTCGCATTATTTGATAGTTGAAATATGTAACGTCTTCATGGCTAACAAGCTGCCGGTAACAGATCCTTTTTTATCAGATGAAAACGTATATTAAAAATTTCTGCTCGCGCTTCGCGCTCGCAGCAATTATTTAGTTAGATACACATCTCGTTTAGGATCATAAACATTGCCCAAAATTTTTGAATTTTAAAACAAAATACATAAAATAAACAAAAAGCTCGCACTTTTTAAATAAGGCTTATGATATTATATTTATAAATATATTACCCCTTCTAAGAAACAAACAAAAATTATCTTCGAGCGGCCGATCGGGGAAAATGTGGGTGAAAAAAAATTCCGGGCCCCCCCCCCCCCCCCTATTGGCGAAGGCTGGATCCGCCCCTGTGACATACGGTACATGTAGCGGTGGAGTATGACGAAAATGTAATGGATCTGGAAAGTATACCTATAAAAGTGACATGCTTGCATGTTGCTATTGTGTCCCCCTCATGCTCAAGTTTGGATTGACGCCCATGATATCAATTACAAAACTACACTACTTGTACTATGGAAAAATATTTCATCTCACTTGGTGTGCTCGCTCGTATATTAAAATAATATATCTAAAAGGGTATAGGAAGCCACGAACGTGAAATTTGAGGTCGAGATTTGTTTCTTCTTTTTCCTGGACGAAATCGAAAATTAAAAAGCATTTTCAGAATATAATTAAACGGGGATTTCACCTTTGCATTCATGTAAATCCGGCTTATTACAACGTTATCCATTTCCAACCACAAGTCTCAAGCGACGATGTTTAGGTCAGTGGTTAAACCACAGCTCCATGGTTAAACATATGATTCATTTCGTTTCATCTAGAATCAGCCGTCTAGTAACAGTCTCGAACATTAATTCAATCAATTCCGGAGTTAATCTCTTCAACAAAAGATTACCACGAGGTGTTGATATTGTTGTAAGCAATATTTATTCTTCGATTAAGGAACCGTGTGACGTGAATGATGTACATGCCGAGAACACCTGCCGATATTTGAACTTGAATCCACTTTGTCCGCACACTAGTTAACTGGGGGGATTCATAAGCTGCTCGTAAACTAAAATGTGTGTCTCATTCCTCATGTTCCTAGTACCTGGTGCCGATTTTTTTTCTTCAGATTCTGATTAACATTTTATTCATTCTCAAATCACACCCTCGGGCTACACCCTAGCATTAACATGAACTTATTTGAAATACTGTTTTTTAAGTATTTGATATGTCATGAAAAATTTCAGACTCACATGTTGTCATTTTTATTCTCTAACAACTTTTCTATTAACCTTCTATGTTTTACATCTGCTGTACAAGTTGTATGAAGGTTTCATTTTATTGCTAGAATGATTGTGGAAGTTTTAACACTACCTTTTTTTATAGCACTTTGTCATAATTCGATACAAAATATTGAATAGACATTCATTGAATGATCATACAAATTTATCGGCAAATGTTATATTATTGTATATATCGCTTTTAGATATAAGAAATTGTCAAGTGTAAAAGGTAGTTAAAGGGGAATCCAACCCAAATAAAAACTTGTTTTTATAAGGAAAAGAAAAATCAGCCAAGTTGATAGGTGAAAGTCTGAACAATATTGGACAAACAACAAGAAATTGGTAATCACTATACCCATGGAGACTTCAAATTGGCCG
Organism: Lytechinus pictus; assembly: GCF_037042905.1. NCBI lineage: Eukaryota > Metazoa > Echinodermata > Echinoidea > Temnopleuroida > Toxopneustidae > Lytechinus > Lytechinus pictus. The sequence goes on from NC_087256.1 coordinate 24,162,702, forward strand.
CATATGGGATGTCATAGTGACGTAAGGCAAGGACTACTCTTCTATGTACTCCAATACATATTATATGGCTAAAATGTCATTTTTCCCAAAAGTTTTATTTCAAATTATATTTTTCTTTCATGAGGACATAAAACAATATACTACCTGTGTAATATTTAGATTACTGCCCCAGGGGAATGGGTACTTAGGAGAAAACCACAAATCCCTCATAATAAAGTACACGGCCTATGGGAAAGTTGTCCTTGCCCCTTGTCATAATTTACTTCCCAGTTGCCAATTTGAAATCTACATAGTATTAGTGATCTCAATTTTAAAGCAGCTTTAACTTTCGTATTACTTTTCCGATTTCTTTCAAACTTTCACCATTCTGTTTAATTTATTTTTCTCCTTCCCAACACAATATTTTATGGCCAAGGCTGGATTCCCCTATACGTAGATAATGTTAGGTACATGTTGTATGTTTTCATAATGGGCTCTATTTCCATAATTTTATTTCACCCCCCCCCCCCCTCCCTTGTTTAACTTGAACGAAAATGCTGGAAACCTGTATTGTACCAAAATAATTCATTAATTTATGTCATTCTTGACTCATATTACCCTTTTCCTCTCACTTTGAGAATATTTTTTGTAGATCGACGACGCTTCCTTATAGGGTTGAGGATTTTTTTCTTTGTATACACTATGTGTAAAATTGAATTGGATTTAACTATGGTATCTTACACTCCATAAAATTGTGGTTTAGATTAATCTTAATCTAAATCTAATCTAAATTAATCCTATGACAGTGCTACCCAATACGGGTGTCGGTATATTGGACTATAATTATGAAGAATATAATACATTCCTATCAAAATTTTATATATTCATATCTGATGGTTTTGTAGGAAGTATAATTGTGTAATTATGAATGCGATGCAATATTACTCAGAAAATATAAGTGATCAATTCATTCAACTATACGACATGTACTGTGTGTTGACCATGATTCTACTTTTTTCTAAGTTCAGTGAAGAAAGAAAGAAAAAGAGAGGGAGACGGGGAGAAAGGGGATTTGAAACATTTATATACAAATTCTAATGACATCAGAAAAGAAAAAAAACGTATTGCTTGTCTAATTTGCTTCAAAACACTCGTAACTTGCATGTCAAGTAAAATATTGTACACTCTAAAAAAACAAGTTTACCAAATATTGAGTAATTAATGGAAACATGCATGTTGGTTGGGTAAAACTATTTTGTAAATTTTACGCAATGTTGCGTTGAAATAGTCAAATATGGGGAAGAAAATACCCAGCAAACATGCATGTTCCCTTTCTACCCAATATTGGGTAAAATGTTACTCAGTGTTTTAGAGTGTAGTAAAATAATGCTTCAATATGGCAACAACCTTATAAATGATAAGTATCATTTATCCAGGTACAATTCTTATCTCTATTAACTCTATGAAAACATTGTAGATGTATAAAGTGAAATAATGGTGTGATGTGGGTAAAATCCTATCATTAGGTTTACGAATATGACAATTGTTATATAATCTCTAACAGCTTCGATTACGATACAAAAGTCACATCTTTAGGATGTGATTGATTAATTGCTTTTGTTTCTTCTTCAATTGTAAATCTACTAATTGTATATTTCTCAAACAAACAATATGGTGCTCAAAGAATGACACGAAGTACGTAGTGAGGTGAGTAGTATAATGCAAACACGGTGTTAATCATGACATTTTAATGTTGCAGTAGACACTTGAATAAGCACATGACAAAAGAATAGAACTTTCAGTCGCGGTTTTATAGGGCATATAATCTTTGACAAATAAAAGATTGTGACCACATTTCCCACGAATCAAACAGCGTGGAATCCTCATTTTACGTCTGTGAAGTGAGGGAAAGTCTGGAGCTGAGGAAGACGAGGAGGTGATGTGGGGGGGGGGGGGGGGGGGGTAAGCACTAAGTTCGCCAAGTTTGAGCCGGAGTTTGAGGAACTTCCCCCAAAAAATGAGGTCACACTGGGGGAAAATAGGGGAAAATGAAATGCCGGCTGGCGTTCAAAATATATAATTGTGATGCAAACGAGGGTAAAGTGCGGACTGGAAATAGAAGCGGTAACTTTCTTTGTCCTGGTTTACTGGGGGGAATCGAGCTTTTATTGACTGTCTCAAAGGAAAAAAAAACATGAAAGGTATTTTTATTTGTCAAAGTCTAATGCCCGCAGTCAGTCATTCTGCGGGTTGGTTTTTCACGGACGAACATTGTGCAAGATGCGAATGTCTCGCGAAGTATCATTTATTTGTATAACCTCCCTCAAACGCCAAACTTGGCAAAGGCATTCGGAAAGGTCTCCGACTATTTGTTTTGAATTTACAATATTGTTCATTTTTCATATTAGAGACCGATTTGTGTGAACATTCCCGGCATCCTTGGAAAAAAAATTGATGACGAATAGAGTGAACCAACGTTGCCCTTTTTGCAAATTAATTTTCGGACCTGTCTCACAATTATTTATGATTGATTTCATCTAAGAAGCAATTGATATCAACTCCTCTGCCTAATTTACAAAATTGACTCAATCTCAATCTAAATTTGATTTGAATTACTAGCAACCCTTTGTATCGCAGACAGGATTTTGAGAGAGGGAAAATCGGGGTTGCATCGCCCCTACCTTGCCTCATCACCATCATCATTTTGAATAACTTGCATTGAACTAGAGACCTTATAATTGTTAAGTTTAATTGACGCTCGCTTGCAAGTTTTTTTCAATGAAAATTAGCCCCAGACTTTTTATCGGCTCCTCTTTTTTTCAATCATAACCCCATTTCTGACGATGACAGTGCTGGGTTAAGAACAAAAGAAGAAATAAGAAAATAATAATAAGAATATGTCGAATATTTTCACCACGAGGACCAGAACCTGTTGCCCCCCCCCCCCCCCCTCCAATAAAAAAATAAAAAAAGTAAAAATGTTGCTCCACTACCGACCCTCTTAAAACTGAAAATAAAATTTGCCGAAGGTAGGTACAGAAACATTTAACGGTAAAAGAAAGTAGTCGTCGCAAACAATTATTTTACAATAATTTTTTTAAAATCAAGGTTAATTGCCTCCATATTATCATAGATCTAGATTTGGTACATTGAAATAAACTTATCTTTGTGAATCATGAAATCTTAGCTGCAATCTGATGATCACTAACACAAACATATGTACGACAGTGTATTGATATTGCTTGGAAAAAATTATGGAATTATATTAAATTTTATGGAATTTTTAGCTCATTTCTCAGTAATTACACTTTTTTCTTAGAGCCATTTGGCACATATTTTTTTATTCATGCATACACACACTTGGGTGATCATTTTATTGGATTCTGTTCGAACTCATTTTGAGATCGTTACCACAACTGGCATTTATCTTGAACATGATATATCATGGAGCTATAGCTCCATGGAGATATCAATCATCTATACGTGATCGTCTTTTTTATGATTGAAATCTGTACTCTCAGTCTTGATTTCTTTTCTCATTCATCACACTGAAAACACCTCACTGTACACTGGTACATTCTGAATGAGTTATTCCTCATTGAATGCCATTCTCCTGAACCATCGAATCTTTTGCGTATAAATGTTATTGTGTGTGTGTAAAGCTTGCATATTCGATTGAAATCTGGTTCGCTTTGTTTGGTGTCTGGTGGTGGGCGTTCATCTAGTCCCTGTTTGGTGCCTCGCGAAGAGGGAACTGAGTGTTTGAAATTACAGTTCTATATCCACTGGGTACATACAGGAATCTTTCTCTTCAGCAGTAGTCCCAGATACTAAAGTTTGTGTGGTTGTTTACAGCAATCCTCGGATGTATATGGAAACTTATCGTGAATGTAACTTCTGAGGAGTTTGATGCTGCGTGACTCTCACTTTTATTGAGCAGGTAAGATTAACTTCATTTACTACTGTTAGTTGTTTTGAATTTTAATTGTTCTCGCCTCATCTCCTTAAGTGTGTCAAAATTCAGGATTGTGCTAAAAGAGAAGTTAAGAATACCACATTAATAGCATATGATACAGGTATATGGTGACATTGATTGTTAAATACCTTATCTTCACCCGTATGATATGAACACATATTTTACGTATTGGCTCCAATATAATGGAATGCAGTATAAAGCTAACTTTTTCATAGAAAATTGTGGATAGTAAGCCTTATCTTTTAAACATAAAAAATGTACACAAATTATATGTTGTTTACATTAATTGTTGTATTACTATTTTCCTGTTTATCTTATATGAATTTGGATGTAACCTGCATGTGTAATATCAATTGGAAGAAAATAAATGTTTAATTTAAGTGAATTGAAAAAATAACCCAAAGTTTCGACTGTCCTCCTATAATTCACCAGGAGTTTATTAAGGTGGGTCGGGTGGATTTGAATATTTGGGTGGTTGACTCACTTAAATAATGTAACATAATGTTGGTCACTTCACTGCAAACAAGCTCAGTAAAATCGTGTATCGATCGATACATGATTTTTTAATACTGACCTTGTTTGCAGTGAAGTACATGTTTATATATATATATATATATATATATATATATATATATATATATATATATATATATATAAAGTGAATAAAAGAACTTAATTGTTGGCACTTCAAAAACTGCATTACTCGTGAATTTGTTTCGCATTTCTGATGTCTTATTATATATATATATATATATATATACATATATAAATATATATATACATGTTGGTCACTTCACTGCAAGCAAGGTCAGTAAAATCATGTACGATCGATTGTGCACAAAATCAAATAGCTTGAATAGAGATCAAAAGAGATCCATTGACAAAATAAAAAGGAGAAGAAAGGAAATTAAAAGCAACATTAAAAGCAGCATGTAAATAATAAAAGAGGTGATATTCAGTGGCGTACGACCAAGAAAAAAAAAAGAGAATAGAAAAGAGAGAAGGGTGAAATATAATATTAGTTTATGAATATTATTTCAAGATCTATCATAAAAACTGGATTTTTGTAATAAAAATGTCGAACTTTTTGCTCGCTCGCACTTTTTTATACAAATGTTTCCCGGTACGTCATTATCTAGCCCCCCAAAATTTTGGGGTTATTACGTCACTGGTGGTATTATTCTTACAGTATCAATCAAGCTATTACGTTATGTGTTAATAAATAGCATATTGCACCCAACAAAGTAACCAATATGTTGGATAACTTGTGTCCAACCGATAAAAATTACCAGTATCAACCAAAAATTATGGTAAATTGTTTGATTTTGACCATGTCGGGGGACATATTCACCATCGCATTTCTTATTTTGACCAATCTTTTTTTTCATTATAGTTACGTGGGAAGGTCATGTTTGAAGCGCACCCCCCCCCCCCCCCCCTATCTGCCATCGTCTTCAATATAGGGGGAAAATAGTCATAGTCGCCGATGTTCTTTCTTACTAATAACATAAAATTATTGCAGTTTAGATGCATAGCTACATGTATGTCGAAATATTGGCACTAACTCACATTCATAATAGCCTATCCATAGATATTCACAATTTGTTTACCCTGAAGAAAGCGAACATATAGCAATAGACGATAATGATTTGAAAATATTAATTAGCAAGCATCCCTAACAAATCTATTCTTCACATATGAATGCATGCCCTTAACAAGGCCCGAACAATAACAAATACTTTTATCCTATTATTTAGAGACAGATAATAAAGGCCATGCGAAACACAAGGTATCGGATTGCTCAACCGATTGTATTCATGTAATATTATGGGTCTACGTATTATATTTAGAGTAGTGTATTTTTCAGGGTGAAGGGTCATGTCCTTCTTACCAAAAACATTTGTGCTTGTGCAGGTTGTTGATTCCATATAGTCCTTTCACAGCGTTTCAAATATAAATTTATATTTTGAATTGGGAAATACATTCATTATTGTAGCTACTGCTACTTTTTCTTATTCTACTACTACTATTTTTACTACTACTATAACTACTAGTATAGTAGTAGTATTAGTACTACTACTACTACTTCTTCGTCTTCTTCTACTACTACTACTACTAATACTAATACTACTTCTTCTACTACTACCACTACTACTACTACTACTGAAATGGCAGAAGTAAACGCAATGGTAAAAATGGCAGAAGAAAAAATGGCAGAGGTAAAGATGGCAGAGGTAAAAATGGCAGAGGTGAAAATGGCAGAGGGAAAATAGCAGAGGTAAAAATGGCAGAAGTAAAAATTGCAATGGTAAAAATGGCAGTGGTAAAAATGGCAGAGTTTTCATAAATTCCATTAAGGTACATGTCATCGTTCCAGATTAATGCTACTATATGGGCGCATATTCCCAAAAACCTTTATTTGTGTCCATGTGGATACAAGTATAACATTTAACATGTTTCAGTGGATATATTTAATTGTTTTTACACGAGCATTTATTCTGATCTATGTATTTACTAAAAATAACATTTTTTCAAGTATTAACGTGTAAAAATGTTAGGATATAACATTTTTATGAACACTTTCTGATGTCCGATCTCTTATACGAGAAGTGTTTTAAAAGGCCCTTTTACGAAAAATAAAAAAACGGTACCAAGAGCGAGCGCTGGATATCTGTATATAAAAAAGCAGAATATTTTGAGGACGAAGAATTTACAGATAACAGTGTTAAGACGCTTCTGCACTGTTAAAATTTGAAGGTTCTTATTCTTCATATTCCTCATGCAATGTCAGGTAGCAGTACAGTCCACCATCTGGTGTATTGTCGTATCTGACGATACTCAAGTGTATTTCGCATTATTAATCTTTACCACAGTTTTACAAGTGCTTGATTTCCAGTTTGCATTGAGTAAATATGCATTTAATTGTTTACTTTTTTGTCTAGGTAAATACGTGTTTAATTCATACGACACATCAAAATAGCTCGGCCCTGGTTAGAATAACTCGTGGCCATTTTTAGTATTAACTAACAATTTACGTCACTTCCTAAGAATATTTTACAAAGACAACACTTTTTTCGTAGATATGTATTATAAATACTAGCAAAATTATTGTTGTTGATTATTTCAATATCCTAGCCTGTTTAATATGTGATGTTTTTTTACTTGTGTAGGTAGAAATTTAAAAATCTAAATGTTGGATATGGAAATAAACGAAATGTACTAAAATATTTTGTTCTTTCCGTTGTCTTAGAGGCTGTTCTCACTACGTTCCTAAAACTAGTTTACTGGAAACTAGTTTAGTGGAAACTAGTTTAACGCGTAGTGAGAACGGTCGAAGCGGTCTTGGAAGCGATCTTCCAAACCAGTTTGAAAAACCACCTCGCGATGTAGTTTGGCTTCCATGTATAGTACGGTTAACTGTAAGTGAGGCCCTTATATTTGTGTTTCATTGGCTATACTACCAATGTATATCTTACTTTATAATTTGTATGCCTTACTAATGGGACTTGAGGACTAAAATCAATCATTTAAGTATATTTTTTATCTTAATTCCCATCCACAGGGTTATTTATTTTGAAAATAGTTTCCAAGATAATAATACAATGAACAAATATGTTCATATGCATACACATAATATAGATAACCAATATGACAAACATAATGTTATAAGTCATCACGGTCTTTAAAGTGATCATTTCACTTTGTTCTGATTTGAAAAATTCTCCTTTTGGTTCCTGAAAATGGGCTAAACATTAGGCTTATAGTGTAAAATTACCATCCCCAAAGTTTCAAAGTATTATATTTACAGGATCAATTTTAAAACCTTGGAGATGTAAACCAAAGTTTGAAATAATTGGGAGTTGGTTTCAATGACTATGTGTATACTGGGAATCTGTGCACCACAACCCATTAATTCTAGATGAACACAGCATGACCTACATACAGTGTGTACAAGGTATACACTGAATGTACAGTGCAGCTAATAGTGTGTGTATAGGAGATACACACAACAGAAGGCAGTCAAAATAGCCAACAGACTTTTTGAATTGGAGAAAACTGGTCATAAGCAGAACCCGTCTACTAGACGGTTCTCAAAATCAGGCTAATAAATTGCTACTTGTAACTAAATTAGAGTTTTTCATTATATATTGTGGTCTGTTTCAGGGTTTTTGAGGACAAATACAGGCACTCATACGCACATTTCAACTCAGTTTGAGATTTTTTTTAATCAGCTGCTCACAAAGTTAAACGATCCCTTTAATCCTGACATCAGGAAGTTCTGAGAAGATGGTATCTTACAAAACCAATTATCATTAATCATCACAACCCTTGGATGAATTCCTGAAGAAGCTCTCCAATGCCCTTTTTTATCAGTGTGATCAGTCAACAGCTTTGTTAACAATTAAAAGTACTGGCGCGTCTTATAACATTCAAAGTTTACATCATGGCAAAATGTAGTGCCGTTGATTTTTTTTTTTCATCTGTGATTCTTTGTGAAATTTGTCATTTCAGGGAGCATTTAAAGCGGAAGTCCACCCTGATAAAAAGTTTATTGTAAAAATAGCGGATAATTTTTAATAAAAAATATTGGTGAAGGTATCAAAAATATCCACCAAAAATAAAAAAAGTTTTTATTTTTTCTGACGTCATAGGCGAGCAGTTTCCCCATATACCATGTGGTAAAAGAAATCAATGAAAAATCATTTTCTTTCAACAAAAAAATGAAAATGGGGTGTATTTTTTCTTCAGTATATCAACAGAAAATAGTTAACGCCCGGTTATAAAAGAAAAATATACATTAGTTATTATGAATAATTTGAAAAAAATGAACTTCATGCATTTACATTACATTTCATTATGTGGCAGCTGCTCGCATACGGCGTCGACAATTAAGAAATTTTAAATAACTTTCTTAATCCTTGAATTTTAAATAACTTTCTTAATCCTTGAATTCTAAATAACTTTCTTAATCCTTGAATTTTAAATAACTTTCTTAATCCTTGAATTTTAAATAACTTTCTTTATCCTTAAATTTTAAATAACTTTCTTAATCCTTGAATTTTAAATAACTTTCTTAATCCTTGAATTTTAAATAACTTTCTTTATCCTTGAATTTTAAATAACTTTCTTAATCCTTGAATTTTAAATAACTTTCTTTATCCTTGATGGATTTTCCTCTAGCCTTCACCAATATTGTTATTTTTATGAAATTTTTACAACAAATTTATCCACATGGTGAAGGCCCTCTTCAACAACTCTTTGGCTAATATCATTTTCTAAGAAAAATTGCCCTTTGGACGTGTAGTTTATGAATCTAATGATACATACATCCTGAAAGTTCGGCCCATCCCATGCTTCATAATTAATAAGTGTTTTTTTTTTTCTAAAAAAACGAAAAACTATCAATATTTTTTCTAATTCTTTTAGTTGGGATCCCAAACCAAAACCAAAACATAAAGGCCAAGTCCACCTTAATAAAAAGTTGTTTGGAAAAATTATTTAGAAAATTTCATCGAAATCAGATGTCAAAAAAAAACATTTCACATTAAAAAAAAAATTATTTGTATGAATCATCATGAAATATTATGATTTTTTCCTCATTTTAATGTACATGTAAAACCAGGTTGTGCTACTTTGTAACTTTTTGAAAATTGGTTCGAAAATGATGTTAACTTATTTTATTCAGTCTTTATTTTGTATTCATTTTCAGTATTTATACAAACGCATAAGCTGTTGAATACCAAAAAATAGCAGTCAGAATTAGTGCTGGGACTACCTTACTATTAGATAAATAAGTAAATGAATGGACAAAAATAATGAACACATTAGATTAATAAAGTATTAATAAATATCAGTAATGGAATAAATTGATTAATTTATGACCAAGTGAATAGATAAATAAGTGAGTGAATGGAATGATAAATAAATAAAAACAAAGATAGATTTATAAATGAATTAATAAATGAATAGATAAACATAAATAAAATAGAGATATAACGCACAAACGAATGAATGAATGAATGCATGCATGCATGCATGAAAGCATGAATGAAGAATTAATTGATTGATTAATGAAAACGTACACTCCCTTGGGGAGAACACTAATTATGCACCACTTAATCTATCTTGGATTCTTGGTAACTGAAACAAGATTGATCATGATTGTATTTATAGCTTGCATATAGTTGTGAACATGTCACAGATGAGATAGCCATTTATCATGGAGTTTCGTTTAACAGGTTCTGTTTTTATATCTCTTTAAAAGTAATTAATCAAAAGTAATTGCATTCGATGTTTTGCATCGCAGTGTATACAGATGCGTCCTCGGATAAGCATCATACAATTAAGATTATCTAGATTAAAGGAAGTCTTTGTAAATATTTTAGTGAAGAGGCTCGTCTGCTTCACAATGTACTTTAAAAGCGTCTCACCCACTTGTGACTGATATAATGCATTTGTACATTGAGCAAAAGGGCAATATCTATCCGACGACAACACAACATGGTGAAGAACCCGGGCAGTAGTATAGTGGTAAGTATCTCCGCCTGTCACGCGGAAGAACGGGGTTCGATTCCCCGCCAAGGAGCCACATCATCAGACTTACCTCATGTTCTTGTATTATTTATCATCAAGTTGTCTTCTTTAATAAATATATATGACCTCGACATGATCTTGCTTTGATTCGTCTCATTTAAGTCTGGTTGAAAGCAAAAGTGCAATATCTATCTGACGACAACACAACAATTGTCTTACTACGCAGACGCTTTCTGAATCAATGTCAAAACCCTTCATGGCAAAGATGTCTTTGTTCAACACAAAATGTGATTTGCTATGAAAAAAAGGTAACCCCCCACATCTTTTCATGCAGAAACAGTGTTCTTTTTTCTCCTGGTATTGTGTAATCACTTTATCGGAGCCAGGAAATATTTCGGTGTTTTCCCTTAAAGTCATTGAATTTGTATTTCTAAGCTAAGTAGAGTTTTTTGTTTTTTTTTCCTATCGCAAGTTACAAAAATCCACTTAAGGAGCATCTCAGTTGGACATGGTATTCTATCGTGCCCAAGCCGCTTGTTTTTCATGTCATGCATCATATCACTCCATGCAAGTATGTTCCCCTGTTATTACCCGTGCGCACACACATTCACTCCCGCACTCGCACAACCCGTCACAATCTACCAACCACAACATATACACATACACGCGTGCGCGCGCGCGCGCGCACAAACACACACACTCACACACACCTACCCTCAGTTCACAACACAGTTCTTCATCCACAATACGGTTTCATTCAAAAAGTCTAAATGATACCCCGTGACGAAAGCATGCATGACCAAGACATGATAGACTCAGAAAGTAAATATTTCACAATAGAAGATTTTAATAATAAATTCAACGTTTCACCGAATGATTTTGTTACTACAACCGAAACCAACACATCTTTTAACAGCATTGCTAGTGACCAAAATCATATTTTGTCTAGTCATTCTTTAGGTTTTTTGCACATCAACGCTAGAAGTTTAAATAAATCATTTGATTCGATTGAATTACTCCTTTCCAATATTAACAATTACCCCTTCTCTATTATCGGTATATCAGAAACTTGGCTGCACAAAAACTCACCACCTCTATTTAACATTGATAATTATCAAATGATTCGTTCTGACCGTGAGCATGGTAAAGGGGGTGGCGTTGCCTTGTACACGCGCAATGATATACATTTTAAAGTAAGGGCAGATATACATATCCAAGGCACGGAGGATATTTTCATTGAAATTTTAAACAGTAAAAATAAAAACATAATCGTAGGTAATGTGTACAGACCCCCAAATGGTGACATTGATTTGTTTTTAGATAAGCTCGATCAATGTCTTAGTTTTATTTCTCGGGAAAATAAAGACATTTACATAATGGGAGATTATAACATTAATCTTATTAATACTGACAATAATTACACTCTAAAATTTATTAGCTCATTGCTTTCATACTCTTTCCACCCGCATATTAGTAATCCGACACGAATATCAAGTACGTCTAAAACCCTCATTGACAATATCATTTCAAATGTAACTAACAAAAACTTCATAAATGGCATAATTTATTCTGACATTTCGGACCATTTACCTATATTTGTTATTTCTAATCAAGCTAAAATTCAACAACATACAAATAAAAACAAAAAAGAAATGCACAGAAAAGAAACCCAACGCAACATCGATGCACTAAAAACTGATTTAGCTGAAGAAGATTGGAATGAAGTATTGAACGAAACTAACGCCGATGTTGCTTATGAAATATTTATTCAAAAACTCTTACATTATTATAACAAAAACATACCTCTTGTAAAAGATAAGGTCCTTAAAAAGAATAAACGACCATGGATCACAAAGGGCATTAAACGATCAATATCAACACGGAATAAACTCTATAAGCAAGCTCTAAAAACTCAATGTAAGGTAAAATTTGACAAATACAAAAAATATAGAAATAAATTGACATCCATTATTCGTCTATCTCGAAAACTGTACTATTCAAAAAATATAGAGGAAAACGCAAATAATGTTACTTTTTTATGGAAAACTGTCAACGATCTCTTAGGTAAGAAAAAACATGATATTGCAAATAGTTTTAATGTTGATGGTCAAGAAATTACTAACCCAGAAACAATTTCAAATGCATTCAATGATTATTTCACTAATGTAGGTCCCAATCTGGCCTCAAACATTCATGTAAATGATTCACATTTCACTAAATTCCTATCTCCAGCATGTGAAAACTCACTCTTTTTAAGACCAACTAATGAACTTGAAATAATTAATATTGTTCAACAACTGAAATCTAGCAAGTCTTGTGGGCATGACGGAATTAGTGTTTATTTGCTTAAACAAATTATTCATTACATTGCTCATCCACTATCCAATATATTTAATCTCTCTCTTTCAACAGGCAAATGCCCGGATTCCCTGAAACTCGCAAAAGTAATACCAATTTATAAAAAAGAAGATTCCTCCTTAATCAGCAATTACAGGCCCATATCTTTACTACCATCAATATCTAAAATTATTGAAAAAATTATTTATAAACGACTCTTTACTTTTCTGAAAAACAATGATATTTTTATTCCTAATCAGTTCGGTTTTAGAGAAGGACACTCAACAGATTATGCCTTATTATATATGTACGACAAAATTATTGAAGCTTTCACCAGAAAGGAACATGCGATTGGAATTTACATGGATCTTTCGAAAGCTTTCGATACAATCGACCACAAAATATTAATTCATAAATTAAAGTCATATGGAATAAGGGGACAAGCACTATCCTGGTTTGAAGACTATTTACATAATCGACAACAATACGTACATTTCCAATCTCAAAACTCACAAAAACAAAATATCAAGTGCGGCGTACCACAGGGATCAATTCTGGGACCCCTACTTTTTATTATCTATCTTAATGATATCATAAATTCATCCCCAATTCTAAATTTCATAATTTTTGCCGACGATACCAGTATTTTCTATTCCCATGCTAATTTAGATACTCTAACACATATTCTTAATTCAGAACTCTCTAAAATATCCCAATGGTTTAAAACAAACAAACTTTCACTTAACATAAGCAAAACCAATTTTATACACTTTCGAGAAGCTAATCCACATTTACCAGCTCCCAATTTATCAATTGACGGTTTACCTCTTACTGAAAAACACTCTACCAAATTCTTGGGAGTAACAATTGACTCCAATCTAACGTGGAATGAACACATACACAATGTACATACATCTATATCAAGAAACATAGGAATAATTTACAAATTAAAAGACTTTCTTTCTGAAAAATCATTATTGGTTCTATACAACTCCCTAGTACTTTCACATATGATGTATTGCAATATTGTATGGGGTAACTGTAGTATAACGAAAATAAACTCTCTTCTACTTCTCCAAAAACGAGCAATTCGTAACGTTACTCATTCGCATTATATTTCCCACACAGAACCTCTATTTCAGCGTTTAAATGCACTTAAAATACAGGATATTGACACTCTACAAACAGGTATATTTATGTTTAGATACACTTACAATAATCTTCCATCATTATTCCAAAATCTATTCAATTTAAATTCAAATATACATGCATATCCAACTCGCCACTCTTCTGATTATCATCTACACAACCCCAAACTTATTCTTGCTCAAAAATCAGTTCGCCATCATGGACCAGATACCTGGAATTCCTTACCACAATACTTAAAACAATGTCCCTCTCTTAACTCATTCAAATCATCCTTTAAAAAATTTATGACACGCAAATACAATTCTGAATAATTTATGCATATATATAAAAAGAGTTCTACGGGTCTTGGTCAATTTTCAATTTTCTTGGTAAATTTTTAATTTCTATCTGATCTCATAAACTGTTACATCAGAAAATGAAAAAAAGTTAAGTCATAGTATCAAACTTTTCTATCATTTCAAGCTGTATCCTGGAACCATTCAATAATTCCTAATTAATACTACCCCCACACCCTCATATACCGACACACATACACGCACACCCACTCTCAACACACACACACACTTAACATACACATACAATTTTAAATATACATTTGCACACGCGCACACGTTTGCACATGCACAAACACATGCAAATACGTCAAATGTGCACATAATATCAGGCATACAAGGTTCTTGCATGTAAATATCGTATTAATAATATCTGTTTATAATTAATTTAAGTCAATGCTTGATTTGTACTTCGTTCTTTTTTGTCTATTTCGCTAATACGTTTTGAGGCCGCTACCCTAGTCAAGCACTGCTTATGGTAGCGGTCTCCAGCATTTTTTTTTTGTCTACTCAACAAAGTACAACTTATAATATTGCAAAATAATACTATCTATATACATTTTTGCAAATGAATGACTATTTGTATTTTTTTTGTAAAAAGAAATGTATCACTATTTTTTTCTTTATGTTGTACATTATGTTTGTTAATTATTTCTGTTGGAAAAATGCTGAAATAAAATCAAATCAAATCAAATCAAATTTAAACAATGTAGGCCTAAATCACCACTGAAACATTATTTTATTCACCTATTCAATGCATGGACTGGTTCAAAGTAGGTTGAATACAATAGACAGATCATGGAATAACAATATGAATAATTCAAATTCATATTCATATTCATTTCCCGTTTTCAGTCATTAAACCT
Organism: Lytechinus pictus; assembly: GCF_037042905.1. Classification (NCBI taxonomy): domain Eukaryota; kingdom Metazoa; phylum Echinodermata; class Echinoidea; order Temnopleuroida; family Toxopneustidae; genus Lytechinus; species Lytechinus pictus. Next base: position 24,177,875 of record NC_087256.1, read on the forward strand.
ATAAGTATATTGCGCTTGACGAAAATGACTACACCAACAATGTAACAAAGGTGTTTTGGCGCTGTCTGTCATAAACACTTTTTTTTTTTTTGAATGGCATTACGAACTACGCTGGAATGTAACAAGCAAATGGGCTTCTCAATTAATTTTAGTCGCATAACCTACAACGGCGGCGCTACAGGGGTCGCCCCGAATGTTGGTTTTTTTTATGTTGTGTAGCACAGCGGGGGATACAAAAAAGAAGAGAAATGATAGAGAAAAGAAGTAAATATATAAAAAAATAGCACCAAAAAGTAAGGCATTGGTCGTGTAATATTATCCATGTAATTTAACTGAGAAACCAAACAATAGGTCGTCTTACCCCCATCAACCCCCCCCCCTCCCCATCAAAATACCCCAGCGCAGCCCCCGAACAAAACGTGCAGATTTTAATCATCATTCTTGATGTAAATATATATTTTAGTGTAAAAAAAAATTATAATGTAATTGACATTATTTGGAGTATTGTCATGTTTTTGCTAATAAAGCCGTGGTAATAGTATGCAGCGCTCAGAAACATTTGTATTTCAGCGCTATATAAATGTTTCATTTTATTATTATTCTTATTATTATTATTATTATTGTTGTTGTTGTTGTTGTTATCATTATTATTGTTATTATTATTTTAAAATCATGCGTATACAATTGCCTTTATTAAACAGATATGTTATATACACAGGACAGGTCGTGTCAGTTTGAAACCCATTTAACATTCAGAATGGAAAAAAGAAATATTAATCATTTAAAATACAACGCTTTCCAGCATTTATGAGTATTAAATTTCAACTTCCTTAGTGCGATGTCGATAATCTTAACCCACCTCAATTAAATTTTGAAAAAAATACTTCCCAATCGTTTTTTCTTATCTCTAACCACATAATATAAATCATGAATATTTCTGACTGGCCACAAGTCTTGATTGGAGATATGATATGAAATTCTATAGAAAAAATGTGGGACGGATGAGGAATTGTTGAGTTGGAAATTGATGGCATACCTATTGAGTTCGACTTTCCAAATCGAATGCCAAAGAACCATAACTGTCATGACTGTTCAAAAATGATTTTAGAATAATGAGTTCCCACTCCGTAATTTATAATTCATAATTCAGTGGGGACGCAAAACTGCAAGTAGAATCTTGGAAATGATTTAAGAAATAGTACAATACAGGAATAGTGTATATTCTAGATCTAGTCTACTCTGACGTCATTATTTTAACCGATCCCATGGGGGAAAACGCCCATACATCCAGTGCATGCATGTTTTTCTTTTCTTTTCTTTCTTTAATAAGTATCAAAGCGCAGTTGAGTATAATTATGCACATAGTAACTGCGCCATATAAATGGACATATTGTCATTTAATACTTCTCTAATTTCTCTCCATATAGCTCAATCGTTTGCTACTTTGAGAGCGATGAGATTGCCCATACATCTGAGGTAAAATGAACGGGTGAAATAGGGGTTACCAAGATGGCGGACTTTATTGGACAAGAACGCGTTATATGTCATGGCTCTATGGTGGAGGGGACACAGGTGCCCCTGAAGAAAGGTGGATCTACGTTAGAATTCAAAGTAAGTAGACAAATTATATCATTTTTATTTCAATTCAAGTTAATTTAATTTATTTATTTTCACAATCTCAATAAAATCATCAAATACAAACGAAACAGTAGAAATATATTATTTGGTATTTACACAGCAGAATGAACACATTAAAAATTATGATATCTATAAATTTGCTCAGATACTTACTTTTTTAATTTGTTTGACTTTGAAATGAAAAAAGAAATAAATCTTAATCAATCAATCAAACAAACAAACGAGAATACTTCAAAGCCTTTTAACTAAGGTAATGGGATCAGTTTAAAATTACTTTACATGATAGATCGATAGATAGATAGATAAAATGGTTTATTAAAAGATCATCGCAGCCAAAGACCGAATTGTGATCAATTTTACAAACATGCAAGTTACATATAAAGTTCTCATACAACGTATCGTAACAATGTCTTAAATGATACACAAACCTATTATGTAAACTATGTGATCTTAGAAAAAAGAGTCAGTGGAGAAAAAGAAGAATGCAGTGGTAGGTGAGCGGGAAAAAAGAAGGAAAGTAAACAAATGTAAACGGAAGTCGTGAAAGTGTAAGGGAATAAATGGAGAGAATGGAAAAGAGAGGAGAGAAAGGGAGGAGAGACCAGAAGGAGAAAAAGAGGAGAAAAGAACAGATCACGTTCATCACATCTTGACATGTACACACCATATCCTATCACTTAGAGATGGTAGCAGGAAAATTGCATCGAGATTTAAAAAACAATAAAAACGTTCAATATATTTACATAGTAAAATGATAGCAAATGATGTAATTGAACTGTGGAATCGTCAACATACAAAGTAAAACAAAATTAGATTGATTACATGCTATTTAAATTAACAAAGCATGGAAGAGAGCTACATTGGAAACGTTTAGTTTTGCATTATATATTGTTGATATGTCTACTGTGATCTTAAAACATAATTACATTGCTGCCTAAGAGGTAGACTATTGGTAAATTGTGGATGCTTGGCAAGAAAACTGGCAAAGTCAATACATAACTGTTTTCGTCATGCCTCTAACGAAGAAATATTGCACGTTTCCAATGCGTTAGCATAGTCTTCATACTTGCATCCAAGCATAATCTTACAAGCACGTTTCTGAATATTTTCCAAGGCAAGTACATGGCTTTTGGATAGGTTATAACAGTAACAATTATTCATAGTAAATTTCAAGATATTTTAAGATATATATATATATATATATATATATATATATATATATATATATATATAATGTGTGAAGTTATACATGTACAACAGCTTTTCAGATTTTCGACACTAAACCAATTATAATTTCCTTTGTCGGGTGAAGGTGGGTTTTGAACAATGACAAGCCGCCATGCCTCAGCTGGATCAAAGCTATTGCTTTGATACATTACACGTGTGGGAGAAAGTATAATGTGTGAAGTTATACATGTACAACAGCTTTGGCAACTCTTTCATTTAAATATTGTGTGAAAGAAATGGATGAAGAGAACAATGGTAGGTGTAGCTAAAATCAAGGTTCCCCAGAGCTATCTACCCTTTGGAAAAATTGGTGATGCCGAAAAATGTCGGGAATCGAACCCGGGCCCCCAGCTTTGAACGTCGGTGCCTTAACCACTAGACCGACAAAGGAAATTATAATTGGTTTAGTGTCGAAAATCTGTCTATCTGACGGTCAATCGGATCGGGGTCGCCCTAGCCACTGACCCGTCGCTGTGGTCTAGTGGTTAAGGCACCGGCGTTCAAAGCTGGGGGCCCGGGCTCGATTCCCGGCAGATACATTTTTTTCGGCATCATCAATTTTTCCAAAGGGTAGATAGCTCTGGGGAACCTTGATTTAAGCTACGCCTACCATTGTTCTCTTCATCCATTTCTTTCACACTATATATATATATATATTTATATATATACATGTATATAATATATATCTTATTGACCTTCAGTTATAAGATATAGTATCTAATATATTGTTTCGTATTATCATGTATATTCTTTTGTATAGGCTGTGATTTTTTTTTTACATTAGTGCAAAATCAAATAATTGTATAAAGAATATGGTTTCAAAAAATATTACATAGTCCTTTTTTTGACGAAATGAAATTAATTTCTCTATTATGTTACCATATTTTGAATCATCCAAAAGTAGCATCAAATTAGAAAAGAAACAAAAAGTAATTCAAAATCCAGGACGAAACTCAATGTGTCCTTGGATAATTGTTTTCGAGATCATTTAAACACACTTACTTCAATGTCAATAGATCGAAACTAACCATCCATATGTAGCTGGTACAAAAAAAATGTTAAAACGGCTGTTTTCGACTCGCCGTACGGCGACCGTATGGGAAATATGACTGCAGCATTATTGTTTCTGTTTCATACGGCATCCATACATCAATTAAAGGAGAATGAAACCTTGAAACAAGATAACTTGTGTGAAAACGAAAATCAAAGAAACAGATCAACGAAAGTTTGAGAAAAATCGGAAAAATAATGAGAAAGTTATGAGCATTTGAATATTGCGATCACTAATGCTATGGAGATCCTCAAATCGGCAATGCAACAAAGATTTGTGATATCACTTGTGAACAACTCTCCCTATTACTTTAGCATATATTTCACTTAAACTGCCTCTTTTATCAAATCTATCAGTAGATCATTTGTTATTTCTATTTTAAAGAATACATCATGGATAAAGAGTTTGTATCACCGTAACAAAAATAAAAAAGAGACATTTTGGGAGTATTTTAGAGTCCATCAAAGGGAAAGTTGTTCACATGTGACATCACACATCCTTGTCGCATTGCCAATGGGAGGATCTCAGTGATTGCAATATTTAAATGCTCATAACTTTCTCATTATTTGTCCGATTTTTCTCAAACTTTCGTTGATCTGTTTCTTTGATTTTTCTGTTTTCACACAAGCTATCTTGTTCCAAAAGTTTTATTCCCCTTTAAAGTAAGTGTATCTATGTTTGCGAGCACCCCCCTTCGTATAATATAAATTTAAATAAAAGAAAACGCTTAGTCCATAGTTGTTTGAAAATATATTTTTTTTGTAAAGAGGCGTGAAAAGTAAAGAGCAACAATCTTGAATACAAACCTTTGTCTAATACTTGTTACAAAATTTGTTGAGAGCATGTGATAATATGGATTTTACCGGAATCATTTTTAACATTTAAAACAATTCAATGTCACAGTGTTGACCGTTATCTTCTCTCATTTCTTGAATCCTTTGTGAAACTTCAATTTCACAACCTCTCAATATAACATTGAAATGATTGAGTTCTAATGAAAGCGACGGAGCGAAACAACGGAGTGAGATTCGTTTGCAGGTTATACAAAAATTAAAGAAATAGCAAGTCCCATTTAATAGCATAAAAAAATCCATTCAATACTGGAACACTGGTTTCACTTATCATTCGTTAATCTTTCTTTTATGCTTTGGGATAAATTCCCTCCACCACCCCCATCTCTCCCTTTGTTTACGCTCATGTTTCCACTGCTGTGTCAATATTAATATTAAAGGACAAGTCCACCCCAGAAAAATGTTGATTTGAATAAATAGAGAAAAATCAAACAAGCATTATGCAAAAAATTTCATCAAAATCGGATGTAAAATAAGAAAGTTATGACATTTTAAAGTTTCACTTATTTTTCACAAAACTCAGTGACATGCAAATGATACAGTCGATGATGTCACTCACTCACTATTTTTTTTGTTTTTATTGTTTGAATTATACAATATTTCATTTTTTACAGATTTGATAATATGGACCAACTTGATTGAGCCATATAGTATTAAACAATGCTAAGTGCACATGTACAGGGAGGAATTAATCATTGTTTCACATGACAACAGGGAGAAAATTGGAATATTTCATATTTCATATAATAAAATACAAAAGAAATAGTGAGTGAGTGATGACATCAGTCTCCTCATTTGCATACCGACAAGGATGTGAATATAACTGTTTTGTGAAATTAAGCGCAACTTTAAAATGTCATAACTTTCTTATTTTTCATCCGATTTTGATGAAATTTTCAGTGTAAGTTATGCTTGTTGGATTTTTATCTTTTTACTCAAATCATCTTTTTTTGGGGGTGGACTTGTCATTTAATATCAAACAGTTATTTTCCGGATCACATGCCGAACCATCATTGACCATAGACCTCTTCCACTTTATTCATAAATTCCGTTGCCTCATTAGTTGTCGTGTCTCCCAGTGCAATTTTCTTTCATGCTTAATTCATTTCATCTTGTTACGATACTGCAGCAAATAACAATGAAAATTTAGTTTTATATTTGATTTCCTTTTTTTCATTACAGGAAATAGATCAATCATACACTTAACAAAACATAAATGATATTCTTACATCTCTTGAAGTGTCAGGTCTGATAAGTCCATAAATATTCCAAATGATATATATATCTGGGTTTGATTTGATTTGATTTGATTTGATTTATTTTATTTCCACATTTCTAAACAAAAAACAAAGAATATACAAGTATAACATTTTTTTTCAATATTACATAATAAGCAAATATTTTTTTTTAAACATAATGAATAATGCACATAAATCATTATAAAATATCAACTGTACTGTGAAATTATATATCTATATACATTTTCTTTAATTACTGAACATATATATAGAAATGTGGGAGACCTCCATCTTAAGCTTGGAGCTTGAAAGCGATGGAGGCCTTTGCCTTGGCTGGCAAAGGCTCCTTAAATTAATGTCCACAATGCTGGCGATGATGCAATTGATGTTGAAACACGATGATTAATAAGAGTCACTGTAACGAGTTGAAATGTCTGTGAAGACGATGTTGATGATGATTAACATTCAATTTCAGCAATCCATGGGTTGAAAAGCGTTCATTAAAACAGGTTGATGATCTCGATGAGAACTGAGAATTCCTTTCTCAAAGTAACTGCAAACAGTTCATTGATGGCCTGCAAATAATTACACAGAAGATGAATGTTGTATTCCAGTCGGAAATAAACTATGCTCTGACATAAAATCTGGTGTGAAACTCTGAATTCTGATCTGATATGATGACGTCGAAACTGCCAGCTTATATATATATAAATTTTCACTATTCTGGAAGCTTCTAGTATTGTCTACAAAAAGAACATTCTGCCAATTTCTAGAGCAGTCTAATTTTAGAAGATCCTTGATTGACCTCAATGAAATTAACATTGTAAACAACACCCCTATTGTTCTTTTCCACTACCACTAGGAGTCTATTGTGTATCTTTGTACACTCCAGAAATAACTAAAATTACTCTCATTAAATAGGCATGCCTAACAAAACTTAAACATTCTGGATTATTTTACATCATTTTATGCTATGAATATCCTTAAAGAGGAAATAACTAAATAAATGAATGTAATTGCTCTTACCATTCTTCTTATATACTGTATTATTACAATCTATTTAGTTCATTGTATGTATAGTCATGTCAACGCTTGCAATTTTCTGTTAATGATCAATATAA